>NC_086179.1:14783945-15383945 GCF_023053635.1 Elgaria multicarinata webbii | reverse complement strand
ACAGAGTATGTAATTAATTGATAAACTTTAAATAAAGATGTATATCATCAAAACCTTCATAGAAATGGGTAGGCATGTATAACGTATCTCCAGCTTTTCCTTATGCTGTTTTATTCAAATAGTCCCACAAACATATCCATGATATTCTATGGATAATTAATAAGTAAATGTCTTTATTACTTTAGTAATCTTGTTGTATTGTTATGAGTGATCATTTTCATTGCCTATATTTTTTACATTACTTCCAAATAAAAATACCATTCTATGAGAAAAATAAGGTTTTGAGGTTTAGTAGGAAGTATATATGAACAGAGAGCTTCAGCTATTGGGTGGTATACAAATGTTAAAAATTAAGATATTATAGTTCGTTAAATTGATTTTAGAAAAAAGGATGTTGATATTATTTATAACCTGCTCTTACATGGGCTCCCAGGGCTCTCCTACCCAAAAGACTGACCAAATCCACACCTTCTTAGCTTAAATAACCCTGTAGCATCAAGCACTTGCAAGTCATTGATTAGGCCAAAGATGCATAACATCTGCATATACTAATATATATATATATATATATATATATATATATATATATATAGAGAGAGAGAGAGAGAGAGAGAGAGAGAGAGAGAGATGCAAGTTTAGAAATAATTATTATAGCCAGTGTGGTGTAGTGGATAGAGTGTTGGACTGGGAGTCAGGAGATCTGGGTTCTAGTCCCCACTCGGCCATGGAAACCCACTGGGTGACTTTGGGCCAGTCACAGACTCACAGCCCAACCTGTCTCACAGGGTTGTTGTGAGGATAAAAATGGAGGGGAAGATTATGTATGCCGCCTTGGGTTCCTTGGAGGAAAACAGGTGGGATATAAATGCAATAAATAAATAATAAATAAAATTGAAATAGAAATGCAGTAATTCTTAGCCAGCCTATTCAGTCTGCTGTCCAGGTGTGCACTATTTATTTATTTATTTATTTATTTATTTATTTTAGCATTTTTATCCCACCCTTTAGCCAAAAAGGCTTTCAAGGTGGCTTACAAAAACAGTTAGCATGTTTAGTTATCTAGAGTGACCATATGAAAAGGAGGACAGGGCTCCTGTATCTTTAACAGTTGTATTGAGAAGGGAATTTAAGCAGGTGTCATCTTTATATATGGGGAATCTGGTGAAATTTCCTCTTCATCACACCGGTTAAAGCTGCAGGTGCCCTGGCCTCTTTTAAATCTGGTCACTCTAGTATAGCTCCTGCAGCTTTAACTGTTGTGATGAAGAGGGAATTTCACCAGGTTCTCCATATATACAAATGACACCTGCTGAAATTCCCTTTTCAATACAACTGTTAAAGATACAGTAGGGTGACCATGTTTGGGAAACCAAAAAAGAGGACACCTAGTGTGCGTGTGGGGAAGCAGCTTTCTAAGTCCTGCAGAAAGTATGTTATTCCCCCGCCACCTTAAAGAACCCAATTGGAGTGAAGGAGGGGAAAGGATTTCATTCTGCACCACCACCATCCACCCCAATTGGGGCCTTTTCTATAATGTCCACGAATGACCCACTTTCCCCTTTAAGACCTCAATTGGAGCTCGGGGTGGGGGAATGATGTGCCTCAAAAACGCATGTCATTCCCTCCTGCCATGCTAATGGCAGCCTTAAAGAGGAAGGTGTGTCATTCCAGGACATTATTGAAAATTATAGAAAATCCCCCCTGACACCATGGAAGGAACAAAAACCAGGACAAATCCGGGGAAATCCTGACAGTTGGTCACCCTAAGATACAGGAGCCCTGTCCTCCTTTTCATATGGTCACCCTAACTTATCTTTAAACTGGACTAGGCAGGCCTGGAAACTGAGGTCACTTTCAAATAGAGGACTGCCCTGTGTAAAAGAAGACACATTGCTCCCACCCCTTAGTGTAATATGTATTTGGGCTTCATGAATCAAGCTATTGCTTCCAAAATGGGGGGGGGAATAACTCAATCCCCACCTCCTGCTCCAATCCAGATGAACTTTCCTGCCAGGGTGAGTCTGAAGGAAGAACTTGCCCGCTGTTTGAATTTCCACTATATACTGTAAAATCTCTTTAGATTGTAGAAATTGTTAACTAAAAAAAAAAAAGTCTCTGATCATGACTCTTCAACGATGCACTGCCTAAACTGCAGTTATAAATTTAAAATGCTTGTCATCCACAAGTTGAAGCAATGGGTTTGATCCAGTTTTAGCTGTGTAAAACTGGGCTTGTGGAAGTGGGTTTCCCTGCTCTCTCTTTCCTATGGCAGCCCCTTCCCCCTGAAAATGCTACACAGGGGACCATGGAGCTGTGGTGCAAGAGGGAATCATAGAATCATAGAATAGCAGAGTTGGAAGGGGCCTACAAGGCCATCGAGTTCATCCCCCTGCTCAGTGCAAGAATGGAAGGGGAATCCCACCCCCCCAAAAAAACTGACCGGAGGCATCTTCCATGAGTGAAGCCCATCCTGGATCCAACCCAATAGGTTCTCCATAAAGTTAAAATAAAACAGCAACAACACCTGACTCCAGGTCATATTTGAGTTTCCTACTTTTGATTTCCCCACCACCACCAATATAGCTGCTTTGAAGATGAACTACGTGCCCATCTGAAAATGTTACACACAAATTATTAGCGAGGCTAGCTTATTATTAGCGAGGCTAGTTCCTTCCGCTAAGTTTTTCTTTACTCTTCCAGAGATAGGTATGGAGCAGGTGGAGGGGTGGATGAACAAAGTCTAATCTAAATTAGTTGCAAATACTGCTTAGTAAACACGGAGGTAACAGAAAATGGACGAGGACAAGGTGAGAAGTCAGCTATATTAAATCAAACTTAAATCAAAGTGTGAATATCATGCTTATTTTCAAACTTTCTTGTTATTTTATATAGGGTGACTGTGTGGAAAGGAGGACAGGGCTCCTGTATCTTTAAGAGTCTTATAGAAAAGGGAATTTCAGAAGATCACAATTGTATGCATGCAGCACCGGGTGAAATTCCCTCTTCATCACAACAATTAAAGCTGCAGGCTCCCTGCCCTCTTTTATCACTCTGCTTCTGCAGCATAAAGGGGGAATTTCACCAGGTGCTGCATGCATACAAATGACACCTGCTGAAATTCCCTTTTCTATGCAACAGGTAAAGATATAGGAGCCCTGTCTTTTTTTCATATGGTCACCCTAGTTTGCCAGCTGCTATGGAAAGGCTTTCTTTGATTTCAGCCTTAGCCCTTTACTGGTTTCTTGTATTGTTTTTGACAACCACTAGATGGCACAGAATGTATCTATCACAGCTTGGAAGTATATCAGCCTCCTGGACTCTCAAGTAGTTTGTGGCAGTGAAAATCTCTTGATGCTCATGGAAAGACTGGAGAATTATTTGCCCTGACACTTTGAAGATGGCTGAAGGATTTACCTGCCCCAGAATTGAAGGATTTACCTGATCTGCCCTTCCTACAATCACCTGCCAATTTATGATAATGTTTCATGCATCTGAAGAAGTGGATTAGTCATGAGTGCAGGACATGGAATAACGGGCTGAAATTACAGAAAGCCATATTCCGGTTGGACATCAGGAAAATCTTCCTGACCGTTAGAGCAGTACGACAATGGAACCAGTTACCTAGGGAGGTTGTGAGCTCTCCCACACTAGAGGCATTCAAGAGGCAGCTGGACAACCATCTGTCAGTTATGCTTTAGGGTGGATTCCTGCATTGAGCAGGGGGTTGGACTCGATGGCCTTATAGGCCCCTTCCAACTCTACTATTCTATGATTCTATGAAAGCTTATTCCATGACAAATTTATTAGTGAATAAGGAGCAGCAAGACAGTATCTTGTTTTTACTACAGCAGATGGACATGGCTTCTTCTCTGGAAAACTTTTCCCTATAGCCTTCAAATATTGAGTTTATATACTGACTCTATACTGTTTAGCTTCACCCTAGCCGGTGCCTGTTTACACTTCCCTGTGCCTGTTCGCATTCTCCTTCCCTCTTTATTGTTTACTACAACTTATTAGATTGTAAGCCTATGCGGCAGGGTCCTGCTATTTACTGTGTTATCTGTACAGCACCATGTACATTGATGGTGCTATATAAATAAATAAATAATAATAATAATAATAATAATAAATCCATTCTCAATGGCTCCCACTGAGTTACACGGGGCGATGTGTAAATAGAGTTTAAACTGGAACATAGTTTGAAAGAAACTAATCCACAACTATCACAGATGGGGGAAGGTTTAGCCTCACCCTTCATAAAGATCATTCCTGCTATATTTGGAAGGTGCTAGGTTTGGATACTGAACATTGTGGTACAGATGTGGGGGGGGGGAGGTAAGCAATGGGAGGTCAAAGCAAAAAACACAAAAGGGTCTTCTATCCTGTTTATCATAATCACAGGCATTTTGCTACTTTTAAACTAAATGCCACTGGGTGCTGAGCTTTTGAGCTTGGGGAGGGGGGAACACTAATGGGGGAAAGTGAAAAGGATTCATGAAACGATGCGTAACGTGAAGAAAGTGGGGAGATATTTTCTCTCTCCAGCCTGTTATGTAACACTAGAACTTGGAATCACCCAGTGAAATTGATTGTCGTAGATCCGATGCAGTTTACAGCCCCTGCCCTAACATGCATATATAAATCTGCCAATTTGCATCTCATGAAGCAGACAGTGCTCACTATGGTGACCATATGAAAAGGAAGACAAGGCTCTTGTATCTTTAACAGTTGCATAGAAAAGGCAATTTTAGCAAGTGTTATTTGTATGTGTGCAGCACCTGGTGAAATTCCCTCACCATCATCACCATTAAAGCTGCAGGAGCCCTGTCCTCTTCTGTATCTGGTCACTCTGGTATAGCTCCTGCAGCTTTAACTGTTGTGAGGAAGAGGGAATTTCACCAGGTGCTGCATGCATACAAATGACATCTGCTGAAATTCCCTTTTCTATGAAATTTTAAAGATGCAGGAGCTCTGTCCTCCTTTTCATAAAGTCATCCTAGTGTTCACGAAAGCTTATCCACAATGGATACCTTCGTCTTTAAGGCAGGGATGGGGGGATTCAGCATTTTTTTGGGGGGGGGTTAACACCCCCCTGGCCATTTTCATACCCTCCCATGGGCTGCACTCATTCTACTGCTGTGCAACAGCAGCAATAAAATAAATTAAAAATCCAGCTTTCTGCCACTCAGTTTTGGCAGCAAACCACTAGCGAGGAATAAAAGAAGTCAAATTTAGTAGCCAGATTTTTGGCCACCATGAATTTGACCCACTGCATATTTTTGTCCACTCCTGCTTCAAGGTGCCAAAAGACTCTTTTCTGTAATAAACATATGGAATTCGATTCACTGCCATAAACACACAGATAACTCTAGGGTAACAATATGAAAAGGAAGACAGGGCTCCTGTATCTTTAACTATTGTGTAGAAGAAAGCATTTCAGCAGGTGCCATTTGTATGCCTGCTCGACCTGCTGAAATTCCCTCTTCATCACCACAGGTAAAGCTACAGGAGCTATACTAGTGACCAGATACAAAAGAGGGCAGGGCTCCTGCAGCTTTAACTGTGGTTATGAAGAGGGAATTCCACCAGGTGCTGCACCCATACAAATGACACCTGCTGAAATGCCCTATTCTACACAACTGTTAAAGATACAGGAGCCCTGACCCCCCTTTCCACATGGTCACCCTTGATAACTAATGGGTTAAATGGTTCAAATAGGCACATTTGTGGAGGAAAACTATTTCAATGGTGTTCAACCATGATGGGTATGTGGAACCCCAGTGCTCACGGGTATAATGTTTGGCAAAGCCTGTTGCCTTCATGCTTGTGGGCTTCCTGGAATGATCTGGCCGGCCACTGTGGAAAAACAGGATGTTGGACTACATGGACATTTGGTCTGATGCAATGGGGCTCTTCTAATGTCCTCAGCATCCACATTCAGCAACAAGCCTTATGCTGTGTTTGAATAGGAGCCATATGGCAAGCGCTGAGTTAGAAGAAGAAGAAAAAAAACTGGCATTTTTTGGGGGGTAATGTGGTTCATGCAGGTCTATTAAAGGAAACAACGGCTTGACCCAGCTCCGTGCTCCTGCAGCCGGCTTCCCCAGTACAATGGCACCGCCGCACACGGCATCATTGCTGGCAGGCAGTAATAGGTATGTATAAGATAAACAAACTTCAGTGGCAATTTCCTTACTTGGCTTTTTCCTTGCAAAAAATTATAAGAGATGGGAATCAAATGGAACTCACTGCCAGAACGATCTTGGGCCCCTTTTCCTGCCCATCTTTGCCATGTAATGATATTCAATTCATACTGAGAGAGCAGGATCCCGACCTGGTACTACAAATTGTATCGTGGTAATACTTATTGCAGGCAGAAATGGACACTTAAATGGAACTGGAAAGCAAGCGAATGCAGGACTTCACTTCATCAGGTAGGTCCTCCTTGCTTGCTTCAAAAACTCTGATTATCTTACACTGGCCCAGTATTGACTACACTGACTGGCAGCAGCTGACATGCAAGGTTCATCCCTGTCTATTGATCCTCAAACTGGGAACGAACCTGGGATTTTCTACATGCAAAACGTATGTTCTACCACTGAACTCCAGCCGTTCCACAAGTGCATGAGTTGGAGGGGAGTTGCAAGAACTGGGGCACCCAGCAGCCAGGCTCTAACAATTTACATTCCTGCTCCCCACAGCCACAAAATGATATTGGTGTATTAATAGGGAAGGGCTGAGGCTCAGTGGTAGAGCACATACTCTGCACGCAGAAGGTCCCAGGTTCAATCCACAGCATCTCCAGGTAGGGTCTAACATCTCCTGGTAGGGGAAGCATCTCCAGCTTCTCCAGGCAGGGAAAGACCCCTGCCTGAGACCCAGGAGAGCTACTGCCAAACTGCGTAGACCCACCATCCTCATCCTGGTGCCCTCCAGATGTGTTGACACACTCCTACGCATGTACGGATTTTGTTAAATACATCCTGACTGCCTTTTTTGGATTGTCAAATGCTTTTCATTCCATCGTTCATTCATTGATAGAATAGAGTTTTCTACAATTCCTCAAATTTGCACAAATTCACATTTGCGCAAATTTGCACATGTGAAAATGCACCAGTCCTGCCAAATTGTGCATTTTCATGCTTTCGCCTATTTACATATTTTTCTGTAACTAAATTTGCATAAAATTCCAGGGGGGGGATTGGTCCACAAGTCCGCGGAATCCACATGAGACGGGAAAAGTGGGTCTGCTACGAAATCTGTGGGTTAGATTCAAAGAAATCCAAACTGATTTGATTCTGTTGCAGATTTCTCTGACACCCATTATCCCCAGCCAGCATGGCCAATGGCCAAGGATGATAAGAGTTGTAGTTAGGGATGGCTGAATCTACCAGGTGTTCTTTCTCCTTACGTTCAGTTTTTTAAAAATAATAATCTCAAATTCTTTCTGTCCTGTTTATGAAGTTTTTTGCGGGGTGAATTTTGTTAAAGTATTATCAAGCAATGAAGTGAACAAAATTCTCACCCATCTGCACTATCCAAATTCAATAGGTAAACCTATTTTCATCATGGATCTGTGAAAGCCAAGGTGACTTTCAGGGGGGAAAAGGGGTGGCAACCCTATTTCAGCAACACAAGCATGCCAGAAAATACAGAGGTTCAAAGCCCTCTCCCTTTGCCTGGATGAATGAATCTAGTAATTTCATTTTCTGCCACATTCAATCTTTTATTTTTATTTTTTTTAAAGCTCAAGTACTTTCTGTCTGTTAATGGAGAAATTTATGAATTGTGGAATGTTATTCAAAAAGAAGAAGAAAAGAACTCAAGAAAATTCTCATCTATCCCCAGTGGTAGACCAGCACATCTGGAGGACACCAGTAGACTGGTATAGACAATAGTGAGCTAGATGGACCAATGGTCTGATTTGGAATAAAGCAGCTTAGTACAGGGGTCCCCAACATGGTGCCTGCAGGTTCTTCAAAGGACACCCATACAACTCTCCACTCCCTGCCCTGTTTTTTTTTTTAAAAAAAACCCAAAACATTCCAGGGGTCACATTCCTGAACCTGCTGACCAGCTTTTCACTGGGCAGGAAGAAAAAGCAAGGCAAGGGGGTAGACGGGAGAGAAATAGAGAGACTGGGAGTGGAAAGAAACTGGAAGATAAGGGGGTGAGTGGAGAGAAAGAGCAAGGCTAGGGAGTAGAAAGGGAGAGAAAGAAAGCTAGGGATGGAGAAGTGAGGCTAGAAGCTGGGAGGAAGCTTGCTTCCTGGACTACTCAATCTTCTCCCGTCCACACAGACCTTGCCCATTTGCTCTTTCTCCACCCACAGCCTCTAACCTCACCATGTCTCTCTTCTCCCTCATACACACACACACACACACACACACACACACACACACACACACACCTCTTGATTAGCTAGACCCCTACAGCAGCCATTACGTGACTAGCCACATCTTCCATGGGAGCCATTTTGTAGTGGTGCCCATAACAGTTCCTCAAATCCCCAAATGTGCCCACAATTCCAAAGAAGTGGGAACCCCTGGCTTAGTACATATGCTTAGGATCACTGACAATGTTCATGACAGAGTGAAACTGGTGAAGATATGGTTGCCATATTCAAAGAAAGAGAGAGAGAGAGAGAGAGAGGAGGAGTTGATGATAACTTCTGAGGTGTTTCTCTCTTTCTCATTGTTTCCTGACAGAGTGACTACTTTTATTAACAATTCCATGAATAAATCCCTTCGCTTAAAGTAGGCTGAGTGTTCTGTGTTAATAGTGTTTTTAAAGTTCTCATGAGGTTGGGTAAAACCCACCCCATGCCATATCACAAGTGTTCTTAAAACAAACAAACTACAGAATCGACTGCTTTTAAAATAAATCATTATCCTGAATACACATGCAAGAATACTTCCTGAGAATCTCTCTCTCTCTCTCTCTTTCTCTGCCCTTCCACCACACAATCTGGAAAGTCACCCTGCTGCTCTATCCCTTTAAAACAAGGATGGGGCATGTGCGGCCCTCCAGATGCTGTTAGAGTGCAAGTCACATCCTCTCTCACCATTGGCTATGCTGCCTAGGGCTGATGGAGTTGTAGGCCAACAATGTTGTGATTCCAAGCCCTCTCGCCAAGGCCAGATCTACTCCAAGCAGGATACAACACCTTGAAACGTTTTAAAAACTGTATTTGGTGTGTGCCCTGGGCCCCAACAGTTGTCAGTACTGCTATAAACCATTTTAAAGCAGCCATGTAGATCCTGCCCTTGATGCGAGACAGTAAAGAGGTCAGCCGTGTAATCCACAAAGCTTTATTCAACAAATAAACATCTCTTCACATCTGACGGCAGTGTGAATGTTAGGAGCAATCCTCTAAGCTTAATTAGGCTAACAAAGCTAAGCAGTTGCCTTTCAAGTAAAACTTGACAGTTTCCCCACTGTCCAACAGGCACTTTACCTCAGGGAGGGCCTTTTTGAAGAAGCCTCTGGCGAGTGACTAACCTAAGGGGCACCTCCCACCTGCTCTGAACTCTGCCGGCTTGACCCTGTGATGGACTCTGGGATCTGTCAACTCTCCCTCCGACAGAGGCTGAGTTTCTGGAGGGTGTAGAATGGTCTTTGAACCTTCAGCATCCTGTCCGATAAGGTCCTGGGAAGATTCATCCTTGACTTTTGAAGTGTGTTGGGGAATCTCCTCCCCAGCTTCCTGTCTTGGCTGATATGCTTCTGGTCCTGCTTCTTCTCCAGATTCTGAGCTGATTCAGTCCCTGAAACCCCTTCCCCCACACTAGGGAAAACAAGTCTGATCCTGACACCCAGAATCTGGAGGGGTACATGGTCCCCACTAGGGGTGTGCTCCACTCCGTTATGGATCCCCAGATCTGAAGCGGAGCAGGACGATCAGGACCTCCAAAGCCTGGTTCTAGAGCAGATCGGGGGAGGTCCAGGTCAGCCAAAGCGATTCAGACCATTCTGAAGCTTCGGAGCCTAGTAAGTCGGGAGGGGAGCTTACTTGGCTCCCTTGCCCATCATTGCCGTGGTTCATGCAGTGACGGTGGCAGAGCCAGGGAAGCGGGGAGGGAGGCTTACCTGGGTCTGCTGCAGTCCGGGCAGCGGCTTCAACTGTGGCCCAGGCCTAAGGCCAGAAACAGGCCTGTTTCTGGCCTTAGGCCTGGACTGCAGTTGAAGCTGCCACCTGGACCGCAGCAGACCCAGGTAAGTGGGGAGGGGGGTTTACCCAGCTCCGCCGCCACCACAGTCCATGCAATGATGATGGCAGAGCCAGGTAAGGGGGAGGGCGGCTTACCTGGATCTGCTGCGGTCTGGGCGGTGGCTTCAACAGCGGCCCAGGCCTAATGCTGGAAACAGGCCTGTTTCCAGCCTTAGGCCTGGGCCACAGTTGAAGCCGCTGCCCGGACTGCGGTGGCGACAGACACAGGTAAGTGGGGGACAGGGCAGGGGGGCTTACCTGGCTCCACCGGCCACCATTGCCGCTGTCCGTGCGGCAGCAGACAGCAGAGCCAGGTAAGGGGGGAGGGGGGCTTATTTGCCCCCATTTTGTCCCCCTTCCTCACTTACCTGCCTCCGCTGCCACCACGGAGGCAAGTAAGTGGGGAAGGGGGCAAAATCAGGGCTGGATATCAATCCGGACCTCTGGATCTCGCTCTGGATCCGGTTCCGGAGCAGATCAGGGGAGGTCCAGATTGACGTAAAGCGGTTCGGGCCTGATCTGGAACATCTGGTTTAGGATCTGAAGCAGTTTGGGTAGGGGTTGCACAGCCCTAGTCCCCACCCCCTGCTTTCAAAACTCCAAAGCTGCCCAAAATATCATGAGGTTTTCCAATGGGTATTATTGTGTTTGATGAGGTCACAAATGGTAAAAATTGGGGTCTATTAGAACCTAGTAAAAATGCAGTTAAAAACAATAATGAAACAAATACACTAAAAACACGTGAAAAATCAACCCAAAAATTACAGATATTCCAGAATCATCAAAAAATCCAAGAGCCATGCCTTTTGTTTCCATGCTGTTGTTTTTGCTCACACACAAATGGAATGGAATTGGCTAGAGATGTCAAATGTTTGAACCTGGGGCCTTGAGCATACAAAGCATGAGCTATTGCTTCATCCCGTGGAGGCTGAATTAAACCTTCACTGGGAGGGTGAGCTATCCTCCTCATTTGGTACGTAAACATTTTCCTCTCTCCAACAACCACTTAAATGCCTAGCGTCAGATCCAGATGTTGTCATACTCAGAGTAACCCAATGTAATCAGTGGGACTTCAGTTAGTCAAGACTGACTGAAGTTCCCTTAATTTAAATGGGTCTACGCTGAATATGTCTAAGTCTGGATCAGACCCCTGAAATTTATCACCATATCCACCATAATAATCTTTTCTGTGTACTAGATATATCCAAGTCCCCCTCTTTCTACCTTGAATACTAGATCATCCTTGGATCATTCTGCTGAATCTTTCATTCTTGAACTATAGCATCCAGAGTGGAATAGAGTGTTCTAGTTATGCTGAGCCAAGTGAGTGCTAATATACCCTGAGCAACATCACACAGGGGAAAACCACGTTTGCTTACCGTTGCTTCTCCACCCGCACCTTTGTCCCTCATTACTTCCTCTTTAGCAAACAGTGTGCACATGGCCCATTCAGTGGGCTGGTTTGATCTCTCTGCTTCCATCTTTAACAACAGGCAACTTCCATCTTTAACAATAAGCCGGACTTGGGTGGTTTTTTTTGTCACGTGAAGAAGTCTAGAAGGGACAGGAGGTGCGCAGGAGACAGACAATGTCATGAGAGGGACCTGTGAAAATCCATACGTGCCCAGTAATGAGAGTGCAATAAAACACTCATCTAATGGAGCTCACCTGACTCCCTACGATTAATTCCTATGGCAAGTGATTGCACTGAAATATATAACAGGCTAGAATACTGACGTAAGGCCCCTCCACTAAGATACAGCTGCCCTATCCCCACTGTATGGAAAATATCTCAATAAATTCTAAGTTAAACATTTAATTTTCTGGTTTATGATGTATCCCATTTAGTACAGAATATATTACTGTATACCTTAAATGGGCTGATTTTTAAAGCTTTCCAGGAAACTATTAGCAATGTAACAAAAGTTCATAAAAGTAATGGATTCCAAAAGCAAAGTCACGCTTTGTAGAGCCCAGTGACTAGGGTTTCATCTATTCTTGGGTATTTTCATTCAGATAGTGTAAATATTTTGAATGGCTTCACTGAGCCAATTTTTAGAGATGGCTTTTCATTAAACACTTCCAGATTAAGGTTGCTTCAACCCCTTCTTCCATTTCTACTTCAGTTTGCTGAACACCAAGGCCCAAGGTATTATATAAATGAATGACTGTATGAGGTTGCATATTCATTAATTGGCTCTCAGAAAGTATCTCTGAGGCTTCCCCAGAAAAATGGAGGAAAATGACCTCTGGGACCAGTTTTGTTTTGTTTACTTATTTATTATTTCTATTTATTTTGATACCCTGCCTTTCCACCCAAAAGATGGAACTCAAGGCAGCTGTCAGGAATATTCCGCTCTCAAGAACCTCCATTCTTAGTCTCTTTACAGCACCCAAATATAGTACCCAATTTCCTCCTTATTATCTCCACTCTATTCCCAACACCCCTCCCCATTTTCCAGGTGAAGCTATAGCCCCTCAAGACTGCCCCCCTTCCCAATTTTCTTCTTTGGCCTCATCTACACCAAGCAGGATATTGCGCTATGAAAGCAGTATATAAAAGGCAGGAGCCACACAACTGCTTTATAGCAGTATTGAACTGCACTGACAACTATTGGGGCCCATTGACACAGACCATATACCACTTTCACACTGCTATATCATGCTTGGTGTGGCTCCTGCCTTTTATATACCGCTTTCATAGTGCACTACAAGAGCCTCGTGTGGCGCAGAGCGGTAAAGCAGCAGTTTCTGCAGCTGAAACTCTCCCCACGGAGAGTTCGATCCCAGCGGAAGCTGGTTTCAGGCAGCCGGCTTGGGTCAACTCAGCCTTCCATCCTCCGGAGGTCGGTAAAATGAGTACCCAGTTAGCTGGGGAAAAGGTAATAATGGCCGGGGAAGGCAACGGCAAACCAGCCCGCTATAAGGCCTGCCAAGAAAACATTAGCGAAAGCTGGCATCCCTCCAAGAGTCAGTGATGACTCAGTGCTTGCACGAGAGGTTCCTTTCCTTTCCTTCATAGTGCAATATCCTGCTTGGTGTAGATTGGCCCTCAAGTGTCCCCAGTCATAAAACCACAATACTCTCTTTATTTATTTTTCAGAAATAAGAACCAGAGTGGAGTAAAAAGAAAGCTTCCAGCTTAATTTGTGTGTGTGTATGTGTGTGTGTGAGTGTGAGTGTGGAGGGAGGGGGGAGGGGCGGGCAAAATGCACACACTTTTTTTCTGTTCTTCCTTTTTAAATCCCTCCCCATGCTACTGCTGCTTTGGTGGTGGTGGTGGTGGTGGCATTCCTCCTAGGCTTGCACTTATTATTTTCCTCTCCCCGCAAGCCTGTAAAATGACCCTACAGCAGTGTTCTGAGTGGAATTGTGCTTAAAAAATGGTGTCTGCCACTGAAAAATACCAGTGGCCAGTTTATATAGTCTTAACTGTAGGTGTTTTGCTTATTGAATTTCACAGGTTCGTTTGATGAAATAATTAAATTGCAGATATTATTCAGCCATTAATAATGTGAGGGATGTGGCAGTTTCCCCAACCTACTCTCTGAACATTGTAAAAATGGTGTGATGAGGCAGGGGAGGCCAAGAGCAAGACAGCGCTGTACTGAGCATACCAAAGCTTATAGTCAGTTCCAGGCGGGATCTACACTACTACTTCAAAACAGTTTATAACAGTTTTGACAACTGTTAAGGCCCAGGACAGACTCCATATACAGTTTTCAAAATGTTTTCAAAGTGCTTTATCCTGCTTGGTGTAAATCTGGCCCCACTGACTCTCATCACATATAAAAAGCTTAATTTAAAGACTAAATGAAATGAGAGCTCCGGCTATTGGGCGGTATAGAAATGTAATAAATAAATAAAAAAATAAATAAATAAATAAATAAATAAAATTGGGTAGAGGATAGTTCCCCACCAATTCTAACGAGGAAGACTAGAAAGCAATCCTTGTTTCAGGTAGAAACTGTCTGGTCTCTTCAGGAATTGTGCCTACAAAATGGTTGCCAACACACACACACACACACACACACACACACACACACACACACACACACATATATATATATATATATATATATATATATATATATATATATATAAATAGAGGGAGAGAGTTTTTCCTTTTTGTATTTAAACTGCTCTTTCTCCCTCAAAACCTCACCAATCATCTTGATATTCTCAGGATATATACAATGGATGCTTCTTTATGACACCTGAACATTTCAGAGTGATTGGTCAAATCATGACAGTTTTATAAAGATTTGAATAACCCACTAACCCCAATACTCATTTAACAAGGTGGAATACTCCATTTACTGATGTCCCTTAACATAACTGTCACCACTCTGATGGTTATAATGAACTAGCCTGTTATGTTCAGAATGGGTACATGAGTCCCACTGTGAACAACAATGACCTTTTATTATTCATCATTCTGTTTTAATTAGAACATATATTTATTCCATTTATTTTGTATTTGTTTATGATCTATCCTCACGCTGGAGGAATCAAGCTGTCAAGTAGAAAAGCTTGAACACGCTCACTCCCTTACAATGGTATGGGGAGTTGTCTAACCACATCCGGCAGAGGCCATTGTGCTGAATTTTCTTTAGAGTTCACATCCTCCTTGCTGACAGTAAGTTTTGCTTTGGAATGGGATGGCTCTTTTTGAGACTTTGAGGCAGAAAGTTCAGAAAAAGCTCAGAAAGACTCCACCCTTGGGAGATCATCCGCCATTATCAATGCTCTTATCTCCAAGTTTCCTTCTTCCCCATTCCCATCCCCATTTCCCAAACTCACCATTTTGACAATGCTCTTATCTCCAAGTTTCCTTCTTCCTCATCCTCCCATTTCCCAAACTCACCAAGTCTTGACAATGCTCTTATCTCCAAGTTTCCTTCTTCCCCATCCTCCCACTTCCCAAACTCACCAAGTCTTGACAATGCTCTTATCTCCAAGTTTTCTTCTCCCCCATCTCCCAAACTCATCACATTTTAAGAGGAGAGGGAAAGTGGCAGAGATGGGGCTGACAAAAGCTGAGGGATGTTAATACTGTTCCTCACTCCTTGAAATGAGAAGTTGGATTGGTATTTCCAATTAATATCTCATTATTTGAATTTTCCCCTTTTGTCCCTGTCTTCTGCTGTTTTTTTTCTGGAGTCAGAGCTCTTTAATTCTTAAAGGGCTAGAGAAACTGACACATGTTGACTGAGGGTGATGTTTCATCAATTATATTTGCATTCCAGTTTCAAGCCTCAGGGAACCATATTTCGAGGAATGCTGTAGGAAGGAGACAAGAACTTCCAGTTTCTTCCAGAGTTTTGCAGTACACAAATCCCTTCTGCTTTGCAAAGGACTTTTCTCAATTCAGCTGCCCATATTGATAGTCTTATGGCTAAAGACAAGCTGTTCCAATGAGTTGGAACTGACCCCTGCCATTTGGCGGATTTTCCTGTAAATCCCTACCCAAACCTGGTGAATCCTGAATTGGAGAGAAAAGAGACGCCTTCACCACTACCACCCCCAAAAAATCTGTTTGCATGACAAGTCATTCACAAGACAAGCTCAACATGTAGAAATCCATTGACGATAAGTCAACTTGTGCCTTAGGGGAAGCTGCCCTTGTTGTCACCTCTTACAGCTGAAGGAGAATTCTCCGTCAACATGTTGCGATCAGCACCCTTTCCTTCAGTTTCAGAAAATGCCTGCTAACCGGCATGAGGCATGCTCTTACTTGCAATCCGTTTGAAGAAATCGCTTTTTTAAAATAAAATAGAATAAAATGAACCACCCAGAGATCTTCAGCTGTGGGGCGGTATATAAACCTAATAAATAAATAAATAAATAAATAAAATAAAAATAAAATTGTTGCACCCTTAGAAAGAGCAGACGGCTAGCCTGAACTTGCTATCGATTTGTCCTGTTTTATTACAGGCTGTCTCCCCTTTCCTGTCCCACCATAACCAATTCTTGTGAAATGTGCTCTCAGGGGCTGATAATAGCTGGGTGGGATGGACGAACCAATTTGGGTGAAGTATGAACACCTCTTAAATCATGGCAAATCTGAATCAATCTCTTCTGTGGTTTATTTTTTTAAAAGGGTTTAAAAACAAACCTATCCTGGGGGACGTCTACATGGGTAGCTTTGGAGTGGTGGCAGGTGAGTTACATGACGCAGCCACCACTCCGAAGGGGGCAAAGCTCCAAAGCTCCGCGCTAAAAAAGTCGAGGACTTAGCCCAACTTATTTAGCTTGGAGACAGGCTCTGTGGAGGCTTTTTGAGGGGGGGAAAATAAAGGGGGAAGGGGGCAGATGGGGGGAGAGCAATGGGGCAGACAGAGCGAGCTCAGAGGTAGGAGAGCCGGTTGCCCTGCTCCTCCCCCCTCCCCGGTGCTCCTGGAAGCGGCAGCTGACTCCTCTCTTCTCAGTTGCTGCTGTCGGGAGCACTGGGGAGTGGGGAGGAACAGGGCAGCTAGCTCTCCTACCTCTGAGCTCACTCTGGCTGCTCCATTCCTCACCTCCCCAGTCCCCGTCCCCATTTTTTTATATATATATTTAATCTTTAGATGCGAAGGATCTCATCTCTCCTCCTCCCCCCTCCAGTTAGCTGTAAATGTACAGCTAAACAAAAAAACAAGAACACTTTTCCCATTAAAAAAAACCCCACTTACCAGAGAGGAGGGGGCGCAGATGCTCCCAGGTGCCTCGGGTGGGTGGGCGCGGTGGTAGCAGCACCTGTAAACCCACAACTGCGCTCCTTCCCATATAGACGCTGGGAAGGAGCGTCAATGAGGCTGGGCCCCAGCTAGCTCCGCCGGGCGCAGCAATACAGCTGGCGTATAACTGAGGGCTTAGTCCGTTTTATGCCCTCGCCCCACTCCCACCTTGGTTAACTTAGCAATACTACATATGAGAAGGATCTTGGAATTGTTGTAGATCACAAGCTGAATATGAGCCAACAGTGCGACATGGCTGCAAGAAAGGCCAATGCTATTTTGGGCTGCATTAATAGAAGTATAGCTTCCACATCACGTGAGGAACTGGTTCCTCTCTATTCGGCCCAGGTTAGGCCTCATCTAGAGTATTGCGTCCAGTTCTGGGCTCCACAATTCAAGAAGGAAGCAGACAAGCTGGAGCGTGTTCAGAGGAGGGCAACCAGGATGATCAGGGGTCTGGAAACAAAGCCCTATGAAGAGAGACTGAAAGAACTGGGCATGTTTAACCTGGAGAAGAGAAGATTGCGGGGAGACATGATAGCACTCTTCAAATACTTCAAAGGTTGTCACACAGAGGAGGGCCAGGATCTCTTCTCAACCCTCCCAGAGAGCAGGACACGGAATAACGGGCTCAAGTTAAAGGAATCCAGATTCCAGCTGGACATCAGGAAAAACTTCCTGAATGTTAGAGCAGTATGACAATGGAATCAGTTGCCTGGTGAGGTTGTGGGCTCTCCCACACTAGAGGACTTCAAGAGGAAGCTGGACAACCATCTGTCAGGGATGCTTTAGGATGGATTCCTGCATTGAGCAGGGGGTTGGACTCGATGGCCTTGTAGGCGCCTTCCAACTCTGCTATTCTATGATTCTATGATTCTGATTTCTTTCTCCTCAGAGAGTTTCTAGAGATATCCTGTTAAGACTATTTAACAGATGAAACGAATGCATTTTCCATGGACATGGGACACAGAAGCAGAGCCTATTCAGTTCATACAGCAGATGGAGGGTCATTGTGGGCAGGAGGGGATGAGTGGGCTAAAACGAAGTGCCACAAACGTCCATCCAACTTACACTAAAGTTAATTGGGAAAGGAGATCATTCCTTTGATTGTATCTAGTTTTCCTCTTTAAATATTGCTGGTATTCTACTGAATCATGAAGTGTCTTTTATCGCCGCCCTCCAAAGAACTTCCTTTTCTGAATCCTGGCACCAGAAAAGGAGACGCCGGACATTCTTCGAGCATAATTCACTGCCAATAAAACATGAGATGTTTCACTGCCATTCAAATCACCACCTTATAAACCTGGTTGTCATGCTCTATTAGTATACAATGTAAGACTCCCAAGTACATTTTATAAGGTTAAGACTTCAGGCCATGTGGCAATGGATTAACCACACTGGATTTTCCTGAATTGGGAAACAAAGACGCCAGGATAATATCACAGAACAAAAGCAGTTCTTTCCTATGGCGGTCTTGGTGGAAACTGGACCAAGCATATGAGCTCATCCCTTGATTTCATTAAAAAAGAAAAGAAAAATGGGAAATGATATTCTATAAGCTGAAAGAGTGAAACAGGCTATTCAATGTTCTATATGTTGATGTCTGTACTTTATCTTTTACTTAGGGTGACCAGGGCTGGTGCCAGACTATTTCGTGCTCTTGGCAAGGTGAGCTACTTGTACCACCACCCCAAATTGCCAACTTTGATTCAGCTGTTCAAGAAGAGTTTCTGAACTATTATATTTTCCTTTTATTATGTTTTTTTCTTAAAACAGCTACTTTGTATAAAACTGTGACCCTTAAAGGTCAATACAGAGCCCCTGTGATATCTGTGCCCTAGGCAGCTGCCTAGTTGGCCTAATGGTAGTGCCAGCCCTGAGGGTGACCATACGAAAAGGAGGACAGGGCTCCTGTATCTTTAACAGTTGATTTGGAAAAGGAATCTCACCAGGTGTCATTTGTATGCATGCAGCACCTGGTGAAATTCCCTCTTTGTCACAACAGTTAAAGCTGCAGGAGCCCTTCCCTCTTTTGTATCTGGTCGGTCACTCTGTTCTTGCAGCTTTACCTGTTATGATGAAGGAATTTCACCAGGTGCTGCATGCATACAGATGACACCTGCTGAAAACCCCTTTTCTATGCAACTGTTAAAGAAGCAGGAGCCCTGTCCTCCTTTTCATGTGGTCACCCTAAGCAGCTGTCCAAGGAGAGCAAGAGCTGGGACCCAGAATCTAGCATAAAAGGGCCAGGCCATAGAGTCAGAGCCAAAAGGTAGCAGAGTTGGCCCAAGACGTTTTGCTGGCTGAGGCAAAGGGCAAGTTGGTGACTTAACTCACCCCATCTTCTGCCTAATATCAGGGCCAGACCTGAAAGCCAGGAAGACCTTGTGGTTTAGGCAAGGTTCCAGCCCAAAGAGAAGGGCCCAGAGGGACTTAGGTTACTCATGACAAACTTATGTTCAATTGATTTCAATGAGTCTACTCTAAGTATGGATAGAATTTGGATTCAGCCCCCTGTATTTTAATTTTACCACATTATTGGTTTGGTATCTGTTTTATTTTGGCTTTGAACACTCTATATGTATTGATATTTAATTGTTGAAAATCACCATTGTGGCTCTTTTTACAGAGTTGAAAGGCAGCACAGAAATATTTTATAAATAAAAAATAAAGGAATAACGTTAACAGGAAGTGCCTCTTTCAGCATGCTGAGATTGTCTGCATGGCTTCAGGAAAATTGGGATAAACGCCCTGCCCTCCCCTTCCACGTTGTCGCTCTTCTTCTTCTTCTTCTTCTTCTTCTTCTTCTTCTTCTTCTTCTTCTTCTTCTTCTTCTTCTTCTTTTTTTTTAAAAAAACCCCAACAGATTTAAAAAAACCACTTCCCCATATGAAACACATATAAAGTTTTTATGAACAGTAATTGAAACCTGTGAGGCAGGGCTAAACCATCTGCCACACTGCTTTAAAGGCACACCATGAGTTATCACCTCCTGCTAATTGGAAAATTAATATTTCAGACCCCTTTCGGAAAGCAACACCTATGATTCAGCTGAAACCTGAAATTTAAAACAAAATGCCAACTACCCATTTGAGATGACAGATGGATATTTCTCCATTGTCCATACTTGGAAAAAATGCCGCACGACTGTTCTGAAGGCTAGTTGGTAAAGAGTTAAGGCACAACTGGAAGAAGTTTAAAGAAATGCTTTGAGACAGCCTTCCAACTGTACAGCCTTCCCCAACTGGGTAAGTGAAGCATCCCAGACGCAAGGCACCAGCTGGAACATCATGTCAGGGAATGGTGATGTCAGGGGGCGTGGCTATGGAGGGCTGGGGGACCCTCCCCCAACTCAGTTCCCCTCCCCTGGTAGAGAACAAAGCTGAATGTTTGTCAGAAGATTCCAAATGGGAGTAGTATCCATGATTTAGGGAGGGAGGAGCCTTGTAGGTTGCAACTGTGCAAATGAACAGCATATCTGACACCAATTATGCATTGAACAACAACAACAACAACAACAACAACAACAATAATAATAATAATTTCTTACCTGCCTCTCCCTTTGGATCGAGGCAGGGAACAACATTAGTACAACAATACAATATAAATCAAATACATAAAATTAATTAAAAGAGTGTCTAAAACCAATACAATATTAAAATAACAATTGATGTGGGTATGTCTAAGTTTTGTAAACTGCCCAGAGAGCTTTGGCTATTGGCAGGGCTGGTGCCAGGCTTTTTTGCGCCCTAGGCAAGGTGAGCTGCTTTCACCCCCCCCACCGTATCCCCCCCACACATACACTCCACGCGGCCCACTCACCCCGGGGCCAGGGATGGGGCTTACCGTTGGCAGGCAGGTGGCTGCCAGTGCCCCGATCTGGCTTGAGGCGAGCAAGCTGGGCAGCAGGAGCGCTACGTGCGGCGCCCGACTCCTCTGGCTGCCCAGACGCAGTGGCGACGGAGTTTCATTGAGGGGCGTCGAGGAGGGCTGCTGCCCTTCGCCTCCATCCTCCGGGTTGGAGCGGCAAGCGGGAGGCTGGCCACATGGCCGGGCGGAGGGAAGGGAGGGAAGGGCGGGCGGCGGGGGGGAGGGGAAGGAGGAGGAGGAGGAGGAGGAGGAGGAGGAGGCAATCACACCGGGCGAAGGAGCCGCCGGCGCCAAGCAGGTAAGCGACGCGCTGAGGGCTGTCACCCCTCTCCGCCAGGCGGCTCCACGTTCTGATGTCCAGCGCACGCGGGTGCCCAGCTGAAGCCAAGCCAGGGACGCTGGGGAGCAGGGCGAATGGCGCACCCGGAAGCTGCCCTCTCTCGGCCAGAGCAGTTCTGGGAGTGGGAGGGCGACTTCCGGGAGCGCCGAACTTGCCGCTCTAGGCGGCCGCCTAAGTGGCCTTTATGGAAGCACCGGCCCTGGCTATTGGGCGGTATAAAAATGCAATAACTAAATAAACAAGTAAACAAAACGAAGACCCCTGTGAGATAGGTTAGGCTGAAAGGGAGTGCTCAGCGAAGGTCACCTATTGAATTTCGTGGGTGAGTGGGGATTTGTACCTGGGTCTCCCCAGTTCTAGTCTGACTTGCTAAGTGCTCCATCAGTCTGCCCTTCAATAAAGAAAATGCAAGCATTCTTTCCACCTTAAGGACATGCGCGAGGCTTTTTGTTGGGCGATATCCCACAGTGGACACACAGTGGGCTTTCTTACTAGAGGTGCCAGAGTTACTGCAATGATTATTGTGTGAATCCTTTTGTTACTTTCTTTGAAATCCTCTGCTCAAGCAAAGCGTCTTATTTAAACCCTCCTGATTTCATTTGCTTATCTTACAGTATCACATTAAGTCCACACTAAACCATCTCATCTAAATACTTTTAATCCTGACCATCTTGCTTTCTAACCATATCAGCTTTTTCTTTTCTTTTTTTCTTTTGGCACGAAATGCTGCTTAAACTTTTGTTTAACGTACTGAGTTTTTAAAGTTCAGTTTTCTTCTTATTTATAATTTTATCTGTGAGGTTTTTGGCAAGCACCTTCAAGGGCCTTTTTGGTTAGAAAGAGGCTGTACCTGTAAAGAAGAATTATGATTCCGTTCAACGATGATTCAAAGTTTATACCTTAAAACTTAGCAGTCTCAATGCTGCAGTGCAACTGAAAACAAGAATGTCTAGAGCTTCCTTCCCCAACCTAGTACCCTCCAGATATTTTAGACTGCAGGTAAAATCCAATGTACATCCTACTTAGAGTAGAGCTGTTAAAATGAATGGGACTTAAATAAGTCATGATTAACTTAAGTCACATTCATCTCAGTGGGTCTACTCTATGTAAGACTTATGTTTGATTTTACCCTGCAATTCCCAGTTCTAGTGTTTACATTCAAACACGATGTTGAAAGAAGGCTATGGTGGAGAATATGTACAGTGGCTGTTCAGTTTTAAAACAAGTCCAGATCTTCTGACTGAACTCCATTTCTTCATTATGTTGGATTACAACTCCAGTCATGCCAAAGCACCATGGCCATGTTGGTTGGACATGATGGGAGTTGTAGTCCAGCACATTTGGAAGACACAAGGTTAGGGAAGGCTGATGGAAGATGGTCAATGACACACTCATACAGGAAGGTGATGGAGCAGAGCCAATCTGATGACGTTTTCAAGTCGTTTGCTGGTGGTAGCATGGAACTTAACTCGTCCTGAGGACATGGATCGCTCTGTCCAAATCATGAGCTTTTGTTTCAAGAGGAGAGAATAGAACCAGTTGGCTCCATTAGCACAACCAAAGAGCGGCAAGAAGATGCTGTTGCCCAGTGATATAGAAAAACAAACTGTTCTCCAGAGATGCATCCCTCAATTTATCACTTCTAGGAAGTTCTAAGGAAATCTCATGAAATGTAGGTTATTGCCCAAACACAAAGATCAGAATGAGTTCGAAAGTTCCCATGCAACCTTGGCCTAGTTCTCAGGACCCAAATAGATGGGATGCAAGAGATCTGATCTCCTGCCCTTCTTTTAAATGTTAAAGCAGCCAATGGGAGCGCTGGTTTCAATTTTGAATAGAGGTGCAGGGGAAGGAGATGTTTTACTACTCCCCGGTCTGCCACCCCATGTCAGTTACTGATCCAAACTAAACTATGCCACTCCGGGAAGCCAAGTATCAGGGGATATATATATAGATATCGATATAGATATCGATATATATCTATATATCGATATCTATATCTATATCTATATCTATATATATATATATATATATATATATTCTTCAGTATGACTTTCTTCCAAACCTGTACACTGAACTCAACATCTAAGGCCATGTCCCTCTGCCACCTGAGACGCAGTGGGTGGGCACATGAGAAAGCACCTTTTTGAACTTGGCACTATGGCTGAGCAATGTTCTCCCAGAGGAGAGGGCCATCTGGTCCCATCGCTGCTTACCTTCTGTGGGCAGTGAAAACCTGATTGTTTCAGAGATCCTTTGAAAGAATACTGTCTGGGTTCAGACAACATGATAACCAACGGTGGTTTAAGTAGTCAGCCATCAGTTGAATGGTCAACGGTTGGTTATTGTGTTGTCTGTCAGGCAAAAAACCACCCCACGGTTGACTATTTTCCCGAAATAACCAACTGAGATAACCAGTGCTCTGCAGAGTTGACTGTCTGCACAACCATTGGTTAGCGTGTTGTCTGTCAGGCTCAGTGGACTATTTTGCAGGGTTGAGTGGACTATTCTGGTTGGTTACAGAGTTCCCGGGCAAAAGTGGCCGAAACCGCACCAGCCAATTTACTACAGCCAGCACAACTCGCATAAGCTGCTGGGATAGCACCGAGAGGATTGAGGGAGAGGCGGGGAAAGGGGCAGGGGCTGTCAGTCAAATGCCAGGTTGACTATTAGTCCATTCAACACCAGCCCCAACCACCCACAGTTGTGTAGAAACACGTTGTGTGGGGAGTACCTGCAAAATAACCAACTGTGAGTTGACCATTAACCCACCATTGTCTGAATGCAGTCACTGGCTGATCAAAGTTCCTGCTTGTCATGCCTTACCTAGCCCTGGGGCAGGATGACTCCTTGGATGAAGACCCTGACACTGCAGAGTGTAAAGCCTCTATTGGACCCCTTGACTCTAGGGAAACCCCTGGCACCTCTGGCAGCTGTGGAGAAGCTACATTGGGGCCTTCAGCAATGATGAACCCTGAGGAACTGCTAGGTGGGCCCCTCTAAGGATTATATTTTCCCCATGGAGTAGGAGGCCTAGAGAGTGCCAACACCAGAAGGTCTGATAGGTTTTATATGGTATTTCTGCCTCTTGTTAGAAAGGTAGTTAGCAGAGTAAAAACAAAAGGGCAAAGCGGAAGAAGTGGTTACCTCATGCACACACAAAAAGGAGTCCATTTTAGTGAAGAAATAAAACACCTTTACTCATGAATATTTTTGCACATAAATTGCAGGCATAGAGTAGGATTTCAAAGCCAGAGTTTGATCAATCCATTGCTTTGTGTTCCATTACCCAGCAATGGAGGAAGGGGGGAGAGAAGGGGGAACAGGAAGTGATTGCTATAGAGATCCTAAGGGCTCATCTACACCAAGCAGGATATTCCACTATGAAAGCAGTATATGAAAGGCAGGAGCCACACGACTGCTTTATAGCAGTATTGAAGTGCACTGACAACTGTTGGGGCCCATGACACAACTACACCAAGTAGGATATAACAGTATGGAAGTGTTATGAAAGCAGTGTGGTATGTGTCAATGGGCTCCAACAGTTGTCAGTGCACTTCAATACCACTATAAAGCAGTAGTGTAGATCCTGCATTTTATATACTACTTATATACTGTTCTCATTGCTATGATTATTCCTTTATTTCTCTTTTGTGTAACCCCTTCCTCCTTCCTATGTTTTAATGTGATTTTATACTGTAAGCCTCTAAGCAGGGTATTGCTGTTTTATTTGTATATTCTGTACAGCACCAAGTACATTGTTGGTGCTATAATAATAATAATAATAATAATAATAATAATAATACCACCACTATAAAGCAGTAGTGTGGCTCCTGTCTTTTATATACCGCTTTCATACCACTTTCATAGTGGAATATCTGCTTGGTGTAGATGAACCCTAAGGCTAGCTATGCCCAAAATTCCATGCATTAACTAGCTAAATACTGAACTTCCCCCTTCCTGTAACTTACAGACAGTTGCAATATTGTCGACAAGGTGGAGACACAACGTGCCCCTTGGAGATGAACCATGCATCTCAAGACCTGCAGCAGCCAGATCCTTGAACGCAAAAGAGCAAGGGTCTTCTCAGAAGTAGGGAGACTCTAAAGCCAGGATTAATGGCCATACCTGGGTATGGCTGGGAGACCTGACTCTATAAGCTCTCGAGACCTGCTGGAACAACACCTTTATTTCAGCAGGATCTTGCAATCTAGTTTCCCCTCCCCCCCAGACCTTGCTTCTTTATTTGCACTGATCTCTTATGCTGCTGACCCCCCTGGATTCCCAATAAGACCTTGTCCCTTGGATTATGTTTGATTTGGGCTGATTGCTTGAGCTTGAGTTTGGTTCTCCCTCAGACCCTGCTTTTGGCCTGCACTGCTGATCTCTGCCTGATTTCTGACCTTGCTGAATGCATTTGCCCCATAATTTGCCCCAGGACTAAGGCCTTAGCTAGACCTAAGGTCTATCCCAGGATCGTCCCAGGGTCATCCCTGCCTGCTCCCGGGATCCCCTGTGTGTCATTTACATGAACAGGGATGACCCCGGGACAATCCCGGGATAAACCTTAGGTCTAGCTAAGGCCTAAATTTGACCCAACCATAGCAAGATGCTGCTGTAGTTATGAATTTTAAATCATTGTTTTTAGGGATGGGGAATGTACTCTAACAGGTGGCTCAGAAGCAGACACACAAGCAGAAAGGTGCAACCTAACCATATTTAGAAAGTCCCATCTCCTCCCTCCCCGTCCCTCTCTTCACATGACAAAAGGAAGGAAAACCCTGATACAATTGTGAAGGAGGGTTGCTGAAAGTAGGTAATGGTGAGAATTTATTTTATTTATTCCCTTTTGATAAGAACTTCCTCACATTTCCAAATTTCTTCATAAATGGGTTGGAAAGAACTTGAGATGAAGGGAGAACATTGGAACACGGAAGTGAAACATACAGATTTTTCTATCCAGGGAGTGGACTTTGAGTGCTTAAGTCTTATACTTCTGCCTTTGAGCCCCTGTGCGTTCCACTATATTGGGGCTGAGTTAGGTTTGCCACTTCTTTTCCTGACAAGCTCCTTATCTTTGACAGCTACTTGTGAGGGAGGTACAACATAGCCCTTCTCCATGCTCAGAAGCATTATTTCACGTTATGTAACTGGCCTGTGGTTGCTTGGCTGATAGGTGTCATGAACGGTGCCTCCTCCCAACACTGGTAGCCCGCTCCCTTGCAATGACAAAGGAGATTTTTGCTTGCAAATCAGGAGAAGAGAGTGCAAAAATAAGCTGATTAGATTTTGCGAGCATTCCTTGAAGGTACTTACAAAATCCCTTGAGGCTTTCCAAGCATTTGCTCAGAAAAGCTGATGTGAGATAATCAGGGGGTTGTTCACCTCTCCCTGTATGTTGCATTGACTGGGTTCGTACAATACACTAACCCACACTCAGTAGGTTAAGTGTGGGTTGTTGTTGAGCCAGTTTGTTTTACTGTAAGGCCCTTTCTACACCATCATTTTTTGGAGGGATCATCTCAGGAACATCCCGGTGTGTCCAAATGATGCACAGGGGATCCTGCGATCCGGGAGGGATGATCCCTCCATTTCCCCAGAATAACTGAGACTTCAGTTATCCTGGTTTTACATGCGTTCCAGGAATGATCCTGAGGACCGCAGGCTGTGTGGGTGCCCATCCCAGCTTCTTCCCTCTTCCCCATGAGTAGCGGGGCTCATCAGAGGGAAGGAGCCAGGATGGGGGTGAGTCCAGGGCCCTTGGAGATAGGGTGGGGAGTGGGGGTGGGGCTTTTTTCCCCCTCTTACCGTTTCATTTTCACTGGAGCGCGAGTGTACTCCAGCTCCTGTAACTTTTTTAAAAAATGGAAGCCACAACAGGTATGAGGGCAACAATCCCGGAAGAAGGTAAGTCCGGGATCACCCCCTCTCCCTCCCGCTACACCCGTAGGTGTAGAAATGGGCTAAGTTAGCATGTTGACTTGAACAAGCCACGTTGAGAACTATAGTTTGTTGTTGGGTTGCCCAGGGTGGATAACAGGCCACACTGCATGGTGAACAAGCCATCCTACAGAAAATGTTGTAGGTTCACACAATACGCTAAGCCACGGTTCAACAAACAACCCATGGTTCAGCAACAACCAGCACTCAGCCACTGAGTATGGGCTAGCGTGTTGGGTGAACAGTCCTTAATGGTTATTGTTAGCTGCCTTGGGTTTTGACAAAAGAGCAGGGGAAGGATGATGTTAATATACAATATGTCAAGATAATATGGATCCCTATACGGCAGCCTTCCCCAACCTCCAGATGCGGTGCACTGTGACCTTGGGCCAATCAAACTCTCCCAGCCTCACCTACCTAGCTGGTTGTTTCAAGAATGAAAAAGAGGCAGAGATCCATGCACATGGCTTTGGGCTTTTTGGTAGAAAAGGTGGGAGATCAATGAATTAAGTAAGTATTCTGCATTCCACCCGTCTCAACTTCACACAGAGTGTAGATACCGTGGGGAAAAGAATTGTTCTGAAAAAACAAACCAACCCACAAGTTTAGTGTAAACTAAATTGCACAGCTGCTACATCCCAAATGAGAAGTGTGTTGTGAATAAAATGAAGTATCAGCACACTGGTTCCTTCAGTAACATTTCAGCACAGTTAGGAAAGAAAGCCTATTTTAATGACAATGGGCATCCTTCCACCCCAACCAATCCCTCCTCCCACACAGAAAAGCTGGCTCCTATGCATCTTCTTATCCTAGGTTACAATAAAGGAATACTCATGAGGAACGGTTGCGTATTCTAATTAAAGATATAAAACACAGAGGCCAGGTGCTTGGCTGACTCCTCAGTTCCTCCATGCGATCTCTGGAATTAAATCATAGCTGGGTCTCTTTGGGAGCTTTACTATCACAGGTGCCTTACTATCAGGGATTCTAGGCTCCCAGCAACCCCTGCAAAAGGAAGCAGCATTAAACTCAGGATCGTAAGGAACCCTGCACTTCTTTTGCAATGGCTTGTGCCTTGGACATAACTCTTGAATCTGAGGTGAGGCGGGTTCATTCAGCCTGCCTTGGCTCAAATACGAGGCAGTATCAGGTCAGACCAGCGCACTCCGAGGCAAAGCAGATCAGTTCTGAAGAACCTCGGGGTGCCTCGGGCCAATTCGGTGTGGTGGTGGGACGCTCCCCCTGCTCACCCACCTGCACAGGAAAGCCGTGAGTCACCTCCCAGGAACCTGCAAGGGCTGACCCTTGCTTCAGCTTTGGTTCTGAAGCAGGGCAGTCCAGGCCTGAAGCACTTCAAATCGAGTCAGAGCCATTTCGGTAGAGTGATCATATGGAACGGAGGACAGGGCTCCTGTATCTTTAACAGTTGTATATATATATATATATATATATATATATATATATATATATATATAAAGGAATTTCAGCGGCTGTCATTTGTATGCATGCAGCACTTGGTGAAATTCCCTCTTCATCACCACCAGTTAAAGCTGTGGGAACCCTGCCCTCTTTTGAATGTGGTCATGCTAGGCAGGTCCCTTGCAGCTTTAACTGTTGTCATGAAGAGGGAATTTCAACAGCTGCTGAAATTCCTTTTTCAATACAACTGTTAAAGATACAGGAACTCTTTCCTTCTTTCCATATGGTCACCCTACATTTTGGAGGCACCAAAACGACCTCTGAGGCAAGTTGGGGGGCGGCCTGTACCTGGCCCTATCCTTAGGGAAGCCACCCTCAAACTTTTATACTCATAATACCCACTGTTTTGATACATTATATTGGACCATGTTGAGCATCAGTCTGACTAGGCCAGTGGTAGCAGCTGCTGCCTCGAGCAGCCAGTTCCAAGGCCCAAACAGCCTGGCTGGGCCCACAGGTGCTGGTATTCGGCCCACCCAGCCTCCTAGTCTCTTGGCCTTGGTCTTATGATGGCAGAACCTGAAGAGCTGCCCTCCATTTTGATTGTCCCATGAACTTACAGA
Source organism: Elgaria multicarinata webbii (assembly GCF_023053635.1). Taxonomy (NCBI): domain Eukaryota; kingdom Metazoa; phylum Chordata; class Lepidosauria; order Squamata; family Anguidae; genus Elgaria; species Elgaria multicarinata. The sequence continues at coordinate 15,354,824 of NC_086179.1, read as the reverse complement.
GGCAAAGCACCCAATGTAGCCCTGATCTGGAGCATTGCAAGAACATCTATATTATATTGTGTTCCAGAGCAGCACTATGTCAGGGATGTAACCTCGGTAACCTACACCAGTAAGGTGAAACAATAGCTGGTTTATTTCTTGGTCTTTCTTCATGCAGTTCTCAGTTTGGCGTCCAAAAGCACAGGGCTGGAGCATGCTCAGTCCCAGCTTTTCTAAAAGAAACACTTCTGCCTTCTGACCACTAGGTGGCAACAACATAAACCTGTATTACAGGGGGCATAAATAGGAATTGAATCTGGTCTCTTCCTTGCCAACCAGGTTCTACTGAAAGTTAACCTTGAAATGATCTCCAGAGTGGGTAGCCATGCTAAGCTGTGGCAGCGAAAACAACGAGTCTTGTGGCAAGTTTAGGAAAGACACATTCTAGCACAACCTTTTGTGGACACGGCCTACTTCTAATGTCCTGATTAAGTGGAGAGTGTCCACAAATGCATATACCAGAATAAATTCATTAAGATGTCAGAAGACACTTTGTTTTAACCAAGAATTATTGTTATTATTATTCTGGAAAGAGAAGAACAATGGGTTCGTTTCGTATCGGCTTTGCTATCTTTCATTTGCATCTATTACTTTCACAATTGTTTTGTGAGTTAAAAGGCACGGTTCAGTGTTTTGCTTTGATCGATGATAGTTTAGGATGGTTTTAATCCACTCCCTCAAACCCCAATTGCTGCATGGCTGTGTGCGTTGGCACCCACCTAGAAATATCTATATCTAATATGTGCAGCTCAGAATTTAACAGGATCGCTATCATGAAAAGTGCAACTCCAGAGGTACAGGTGATTTCATCCACCTGTTTTACTGCTTAATCTCAAATGATGGTTGAGTGCTCCTTCATAGGGTTAGTGGTCTTGGAAGGGCTGCATTAAAGGAAGCATGATTGGGGTGGGGGTGGGGAAATGGAACCTTCCCTAATTCCAGGCTTCCTCCTCCCTTTTTTAAAAAAGCTGTTTTTCTCCTGGTGGGACACTGAAGGCACTCTCTGGTCCTTTCTATACTGTTGTTTTCCCTGGGGTCACCCAAATGAGGCACAGGAATCCCGGGATCAACAAGGGATGATCCTGGGGAAATCCTGGGAAACCGGGGATTTTCCAGTTTTCCTGCAGTTCCGGGACCATCCTGGGACTGCGGGAGCTGTGTAGGCGCCTGCCCCTATTTCATCCTGCTTCCTCACGACTAAACACGAGGAGGTGGGAAATGGGCATGGGGCATGGAATGCCCTGGGGGGGGGGAAGCATGGTCGTTGTGTTTTTTGAAACTTACAATTTTGTTGGGAATGCAATTGCGCTCATCTCCCCTATTTATTTATTTATTTTAAAAGGTGGGTGCGACATCCCTCCTTCCTCCTGGGATGTTGCAAGTGTGTATGAATCCAGGGGGATGATCTCATGACCAGAATATCGCGAGATCCTCCCCACTCCCTCCTGGAAGACCAGGAGGTGTAGAAAGGGCCTGAGACCCAAAATGACCCAGCTTGGAGATGAACCCTATCCTTAATGTCATGTAGAAAAGCAAAGGTAAAGGGAGGAAGGTTCACTTGTTACCTCTCACCTGCCCACACTGAGCTTTAAATGCCCCCACTTTATCAGGAACTGCCTAGAAGCAAGTGTCACCCTAAGAATTGAAACCAGATATCTCAGGTTCCGGTTCTTCATTCTATGCATTGGACTTCTCTCTCTCTCTCTCTCTCTCTGTGTGTGTGTGTGTGTGTTTAACAGCATTAAAATAACCTTACATAAGAATTCCATCTCAATTAGTTATCAGTGCTATAAAATGCATGTCCCAGTAGCATACCTGGAGCTCAAATTATCAAAGACCCTCAATGGTTATATAATGCATCTTTGTTTACCTAAGGCTGCCTTGTATCATGTTGAAACATTATTTAGAAGAGCAGGGAGGGGGGACTTTTAAGAATAACCCCGAGCATCCTTTGCTTATAAGCAAATGATTAGCTCTTTCAATGAGGAGATTAGTGCACTGGAGCATTGATAACATAGGTCTCATTTGCAACCCTTACGCAAGGGAAAACTGGCGTATGAAGCTATAATGGGGACTTATACAACATTTGGGACTTAAAGAGGGGTTCCTGACCTAATACGTACCTGCAACAGAAAGAAAAAAGGGCAGAAGTGGACATCCTCCCTCTTTACAACAGCGAGAGCATTGATTGCTCGTTGTCATTGTGATGCAGAAGATGGTCAGTTGGGTCCCCTGAGCACATTGCCTTATGTGAAGGAAGGGTGTATTAGGACCAATTCTTTTCAACTTGTTCATAAATGATCTGGAATTAGGCGTGAGCCCCGAAGTGGCCAAGTTTGTTGACAACACCAAATTATTTAAGGTGGTTAAAACAAAAAGGGATTGTGAGGAGCTCCAAAAGGATCTCTCCAAGCTGAAGAGAGTGGGCATCCAAACAACAGATGCAGTTCAATGTAAGTAAGGCCTTAGCTAGACCTAAGGTTCATCCCGGGATCATCCTGGGGTCATCCCTGCCTGGTCCCGGGATGTCCTGTGTGTCATTTACATGAACAGGGATGACCCCAGAACAATCCCAGGATAAACCTTAGGTCTAGCTAAGGCCTAAATGTAAAGTGATGCAACTTCAAGTATAACCAGATCGGATCTGATGGCTATGTGCTACCTTCAGTATCACAGGCGGCAAACCTATATAAACCACCTGCTGGGGAAGATGGATGTGAGGGTGCTGTTATACCATGTCCTGCTTCTGTGTCCCTGGTTGACAGCTGGTTGACCACTGTGTGAACAGAGTGGTGGATGGGATAGACCCTTGGTCTGACCCAGCAGGGCTCTTCTTAGGTTCTTAAGGGTGTGTATGAATTGCTAAGTCATCACCTAGCAACCACCCAATCCTGACTGACTGACTGATCACCATTCCAGCTACTTGGCAAAACGGTTGTCTTGCAGGCTTCTCTCAACCTGTTCAAATGACATGTTAAACCATGGTGGTTAAGCATTTTGAGCTAAACATTAGGGCTTAGCAAGTTGTGTGAACCATGACTTAGCATGCCGTGTGAACTATTTCTAACCATGGTGGCTACATAACTATGGTTTAAACATTCTCACTAATCATTTGTTGCAAAAGGGTTAGCAGTCTAACTGTGCATTCGAGTGATGTTTGGCCCTCTGTACTACTGGTTCAACATACCCCCAACATTTCACAGAGAAAAAGAGGAACACCCTGGCCCTATGCATGCCTTCTCTGCCCCCATTCTCATTGCCTTCTATGTTTGAAAAGTGACTGTGGCCATAGCTAGACCTAAGGTTTATCCCTGGATCATCCAGGGGTCAAACCTGTTCATCTAGGTGACACACAGGGGATCCAGTGCTCAGGCTGGGGTGAACCCTGGATGATCCCAGGATAAACCTTAGGTCTAGCTGTGGTCTGTGTGCGCTAGAGAGCCTCCACTATCCATGAATGCTTCCTTCTCTTCCTTAATCAGAGTTTCTTACCTCTATACTCTGCTCTCAAACCACAGTTTTTGTTTTCAAGAATAAGAAGCCTTACTCCAGGTCAATTGAAGGAAAGCATTATTGAAGGAAAAAAATTAGAATATATATATAGAAGGACAACTCCTGCTGGAAAAAAACAACAGCATGGCTTCATCAAAGTTATATCTTGTCTCACCAACCTTTTAGAGATTTGGGGGAGTGTCAGCAAACATGTGGACAGAACTGACACAGTAGAAATTGTTTCCTCGGACTTCCAAAAAATATTTGACAAAGTCATAAGAATGTAACAGCTATGCTGGATCAAACCAAGGGTCCATCACGTCCAACTTTTTGTTCACATAGTGGCCAACCAGCTGCCCATGGGAAACCCACAAGCAGGACATGAGCAACGGGAATACATGGGCTTACTGCCTCTGATATTGGAAGTAGCATATAGCCATCATAACTGGTAGCTACTGATAGCCGTATTCTCCATGGATTTGTGTAATCCCCTCTTAAAACCATTCACATTAGTGGCCATCACTACAATTTGTGGCAGCAAATTCTATAGTTTAATTATGCACTGTGTGAATTACTTCCTTTTATTTGTCCTGAATTTCCTACTAATCAGTTTTGGCTTCTAGTATTATTAATTATATCCACTTTCTCTATATCATGCCTAATTTTATGATGTCCCCCAATACCCACCCTTTTTTTTAACGTAAGTAGTCCCAGACACTGTAACCTTTCCTCATATGGGAATTTCTCTATCTCCTCAATCATTTTGGGTGCCCTTTTCTGCTCCTTTTCAAACTCTGCAATATCCTTTTTTTTAGGTGTGGTGACCAGAACTGTACACCTGGTTGAGCACTGCGTGAACTGAATGCTGAACTCCACAGGCCTTCGGTCTGATTCAGCATGGCTCTACTTATGTTCCTATGATACTCACTCTTTTCTAAAAGCACTCTTTTCTGAAAGCACAGGGCTCTGATGTAATATTTGTTTCTGAGAGGAAATACAGCCATTTCAGGTCATCCTGTAATACGGAGCTACTATAATTTACTGTTATACTTTGGGCAACATTAATCTATGCCTGGTAAAACTCTGGGCCCTGAAGAACAGTCTACGCAGGGGATAACATCACTGGCCCACTTAGAGTCCTGCATGCTTTCAACATTGAACATTCTTTCCTAGTTGCCGACAGCTAACTCTGAAATTTAAGATTGCCCCAGGATTACAATAACCTCTGCTTCCTTTTGCCTCTTTGCAATCTTGAGTAGGGCTATTGGTAGCTCACAGTAAACAGTGCTTACATAATGGTAATAAAATAAAATAAAACTATAAACCCATGCTTGGCGTAATCATTCCCTCTGTGCATTAATCGAGCTTTTCATTAGAAATTTCTCCTCGCCAAGAGTTAATTACTGTAGATGTGACGTGGAAATGTGCCTTTGGATTAATTTGTTTTTATATGTATTTATATGCCCGCTTTTTCTAGCACAGTCCACACAAGGTGATTTGCAATAATATATACATTGCAAGCCATCTTCTGTGGACTGTACTGGAAAAGAAGGTTTAGCTCGGCCTTTTCTACTCTTATCCAGGCTCTTTTCCATTCTACTTGCTGCTTGTTGCATTTATTTACTCAGCAACAGCCAGCTTTCCACAGAATTAAAAGGCAAACACAACACTGTTTGTTATATGAGAAAAATATTGTTATCCTACAATTCAAAATATGACTCAGTAGCTGCAGTGGGTGGTATGGCTAGGGTGGCCCTATGAAAAGGAGGACAGGGCTCCTGTATCTTTAACAGTTGTATTGAAAAGGGAATTTCAGCAGCTGTCATTTGTATATATGGAGAACCTGGTGAAATTTCCTCTTCATCACAACAGTTAAAGCTGCAGGTGCCCTGCCCTCTTTTGTATCTGCTCACTCTGGTATAGCTCCTGCACTTTAACTGTTGTGATGAAGAGGGAATTTCACCAGGTTCTCCATATATACAAATGACACCTGCTGAAATGTCCTTTTCTATGCAACTGTTAAAGATACAGGAGCCCTGTCCTCCTTTTCATATGGTCACTCTAGGTATGGCAGGCTGCACCCTGCAAAATCAAGGGGTTTCAAGACACATGACACAGCCACCCATTCGCCGCAGCGCCAGGTTTTTAACCCGATAATGCGCATATTCATAGTTGCGATTTACCACGACTTTTGGATCAGTGTTCGAGTTTCCACCACATTATAGTTATGTGATGTTGGGGGAGTTAAATAGAATTTGGATGGCTTTAAAAGGGGGTTGCATAAATTCCTGGAGGCGAAAGCTATCAATGGTTACTAGCCTTGCTGGTTATGTGCTATCTCCAATATTCAAGGCAGTAAGCCTGTGTGCACCAGTTGCTGGGGAACATGGGTGGGAGGGTGCTGTTGCACCATGTCCTGCTTGTTCATCCCTAGCCGATGGCTGTTTGGCCACTGTGTGAACAGAGTGCTGGACTAGATAATGCACAAGTGCTTGTGCAAACATGCTTGCACAAACATAATTTTACTCGTATTCTCTACTTGCACATAGTTCAGAACCTTGTTTCCACTAGAGCAACATCATTTGTGCTAACAGAATGACACAGTTGGATACTGCTCCTAGATTTATCAAGGACAGGGACCAGAACATAATAAATAGGGACAATTGGAGCTGATGACATCTGTCCGCCATTGTCAGATCTGGTTCTGCCGTTTCCAGCTCTTTCTCGTTGTTAAAATAATGCACAGTGATACAAGATTGGAAAATCGAAAATGGGAGCCTCTTGAAACAGCAACTTTACCCTGTTGCAGGGGGTGAAGGCATTCCTGATTAACGAGAACTTGAAAACACCCATTGGGTTATCAGAAGTCTGTCTGTTGTTTTATGGGCTGGCTTGGAACGTGGTACAGTTGGTCTAATTTGACAGAAGACAAAAGCCCTCTTGACTGGACCTAACTGTGGAAGAACAGCTTTTGTGCCTAAGGAAACTTCAAGTTATTATTATACAACACTTAAGCTGTATCTGTTCGAATCTAAATCCAGAGTGCGTTTTCACTGACATATAAGGTAAGGCAAGACCACCTCAAAAGTAAACAAACCCTTTTTCCAAAGAACTTACATGTAAGGTCTGCTACAGCACCACCCAGGCAATGGGAACATAAATAGTTTTATATTTCCCCTCTGCTTATCTCTCCAAAAGTCCCACTCTGCCTTACACACTGAATATAAACAGCTTTACAAGGAGACGAGAAATAATCGTTAGATGATTTTATTTTATTTTTTGATGATAGATGACTTTGGGGGCTTTTTGTCACTCTCTTGAGATGGGGGTGGAACATGAAGATGAATGAAATGCCCTGAAGGAGGGTAGAAAAGAGCTGTTATGGGCAAGGTATTGTCAGCCTTTCTGGCACATGTTTGTTTGATTCTTACTCTGAAGAAAGGTTTCCACCAAATTTCACTTGAAGCAGAATTTTGAGGTGGATTTAGAAGTTCCTGCTCTGAGCGAAATAATAGAATTCAGGACAGGACTGGTGAGATTTCTCAGACAGGGGCTTCTCCTTCTAAAAACACCAGAGGAAGCAAAGGGAATAGTGTTGAAGATGCACAGCCGAAATATAACTTTTTACAACACTTCTTCCTGAATAGGCAGTGCTCTGTGGAACACTGAGAAATGAAGCAAACATCTCCAGCTATTAACTAGAAAGAAATTCCTTTTCCGCAGAACACGACATAAAAGAGCATGCGAAGAAACAGCTGAGCCCTACTGGCATAAGATGTGAGTCTGAGAACAGCAATCTTTCAAAAGAAATCTGAAAGAGAGGCAAATAATCCATTTAAACTTGATACCGTTTGGTGCCAGAGGTGGATGTGGGTCTTGAACCAGAGCCCTCAGGGCTAAAAGGGGTTTGGATAAATTCCTGGAGGCGAAGGCTATCAGTGATGGTTGTGTGCTACCTCCAGCATCAGAGGCAGTAAGCCTGTGAGCCCCAGTTGCTGGGGAACATGGGTGGGAGGGTGCTGTTGCACCATGTCCTACTTGTTGGTCTCTGGTCAACAGCTGGTTGGCCACTGTGTGAACAGAGTGCTGGACTAGATGGACCCTCAGTCTGATCCAGCAGGGCTCTTCTTATGTTCTTAAACTGCAGCTGATCCTCACCATTTTCTTTACCTTAGTGTAAGCATGTGAGGCCCTGACCTGGAATCATTTCACATGGATGGGAGAGGTTTAAACCTTCTCACTCACCAATTCCCACCCCCACAAATAAAATCATAGAATCATAGAATAGCAGAGTTGGAAGGGGTCTACAAGGCCATCAAGTCCAACCCCCTGCTCAATGCAGGAATCCACCCTAAAACATCCCTGACAGATGCTTGTCCAGCTGCCTCTTGAATGCCTCTAGTGTGGGAGAGCCCACAACCTCCCTAGGTAAATCACCCCACCACAGGGATAAAAGAGAGAGAGAAAACTCAACTGGTGTCAGTGGGACAGTGGGTCTTAACCTTCAGGTAAACATGCATAGGATTGTAGATCTGCTCAACTAGGCAGACTGACTTTGCAGTCCATGCAGCTGCTGCCCAGGTGAGGACACCTGTTTGCTGCTATGCCAAGAGACATGGCTTGCAATGGGAAAAAATAGCCTGCAATCCTAAGCACACTTACTAGGAAGCAAAGGCCCATTGAACCCAGTGGGAACTATTTCTGAATGAGCATGCTTAGGGCTACAGTAGCAATATCATCTCAGTAGGATGGGGATGTCACCTAAAGATAAGACCACTGGATTTTTAGATAATACATCCTTGTACAACAGCTAACTCCCAGCACTGGTATAGATGGGTGGTGGTGGCTGTGGGGAACCAACAGAGGTGGTTCTATATTTGGGGCAAATGGGGCAGTGGTCCCCTGCCTGTTCTTCATCCAATTGTGGCAGAGAGATCCCCCAACAGACATGTTCCTTTGCTCCAACATACAACTGACGTGTGTCAAGCATGAGCTTCTACTGTCCTCCACTGGTCGCAACAACCCCAATGGCCAACAGTAGAGTGACCATATGAAAAGGAGGACTGGGCTCCTGTATCTTTAACAGTTGCATTGAAAAGGGAATTTCAGCAAGTGTCATTTGTATATATGGAGAACCTGGTGAAATTCCCTCTTCATCACAACAGTTAAAACTGCAGGAGCTATACTAGAGTGACCAGATTTAAAAGAGGGCAGGGCACCTGCAGCTTTAACTGGTGTGATGAAGAGGGAATTTCACCAGCTTCTCCATATATACAAATGACACCTGCTGAAATTCCCTTTTTAATGAAACTGTTAAAGATACAGGAGCCCAGTCCTCCTTTTCATAGGGTCACCCTCGCCAACAGCCACCACTGGGAAGCAATATGGGTGATCACTATTAGCTGCATACAGATTCCATACCAAAACCATGTGCACACAAAAGCCATAGAAGCACAGATACTTATTTTTTTTTAAGCGTGACTTCAGTTGCATCAGGCGATAAAATGTATCCTCCCTTGTTATCAGTGCTGTTGTGTTTTTGTGCTTGTTTTCCATGAATTTCTGCCAATTTTCAGTGCTTTTCAAGCTCATTATGCATCGCCTGGAGGGCCTTTGCCACACCCAATGTAAAACCAAAGACAGCAGTAAATAAAACACATATACAGTAGATGACTCAGGCTGATTTGGTTATATACTGTTAAATCCGATTCCTCCTCCTCCTCCTCCTTCTTTTATTCAAAGCTCTCCTTCGATATTTTTCTGCTCTGAAAAGGGAGTTATACATCACAGCATGGAAGCATAATCTTTGTAAACTGCCCTGAGAGCTTCAGTTATGGGGCAGTATATAAATGTAATAAAATAAATAAATAAATAGGAAAACTCAGAACACACCTTTCATTACACCACCCTTCCCCAAGTTGGTGCCCTCCGGAAGTGTTAGACCGCAACCCCCATAATTCCCAGTTGTGATCCAACACATCTGGGGAAATAACATTAGTGCCATAGCTAGACCTAAGGTTTATCCCTGGATCATCCAGGGGTCAAACCTGTTCATCTAGGTGACACACAGGGGATCCAGTGGTCAGGCAGGGGCAAACCCTGGATGATCCCAGGATAAACCTTAGGTCTAGCTGTGGCCCAAAAGAAAATAACTTCAACCAACATGCTTGGGGGCTGGCTGCACGACACATTACCAGGGATTAGAGAGCAGCAGCAGGCCTGTGTCTCCAGCTATGCTGTGAGCTTCAACCTGAGTGTCCCAGATCCAAAGCAGCTGCACTCCAAACAATCAACTCCATTGGCTTTGAAAGCCTGACTGCTAGAGTCATGGTGTGTCCTGCTTTACAGAAAACAGTCCTCTATTTGAAGACTTCCTCTATTTGAAGAGCACCAAGTCCAGTTTGAAGATAAAGGCCCATGGAAGAGAAGAGTGAGAAGGATCCTTGGGAGTTTTCCCTCAACAGTTAGCACCTGCGAAGGAGACTGAGCAATACCAAGCTCTCTGTCAGCCTTCCACACCTGGGGTCCTCCGGATGTGCTGGTCTACAGCTCCTAATATCACCTAGCCAACTTGTGACATTTCTGCTTAGGTTCTATCCTTCCCCAGTTTTACTTCAGAAACTTGAGAAGCAAACCCCTCAGGAATGCATTGCTTTCACTTGGATCAGTTGTCCCCACCAACACCCGCACTTCAGCCTTACCTCTCTCTGGGTTCCAGAGACACCCAATGTGCGTTACTGGATCCCTCAACCCACTACAGGAGAAGTAACAAAGAAAGAGATTTAATAATGGCAGTGTAATAAGTCAGTCAACACGTTGGAGTTTGTATTTTTTAGAAACACACACACAGATTTATTTAAAATATGAAGAGATATATCTTATTAATATTAATCTATACTTGGTCCTAAATTCCCTTTCTAAAATCCTACATACTGTATTTCTTCAATACTAAGACACACCTTTTCCCCCATATAAACATCTCTAAAAAGGGGTGCATCTTGGAATCGTGGGTGCAATGATTAATCTTAGAATCAAAGCTTTTTTTTCTGTTGTTGGTACTGAAATTAGTGTGCGTCTTACAATCGAAGAAATACGGTACAACTCCCACTAGTTAGATACTACTTCTTCAATCCCAAAGCCCTGTCCATCTGACTAAGGCCATTTCTACACCGGCCTTTCCCCTGAGGGTTGTCCCTGTGTGCTCCCTCTGCATCCAAATGATGCACAGGGACCCCCGGGGGCAGGGGCATGAGCATGGATTTTCCCAGGGTTAAAGGAACCCTGGGAAAAACTATTCTTCCAGCGGTCCTGGGACAATCCCGAGGACCGTGGATGGTGTGGGCGCCCATCTCGACTTCTTCCCTCAACTCCCGAGTAGCGGGGATCAACAGAGGGAAGAAGCCAGACCAGGGGGCAGTCCAGGGACATTGGAGGTGGGGTGGAGAGCAAGGTTGTGGCTTCTTTTTTTTCTTTTTTTTTTAAAAAAAAACTCCACAACTTACTGTTCGCTGGACCGCAAGTGAACTCTGTCTCCTGTTTCTTTTTAAAAAATGGCGGCTGCGATGGGCACGATGACCCTCTTCACTTCTGGGACGTTGGATGGCTGTCTGGATGCAGGGCGATGATCCCGGAATCTGGAAATCCTGGGATCGTCTCCCCTGCATCCCTCTACACCCTTAGGTGTAGAAAGGGCCTAACTGTCAAATCTCCCTTTATATAATCATAGAAACCATTCAACTCACAACCCCTCCCACCTTTCACTCTCTCTCTAGCACACTATTAACCCTATCTTACCCAGATTACACTTAACACCACAAGCATACACACATTACAATAACACACATATCTTACACCACTCTGTATGATCATTACCCCAGGCTTGGTTCCTCAGTGAGAGCATCCCATCTCACAGTCACACACCCACAGACCACCCACCCCTTGTCTGCCTGCCTGTTCAGTAACCTGACTACCAGCCCATCGTCTTAGATCACATAATTACTTCTGACCCCACTGGCCCTGACACTTGATGCCAAAGAAAGCAAGGAGGCATCTGTGAAGTGCTTGTCCTGGAAGGATTCCGAATATGCAGATTGTCTGATGCTAAATCCCGAAGGCTGTTCTAGTCCCGATCAGATTTTTTAAGAAGACCATTGTATGGAAGAGGGCAGCTCTTTTACTGGCTAATTTATTAGCATTTATTCCTCATTACACATTAACCCGACAAGTAAAGCGTCAGACAATTGCAACAGGGTCATGTGGAAGTTTCTCCCATTCTCTTCCATGGTTTTAGAAATACACACAATGTGCAAATGTTTTGCTTGCTGAGGTTTATCCCCCAGGCATTTTTGATGATGATTTTTTTTTTTATCATTTACCACCAACCACTTCTGATGAAGTTAGCATCCCAGAGAAATACATCCAGTCTATTTAAGTGTTATGTCCCAGCACCTATTGGCATATGGAGATATGAAGCCCCATTTTCATTTAGAGAGAGAGATGAGAATGCCCATCAACATCTATCTTGTGTGGACTGGATAGGGGATAGATCATATTATTATTATTATAATAATAATAATAATAATAATAATAATAATAATAATAATAATATTTCTTACCCACCTCTTCATTCTGATCGAGGCGGGGAACAGCAGCAAATATAAAATACATAAAACTGAATTAAAACATAATATACATTGGTAAAACATCCTAAAAACATGCTAAAAACATCCTAAAACACCCTAAAATTCCACTGGATAGGGCTGCTGGAAGAAATCAGTCTTAATTGCTTTCTTAAATGCTAATAGACTGTTAAGTTGATGAGTCTCCTCCAGCAGGCCATTCCACTCTCAGGGAGCAGCACAAGAGAAGGTCCTCTGGGTAATAGTTGTCAGCCTTGTTTTTGTTGGCTGGAGTAAATTCTTCCCAGAGGACCTGAGTGTGTGGGGCAGATTGTATGGGAGAAGGCGATCCCGCAGGTAGCCTGGACCCAAACCATGTAGGGCTTTAAAGGTGATAACCAACACTTTATACTTCATCCAGAAACTAAGGCCTTAGCTAGATCTACCTCATAGTCCGCGATGGAGGAGGGAAGATCTTGCATTGTGATTAATGCGAGATCCCTCCTCCGTTTACATGTGAGGCGCGACGACCTCAGGAGGAGAGGCATCGTGCCCGCCATTTTTTAAAGACACAGCAGTGCACAAATGCTCGTGCGCTAAAGGGAAGGGTTTTTAAAAAAAATTTAAGTACTTTTCCCCATTCTCCCACCCTACCCCTGATGGCCGCAGCATGGAGAGGAATCGCACAGAGCCGGGTCAAACCGTGGCAACAGGCCACAGGTTCTGTGGTCTTGGGCTCAGCCCGGGACCGTGGAGAAAGCGGGCCCAAGGGGGACGAGGAGATCCTCGGGCAAGGGAGGGATCATCCCTCCCTGATCCCGGGATCCCCTATGCATCATGTGGACACACAGGGAAGATCCCGGGGTTTGCCCCGGGATTTCGCCCAGTCTAGCTAAGGCCCAAGAGGCAGCCAATGAAGAGATTTTAAAACTGGTGTAGTGTGGTCACCCCTAGGTGCACCGGTGACCAGCCTGGATGCCATATTTTGAACTAGCTGAAGTTTCTGGATTAGGCGCAAAGATAGCCCTATGTAAAGCACATTACAGAAGTTGCGCCTTGAGGTTACCAGCGTGTGCACTACCGTCTTTAGGTCTTCCAACTGTAGGAAGGGTTGCAGCTGGCATAGCAGGATCCAGTGTTAGTCTACATGTATATAATGATAGAATCATAGAGTTGGGAGGGACTGCAAAGATAATCTAGTCCAGTCCGAGATATCTACTGCTGTAGCACAGAAGGTAAAGCAGATCTTTGGATCTATCCTTTTTGCCCATGCATAGCCTCATTTCTGTGGATAGAACATGCCAAAGAGTTCAGGTCTAAGCAAAAGACAAATGAAACACCCTCTTTTTCTTCAGTCTGTCCAAGTGAGCCAAGCATTTATCCAAACTCTTACTTGAAAAGACTTCAGTGAACCAAAATTGTATTATTCCATTCTGTCAAGAACAGAAGCAGAAAGACTTTCCATGTTCCAGCTCAAGAAAGCATAAACACTGATGTTGCACGCCCTCATGTATGAGTCTTGCTTTACTTGGGCATCGAGCACCCAATTACGTTCAAAAAACCAAAATAAATATTCTAAGTTTGAAAACATGTAGAACCCAAACAATGACAGGTCCCATCAAAAGGGTAGTGTTGGAAGCGCTTGAACAAAACACATTAGCGAGATGATTGTTTACAGTCCCAGAGTTTCAGTTTTCTTGCTTCCTCCCAAAAACCTGTTATTATGCCATTACTAATTTGAGTGCAATAATATTTGGAAGAATGTGACTTCTCCACAGTCTCAGAACAATGCACAAGTTTGCATTTGTTGAATAGCATATGTTACATTTTCTGCACCACCGGGTGTGAAGAATTTGGAAGTGATGCAGACAATTTTAACTTTCTACCAATTTTTTTCTCATTTAACTAAACAAATACAGATATGTAGTGCATTCTTTCTGCCATTGCGTGTTACTGACCCTTACAGCTACGCCAGCCATTTGCAACTGCCAATATTCTGAATTGGCTGCCCATCTTGAGTGTAATGCCATGGCCACAGTTTTGCATTTGTACCTTCAAAAAGAAAGAAAGAAGAAGGTCCATTTATTTATTTAAAGATTTATAGCCAGTCTTACAGTGCAAATGGCTCTCAAGGCAGCTGACCCATAAATTAGCACGAAATAAAACAATAAACACTAAAAAATAAAACCAATTGTCACAGCCAACACAGAATGGCTAAAATCAGTCTGTGGAAGGCCATCTAAAGCAGCAAATGCTTTTCTAAACAACCATGGCTGGATATACTCCAAGCACTTTGAAAGCAGTTTGAAAATGGTATATGGAATGTGTCCAGGTCCCCAACAGTTGTCAATACCATTATAAACCATTATAAAGCAGTAGTGGAGATCCTGCCAATGTCTTCAGCAGCTACCCCAACATCTGCAAAGCGTAAGCTTGAAGGACCTCTGAAGGGTGTAGACTCCAGAGCGTGAGAGAGAGGCATTCCTATAAGACAACATCAGATCCTGAGAGGGAGAGAGAGAGAGAGAGAGAGAGAGAAAGAGAGAAAGAGAGAGAGGCGGACAGACGGACAGACAGACAGACGCTGTTTGCCCAGGTATTTGGGGCTAACTTCTAGGTAGGGATGGACAAGTGTGCCAATTTCAGTACCTCTCCATTTATTTTATTTATTTATTTTATTTATTACATTTTTATACCGCCCAATAGCCGAAGCTCTCTGAGCGGTTCACAAAAATTAAAAACATAAAACAACCAACAGTTTAAAAACACAAATACAAAATACAGTACAAAAAGCACAACCAGGATAAAACCACACAGCAAAAATTGATATAAGAGTAAAATACAGAGTTAGAACAGTAAAATTTAAATGTAAGTTAAAATTAAGTGTTAAAATACTGAGAGAATAAAAAAGTCTTCAGCTGGCGATGAAAGGAGTATAGTGTAGGCGCCAGGCAGACCTCTCAGTTTGGAAAAAAAATCTCATTTTTCCAAACTGAAATTTGCTTTGGGCCAAACATTTTATTTATTTATTTATTACATTTTTATACTGCCCAATAGCCGAAGCTCTCTGGGCAGTTCACAAAAATTAAAACCATAATAAAACAGCCAACTGTTTAAAAACACAAATACAAAATAAAGTATAAAAAGCACAACCAGGATAAAACCACACAGCAAAATTGATATCAGATTAAAATACAGAGTTAGAACTGTAAAATTTAAATTTAAGTTAAAATTAAGTGTTAAAATACTGAGAGAATAAAAAGGTCTTCAGCTGGCGATGAAAAGAGTACAGTGTAGGCTGAATTTTTTGTCTGACAATACATTTCCGGTCAGAATTCAAGGTGTTGGTAATGACGTTTAAAGCCCTAAACAGCTTGGGACTTCCATACTTGAGGGAGCGCCTCTCCTTATATCTGCCTGCCCGAGACCTGAGATCTGCCAGAGGAGCCCTTCTCCGTGCCCCACCAACGTGAGATATACACTACGGTGGGATGTGGGAGAGGGCTTTCTCTGTTGTGGCACCCTGGCTGTGGAATGCCTTCCCCCTGAAGGCTCACTGGCTTTATTTCAGTGCCAGGTTAAGACATGGCTTTTTAACAAAGCCTGTGATGGCTAAATCCACCAGCTGGCACACTGTCTTATTTTAATTGGCTTTTACTGTTTTAAAATTTCATATTGGTTTTAACATATTAATGGTTTAATTTGTTTTAGAATTGTATATTTATTGCTCAATTTTATATGTATGATTTTAGATCCTTGTGATATAGGGTGGGATATAAATGTTTAAATAAATAAATAAATAAATAAATAAATAAATAAATAAATAAGCAAGCTGAAATTCAGTTTCTCACCTGAAATTCACGAGAAATTTTGTAGGGATTTGTAGGCATTTTTCTGGACTTTTCTCCAAGTACACACCATTTGTGTGCAATTTGGCCTAATATGCATACTTTTGGTCAGCAATTGTCCTAATATAATATAATATAACTGAATGCATTTTTGTATGCACTTTCCGCTAATATGAGCCTAGCCTAGCTACTGTTATCCAATGCTCTGATAACCACTCGTTTGGATTACTGCAATGCGTTATACGTTGAAAACGATCCGGAAACTTCAGCTGGTACAAAACAGGGCAGCCCATTTACTAACAGGGACTGGCCAGTGAGACCACATCACGCCAGTCCTTTTACAACTTCATTGGCTGCCAGTCCAGGTCCGGGCCTGATTCAAAGTGCTGCTATTAACATTCAAAGCCCTAAACAGCTTGGGGCCAGGTTATTTGAAGGAACACCTCCTCCCATATGTACCTGCCTGGACTTTAAGATCATCCACCTGGGTCCTTCTCCGTGAGCCTCTGCCAAAGGAAGTGAGGCAGGTGGCTACTAGGAGGAGGGCCTTCTCCACTGTGGCACCCCGGCTGTGGAACGATCTCCCCAGAGAGGTTTGCCTAGCGCCTACATTGTACTCCTTCCGTTGCCAGCTGAAGTCCTTTTTATTTTCTCAGTTTTTTAACACCTAATTTAACTTAAATTTAAATTTTGCTGTTTTAATTCCGTATTTTAACCTATATCAATTTTTGCTGTGTGGTTTTATCCCGGTTGTGCTTTTTATATTGTGTTTTGTATTTGTGTTTTTAGACTGTTGGTTGTTTTATTATGCTTGTTATGCTTTTAATTTTTACGAACCGCCCAGAGAGCTTTGGCTATTGGGCGGTATAAAAATGTAATAAAATAAATAAATAAATAAATTGTTCCATAAAGATGTTGGAGAAATCTTCAGCGAAACAAATGAATCTGTCCTGAAGATCCTGCAGTAGACTGGCTTTTTCTGAGGCACATGGATTCTGGGGATTTGCAGTCTGTTTGTAGTACTTTCTGGAATTTTATGCAAATTTAATCGTAGAAAAAATATGTAAATTAAAAACCACCAGCCAAAAATGGGCATTTCCTCCTTAGACTAAAGCATGAAAATGTGCATGCATGAATTTGCAAAAAGTGGGGGAATTTGTGCAAATGTCTGGAGAAAATCTAATTTTGTCAATGAGTGGATGTAAAGCACCCAACAATCCATGAAGCACAGATGGAATGGATTTAACAAAATCTCTATCAGTTTTGTTCCCTGTATTTTTTGACTGTGGAATTCCTGTACAGTGGAAGATAATGAATTGCCAATATTTTTTAAAAAGAGAGTTGTTGCAAAGGTTGCTCAGGGTGCTATTTACACCTGTTGACCAATCTAATGGGTTGGAATGCTTTCAAATTGGGCCATATTTCCTGCTAAGGCTGTGAATTGGGCAATTTAAAGGTACCTTCAGGGGTTCACTGGTAATCTGGTAGTCATTTGCACATTTCTGTAGTTACATGTTTAACTTCCATGTGTTCCTGGGTTGTTTGTTGAACAGTGTGTTAGTGGGTTGTCTGAACCTGGGAAATTTTCCACAGGGTGGCTTGTTAATGATGAAGTGTGGCTTATTTTGCTCAAACAAGCAGACTTGAGAACCCATGGTTTGTTGCTGGGTTGTTCAGGGTGGTTAACAAGCCACACTGCATCGTTAACAAGCCAACCTCTGGAAAAAGTCCTGGGTTCAGGCAGGCCATGGTTCAGCAACAACCCACACTCAACCACTGAGTGTGTGTTAGCACATTGTGTGAAGAGCCCCATTCTGGGGAAAGGAAAATGGCAGGTGGCTGCATCCTTCCCACGCATATCACTTCAAAGTGCCAGACTGAGCACCACCAGCATATGCCATCCTAAGAAAAATGTTGGGGTGGGAGGCACATTCAGGAGGCACATTCCCTGGCTTCTCGTTGCTGCAGTGATTTCTCTCCCTCTGATGCATAAAGTGTGTTCCTGGAAGCTTTGCATCAGCTGACCAGGAAAGGAACTTCATGAACCCTCACTATGGATGTTGTAATGCCTCTTCCACAGTTAGAGAACGAAAACTTTTTACAACACTAAATGAATTACACAACAATTGACCTTTGTGCCACTTGGTGTGAATTTCCATTGTCTTCCTGTGCTCCAACTTTTTGTGTGTGTCTGTCCGGTCTTTCAGGCAAATAGTCTGAGCAATTTGTCTTTTCAATACAGAACTTTCCACTTCTGGGATTTTCAGATATTACACTCATAACGCATTTTCCTACAAGGTTCTAGACTGAACTGCTCCACCGATTAAAAAGTGGTTGTGTTTGTTTGTTTTAAATTAATCATCTACCTTTTAATTGATTGATTAACCCAATCAAGTGGCTGTGAAAGTCACAAGAGCAGAGGGGTCAGTACAAAATGTTGGCAACCCTATTGCCAGGTCTCTAGCCAAAAATGTTGTGGTGAGAAGGCCAAATGGGATGGAGAATCATTGTGGAAAAGCTCAAACATAAACATGTTCATTAGGGCCTGTTTTAATTTTTTGTAATTGTTGTGTTTTGTAATTGTGCTTTCAATCTCTCTCTCTCTCTCTCTCTCTCTCTCTCTCTCTCTCTCTTTATGATTCCTTAACTTTATTTTATTCTTGTCCTGATAGCTGTCTTGAACACCACATTGTTAGGTGGAAAGGAGGGAGAGGTAGAAACCAAATCAAACTAATCAATATAATGTTTACTGTGGTTTCATTGTTTTACTTCTTTGTGAGCACGAGGGTAGAACTCTGCCTGCCTGCTTTCTCTGTATTTCCACAAGTGAAAGGCTAGAGATTTACATGTTTCAAGGAAAGCTAAAAATTCTGAGAGGGGGCCTAAAATATGTCTAAAAGGAGATCAAACCAATGGTAGCTCATAGGTAGGGTGACCATATGAAAAGGAGGACAGGACTCCTGTATCTTTAACAGTTGTATTGAAAAGGGAATTTCCGCAGGGGTCATTTGTATGTATGGAGAACCTGGTGAAATTCCCTCTTCATCACAACAGTTAAAGCTGCAGGTGCCCTTCCCTCTTTTAAATCTGGTCGCAGTATAGCTGCAGTATAGCTCCTGCAGCTTCAACTGTTGTGATGAAGAGGAAATTTCACCAGGTGTGACATGCATACAAATGACACCTGCTGAAATTCCCTTTTCTATGCAACTGTTAAAGATACAGGAGCCCTGTCCTCCTCACGCAGAAGTAAATCAATCATGCACATATGGATAGCTATGTTAACGTGGCTCATAAGGGGATGAAGCCGGTTGCTGTCAAATAAAGCACCAATCTGGAGGAAGAGGAGGAACGGCAGAGGGCACTGGATTTTTCACTGCTCTGCTGAGTCCCTCTGTAGCCCTTTCAAACAATCCATGCAGAACCCACTCTGCCGGGTTCAGATTCCATAACAAACCACCATGAAAACAAGCTACTCAGAACAACCCAACAATATAAGCCAGGGCTTCTCAGGGTGGTGTGAAAAAAAGCAGCAGGTTCAGACATAAGAACAACCCAGCACGCCCGGGTTGTCGTGATGTGTGAAGCAGGTCATTGTGTAGGATAGACAATACTGAACTAGACAGACAAATGATTTGACTTGGTCTAAGGCAGCATCATGTTTTCTAGGCCTACTACTGCTGAGTCTGATAGCTTCATAGACAATCCAAAATTCACACTGTACATAAAACAAAGTAAGACACAGGCCCTGCCCTCAGCCATGCATTCTGAGAAACTAGCACGTGTAAGGGAAGAAGAATGTGCGGGAAAGGTAGAGAATGCCATAGTTTGCAGGCGAGGTGCTTTCTGTTTTTAATCCTTTAAACATACCAATAGAAGGAAACCTATGCAAGGGAGGCATTCAAATGCAAGGGAACCACAAGGATGAAATGTAACAGCCAGGGAGTGGAGGAGGAAATTTGGGGTGTATGGAGGACAAGGGTACCGGGTGAATGCTGAGAGCAAGAAGAGAAATAGAGAGAAAATGCCAGTCAAGACATAGAGTGTCATCAGACAGGGGGAAATCATGTTTCCCTAATGTTGCTTCACCCTTCCCCTGCCCTGCTTCTGTTCCATGATACTTCCTCTTTCTTCACAAGGGGAAGGAAGAGGAAGTAAACAATGACCACATGGCACATTCAGTGGGTGTTTTTATTATGCTGCTTCTCCTGCACAAAGCAGGAAATGGCAGAATGTTTCGCTTCAAAAACAACACGGATTTACCAGGGTCTTATTTTGTTGTGGAAGGAAGACCAGAAGGAGTAGGAGACACGTGGGAGGCAGATGTCATCATCAAAAGGACCATCAAAAAACCATGAGCTGCCAATAATGACGAGCGTGCAATAAAAAGCTCGTCTGATGGCGCTCACAATGATCTCAGCCAAATAAACCATGGTTGTATTGTAGTTTCATATAAACAGAGGTTAAACCAGTTGCCCAGTTCAGATGTAATGGGAAACTGTTATTTTAATAAACCCCAGAAGTATTGAATTCTGATGCATGAAATTAGCAGAGAGGGGCAGGTAGACCAAAGGCTCATTGTTAGATGAATAAACCATCTATTTTTAAATCTTTTTGATTTTAAATTATATTTAGCCTGCCTTTATGAGTAGAACTTTCTCAATGTGGTATAGAAGATAAAAATAGTGCAAAACACATACAATGAATATTCAATAAGAATGTTATTAAAACATATTCTACATCTCAGTTGGCCAGAGGACTAGTAGATAGATAAGGAGGAACAGAAGAATCCTGGCAGAAAGGCAGCATCTTAGAACAATCTACAACCATTTGTGAAATATCTGTTTGAAAAGCACTCTGTTTACACAAAATAATGGAAACTATGACTCATAAGGGATTTCTTGCAATATATATATATATAGGTTTTACTGATGCTCAAGGCAACGTAGGCAATGTAAAGTTGGTTAGATAACACAATGCCTTCTATTGTACCCAGAATACTTCACTTAATCTTTTACATGATATAATAACAAGCAGAAAAGAAGAGCTAGGCTCCAATGATTTGTGCATTCAACATTGTCCTTCCAATGAAAACTAGCCCGTTGCCTACTTTTGTCTAATTATGCTTATGTTAAAAGCAACATATTAGTAGGTATTTAAGATCATTTTTATTATGTTGTTAACTTGTGTCTTCTTGTATAACAATCACAACCACTTTCTTAGTTAAAAATATGCACACCATGTAACAAACTGTATCAAAATGATGGGGGGGGGGTATTGGTCTGATTCCAGCAGCGTTAGGAGAAGAGTAAATGCAATGTATAGAATAGCGAGGAGGAACATGTGTCCCTTCAGATGTTTTCACCTACAACTCTGATTATCCTCTACCATTAGCTATGCTGGATAGGCCTGATGGGAATTGTAGGCCAAAAGATCTGGAAACATAACTTGCCTACCCATGGTATAAAAGGAGTGGTTGAACTTTTAAAACAGAAGAAGAAGAAGAAGAAGAAGAAGAAGAAGAAGAAGAAGAAGAAGAAGAAGAAGACAACACAGTTTAGAACTCCTTTCTCTTGATCACACTGAACTCTGAATATCTAGAAGAACTTTTGGGCCCTCTTCAGATAACACCCTAAATATAGATAGCTAAGCATTTTGAGCTAAATATTATAGCTTAATGTATCATGTGAACCATGACTAAGGGCCTTGCTAGACCCAGTCGAAAATCCGGGGGAGAGGAGGAGAGAACTCGCGTTATGACTAAAGCAATATCTTGCCCTTATGCACGTGTGAGCCGTGACGAGCTCTGGAGGAGAGCCATCACGGCCGCCTTTTTTTTTTTAAAAAAAAAAAAGCAGCAGCAGCGCAGGAGCCAGGGCCGGATCTACACTAGTCTTATAACATTGCTAGTGTCCCTTTCTTACTACCCAGGGAATAGCCTGAGTGCATAGGAGCCAGCCACTTTGCTGAAGCTAAGCAGGGTTGGGTCTGGTCAGGGTTTGGATGGGAGACCAAATTGCAAAGTTTTAGCAGCAGCCGCATTTAAGCCCCGCTAGTCATGAGTTTTGGACTGGGACCAAGAGACCCTTGTTAATTTTCCTGCACGGAGCTACAGCGCTCCTTTGAGCGCTCCTCAGCTCCTTTTGCAAAGAGGGGGGAAATGTTAAAAAAAAAATCATAAAAAATCAACCGATGACCCAATTTGATTCAAATTTTAAGGCAGGATGCATGGGAGTACTTCACAATCAAAGCAAATTCTAAGGTGGAAAACTTTTGAGTCCTTTGCATGCAATTGTCAGTGATTGCACAGTATAACACAGTTGTGATTTATCTGCTGTAGCAGATAAGATAGCAAACGCAGTGAAGGAAGGAGACCAGGAAGTGGGCGGAACAAACCCAGAAGCTCTGGGTTGGGAGAGGAAAATTACCAGTAGAACGAGGCACATGAATCTGTAGCCACGCTGGAACTAAGAAATTTAACCTGTAAGTACGACTCATTTACAACATTGGAGACCCAGGGTCACGTGATGCTGTGTGTCACAGTAACCCATTCAAAACGTTAGAATAACACCAGTGTAGATTCCCACCAGGAAAGGTAAGTGATGTTTTTATTTTTTAAAAAAATATTCTTCCCCCCACCCCCGTCCCCGATCTGGTTGCCCTGTCCCCGTTCTCCTTCCCCACCATCCACCATGTCTGATGCCATCTCTGCCCCCCCTGTCCGTGATCTCCCCACCCTGGCTCCGCTCTTCCCCCCCATCTCTCCCGCCGGGTCCACTCTTCCCCCCTGGCTCCCATCTCCCCCCCCCGTGATTCCCCCCCAAGCCTGATGGGCACAGCGCTCTTATGGAGTGCTGCGGCCCGTCTGCTGCTTTTCCTGGCTACTCGCGTGTAAGCGAGCAGCCGGGAAAAGCCACGGAACTAACTAGACCTTCCACAGCCCCGGGCTCAGCCCGGGGCTGTGGAAAAGCCAGGCCACAAGCCGATCCGGTTATCCTGGGTCAAGGGATCGTTTAGCCCAGCCTGACCCCGGGATCCCCTGTGTGTCGTCTGCACGCACAGCAGGGAGACCAGGCCTAAACCCTCGTCTAGGAAGGCCCTTAGTATGCCATGTGAACAAATCCTAACCATGGTGGCTACGTAACCATTGTTTAAAGAAGCTCACTAACTACTTGCTGCAAAAAAGGGTTAGTGACTCAGCCATGGCTTAGTGTGTTGTCTGAACAGGCCCATAGTCAGGCTATCAATGGCTGCTAGTCATGATGGTTGGTTACAGATAACCTCCAAGTTAAGAGGCAATTTCCCTCCAAATACCTGGTGCTGGAGAGCAACAATTGGAGAGGCTCTGGTTGTGCACTTCCCAGAGGCCTCTGATTGGCTACTGGGGGGAGACAAGAATGCTAGGATGATGCAGCAGGGCTCTTCATGGGTTTATATAGGTTTACCCCATCATTGTTTTGGCCAGGCTTCTCTGCCTTTTGAACATGCCAAGCAGAAACGCAGCATGTGTCACTTTTTCAGGGTGAAAATATGAAGGCCAACAGGAATTCTTCTGATCCAATTGTCGGCTTGTGATGCAATTATTAAAGATTCAAGGGAACCCCACAAGGGGGAAAAGATGGTAATGCCATGGTAGCAAAAACTCTCAGAATGGCTTGTAGGATACTTGAGATCCACTCTGTCTTGAGCAACGCTAATTCAGAGACCAGATGACCCACTTCAAAACTGCCTCTTCCAACCATCCCTGCTTTCTCTTTCTTCTCTCTGCTCCTCTTGTCTGTGTGACTATTTGGGGGTGGGGGAGAGATTTGCCTTGCAAATACATTGTTGGCATCTCTAATCAAGGATACAAGTAAATATGCAAAAGAAAAAGAAGGAGGCTTTGCAAAGCAAGCGAATACCCTCACTTAAAATTCTGTGGCTAGATGAATGGATAAGCAACAGCTCTGATGAATAAACAGTGGCTGGGACCCAACACTAGAAATGGTAAACAAAGCCGTCCCCAAAAACACATGGATTTGTTTAAAACCTTACCCTGCCTCATTCAAGTACTGCTAATGAGGTAGCTTCTTTTTTATATGCACTACTCCCTCACACTGTGTGTGCTAACATTGCCAGGGAACAGCAGTGAACAAGTGGGAGGCCTAAGTTTTCCTGCCACCTCACACAGAAGCCCATAATTTTAGTAGTAACCATAGACATTCTCTTACTGAAACCGGAGAGATGGTCAACAAGACCCCTATGATTCTATGAACTGAGGTTCTCAAACTGGCTGAAGCAGAGCTGAGACAAAACAGGTCCCCAACTATGTTGATGTGGTTGTAGGCTGCAAACCCCTTCTTTGATTTTTTTTCCAGAGACCCCTGGGAATAGGGGCATAGTTTTCACCCCACTTAATTCAGTTCAGCTAAAGCTCTCTGTTGCTTCTGAGTACTGTTTTGTTATCCATATGACACCAAGATAGGGGCAGGTTTGTTGTCACTCCAATATGGCTTCAGACATCATCACACAACAAAATCTCATTGGCTATGTGGTGTTGTCATCAAGCCAAGCCAGAGTGATGGGCATACTTCCTGCCTACACTCTGACTGAAATCAATGGCTACACTCTGACTGAAATCAATGATGGTGGAAAAAAAGAATCTAACACAAACAGGCAAAGTTTGTTGCTGTGTTTAACCTTTTCAGACCTTGGCTAAATCATGCAAGTATGTCTTCTGTTCCCTGTTGTTCTTGTGCAAAGACTGTGCCTAATCCCTGAATAACCGTTAACACATACATCATGTGTTGAATGGTAAATTAGAATCGGGATACGTCAACATTGCAGTGTGGGTGAGAATCACAAGGCCAAGTCACACGCACACAACTAACATGGCAAACTGGGCCATGGTAACAAGGTAGATAGCCATGCCAGCTTGAGGCTCAGAAATGGATGCACCAAAAATCAAGACGGAACGTGACCAATAAATAACTCTACTGGCATATTTTAACATTGCAAAGCAAAATGAGAAGCCAAAATGTCACTGATAGGAAATTACAACAAAAATGTTTCCAAATTTGGGAAATTCTTTGAACACACATTGACCCTGTTCAGACAACATGCTAAGCCACAGTTAGGCCATGGTTAGACTGCTTCATGTAGCAAATGGTTAGTAAGCGTGTTTAAAACATGGTTATGTAGCCACAATGCTTAGGAATGGTTCACACGACATGCTGAGTCATGGTTCGCATGACATGCTCAGCCATAATGTTTAGCTCAAATTTCTTAACCACCCTGGCTTAGTGTGTCGTCTGAACAGGGTCAATGTGAACAAATGGGCAATACCAATGGAACGTCATATTTCCGTTTATAATTATCTTACCTCACAATCCCTGGATGTTAGAGCCCGATTCTAAAACTTTCTTTCTTGCTTGCTTGCTTGCACCTTCACTGTACAAAATAGGTACCTGTACCTGTCTGTACTCTAAGTTCACCCCCAGAAGCCATTCTTCTAGGGCCCTCTCATTCTGGGGATGGCAACCATGGGGGATGTGCCAGTGAGTGGGGAGTGGGGGAGTGGGGAAGCCAGGATATGAAGTATCCTGAAGCCTTCCCAGACTCCTTGCCTCCCACTCTGCAGAGCCCCAAATTGATGGGCCAAAAGGCTCATGCAGCCAAAATGCATAACAGGAGAGGCACAGAGCCAAAGATGACCTCCGCTGCTCCTCCCACTCTGCATAGGATGCTCGTAATCCTCTGAGTTCAGTGTGTTACAGGCACCACCATAGGGCTGTGCCTTTCAGGGTTATTGTAGCCAAGGTCTAATGGAGAAGGTGGGTTCTGAGAAAGGACTTGATGGAACACAGAAGGGTGGGGAGTCCAATGCATAAATAGTAGCAAGGGAGCACAGTAGATAGATACCGTTCAGAGAGCTGAAGATACGTATTTAAGGGGGTGTAGCTCCATGTGGCAGAGCCATGGCTTTGCATGCAGAAAGTCCCAGGCTCAATCCCCAGGATCTCCAGGAAGGGCTAAGGAAAACCGCTTGAAACAGTGGAAGCTGCTGCCAGTCAGGGTCGACAATACTGGGCTAGATTGAACCACAGTTTGATTCAGCACCAGGCAGCTTCCTATGTTTGTACTGTGGAACATACAGTCTATTTGACATGATAATATCATCATGATGATTTTTTTTTGCCATGGCTGTTTAGTCTGAGTTATATGTTCCTCTGCTGAGAATAAATAAAACATTCCAGTCGTGAAACCACCCATGTGGTTATTGTTTACTTCCTCTTTCTTCCTCCGTGTGAAGAAAGAGGAGGTATTGTGGGACAGAAGCGAGAGAAAAAGCAATGGTGAGAAAACACAACCCCTTCCATCTGATGATGCCCTAAACCCCTTTGAATGTATGACATAAAACTTTCCGTAAGTAATTAAATAAAGCCGTTCAATATGGAGAGTTGTAGGACTTTATTCAGCATTGGTGTAGTGGTGAGGCTCTTTTGAAGAACTAGGATTTTGGCCACATCTGCACCAGCCCGATAGTCTGGGCTGGTCACGGCTGAGTCCCTGTGCATCTAAACGATGCACAGGGAGTCCCAGGGGCAGAGGGATGGGCATGGGTTTTCCAGGGACAAAAAAACTCTGGGAAAACCCGATTCATTCCGTGGTCTCGGGATTGTCCTGAGACCACGGGAGATGTGGGTGCCTGTCCTGACTTCTTCCCTCCTCCCTGCAAGTAGCGGGGGTCAGCAGAGTGAAGGAACTGGGCTGGGGGCAGTCCGGGGACATCAGGGGTGGGGTGGGGAGCACAGTCAGACCTTTTTATTTAACTTACTGTTTGCTGGAGCACAAATGCACTCCGGCTCCCTTACCTTTTTTAAAAAAATGGTGGCCGTGACACACGAGTCATCCCTCCTCCTAGCCAGGATGTCACGCTTCCGTTTGGATACCCTGGGATGATTCCGGAAGCAGGTAAGTCTGAGATCGCCCCTCCTCCCTCTATACCATATGGTGTAGAAAGGACCCTTGTGTGTTAAAAGATTTTCCTATGGAGTCAGAGAGATGTCTCTCAGGGAACATTCTGGAATAACATCTATTTCTTCTTCACTGTGTACATTCTCACAAGAAGTGTACATTTTGAAAGGCAGAATTCTAAAAAATACAGGAGCCACGTACCCTTTTTGCACCTGAACACCTTCCTTTACTTTCATAGCTCTTCAAATTCCAGCCTGGGAGCCATCACGATAAACAAAAAGGGAAATGAGAGGAGAAACAAGACTATTCCACCAACTCTGCCGTAAGACTACTTTTCTTCTTTTTCTTCTACCCTTCCCATCTCTTTTTCCTTGTGTGTCATGACATTTTAGACTGTGAGCCTGTGGGTGGAGGTGAACTTGTTTTACTGATTGCATGCCAGTTGCCCAGGGAAACTTTTTGCCCAAGAGCAGGATAAAAAAATACTTTAAATAAATAAATACCTAACCGGCACCGACAATTTTTCCGTTAATCAAAGTTAAGGAAAAACACAACTAATTATCTGCTAATTAAGGCTACAGAAAGATATTGGAGTAAGCAGGATTGCAGTGTGTGTTTTGTCACAGCCTATGTATCTTTAAGCATACAGGAAAATTTGGTATAGCTGACATTTGTTTTATTGGGTGCAGGATTTGGTCCCACTTATCTGGAACGCGGACCATAAAAAAGTTAAACATCTCTCTAACTAAATGTCAGACCAAAGCCGTAGTTAAACAAATAGCAGGCACTTCCCCAATTCTCTCTGTTGAAAGGTTGCAGCCACAAATGGATTCTAATGTTCGGTTCCCACATACCATATCCTCCACCACGGTTCATATGCCCAGTGTTTGCATCTGTGGGGTGACTGTTTGTTCAGTGCCTGGGAAAAGAAGGGATTACTCCAGTTGGCAAATATTGACCAGATTCACTCAGAAGTGAAAACCGCCCAGTATTTATACTCCTAGACAGGGCCGGCATCAAGGGGAGGCATGGTTGGACACCCGCTGAGGCCCCATAACCCAGTAGGGGCCCACTGAGAAAAGTCCCCTGGACTGGCTGCTCTTGTTCACCTGCTTCTTGCTCTGGCTCAGACCATAGTGGTGGTGAGAAGGAGAAGCAGTAGATGCAGTTGCCAACTTGCTCCCTGGCTCTCTGCCTATCAAGCAAGCGAACGGGAGCAAAATGATGACAAAGTGGAGGAGGAGCCATAGAAGCTGGGGACAATCGCAGTGAGAAGAGGGAGGGGGTCCATTGTGGGGATTTTGCCCAAAGCCAGGAAGAGGCACTGCTTCTAGACTAGAGCTTTTTCTAGACTAGGGCTAGAATTTTTAATTGGGCCATATTTGGTCCAGTTTGGAAGAGACGAGAGCTGTGCACTCTCAAAACCCTCCATTTGTAAACCAAGCGAATGCGGTGCGGAATCCATTTTGACGAATTTCCCCAGGGGCAGGAGAAATTCTCCAAACGTTCCCCAGGGGTTGGACTCACCATTAATAGTGGCAGTAACACGGGCCTTTGCTAGACCAGGGTTTATCCCGGGCTGATACCTGGGATTGCCCTTGCGTCCAGATGACACACAGGGGATCCCGGGCTCAGGGAGGGATCATCCCTCCTGGCCCCGGGATAAAGCCCTACACCTTGGGCCCGCTTTTTCCTGCGGTCTTGGGCTGAGCCCGAGACCGCGACCTTGTGGCTCATTTCTGCGGCTTTTCCCAGCTCCGCGCGGAGTCGGGAGCTGTGCCCATAGGGGCTAGGGTGGGAGGAGTGGGGAAAGTTGGTAAAATTTTAAAAGATCACTTACCTTTGTGCAGGATCAATGGACCGCTCCTGCCTCTTTAAGAATTTTTTAAAAAATTGCGGGTGCAGTGGCTCTCTTCTTGAGCTCGTCACGTCTCCGCTGTAAACAAGGGCAAGATCTTGTGTTATTCATAATGCAAGTCTCCCCTCCTCTCCCCCGGATTTTCACTTAGGTCTAGCAAAGGCCACGGTGTCTTTCTTTCTGCTCTTGTTGGTGTTGCTTTGCTGCCAATGCAAGTGGCAGCAACAGCAATTGTGTTGGCAGCCTGGCTAACATTTTGCATCCTCCACAATGTCCTCAACCTAGTGTTATTCAGAAGCATTGATTACTCGAACGTAGCCAGGAGCTGCAGCGCTCCTCAGAAGTGCTGCACCCATCAGGGCTAGGGTGGGGGGAGTGGGGAAATCAAGTTTTTTAAAACAACAACAACAACAACAACAACAACACGTACCTTGCCGCTTGTCCTCTTGTGCAGCTGGCCCTTTAAAAGTTTTTTTTTTAATGGTGCGTGCGCGACGGCTCTCTTCTTGAGCTCGTTGCGACTCACATGTAAACGAGGGCGAGATCTCGCGTTATTCATAACGTAAGGTCTCCCCTCCTCTCCCCCGGATTTTCACTGAGGTCTAGCAAAGGCCTCGGTTCCCCTCTGCTAGCAAGTCCAAGCATTGCAGCTTGGACTTGGTGGCCTAGATCTTCTCTAACTCGATGATTCTATAAGCACACTTTTGGAACAGAGTTCCAAGGCATAGATCAGTGGTTCCCAAAGTGGGCGGTATTGCCCCCTTGGGGGCGGTGGGATTGCATAGGGGGGCGTTAAGAGGCAAAGGGACGGCAGGGGGGCGCTGGCAGGGGGTGCTAACAGGCAAAGGGGTGGCAGGGGGGTGCTCGAGGTGGTCTCTCCAGAAGGTCCTAAAACCCAGGGACCGGGCAGGAAAGAGCAGCAAATTCAGCTGCTCTCCCCACATCGCTCCTGCTCAGGAAGGACTTCAACTCCTAGAATCCCCTCTAAATGGGAAGCACCAGCCCCAGGCTTGCCGAGGGAGGGAGGGAAAAGAGAGCGAACGCCTCTGTTTGCAGCCAGCATGGCGGGGCACACCAATTGGATTTTGAATAAAGTATTCAATTAATTTTTACTGTTTTGAATTTTATTGTTATTATCTTCCTTGGTGGGTCGTTGAAAACCACTATTCTGAATAATGATTTTTATAGTGTAGGGTAGGGGGGCGCTGGGCATGAGTTTGTGGAACCAAGGGGGCGGTGACCTGAAAAAGTTTGGGAACCACTGGCATAGATGGTAATAAGGGAGAATGGGCTTTCTCCAGGTTTGTTCCAGTGAGTTCTTCTCCTTAAAATCCAATATCCAGGGGTGCTTCTAGATGGAGAGATCTTAGCACTACCAGTCAAAAAGCATTGTGCAGCTATGCTGTCTTTTGCATCCTTAGCTGACTTTCCCCCCACCCCCCTGGTAAGACACAACAGGAAAAAACTGGAATGTTACAAATGGAACATGACATTGTAAAATTCTGTGAATGAGGCAGGCAATTGCACAATCAATGCCTTAACTGGAAACATGCCATGTGTTATGAGATGTATTATCTGTGGGTTGTTGTTGTTGTTGTTGTTGTTTTTTAAAAAAAGCTCTTAGTAAAATATTTTAATCAATTTTTACTGTAAATTTCAACAAAGCAAAACAAGAAAATAAGAACAAATAAATATGCAAGTGTAATTACATACTCTAAAGGCCTGAATGTCAAATATTACAGCAGTCTAAAAAAAAAAGGAAAAAGGAGTAAATTACACATAAACTTCAGTACAGACAGAACTAATATCCAAATATAAGTCCATTTGTGAATGGCACCTATATATCACCCTTCCAAATATTGCTAGAGTTGTCAGTTCTTCAATCCATTGCATATCTTTCCAATGTTGGAGTATCAGACTTTTAGCAGTCAAGAGGGCATGAAAAATCCATTTACCCCAACCACGTGTTACATTGCAAGAAGCAGGTACATAATTTAATAGAATGTGTACATCAGAATATATCAAAAAGCTTTTCAATACAAAGTTTATCTGTTGGATGACTTCCTTCCAAAAGGAGGCAACTATTGGGCATTTCCAGAACTCTTAATAAACTATGGGCCTTGCTAGACGAGGCCTTAGCGTGCCTTGAGAGCCAGTTTCCCTGCTGTGTGTCCACATGACGCACAGGGGAATCCGGCCCCAGGCCGCACTGAAGCCTCCTCTAACGCGGCATAAGCGAAGTCGCTTATGGTGCGCCTTTTCCGCAGCTCCAGCCTGAGGCCGGGGCTGCGGAACGTCTAGAGACTTCCATGGCTTTTTGCGGCTACTTGCCTCGCGAGTAGCCGCAAAAAGCCATGGACTGGCACAGCGCTCTTACGAGTGCTGTGCCCATTGGGCCAGGGGCATCCGGGGGGGGAGATGGGGGGAAGGCTGGACCGGCAGGAGAGGGGGATGGTGGAGGGAGACAGACGCAACACACGGGAGGGCGAGAGGGGCAGAGGGTGACAGACGCGACACATGGGAGGGCGAGGGGGGCGGAGGGAGACAGACGCGACACACGAGAGGGCGGAGGGCGACACACAGGACGGGGACGGGGAGGGAGGGCGGATGGGGGGGCTTAAGTAAAAAAAAAAACCTTACCTTGTCCAGAGTCTTTGGGCCGCACGTGGCCCCTTTAAAACAAAAAAAATGGCCGACGCTGCAGGGTTTCCGTAGTCCCTGTGCGTCGGCCGTCTAGGAGGCTGGGCGGTGCGTGCTAAAGTTAGCGCGCCGTCGCCCCGCCTCCCTGCCGGCTTATCCCAGCAGGTCTAGCAACGCCCTATAACACTTAACACAAGTAAAAATAATTTCCAAAACTGATGAGCTAAGTGTGTGTTAAACAGTTTGAATGCTGCCATTATACATGGTAATAATAAATAATACTTCCATTCCACCCACCCCCGTCGTTCTCAGAGCTCCTGCCTGGTTTAATGATCAGTGATTTTAGTTCAAATTAAGGATGTACAAGAATTTCCTTTCTGTTCGAAAAAACACTATAACAAACTTCATTCTCAACCCTGAATACAACCGCGAAACTAACTACATTTTGAGAGAAAATGCTTGTATGTTTCCAAACCTGTGAGCCTGTTTGGAAAATGCACAATTTTCATACTTGGCTGATTAGAGAAAATATGCATTTTGGATGTGCCCTTTTAAAAATGAATTCCCACCCCCATCCCGATCAGCAACAACAACATGCCGTTCACATTCAGGTAAATAAACAAAGCGAAGCAAGTTTTGAGGAGTAATTCAACAAGCTCGAATGTTGCACGTTCACCCATCCCCAGTTAAAATCTTAATTCAAACACTTTGTGACTAATGTGCTTTTTAGCTTTTGCTAAAACAACATTGCAAGAGAGTGTTTAGGGATTATATGGCCTACAATATTTAATGAAAAACTTGGCCTGAAGTCCGTGGGCACTACTATGGCATCTTAAAACCTTACCAAAACATCCATTCTAAAGCTTAATCTTGATTAAACATTCTTAAAGTTCCATCTTACGGGCCAGTGCATTAGCAAATAAAAGGTCTGGTTGTTAGCAAATGTGACTTGGCTGAATGACGTTTGCTCATATGCAATGACATGGCCTATGGTGTGGCATCTTAGTCTTGCAACACATCAGATAATCCAACTCACTTTAGACTGGCCATGTCAGCAACTGATAGCATTGACAGAGTAATGATTTGCTAAGCTGTTGAGTTAGGGTGACCATATGAAAAGGAGGACAGGGCTCCTGTATCCTTAACAGTTGCATAGAAAAGGGAATTTCAGCAGGTGTTGTTTGTATATATGGAGAACCTGGTGAAATTCCCTCTTCATCACAACAGTTAAAGCTGCAGGAGCTATAGAGTGACCAGATTTAAAAGAGGACAGGGCACCTGCAGCTTTAACTGTTGTGATGAAGAGGAAATTTCACCAGGTTCCCCATATATACAAATGACACCTGCTGAAATTCCCTTTTCAATACAACTGTTAAAGATACAGGAGCCCTGTCCTCCTTTTCATATGGTCACCCTAGTTGAGTGGATGACTGTGGTGGTGAAGGTTCCCTTTCTGGCTACCAAGAAAACAACTCCATCTTCACAAACTGCATTGTTCTTATAACTTCTTAGAATAGAATTGCACCTGACAGATGGTAGAGCAGGACAGAATGACCACCCCTGGGCAACCACATGTCAGAGCTCTTCATTTTTGAGTCCTGGATGTCCAACTTCAAAATACCTTTGAGAAAGTCCCTCCAAATGCCATCATAGTTTGCAACCCCACCAGCCTGGTCCACAGCTCACATTTCACATCTACAATCCCAAGTGACACCTGTTGGACTGAATCAGCCCCAATCCAATCATTTCAGTTTAACAGGGTGGTGGATCACCCTGTATATAAACCTATGTGGTACAGCTGCCTGGTAGGATGCTGGGAGATTAACCCCTTTGGACCCAGACGAGAGGAGGGACTTCAGAAGAGCAGAGAGGAGGATAGCGGATAGAGGTTTGCCTAATGGTGGGGCCGGCCGTTTCTGCTTAAGGATGCATCCAGCCCTGTTACTAGTAGGCAGAGCAGCATTACAAGTAATACTCCTCTCCCCATTCCCTTTTTACAAATAAAGTACTGAAGTAATTAAAGTTTTTAAAGGAAAAAAAAGATAAGCCTTGATAATTTCCCAACAGAATTCTTTTTTTAAAGATTAATTTGCAAATTAAATCCTAGTTTCAAAGTTATGAAACATTTTACAGATGAATAATTCATAGATCTATTTATATCTTCACAACATTCCCTAGGAATACATAATGACAATAAATATCAGGAAAACTGCAGCTAATACAATCAATCAATGACAAGGTGAGAGCATGCAAGAAGCCGTTGAGTCAGATAAAATCATGTAATTTCTATCTCCACCATTTTTTCCAGTCTAATTTAAATGCAGTAACTCATGGATAATGCATATTTCTCTGCCTTTTAAAAATTATCTGTACTTTAAACTGCCCATTTTAATTACCACTGACTAGGGATGGGTGAGAAATCAGTTTCGGTTCGCTTTTGATGGGCATTTATCGAAATTTGCAAAGTTCTCTATATTTGGGACAAAACGAATTTGAGATTAAAAAAAATATATGGGAGAAAGTGGAAATAACAGTTTTATCCATCCAGGCCTGGGGCTTTGAGTGCTTTGCTCTTAAAAGTCTGGATTTGAATGCCTGTGTGGGCTCATCTACACCAAGCAGATATTCCACTATGAAAGTGGTATGAAAGCGGTATATAAAAGGCAGGAGCCACACTACTGCTTTATAGTGGTATTGAAGTGCACTGACAACTGTTGGGGCCCATGACACATAGGGCCTTGCTAGACCTACCTGATAATCTGTCTGGGAGGCAGGGCGATGGCGCACTACAGCTAACACGCGCCGGGGGTTATGGCCAGGGCTGCGGAAAAACCGGGCCATAAGCGAATCCGCTTATGCCGGTTCAAGCGAGGTCTTAGCCCGGCCTGACCCCAGAATCCCCTGTGTGTCATCTGGATGCACAGGAGGGAGACTGGGCCTCACACCGCGCTAAGGCCCCGTCTAGCAACGGCCATACCATATACCACATTCTTATCCTTTTCATAGTGCAATATCCTGCTTGGTGTAGAGGTGTCCTGGGCCCCAACAGTTGTCAGTGCACTTCAGTACCACTATAAAGCATTAGTGTAGAGCCTGCAGTGCACTTCAATACCACTATAAAGCAGAAGTGTGGCTCCTGCTTTTTATATACTGCTTTCATACCACTTTCATAGTGGAATATCCTGCTTGGTGTAGATGAGCCCTGTGTTCAGCCATTTTAGTTCTTAGTTAGAGCTGTCGTCTCTCCCCTCCCCCCCCCCCCAAAAAAAACCAGGCTACTTTAACAACTACTTTGCATCTACATCATGGCTTTCTCCATCCTGGGGATAGCTGTATTGAATTTGGCTGCTGTAGAACGGTGAAAATTTCATTTCATTTCATTTTTTAAAAAATACGAATATACCCATATTCGCAAAGTTCTTCTTGTTTTGGAGAGTATGAACTTGCAATTTTATAAATTCGAATTCAGGAGAAAGTAAAACTGGTCCACTCATTCCCAAACACCAACTCACTGCTAAGAGACCACAGGAAATCAGTCTGCAACAAAAGTTTCATGGAGATGCAAAGTAAGAAAGCAATTCTATGAACCCTCGGAGGGCCACAGGATATAAGAGGTTTCCCCCTCTGAAGCTGAGGAGAGAGGCCTGCTCTCGGTAGTGCACGCACTAGTAACTTTGAGGCTCGACTTCTGTAATGCGCTCTACATAGGGCTACCTTTGTGCCTAGTCCAGAAACTTCAATTAGTTCAAAAAATGGCAGCAAGGTTGGTCACCAGTACACCTAGGGGGGACCATATTACACCAACTTTAAAATCACTTCACTGGCAGCCAATTAGTTTCAGGGTGAAATATAAAGTGTTGGTTATTACCTTAAAAGCCCTACATGGTTTGAGTCCAGGTTACCTGCGGGATCGCCTTCTCCCATACAATCCGCCCCACAAACTCAAGTCCTCTGGGAAGAATTTACTTCAGCCAGCTAAAACTAGATTGAAACTGTTACCCAGAGGACCTTCTCTTCTGCCGCTCCCAGACTGTGGAATGGCCTGCCAGGAAAGATTCACCAACTCAACAGTCTTTCTGAATGTAAAAAAAGCTATAAAGACTGATCTGAGAAATATGTCAGTGAGAATAAAAGAGAATTACTTTAAAATTATATGGAGGTGGTACCTAACCCCGGTTAGATTAAATAAGATAAATAATCAGCACTCAGCAAATTGTTGGAGAGGATGTGGGGGGAAAGGAACGTATTTACATATGTGGTGGGAATGCAAATATGTACAAAAATTGTGGAAGATGGTGTTTTTGGAGATTGAAGAAATTGTGGGAATGAAGATAGAACGAACACCAAAAGTTGCATTACTGTCACTATTTGAAGATTTAAAATGTAAAAAAGAAATTAAGGAATTGATAATGAATTTGCTGACTGCAGCAAGATTGATTGTAGCTAGGAACTGGAAGATTCAAGGAGATTATTGTATTGAAGAATGGTACAAAGAAGTATGGGATATAGCTATTAATGATAAATTGACTTGTAGTATTAAATTGAGAAGAGGTATAGCTAAAACAAATGATTTTGAAGGAATCTGGAAACAGTTCCTAATATTCATGTTTTCTAAGGGAAGTGGGAAACCACCAGCAGAAGAAAGTATGAGATTTTGGAATCAGGAATGAGATCCCGAGGTGGGGGGTGCACTTATATGTTAAGTTTGATTATGTTATATAGATACGATATTAATGTTAATCAACATTTATGTAGTATGTTGTTTTCTTTAATTGTAATGGTGTATGTTTAAGTATTGTAGAAAATAAAATTAAAAAAAAAAAGACTGATCTCTTCCGGCAGGCCTACGCAGTCAAATTTTAAGCTGTCTTGCTGTTTACTTTAACAATGTATTAGTCTTATATGTTTTAATCATTTTTATGTATTTTATAATATTATTCTATTCTATGTTGTTCTCCACCTTGATTCAGAGGGAGAAGCGGGTTATTATTATTATTAGAGGTGGATATCTTACCTCGGATCACTTCTTCCAGCCATCACAGAAACCTCTGTGGTGGCTTCCTCCCCAAGGTTGGAATTCTGGTGGTGGTGGGGAGGTATTTGGGGGAATGCTGGTGGGTGGGGAGGAAGGAGCGTCCTCGATTCCAGTCCCACCCCCAGCAGAAGGTGAGAATCATGCCAGCCATGGAGCTGGCATAAGTTATTTCCCTCCCATTGTTTGCCCCTCAAAACCCCAGTAGAGATGGCAGAAGGAAAAAAAATCTCTCCTCCTAACCTCTGGCCTGTGAGCAAGAGCCCAGCATGGGTTACCAGTGGAGGCTCATAGCCAAAATGGCACCAGCGATGCATCAGAGAAAGGGGGCAGCAGGCTTGGGAGAACCCTCAGATTTGCAGAAGTATAAAAAAAGTAAGAAAAAAATTCAAATGGGGGTGAGAAGCCCCCAAAACAGCCTCACAAGGAGTGAATATACTCAGTGAATATGGCAGGGAAGGGCACCTTGGATAGTTCCTTGAGAGCTCTGACTGGTCATGGCTGAAACCCGGAGTGGATTCACCACCCAACTGACATCAGAGTCACCAGCTCCACTGGTTAGGCTTGATCAGATGCGCTGATGTTCGTGTGTTCCATCAGTGAGAACAGGATTGCCCTCTGACTATAATCTAGAATATACGTTACGGCAAGCAAAAACATCATGGCAAGGGGAAGACCAGCCTGGGCTCACGCATTGGCCAAAGAAGGAGCAGCTGCAGGGAATTTGCTTTCCTCTTACCCTGCCAGAAAACACACACACTTGGCTCCAGCTCATAGTTTCCCTGGGTCTGCAGAGCTGAAGGACTGAAGGGTTGCTGGACTGTGTGTCCAGCTGTTCCATCTTTTTCTCCTTAACAGATTTTCTGCGCTAAGAAAAAAGCAGTGACGAAAAAGCACAGGCGGCTTACGAGGAGAAGACAACATTGCCTACCCCCCCCTTACTAAAATTCGGTGAATGATGCAGTGTGATGATCCAAAAAAATGCCTTGTCTGGAAGCAACCTCAAAATCTTTCTTCCAGACTTTTACATGCATTATTCTGCTAAAGGTTTCTCCTCAACTTCTAAGCCATTGATATCTCTGAATATTTGCAAAAGACAGCTTCAGTATTGCTGTCTATCGCTAAAGTTGGAGGAAAGTTCCAAAACTTTCCAAAAATTCCAAAAATAGAGCTTTGGCTATTGGGCAGTATAAAAATGTAATAAATAAATAAAATACTTTGAATGGATGGATGGGTATTGGCAGGTCGTCAGTACTTGCATCGAGGTGTGTCGTGATGACGTTGCTTATTTTGATAGAGTGTTCAGTGTTCATACTGCTTTACCAAATAGCAGCAACGAAACAGGCAGGTCTCTGCCCCAAGGAACATACAATGTTAAATTTTGCCTTTTTTTTTTTTTGGTGGGAGGCAAATAGGAAAGGAGAAGGAGAACAGAAGAGACAAAAGGTGATGGGATAAAAATACACATATTTGGGCCTTATTTCGCGATGAGCCTGAGGACAAAAATAACATCCAGTCTGTTTGCTTAGCAGTGGCAGAAAATTAAAAAAACTAATAACCTTTCTGTGGTAAAAAAAAAATAGAACTTCTGCCAAAATGAACAATTCTGTCTCAATATACCATCAATAAGCTGTAGGTTGTGTTTCCCCACCCCTCCTTTCCACTCCCCGCTGCACCCCAAATCCTAATTTTGTTGATTCATGAAGCTTCACGCTTGTATCTAGAACTGTCTTCCACTCCAAGTTCGTCTGATCCTAGCTGTTTGCCAAGAGATATGTACAAAGGAGCATGCTGGGTTGGCCTTTAATGTCTGCTTCAAATTTGGCTCTAGCAGTATTTATTCAGGGACTGAGAAGGACTGGAAATTTGATCCTGACATATATTTTGAGCCAAGGGAAGAAAAGAAAGAGAGAGAGAAAGAAAGAGATGGGCATATGAAAGACCTGGCATATGTTCATCTTGCTTTATCCCAAATCTCATTCTTGAGCATTCATGGGGACCTTTTGGATCCTGTTAGATTTAACTAAGGGCTCATCTAAACCAAGCGAGATGTTGCACTATGAAAGTGGTATATAAAAGGCAGGAGCCACACTATTGCTTTCGAGCAGTATTGAAGTGCACTGCAGGGTCTACACTACTGCTTTATAGTGGTGCTGAAGTGCACCGACAAGTGTTGGGGCTCATGACACATCTACACCAAGCAGGATATACCACTATGAAAGCGGTATATGGTATGTGTCATGGGCCATAGCTAGACCTGAGGTTTATCACTGGATCGTCCAGGGGTGAAACCTGTTCATCTAGGTGACACACAGGGGATCCAGTGCTCAGGCAGGGGCGAACCCTGGATGATCCCAGGATAAACCTTAGGTCTAGCTGTGGCCTTAGTTCCCAACAGTTGTCCATGGACTTCAATACCGCTATAAAGCAGTAGTATGGCTCCTGCCTTTTATATACCGCTTTCATACCACTTTCATAGCGGAATAGCTTGCTTGGTGTAGATGAGCCCTAACAGAACATCATCAATGGTTTCTCTTGCACATGCTGCTGGCCTTAGAACCACACACCCCATCTCCTTTAGCCAGACCAGACTCATCAAGTACCACCCCTTTCCCATCTTTAACCATAGCTTACCTATTAAGGAAATAGATTTTATTTACCCAAAGGGAGAGGTGGGTAAAATAATAATAATAATAA
The DNA here is from genome assembly GCF_023053635.1 of Elgaria multicarinata webbii. Classification (NCBI taxonomy): domain Eukaryota; kingdom Metazoa; phylum Chordata; class Lepidosauria; order Squamata; family Anguidae; genus Elgaria; species Elgaria multicarinata. The sequence continues at coordinate 15,315,647 of NC_086179.1, read as the reverse complement.
TAATAATAATAATAATAATAATAATAATAATTAGTTTCATTCTGCACCTCAGCCAAAAAGGCTTTCTAAGTGGCTTACATGCCATCAGTAAAACAAGACAGACCTTGCTTGCAGTCATAGAATCTAAAACAAAACAAAACACCATGATATGCAAGGAAAAGGGAATGAGGAGGGAAAAGGAAAAAAAAGTAAGTATTTGGCAATGTTCCTTCTACAACCTGGACCCCCTGAGCAGCTCCTTAAGGATCTCTGCCTCCTTAAGAGGTCCACCTTCCTTCTTTCTCCTTCCCTTTCCCAGTAACATGAGAGATAGGCTGTAGAAGTAGGGTGAGTGACTCTCTAGACTCTCTAGACTCTCTAAACAGTTTACTAGTAAAGTAAAACAAGCAACTTACAACTAAAGGTATTTACTCAATAGAACTGAGTGATAACAAAAGGCATTAAAAGAAAATAAAACGAGCAAAAATGCAAGTTCTTTTACCCTAAACTGCACCTAGACTTCTTCAAGCTGCATCTGTCTGCACCTTCCTTTCTGTACCTGGCTCTCTTTCTTTGAGCTACTATTTGGAAATCTCCTTATGTCCCAACTATTTCAGAATGGTTTATGAACAGACTTGAGATTGTACATATGAATGAGGCTGTGTCTGCACCAGCAAGGGGGACCATGGGAGGTATGGGTGCCCTTCTCGGCTTCTCCCCTCCTCCCCTTGAGTAGCGGGGTCAGCAGAGGGAAGGAGCTGGCCTGGGAGGAATGCAGGGACTTTGGGGGTGGGGTAGAGAGCTGGCTCGGGGCTTCTTTTTTTTACCTTAATTTTCGCTGGAGTGCAAGTGCTCTCCTCTTCTTCTTTTTTTAAAAAAAGGCGGCCGGTATGGGCACGACGTCCGAGATGTCGCATGGCCATTTGGACGCAGGGTGACGATCCCAGAAGTAGGTAAGTCCGGGATCGTCTCCCCTGCATCCCTCTACACCCTTAGGTGTAGAAAGGGCCTAAATTAACAGAAATTGGTCAAAGGAGAAATAATCCTAATTTTAAAGATTCACCTCCACTGATGCAAAAGTGGCAATTCCTTTTTAGTTATTGGAACCAGAATGCTAATTTGGAAAGACTGGCTTCGTCAAGTGGTGTTGTGAACCAGTCTATTTTGGAATTGCCCTGCATTGATTAATTGATCTGCTGTTGCTGCTTTCTTATCTCCTGCTTTGTAGGGTTTGTTTTTCTCTTTTGTCCTTATTTACTTTTTATATGTTTGTTTGTTGTTTTTATCAAATCAAAATGTCAAAAAAGAAAAAGAAAGAAAGAGATCATATTATATAATAAAAAGTACCTCTGAGCATGCACAGAGTTCCTTTCCCTGATCAGGGAGCAACAGCAGCCTGTCCTCATATATTATGTAGACTTAAAAAAACAATCTTCTTCCAGGGTAGATGGCAAAATTCCCATCCAGCCTTGTGCTTTGGCACTTTTAGAAATTAAGTACTTCCTCCATCTCCTTTAATAGCATTCTGTGAACTGTCAAAACATTTTATAAAAACACTATGAAGCTTGCAGCAGTATTAAATGTTACGCCAGTACCGCACAGCTGCTTGCATTCTCTGCTAATTGTTATCTTCCATCAGGACGAGACATGGGAAGCTAACTCATAGTAGGTCAGACTGTCTATCTCCCTAGCCCAGGGGTGCAGAACTGTTTGAGGGGGATGAATTGTGTGTCTCCCCTACGCCTTCTGCAGGCCAGATGATTTCAATTGCTGTGGTGATCCTCACAAGCAAGCTCCATGGTTGGGCCCAGCCTCCCCCGTGAGCGCACTGGAGTGAACAGAGGGAAACTCTGGAAGCCCAAGGATGGGATGTCTGTCGCTAGAAAATCCAGTTTGTTTGGGAGGCTCTATGGAGCGTGTACGGCTCTCTTTGCGTCTGCAAGCCAAGCTGTGGGCTATTAGCCATACTTTTTTGCTCATCTTTTTTTGGGGTGGGGGTTTCCACAAGTTGTGCAAATTATGCTCACATTTCCACAAATTTCAGTAGAATTTATGCAATTTATGGTCAAATTTGTGAAAATGATGCAATTCGGTCAAAATTTGCAGAATTTGTGCGCATTCAGCTGTGCTTGTGCAAACTGCTGAGAAAGTCACACAAATTGCTTAACTTTCAAAACAAATGCCAAACATTCTGGGAAAAACCTGGAAGTGGCCCGACTCGCTGTGAATTGAGTCAGGTGCCACAGCAGGAACTGAAACAAAGTCCAAGGGTGGGGAACCTAAGACAACCCATTGAACTCCATCCCTCCAAAGGATTTCTCCAACATCTCCAGTCCAATGGGAGATGGTGGAGACTGTAGTCCCTTTCTGTGGGGCATTCTCTCCTGAGTGGGTGCATGGTTTGCTGGCCAAGGCAGCGGCTGCTTGGTGCTCCTTTGTGCTGGGGAGGGGAGAACCCTGTTTCCCTGGGAGCCTTCTTGGCTAAAGAGCGGGCTAAAAATTGCTTTAAATGAATAAAATAACTAACCACAACTAAGCTGAGGATATATTATATTCCTCCTCCTTGTCCCCTGTCCATCTTTAAAATTAAAAGAAGCCATAAGGGCCTTGTTTGCACCAATAGTTGCATAATATTCCTGACAGGAAGCGGCCGCTCAGAGGCCCCGAAGCCACGGGCCTTTGGACTGCTCCCGTCCACTTTAACTGGATTTAGGAAGAGGTGCAGAGTGATGAGGAAGGATAGATTTCATGCACACATTTTTATTAAACAGCCCAGATCTGCTCTCTGCGTTTGTTACACACAAAACGTAACATAGACCGAAGCACGAAGCAAGTGGCTCTTCACCCACATCTCATTTTAATTTATTCAAAGAAATAGGGCATGAATAATGCTGCATGACACTCTCCCACTGATGTCATCTGTGCGCACCGCTCCAAAGAAGGCCATTTTCGCATCAGAGAAACATAAAACTGCAAGCACAGTTTGCGGCTCCTTTCCTCTTCAGAAGGTCCTGCATAGACTCACGTTTGAAGAACCATTTTTTTAAAAAAAGTAACACCTTCCCCCACTGCACACACTCCATTCACAGATGTTTAGAAGCAAAAGAAAGGGGCAACAAGAGACTTTAAAAGAGGCATGAGAAGAATATAAGGGAAAGCAAGATGGGTATGATAAGGGGGAAAGATTAAACACGCAATGGCCATATCATTGGAAAGATTGCTGCTGAACCCATTCCTATCTTTAGAAGTCTTCTGTTAAACCCTGATAAAATGATCATGGGGTACTTCCAGATGAGGCCTTATGATGCTATTGCCCTATCTTATTCATGGAAGTTTAAGGATGTTCTAGACGTCATCATAACCCTCTCAGAGTTAACTTACTGCTTCATCTATATGCACCCATAATGCAGAAAATCCATTAAGAGGAAGGGGGTAAAGATGCAGCAGCTGCACAATTCCTTCTGATTACTAGCGCTAGGAGGTTTCCATCTGGAAGCACCCATGGAGTTTTTCTACAGAAGGCTGTTAATTGACCGTATCTACTTGTGCTTTAATGGAAGAATTGAGATCCAAGCACCATATAAGGAGTGTTTTCTTTCTTGCACTTCTGCCACATAACCTCCAGGTGGCACTGTGGTTTAGTGCAAATGGGCAAGATGAAATGGCACTTCCTTTCGCTTTCACAGTTGAATGCCACATTTTCCTTGCTCTAAAAAAACTCACCAAAAGTGCTTGATACACACAGAAACAAAACCGGAGGATCATGATATCATATGAAGAATCTGCAAACACCCATGATTAGGGAACGACAAGTGCATGTTAAGTGCTTCTGTAGAAATGCTCATGGCTATATATGTGTGTTTGGGCACTATATGTGCCCAAAGAAATGGAGACAAAACAGGACCTCTGGAAAACGAGGAGTATCAGCATGCTTGGAGGAATGCCTTAGGTTTGTAGACTTACGACAGATCTGATCCCTCCAGACCTATGGGGGCAGCCCCCTACAAACAGCCAAATGAGGAGGACTGAGCATGCTCAGTAGCCATGGAATGTTGACTATCAAAATGGCTGCTCGCTTGGTGGAATGGGATGGGCTGCAGGGTACTGCTGGTTTAGGGTGACCATATGAAAAAGAGGACAGGGCTCCTGGTGAAATTCCCTCTTCATCACAACAGTTAAAGCTGCAGGAGCTATACTAGAGTGACCAGATTTAAAAGAGGGCAGGGCACCTGCAGCTTTAACTGTTGTGATAAGAGGAAATTTCACCAGGTTCTCCATATATACAAATGACACCTGCTGAAATTCCCTTTTCAATACAACTGTTAAAGATACAGGAGCCTTGTCCTCCTTTTCATATTGTTAGATCAATGTTCTTTTCACCCAAGGACGAAATCCAAACAGCCCTTAAGCACGACTCCACCATTCCAGCGACAGAGGGTTCAAAAGCGCTTTATTGATTAGTAATCAAGGCCTGGTCTCTTCAAAGGGAGCAATCAGACAATAGACAAAAGACACCCTATCCTTGGCAAAGACACCCTGTAAGGAGAACCTGGCGGAATTTCCTCTTCATCACAACAGTTAAAGCTGCAGGTGCCCTGCCCTCTTTTAAATCTGGTCACGGTATAGCTGCAGTATATCTCCTGCAGCTTTAACTGTTGTGATGAAGAGGACATTTCACCAGGTGCGACATGCATATAAATGACACCTGCTGAAATTCCCTTTTCTATGCAACTCTTAAAGATACAGGAGCCCTGTCCTCCTTTTCATATGGTCACCCTACAAATATATAATATATAAACAAAATGAAAGAAAAGATCCTGAAGCAAGCAGTATCATCTCTGGTGAGCCCCGGTCCAGATGTTTGCACATTGTCTGATGCTCTCCGGGTGATCCTTTGAGGGGTCCCTGGGCTCTGGAGTTCTGCACATCAGTCCAGCAGTCCAACCCTAGCTGCACCACTGGGATCTAGTAAACTTTTCCAGATGCCCACTAGCATGTTAGAAAGTGTCACGATTTACAATGAAGACCAGCTGATTAGCCAATTTAACCACACATTTCCAATCCAATTCCCACTGAAGTCAACGACAAAACTCCCATGTGTTTTATTTGTGCTGGACACCATTGTTCAATCTAATAAATAATTAAATAAAATAAATGCAGGGATATTGGTCGAAGACTGCGGTGGGAAAAGTACTGTGACTCAACCCCCAGCAACAACCCCATGTGCCTCTAATCCATGGGCTTAGCAAACAGTAAAATAAGCAGAACCGAATATTTCACTAAGATCAAACTGTCTGCACTATCTCAGTAAGGATTTCTGCTAAACCACTGCTTGCAAAGGAATTCTTTGCTTAGCAAGCTGATTTCTGAAGTCACACAGTGCATCCTAGAGAATCATGGGAGGTGATTTGGCATAATGGGGTCGTCAGTTTGACTTTCACCTCTGTCATGAACTCACTAGGTGGCCGAACACATTAAATTCTGCCATTTTAGGCTCCCGTTGCCATTTTTGACGGCAAGTCACTGATTATTGGTTTTTTGCTGCTGTTGCTGTGAATGTTGATGGGGTGGCACAGTGGTGGTGGAGGCCACACTGGGGCTTAAGGGCAACATATTCTACTGGTTGGCTGCATGTAGCCCACCTCTGTCCTAGTTATTTTCAAAGTGTCAACTTGAAGCCCCCCTTCCATAGCAACCATAACTGAGGCCACCACTACTGTCTTATCCCTAATACACAGTAATAAAGCCAGGCTTCCGGCCTGCTTGGTTACATTATAACCTCACTCAGAGGTCACTCAAAGAAAACAAACACTATAAAACATAAACAGGTAAAAATACAGTGTTTCTTCACACACAAATGGACGGGTGGTGGTGATAGACCCAGGGAGAGATTTCATCTCTCTGATGAATGTAGTGTATCAAGGGTTAAAGATGGCTTCTCTGCCAAAGGGTGGCTACATGCCAGATTTGCATTCCTTAATGGTGGACATCATGTCCTAGGGTGACCAACTGTCAGGATTTCCCCGGATTTGTCCTGGTTTTTGTTCTTTCCATGGTGTCAGGGGGGATTTTCTATAATTTTCAATAATGTCCTGGAATGACACACCTTCCCCTTTAAGGCTGCCATTAGCATGGCAGGAGGGAATGACATGCTTTCTTGAGGCACATCATTCTCCCACCCTGAGCAACAATTGAGGTCTTAAAGGGGAAAGTGGGTCATTCGTGGACATTATAGAAAAGGCCCCAATTGGAGTGGATGGTGGTGGTGCAGAATGAAATCCTTTCCCCTCCTCCACTCCAATCGGGTTCTTTAAGGTGGCGGGGGAATAAAGTACTTTCTGCAGGACTCAGAAAGCTGCTTCCCCACACACACACTAGGTGTCCTCTTTTTTGGTTTCCCAAATATGGTCACCCTATCATGTCCTATCAGACAAAAGGAAAATTTTTCAACCAATGGAGCATCGAATGTAACCTATGACACATTGAGATTGTGCACCTTAACTTGAAAATTGAATGTAACTTAATTTGCTAATCCAGAACTGATCAATAGAAAGGTTAGAAAGAGACACAGGCCTTAGCTAGACCTAAGGTTTATCCCGGGATCGTCCTGGGGTCGTCCTTGCCTGCTCCCTGGATCCCCTGTGTGTCATTTACATGAACAGGGATGACCCCGGGATAAACCTTAGGTCTAGCTAAGGCCTAACACCCTCTTGTAGTCAGGGCCTATATATACTGTGAGATTCCCTTGTTCTTGGTGCCTCCATTTTGTGGAACCGGAGAGCACTCCCATACTGCAGTATCGGAAGTAAATGGATTAAGAGCATTCTCCAGCCTCATGTGTTTGATTGGCTACTTACACGCTGGGGTAGCAAGCCTTTAATCCCTGATTTTGAGGGACAACAATGGTGGTATACTTACATGTAATTATTGTGGAACATTAGAAAAGCAGCAGTTGGAACAGCCTTACCAAGAGCAACATCTAGGTCTAGGAAGTGGACCTTTTCCATCATTATTCCTCAGAAGCCTTCATAACTTACCATGCCTTATATAAAAAAGAATTGTATGTTTATTATGTATTAATTTTCATTTATTCTCAGCAGCCTTGTTTTGGAAAGTCTTCGAGCCTGTATATTCAATTGCATATACTGGGCGAAATGACATGGGAACTGGCTTCACCCTTGGCTTTGTTTACACATCCAAGCGGCTGGATCATATGGTTCCCAGCCACCTTTTTATACCATCTCTGCTTTTCTGCCTTTAACGGCTGCTTGACACACAGAAATTTACCAGGTTGTGTTTTTCCTGGCATGGTGGAGAGAAAAAAAGATGGGGAAAAGCTTCAGCTGTAGTATTTCCATGTCAGGCTTCTGTTAAGGGTGCAGGAGCAGGAACCGGAGCAGAAAAAGAAGAAGTAGCAACCGTGTGAATTGGTGGCTGGAATTGGAATAAAAGCCAGCAACGCTTGACAAGATTAGAGTTCTCTATTTCTTAACCCAGCATAAGAGATGGTGATGTACTGTCAGTTTCAGTATTGTTATACCTGGTGGAAAGAGTTCCCAATTTCGTAGATCTTTCGCAGAACACGCAAACCCACATTCAGTGGTTGAACTGTGGTTGTTATTGAACTGTGGCTTGTTTGTTGAGCTGTGAGTTAGCATGTTGACTGAACCATAGACATTTTCTGCAGGGTGACTTGTTAACCACGCAGTGTGGCTTATTTTTCTTAAAGAAGCCATCTTGAGGACCCGTAGTTCGTTGTTAGGTTGTTCAGGGTGGTTAACAACCCACCCAGTGGAAAATTTCCTGAGTTCAGACAACACGTTAACCCATGGTTCAACAAACAACCCATGGTTCAACAACAACTCACACTCAACCACTCAGTGTGGGGTACCTTTATTAAACCAACTCAAAAGATTGCCACCAAAAAAAAAATGTGCAAGCTTTTGAACTCTCCAGATCTCTTCATCAGGAAAGATGTTACAAAAAGCAGGTTGGTGAGTTGGGGGAAAATAAGGGGGTAGGAAAGGCTGATTAGATGTCACCAGTATTATAGTATATGGATTTTGGAATCTTTCTCATGGCCAACACAGTTGGCTTTGTTTTTTGTACAGTTCCATAGACTTACACAATTGTGCAGAACTGAGGTGTGGCTATAATATCCTTTCTTGTATGCAAAGGTTATTATCTGTGATCAGCTTATGCAAATAAACATGAGCCTGCTTCCTAGCACCTGCTATGAGATGGTGACGAAAACATAATTAAGCACATAACAGACCACGTTAGACAAGGGATTCCTAAGCACTTTGAACCATGAAGAAGGAAGAAATTTCACCTTTGATTGACTGGACTCCTAGAGTAGAAAAGAGAAAAAAGCACACACAACAATAACAGAGGAAATGTTAATGTTTGAACTAGCACATGGCAGACAATCCATCTTTAGACTGGCTGGCGCGAACGAGTCCCCTATTACTGCAAGTGTGCAGAAGCCATGAGGTTTGTCTGTGGTTATTACCACAGGCTAACTCAAGAACATGGACAAATATGGCCAGCCTATGGGAGATGAAAAGTATTTAGGGAAATGGGACATCAAAAAGGAATCTGCATAAATCAACAAAGTTGGGCCGTTATGAAACATATTCACTGACTTCATGTCTAGATTCCACAATTTCATTCTGAGGGAACAGATGAAAAGAATATCCAGGGTTTTAGTCATTCAGACCATCACCTGCAAGCATTATGGATTTTCACAGAACCATTACTGAAAATAGTGTCAGAGGTAACAAAAGCAATATAAGGAAGTCATCCAGCATAGGGGGTGTTGCTTTTTCTGGGACTCTCTCTCTCTCTCTCTCTCTCTTTCTTTCTTTCTTTCTTTCTTTCTTTCTTACTCTTTAAGGAAGCAGAGCTTTTAAAAAAGGTAGGGCTCTATTTACTGAGATCAAAGCTTTGATTTTTTTTTTTTTTTGGTATGTCCCGGAAACATCACTTTTAATTTCTGTTCTGCAGATGAAGTAAAACAAGACAACTCTTTGAGCAAAATTTAAGGGATTGAAAAGCTGCAACCCTATGCTTACCTTGGAGGAGGTCCCACTGAACTCAGTGGGATCTGCATCTGAGTAGACATACATAGGATTGCACTGGCAATGGTTCATTTTAAATGGCTGTCTTCCCACCTACTTTTGGTGTGTGTGTGTGTGTGTGTGTGTGTGTGTGTGTGTGTTTAGTGTTCTCATGCCACTGCACCACCGCACCCCCTCCCATCAGACCACAAACACAGTGATCTTTAACTAGGGTGGCCATATGAAAAGGAGGACAGGGCTTCTGTATCTTTAACAGTCATATAAAAAAGGGAATTTCTGCAGGTGTCATTTATAGGCATGCAGATACAACAGAGGGCAGGGCTCCTGCAGTTCTAACTGTTGTGAGGAAGAGGGAAGTTCACCAAGGGCTGCATGCATACAAAAGACACCTGCTGAAATTCCCTTTTCTATACGACTGTTAAAGGTACAAGAGCCCCGTCCTCCTTTTCATATAGTCATTCTACTTTAACACATTGTGATCCCCTCTGTGGCCACTAAGACAGTAAGAGAGATAAGAAGTCCATTATGGCTTTGAGCTTTAGAGTGCTGCCTTGGGTTTAGACCATAACAGAAATTTCAGAAAATGGGGACCCATAATTCAAAATCTGAATATATTTGAGTATCTTTAGAAGCAAACCTACATGGCTGGCTGGTGAATGCTAGGGGTTGTAGGACTTTTTTCTGACTAAACATGCATAAGATTGGTTAAACAGTCAGTAATGTAAGGAGCTGTTTCCCAATTGGTTAAGGTAGAGTGACCATATGAAAAGGAGGACAGGGCTCCTGTATCTTTACCAGTTGTATTGAAAAAGGAATTTCAGAAGGTGTCATTTATATATATGGGGAACCTGGAGAAATTTCCTCTTCATCACAACAGTTAAAGCTGTAGGTGCCCTGCCCTCTTTTAAATCTGGTCACTCTAGTATAGCTCCTGCAGCTTTAACTGTTGTGATGAAGAGGGAATTTCACCAGGTTCCCCATATATACAAATGACACCCGCTGAAATTCCCTTTTCTATGCAACTGTTAAAGATACAGGAGCCCTGTCCTCCTTTTCATATGGTCACCCTAATCTAGTATAGCTAGAGTGACCAGATACAAAAGAGGGCAGGCCTCCCACAGCTTTAACTGTTGTGATGAAGAGGGAATTTCACCAGGTTCCCCATATATACAAATGACACCCGCTGTAATTCCCTTTTCTATGCAACTGTTAAAGATACAGGAGCCCTGTCCTCCTTTTCATATGGTCATCCTAGTTAAGGTTGATTTCATCGCTCACCATTTAGCTTGGAAAAAAGGAGGGTAAGGGGAGACATGATAGAGATGTACAAAATCATGCATGATGTGGAGAACGTGGATAGGGGGTCATTTTTCTCGCTCTCTGGCAATACTAGAACCCGGGGTCATCTCATGAAGTTGATTGGTGGGAGATTCAGCACAGATAAAAGGAAGGACGTCTTCACACAGTGTGTAGTTGAACTATGGAATTCACTACCACAAGTTATAGTGATGGCCATCAATTTGGAGGGCTTGAAAAGGGGGGTTGGATAAATTCCTGGAGGAGAAGGCTATCAATGGCTACTACTCCTGATAGCTATGTGCTACTTCCATTATCAGAGGCAGTAAGCCTATACACACCAGTTGCTGGGGAATATTGGCACAAGGAGGATGTTGTATTCATGTCTTTCTTTTAGGTTTCCCTTGGGCAGTTGCTTGGCCACTGTGTGAACAGAGTGCTGAAGTAGATGGACCCTTAAGTCTGATCCAGCAGGGCTCTTCTTATGTTCTTACCATATCTCTGGCAGTGTTGCAGACCCTATTAGCTATAAACAAAGTGAAACCAGAAGCAGCAGCGTTGTTCAGCTGGTACATCTCTGGTATTTGTTTTTTCAGCTTTCCAAAGAAGGCCCAGGAACAGATGGAGTGGAAGGGAAGAGTAGCTTAGAGATTGCCACCTAGCCGTGCACTAGAGGCCTTCATGAACTAGGAAGACTCCAAACACTTTGCGTGGAAGGTAGATCTTGCCTCAAAACACTGTGGGAGCAAAGCTACACGTCTTGCCTCCACCCCAGCCCAACAAACTGCCATCATATTGGCAAGTCCCTGTTTAGAGACATATATGAGAATACTCAGAAAGCGGAGGCATGTCTAGACGGGGTGATATCCTGGGGATCATCCCGAGATCATCCCTGTGCGTCCACATGATGCACAGGGATCCCAGGAGCAGAGAAGGATGATCCCTCCCTTTCCCTGGGATAGCTGGGACAGCTTTAATCCGACTTTTCCCATGGTCTCAGGATTGTCCCGAGACCACAGGATGTGTGGGCAGCCGTCCCGGTTTCTTCCTGACTCCACGCGAGGAGCTGGGAACCGGACATGGGGCACAGAGCTTTTCAGGAGCTCCATGCCCATCAGAGGGGGGAGCGGTGTCTTTTTTATTATTAAAAAAACCTACCTGTAGTGATCATGCACACATTTTCGATAAAAACAAACAAACCAAAATGGTAGATGCGACGTCCTCTTTTTCCCGGGACGTCGCACGCCGCTTGTAGACTGAAGGGGAGGATCTCAGGATTACCATATCACGAGATCCTCCCCCTCCAATCCCTAGGTCTAGACATGCCCAGGGTCAAAGACAAAGTTTTGTCACTCGGTGGCCACAAGAAATGAGATGGCAAACATCTGGAACAGGGCAAGATGCCCTGAATCCTTGAAGAACCAAAGTTGCAACCTGTGTCACACACATTCATTATAATATATTGAAACTTTTGGGTTTGGGAGGTGGTTTTTTTTGGGGGGGGGTAGCCTGGCCAGTTTGGCTAGTAACCATGGCTTAGTCAAGTCCCTTCCAACGTTATGCTTCTAGCAGTAAACAGGATTCCTTGTTTCATGTTATGCAAGGAATTCCTATTTCTGTCTTTTACAGTTGGTCAATACGTTTATTAGGATGAACCAAAATGTCACAAAATAAGCAAGTTTTGGAGTTCTCTAGAATTCTTCCTCAGGCTGGAAATTACACAAAGTGGTGGTGGGTGATGGTCAATAGGCTGGTAATTGTAGCTGTTAAGGACTGCATTTAGACTCCTGGGGGGGGATCTACACTACTGCTTTTAAAGCGCTTTAAAGCACTTTGAAAACGTTTTGAAAACTGTATATGCAGTGTGTCCTGGGTCCCAACAGTTGTCAAAACTGTTATAAAGCACTTTAAAGCATTAGTGTAGATCCCCCCAGGTACTTCCAAACCCAGGTAGCTTCCTTTATCATGCATTCGCCCAATCTTATTCACCGATTTTTACAGGGGGTCCAGACATCATTTCATTTTATATTTATATATCACCAATATCTCTGAGTGATTCACAAAAATTTAAAAACTATTAAAATACGTTTTATACAAAGTACAAAAAGAAAGGCATTACATAAAACTGTATAAACATCACACTTACACACACACACACCATACATCTAAAAACAATTTGTTAAACCATCAGCCAAAGTCAATCCAAGACTTTATTTAAAACACATTGTATGCTGCCAAGTGCCTGAGAGAAGAAGGTAGTTTTAACCTGCCGTTGAAAAGATAACATTGTTGGTGCCAGGCAGATCAAGGAGATCAATGAAAATACGGTATTGGGGGCACCACCAAGAAGGTCCTCTTTCTTATTGCTACCCTCTGAGCTTTCCTCAGGGAAGGCACCTGGAGGAGGACCTTAGATGCTGAGTACAGTGTACAGGCCAATTCAGCTGAGAGGTGGTCCATCAGGTATTGTAGTCCCAAGCAGTGTAAGGCTTTATAGGTCAAAAACAGCACTTTCATAGAATAGTAGAGTTGGAAGGGGCCTATAAGGCCATCAAGTCCATTGGTCTTCCATTTGTAATCCTTCTAGGTTTTTCCATGGCTTCTTCCATCTTTTTTTGTACTAGAAAAAAGTATGTTAAGGAGGAAAAGACAGAATAGTGGTCCAATGCCTTTCGAGAGATAGTGCTAGGAGCTGTCCTTCAGGAAATACCGTTTGTCTCAAGGTGGAGATTGCAGACCGAGTGAATTTCCTAGATGCTGCAGGTATCAAGTCACACCTAGGATCCTGGGACAAAGAGGCAATGGCTGACATCTATTTTTGAAAAAACCATGCTCAGCAGATCTGTCTCCAGACTTTAAACTTTTTTTTATTTTTTATTACATCAACATGCCATAAACATAATCCCCCATTCAAAAATGGAAGATTCCATCTAACCCAAATGGCAGACTAATACAAATCTCAAATACAAAATCTAGCCAAAAGTTCATTGTATTCGCTGTAGCTTCCCAAATAACTTTATGGGGGTGGGGACATCACACACGATAAAGAACACAGAACCATATTAGTAAAGATACAATCACATCATCTAAACAAATAGTATCATAACTATTGCATTTAATCCAAATATAGTTTATGATGCTTTAAGCCTGAAGCAAAACACACCATTTCCTGGTTAGAGGGAGAGCAGAGGTAAAGATAAACACGGCGGTCTTTATATTAGCAAAGGCAAAGATTAATTTTGGGACACCTCATGCACTAGTAGTTGACTCTCCTGGAGCTGGGATTTTTTGAGTGTTTTCTTGTCATTTGGTAGGGAGGGAAGGAATTGTCCTGTTGTCACGTTTTCCAGTTTGGCATATAATATGGTGTAGAGAATCCCTGATTTCTTGCACCTTCTCCCTCAAGTTGGTTCCTATTGCTCTTAATCAGTTCCAAAGCATCGAATGGGTTTGTTTTGATTTGGGTTTGCTATTATATTTGAACTAGCTTGGCTTGCACAGAGCACCTGCACGCTAGTACTTATCATATTTTCCCGGCTTTTCCGTGAGTGCCTGGAAAAGCTGGGCATGCGGCCAACTGGGAGTCCATTGAACTCCCTCCCCGCGCCGGCAAATACACTGCTCCCTCCCAGCTGTTCCTCTCGCCCCCACTTGCCTGCCCAAGATATTTACCTGAGGCCTTCACACACGCCGGCGAGTTGCCTGGCCTCCTCTCTGCACTCCCCCCTACCAGCCACTCCCTCCCGCTCACTTCCAGACACCCTCCCCTCGCCTGCCAACCCTCAGGACTTACCAGAGACCTCCACTCTGGTTCGGCAATTGTAAGTTTCAGAGCTAGCTGTATCAGCTGTGTTTGTATATCCAGTTGCATCGCAACATGAAGTTCTTCTCTTATCTCCTGTTGCTTAGCAGCAAAAAGTTCATCCTCGGAATTGTGCTACGCATAGCCTTAGTGTTTTATATATGGAGATTTGAATCTCAATGACGTTTGTCACACGGTGAAGGAGAAATCAGTTATGTACCTGGAGTGCAGCGGGAGATTCCCCCCCCCCTTAGACAGTTCAAGTAAAAATTGGCAAATACTTCAAAAAAAAAAAAAATGTGTAGCAAGAATGGGGAAACTGTTGACTCTCCAGATGTTGCTGGACCCCAATGGTCAGCAATTATGGTAGTTCTAGTACAAAAACATTTGGAGGGCCACTGGTTCCCCATCCCTGATGTATGGGATAGCTGCATTGAAGATATTGCCTAGAATTTTCAAGGGACGCAAAACTTGAAATTTCGGTATGGAGCTCGAGGTTTGGCTACAGTTCATGATTCAGAGAGCAATTAATTAGGGTTTTGAATGGTTTTTTTTTTTTTTTTTGTAATGCAGCATTTTAAATGTGTTTAGGGTGCAGTATGATAGACGCATAGGCTAGTAACTTGCAGTTTCCAGAGGTTTGTATTCCACCTATCCAGCTCAGCTGCTGTGACATCACTACTGAATAAAAGTACTGCTAAAGACCTTTTTATTCTCTCAGTATTTTAACACTTAATTTTAACTTAAATTTAATTTTTTACTGTTCTAACTCTGTATTTTAAACTTATATCAATTTTGCTGCGTGGTTTTATCCTGCTTGTGCTTTTTATACTGTATTTTGTATTTGTGTTTTTAACCTGTTGGTTATTTTACTATGGTTTTAATTTTTGTGAACTGCCCAGAAAGCTTTGGCTATTGGGCAGTATAAAAATGTAATAAATAAATAAATAAAAATGTGCAGTTGCCAATGATAGAACATGGACAAACAGTTGGCCTTCTGGGAGGAAAGTGAAAGGTCAGCTGGAAATCTCACTTAGAACTAATGAAGAGAGTGTTCAGTCAAGGTGTTTGGTGGGCTCATGGGTGTGGAAATCAAGGGGACAGGGTACCCCAAAAGACGGTAAGTTCGTGTGATTCATATAAATTGATGCTAATGGAACAGCCATGCCTTTGGTTGTGGGTCTGTATTGTTAGCAGAGGACAACCCATGCTCAGTGATACTTAGCGGATCACTCCTTCAGAGACATCCATATTTTTGTTTTCCATCTGTCAGAACGATACTGGCTCAAGCAGCAGCTATCAGTGTGCAATTGTATTCCTGTAGTAATCGTGCACATGCAAACCAGGCATCCCTTTTCGAAGGTGTCCTGGCAAGTGGCTGGTAGCGCTTATAAATAGCCATGCATAGCAAACAAGTTATAAAACCTAATGCACATATGCAAATATTTAAAAACAATCGTGGTTGTCTGATAAGATTTCTTTCAAGTGCAATCGTCATAACTTGCGATAAGAAGGAACTGGCAATGAGTTCTGCACCACACATGGGTAAACATCACATGGCTTGCCACAGCCAGTTCCCAGCATTAAGGCACAATGGACTGAGTAAAAGAAACAGTTCGAGATTTAGCACTGAAACGCTCTCCATTAAAGCTCTTCGGATCTTGTGTTGACCTATAGTAATACCAAGATAAGTTAGGCCAGCCTTCCTTAACCAAGCGCCCTACAGAGATGTTGGAACCAGAACTCCCATAATTCCCAGCCAGCATGCTGGCTGAGAATTATAGGAATTGCAGTCTCAACACATCTCAAAGCTATCTATTTGGGGAACGCAGAGTTAGACAGAAGGGTGACTATATGAAAAGGTGGACGGGCCTCCTGCATCTTCAGCAGTTGCATAGAAAAGGGAATTTCAGCAGGTATCATTTTTATGCTGCAGCACCTGGTGAAATTACTCTTCATCACAAGTTAAAGCTGCAGGAGCCCTGCCCTTTTTTGTTTCTGGTCAAGAGGGCAGGGCTCCTGCAGCTTTCACTGTTGTGAAGAGGGAATTTCACCCAGTGCTGCATGCATACAAATGATACCTGCTGAAATTCCCTTTTCAATACAACTGTTAAGGATACAGGAGCCCTGTCCTCCTTTTCATATGGTCACCCTACCTATGCATTGATTCCAGCTTGATCCTATGCTTGTTTACTTAGATGTAAGACCATCTGTGTGCAATAGAGCTTCTTTTTAAGTACGTCATTGGATTGCAGGCTTATGAGACACCTACTCTGCAAACATCTATGGATTTTAAACCAATGTGATTGTTGTGATCCCCCAAAGAATCCTTGAAATTAGAGTTTGATGAAGGTGCTGGGAATTCAACGGCCATGATCCCTTGTCCCCCTTGCCAAGCAACCATTCCCAGAGCTCCCTGGGAGGAGTGGAAATGATGATTAAACCAGGATGGAGTGCAGAGATTATTTCAGCGTCACTTCGTATCCTCTCCAGGAAAGACAACAAACACTTGATAATCAACAATGAATAATTACACACTGAAGGGGCAGATTCTGTGGTTTCTTTTTGGCTTGGAAGTGATTTTAAAATATTTTTAAAGTGTATAGTTGAACTCTGCCTTTGGTAATTACCAGGCACCACGGATTGTGACCTTCGAGGCTCTTTGATCCAGTGGAGACTTCCATGAATAGAAAATGGAGGGAGGCGATATATGCAAATGTCCCGCCCCCCAATTCCTCCCATGCTGTTCTGGAGGGTCCCACAATCCTCTGGAGCAACGGTTTAATACAAGTGTTAAAGATACAGGAGCCCTGTCCTCCTTTCCTTTCCATATGGTCACCCAAACTTTGGCAAGTTGTGCCTTACTATCACCCTGCATCAACTGTGTGCACCTGTAATATACCCTGCAGTGGCTCTACTGACCTGGAGAGCAAAACAAGATGGAACAAATTTTCCAGGACGCTGCTCAACTATGACCCAAGATCTTTTGGTGGAGGACCTCCAGAGTTTCATGGCATGCACAACTTGGGGCCCTCCTTTTTGCCTTTCTTCCTCCCCCCTTCTGTCTTCAGCACCACTAACTACCGGAATGCATCTGAGAGCTTCTCCAAAATTGAGATCAACCCTTGGGTCAAAAGAGGTTTATCACCCCTGTGTTGGGGGCTTGATCACCCCTCTACTTTTGCTATCTGCCAATGCAACACCCCTACCCCCAGTGAAAGAAGCTACTGGCAAGTGTCAGAAACCATGTCTTGATAGTTCTCAAATAGAAAGAAAGCGCTCTTAGTTTATCTTACAGACTGATACGAAATGTACAGAAAGCTTAAGGTACTTAAGCATGTTAAAGTCCCATGTGCTGCAAGAGGCACCTTTTCCTAACATCTGTATCACCAGGTTTAAATTCTTTGAATAGTGTTTTTCTTCATTTTTTCTGAGACTAGCTTTATTTTCCACATAATTCATGTCTACTTGCTTTATATAAACAGAAGCATGGAGCAATTTCTGGGACACTCTTTCCAACATTATTTATTTATGTTGGCAGGTAAAAAAGGTGAGCACCTGTGATCACACAGTTGTTGTTTTTTTAAAAAAATCCACACAACCATCTTATGTTGTTCCTCCGTTGGGGAGAGGAAACCGCCCCCCAGAAGAATAAAATATTAATGAAAATAACATTAGTATTATTTTTTGCTAGGGACATAAAACACATAACTCCAGTGAGATGCCTGAGGGCTAACGCCTGATCCTTGCATTATTGAACTGGTACAAGTTCCAGTTCAATAAATGACACATCCTTAAGAAGCTGCTAAGGCTGGCATCCTGGAACCTTGTAGGCTGTATTGATTCTACCAGATCAACAGGCATCTTTTTATTTCACATCTGGGCATAGCACAACTGGAAGAGGTTTTTGTTTGTATAACTTTTCCCTCCCTCCCAACATGCCTTTTCTTTAGCATCCCCGTGATATGGCATTAGGCTTAGCCATAATCAAAAATATTTGAGTAATTTTCTGCCTTGGCTGCTAGGCCAGATATAGTGCTGTGCTGAAAATTTCGACCATTCCATTTTCAGCATTTCGAGGGTGGGTAGGTGGGTGAAATGAAAACTTGGGTGAAAGAGGCCGGGAGAGGTGAGAATTTCAGTGTTTTCTCTTTGTGGAGGGGGACAGGATTTCCACAAGCCATTTTGAATGTAGACAGTTGTTGTTGAAGGGTCTTCTTTCAATTTTTTTTTAAAAAACTGGCATTTTCAGGAGCCCAGTTCTTCCTGAATGCTTATTGAAGAAGTCACATGGTCTCCAATAGGCATTCACTAAGAACTGCTGGGCTTTTCAAAATGCCTGGGGAATGTGTTTAAAAACAACAACAACTAAAAAATAGGAAGGCCCCTCAGCAACCGGCTACACTTAAAAGAGCTATGTGGAAACCCTGCCCTCCTCCCCAAGGAGAAAATGTCACTCCCTGTTTGGTCATTGGCTCTCGGACTGGCAAGCAAGCAGTTGGTAGCAATGATAAGGGAAAAAAGCAGTGGCAAGAGCTTGTGACAATTCTGGGGGGAAAGTTAGACTCACTGAGGGAACAGCATAGGAATGGGGGAGAAATTCATTCACTTCACATGGATTTCTATTGGTTGCCAAGGCCTAATTCAGGATGAACCAATAAGATGATGGGGTTGGGACCTGTGGAGGAGAGTCCTATCTCTTTTCTCTCTCATCTAATTTTGCACTTTGAACCACAGGTTGTATTTCCACAAATCAAAACTCAAGTTATTCTCTGAAATTCGCACTTCTCTGAATTTTTCAATGGAGTTTTCCAGTAATAAAAAAAGGCATACTAAAATGCATATATTGGGAAAAGTAATGTTTTAAAATGCATCATGTCAATGAAACTGCTTGCAAAATGTGTATATTTTGGAAAACTGCATAGACCAATGTTTATGAATTTCCATGCAAACTTTTAAAATACTGAAAGTTCAAGAAGAACCAAACTTAAGACTGGAGAAATTTGAAAGTGAAACTAACGGATTCGTTCATCCCTGGTGACGGGCACTGAAGGCGTCTTGACCTAGTGGCCTCCGAAACCTGACATTGGCATTGCTCTGAATTATTCTTAGCATACAGCACTTGTGTGGAACCACTGCACAGATGTCAGCTCTACTCTTGAGAGCATATATTTCCAGAGTTCCCTGCCAACGCTGGTCTCCACCCGTCAGGACTCAGTTTACTACACCTCCAAAAGGTAATCTAAACGCACACATCCCGTAGCAAAGCACTCAATGAGCTGGGAAAATGTGTGGGGACACACCTCCACATTGTATTGCCACTGTTGTCTTTTACAGTTTGGCAAGCTGTGATTCAAAACCATACACTCTGACTCTAGCCATAACAGATACATATTGCCCCCTTGTCCTTTTAACCCAACAGGGTCAGACAGTGAACAAGGCGTGAAACCCCAGCCAGACACAAATAAATATTAAGACACCGAAACTACCTTGAAATCTTAAAACCAGTGGTTTATTTTGCGGGGTGGAATAGCCTGTGAATTGCCCTCCTCTAATCGGTTGATTCCTGAGTGTTCAGTGTTTCCAAACTGGCAAATACACATTTTTTCCTCCTGTGGCTCTGTGCTAAATATATTGCTACACACTGTTGACCTAGACTGTGGCTGTGAGAATGAAGATCTTTAGGCCTGCAAATGACAAACGTCTGTGTGTTTCTTGACTTGCAGGGAAGGTTTTGTAACTTTTACAAAAGTGTCCGAAACCTTTAAGGCACCCTTTCTCAACATGGTCACCTCCAGATGTCTTAGACTTCAACCCCCATCATTAACAGCCACCCTGGCCAATGGTCAGGAATGCTGGAAATTGTAGTCAAAAATATCTGGATGGCATCAGGTTGGGGAGGGTTGCTATAAGGAACAGAAGACAGTCATGTTATCCAAATTCAGGACATTTTCTGCCGAGTATCTTGTTAACCAAGCAATGTGGCTTCAAGGGAGGTTAAAAACCACACTGCATGGTTAATTAGCCATCCTACAGAAAATACCCTGGGTTTGGAAAACACACTAACCCACGGTTCAAAAAACACTGGGTGTTTTTTTGTGAACCGCCCAGAGAGCTCCAGCTATTGGGCGGTATAGAAATGTAATAAATAAATAAATAAATAAACCAGACTCAACCACTCAATGGCCCTGTTCAGACAACACGCTAAACCATACTGCTTAACCACAAAATTTCGTTAACCATTTTGTGGTTAAGCAGCATGGTTTAGCGTGTTGTCTGAATGGGGCCATTGTGAGTTAGCGTGTTGTGTGCACAGCACTGGTGTCTTATTAGAAGAGTTACAGCTGAAAATGCAGAGAATTATATGGTCTATTTTGTGGATGCCCAGGCCTAAGTTTTAGCTAGGGATGTGCTCCGCTTCTAATCGGACCGGAGAAGCAGGAGCGGGGGGCTTTGCCTGCCCTTAAGGCGGAGGCGAAGAGGATTGGGGGGCCGGCGGAGCGTGGCGGAGAGGATCGAGGTGAAGGCGGATCCTTCGCCTCGATCCGGAGCTCCGCCGGAAAGGTAAGTGGGGTTTATCAGGCCCTGCCGCTGTCGCCCATGCGGCGACAGCGGCAGGGCCCGGTAATGCCCCCCCGCCCTCCTCTCCCTTACCTGCCTCCGTCCGCGGTCCATCAGCGTCTCCAATTGAGCCCGTGGTTCCAGCAGGAAGTCTGGGCCGCACTTGCGGCCCAGACTTCCTGGTGGAACCACGGGCTCAATTGAAGACGGTGATGGACCGCGGACGGAGGCAGGTAAGGCCCCCCTCCCCCTTGGTCCCTTACCGGGCTCTGCCGCCGTCGCCGCATGGGCGGCGATGGTGGCAGGGCCCGGTAACCCCCCCGCCCTCCTCTCCCTTACCTGCCTCCGTCCGCGGTCCGTCAGCGTCTCCAATTGAGCCCGTGGTTCCAGCAGGAAGTCTGGGCCGCACTTGCAGCCCAGACTTCCTGGTGGAACCGCAGGCTCAATTGAAGACGGCGATGGACCGCAGACGGAGGCAGGTAAGGTCCCCCTCTCCCTTGGTCTCTTACTGGGCTCTGCTGCCGTCGCCGCATGGGCGGCGATGGTGGCAGGGCCCGGTAACCCCCCCATGGGGGGGGGAACGGAGCTCCGATCCGGATCTGGAGCTCCGAGCGGAGCGGAGTGGGCACAGGCGGAGTGGGGGCGGGGCGGAGCGGCCCGATCCGAAAATGGCGGATCTGAAAGTGAAGCGGAGTGGGGGGTCCGTGCACACCCCTAGTTTTAGCAAGAGCAATGCCGTTTCTTTGGACTTCAAAAAGTTGGGGATATTGTGAAGCTTGAAGCGTGTAAAAACATATCAAACATGGTGACAAAGCTATGGTGTGGTTTTTCTGGAAAACTTTGAAATGGAAATTTTAGTTGCGGCCCTAAATCATTTGAGATATGATGTAGCATGTTTGACATATTTAGCAAACATTTGCTTTAAAACAAACTATGCCATGTTAATTTTACATGGCATATAAATATCCCAGAGTGTTTTGCCAATAACTCAAGTATTTGAATGGAAATATCTGGTTAGAAAAAAGTTCAGTAAAACACACTTGGGCTACAATCTTATGCATACTTCCCTGGGTGTAAGCTTTGAGGAACACAGTGGGTGGTTGTTTTAAGTAAGAGAGGGATCCTATGGTCCCTGGGAGAGCAGATTTCCTATGGTCCCATTGGATTTAGTAGATTTCATCTCCAAGGCTATAGACACAACCAGGTTTCCCCCACTTCCAGCTGGGGATGGGCAAACAAACCATCTCTTAGATCACCAGGATTCTCCGAATATTGTTTGGCCGTGCATCTCATGTCTGTTTCCTGTTCGCGATCGCTGCTCATTCTGCATGAACAGGAAACCAGTGCAAAACGAGCAGCGATTGAATGGGAGATTTATTTTTTTATTAAAACATTTGTATCCCGCCCTACTATCACTAGGATCTCAGGGCGGCGTACAGATAAAAACAGAACAATATAAACATAATTTACACAGCTATAAATGTATTAAATTTTTAACAAATTAAAACCAGTAGTTGTTGGGTTTTTTTTAAAGCAATGAAACAATTAAAAATTTAGCCCTCAAAGGCTTCAATAAAAAGCCATGTTTTAACTTGGCGTCGAAATGAAGCCAGTGTCGGCGCCAGTTGGGCCTCCAAGAAGGCATTCCACAAGCAGGGTGCCACAACAGAGGAAGCCCTGACCCATGTCCCACCATAATGAATGACACACATTGGTGGGACACAGAAGACGGCTTCTCTGACCTGAAATCTTGGGCAAGCATATATAAGGAGAGGCACTCCCTCAATTATCGAGGTCCCAAGCCATTTACTCCTTTATATGTCATTGCCAACACCTTGAATTCCGACCGGAAGCATATAGGCAACCAATGCAGTTCTTTTAAGACTGGTGTTATATGGTCTTTATAGGATGCCCTGGTGAGCAGTCTAGCTGCTGCATTTTGCACCAGCTGCAAGTTCTGAGTTGTCTTCAAGGGCAGCCCCATGTAGAGTGCATTGCAGTAATATAATTGGGAAGTTACCAGCGCATGGTCTACTGTGGCTAGGTTGTCTCTGTCTAAGAAAGGCTATAGCTGGCAGATAAGCCGAAGCTGACCCCAAGTACTCCAGGCCATGGAGTCCATCTGGGCCTCCAGTGACAAGGATGGATCTGGGAGTACTCCCAAGCTACACATCTGCTCTTTCCGAACAGGTCACTTACCCAGTTCCCAGACTCAAAAACCACCAATCCACAGAGCTTCCAATTTGCACAAGCTTCCCCCAATTCGCGCAAATTTCCTCCGTAAACTAAAGCAGGGCTGATCCAGTCCATGGAGGAAATTTGTGCAAATTGAACTGGGGATCTGGGAACGAGATGAATGCCTATAGAACGTCAGTCCCTTAGGATTGTGCTGTAAGGGTACCACCCTATGCACGTTTAGCTGGAAAAAAAGTCCTACAACTCCCAGCATGCCCCAGCCACCTAGGCTGGATGGGACATTCTGGGAGTTGTAGGACTTCTTTCTCTCTAAACATGCAGAGGATCGCACTCTAAATGTACTTTCTTCCACGTAAACATGTATAGCACATGTGGGCATCTCAGAGGCCTTTTGATGTGGAAGCGAGAGCATCTTCTTAGTCGCTCTGAAAAATGGAAAGGAACAGAAGTAAGTGGACTGACTGTCCCCAGATGAGGAGGGTGGGGAAGGTGTGTATGTGTGGGGTTGGATTTTGAAGGAAAAGGGGTGTTCTGAACTCCCTTCCAGCATGTGCCCAATAGGTCACCTAATTTTGGCTCCCGAAAAGGATGCCCACCCCTGAGAGCCACCGGGAGGCTGCTCTCTTTTGCCTCCCAAGATAAATATTACAGCCGGGGGGGGGGGGCACAAAGCAGGCCCCATATATCAGCCAGAGAGGGACCAGCTGCATGGAGCTTGCTTCACCCTCCCTGCCAGAAAAAGCGACCATAAAGAAGTTTGGAATTGAAGAACTTGTGCTTGAGGTCTGCTTTTCCTTTTGCGTCGTGTCTTTTAGATTGCAACGTCTGTCTTATTATTAACTTTTGGAGACCACCCTGGGAGCCTTTTTTTTTTTGGCTGAAGAAGGGGGGTAAAAATGTTGTAAATAAAAGTGTAATATGGCACTGTTGTTATGATCAATTTCAAAACTTTACTTAGGAATGATTTTTATTGGAATACTGGTAAATATTTTAAGGCAATGGCAACTCAAAAGCATACACTTGCCTTACATTATTTATTTGGGGAGGGCGGAATCGGAGTCATGAAACCTGTTAACATGCTAATTTTTGCATGGCAGAAGAGCGGTGTGCAAAAGTGTACGTGCTTCCTGGGATTAGCCACCTCAAAAAAGAGAACTTCAACTTTCATTTTAGGTGTGGGCCACAATCCGATTCACATTTACCAGGGAGTAAGTCCCATTGAACTGAGTGCAGCTTGGTTCTGTGTAGACATGTGTAGGATTGCACCGCTGACTGGCATTGTATCCATTCGAGTTGCTCATTTCGTTTGCACTTCAGTCATGCGTTAAGTAATGAATTTTCTGGAAACAATGCATTTCTAAAAACGGAAACACTTCCACAGTAAAATATAGCATCACTGCAGGGAGTCCCAACATCACTGGTGATTGAAGACACTAGTGTACCTTGAAAAACTAAGTTACTGTGACCCTGTTCAGACAACATGCCAAGTCATGGTGGTTAAGGATTTTGAGCTAAACATTACGGCTTAGTGTGTCGTGTGAACCATTCCCAACCATGGTGGCTACATAACCACGGTTTAAACATGCTTACTAACCATTTGCTGCAAACGGATTAGTGGCCTAATCATGGCTTAGCGTGTTGTGTGAACAGGCCCAATGTTGGGTGGATCAATCCCATCTAAGTACTGTGTGGATGCTAACTAGGGATGTACAAGAATTTCATTTTGATTTGCTTTGTATCAGAATTTTCCTTGTTCAGACCCACTGAAGCAAACACATTTTTCTGGAAATGCTTGAGTATTCGTCAGCTTGCATTCAAAAAATGTGCCCAACAAAAAAAAAAGTGCACTTTTTCCTTTTTTTAAAAAAAGTGCATTTCTGCACTTTAGCTAACATGGGGGGGGGGGAAGTGTGCATGGGGGTTCTCACCCAAATGTACACTTTTCCTATTCAAAACAACCCAAAAACAACCACAAGATTGCAATTGGGAATGTAAACAAGACGAAGTAAGCTTCAAAGTGAAAATTCAGACCAGATTAAGCTTCATTGATTCCATCTCTAGTGCTGACTCTCTTTCCTTCTAGAAGATAGTTCTTGGGAGTTCCCCGATCCTCTGAATCCAGTTTTGCGAGATACAGGGACCAAGAGCCTGGCCCACTCCCAGTGGGCCAGCAGAAGTGACTGGAGCCTGTAGGGAGGTTTTGGACCCATGCTATAGATTTCTTGCCACGGTTCACTATCTAATAGGGTGCAATCCTAAGCATGTTTCGACAGAAAAAAAGGCATGCTGGGAGTTGTAGGCCTTTTCTTCTGTTGAACTATGTATAGGATTGCACCATAAGAGAATATCATCTAAGGCAGGCTTCTCCAACCTGGCGCCCTCCTGTTGTTTTACAACGCCCATCAGAACCAGTAAGCATGGTCAGAGATGGGAGTTCTATTCTAAAGCATCCAGAGGGGTTCAGGTTGGGGAAGGCTCTTCCCACACGGCCCAAGGAAGGAAGAGGTCCTTTTAAGAACATAAAACATCTGAATACAGGAAGGGATGATATTGAATATGCAGCTGCGGGAAATTCGAATCTCCAACCCAGACTTCCGGAAATTTATTTTATTGATTAAACAAACAAACAAACAAACAAACAAACAAACCCACACAAAAAACACCCAATATTTGTAGACTCCTTTCTGGCCTTTTAGATAGCTTAATTCTGCCCTGCCTGTTCATTAGGCGCGCTGGGCAAACAGGGCACACGACTCCTTGCAATGCCAGTCTGTGTAATGGGGTCGGAGCGCAAGGGGTGTTGGGCACACCAAAAGTCCCCACGAACTCAGCAGGGCCCTGCTTCTGAGAAAATCAGGATGGCACGGTCACCAAACCTGACCCACTTTCTACCCCACCACCTCCGCTTACGTTCTTCTTGCCCGGAGCCTGTGGCAAGAGGTGCCAACCAAGGGGAAATGCATTGGCTGCTATCTGATTCTCTCTCTCTCTCTTTCTCTGTAGTAGCTGTCTTTTAAAAGTGTAGTTCCCCCACCCGCCCGGTGTGCAGAAGAGAGCTGGGCTAAGAGCAAAACGCAGCCGGATCCCCTCTCCTCCTCTTCACTCCCCGACCCCCAAGCCGAACTGGTGCACGCTTGCACAAGGGGCGCGCGCTCCTGCCTGTTCTCCCCCCCCCTCCCCCCCTCAACCTGCCCCCTCCTTCAAGGAGTGTTACTCCTACCTCAACGCAATCCTTCTCCGGTCTTTTGTGGCTGGGCTTTTGCAGCAGTACCTTTCCTGTCTTTTGCAAAGGCATCAGAGCAGCCGTTTTGTTTTTCTCCCTAGCCGAAGCCGAGGCGGCCTCCCTCCTTCGGCTTTCGGAAAAAACTTAAAAGCAACTTTCCCGCTCGGCGCCTTCGGGCTCGATCGTTTCTTTTGCCCACCTCCTTCCCGCTTCGGATCGGCGATGAGCCGCCGCCGCCGTCTCCCTCTCCCCAGCCATGGGCAGCGGCGGCGATCAGGGGCTTCTGGCCGGGACAGCGCCGGGAAGGGTCGACCCACCAGCAGAAAGGCGGAGTGAGAGAGGCGCGCGGAGAAGCGGCGGCGGCCGCACCACGGAAGCGGAGAAGGCAGCAGCAGGCGGCTCCGGCCCGCCGCCACCCCTGCGCCTCCTCCCCGGGCCGAGAGGCGGGGAAGACCGGGAGCACCCATGGCTTAATAGGATCGCGAGCCCAGCCAAGCCACCCTCCGGATAAAGAGCCGCAGGCGGGCCGCGCTTTTACAATACTTACGGCGTTTAATTTCGTTCTCTTTTCTCAGCCTGGATTTCCAAAGCTTTTGATTGAAAATGTGTCGCCCCCGTCCGATGTCGCCCAACCGCTCCTAAAATGCCATCATCTCCACTTTCAAACATTGCCTCTGGTACACAAAGCCCTTCAAACTGCTCGGCTTGATTTCTGCCCCCCCTTCTCTCTCTCTCTTTTTAAAATATATATATATTGGGGGCATTCCCCCCCCCTCGATTCCTCCTCTGCAAGGACGTTGTTTTAGGAATTATTATTACGCGCGCGTGCAAAAGTAGGATCCTATTTTTCCGGGGTTCGGGAGGAAAGAGGGGGGTCTATTTTGAAAGTTCCATTCACTCCCCCCCCCCCGGAGAAGTGGGGACAAGAAAGGGGGAAGGAGAAAGAGAGAGAGAGAGAGAGAGAGAGAGAGAGAGAGAGAGAGAGAGAGAGAGAGAGAGAAAGCCCCCTCGCTATGGCTGTGAGCAGCGATTGCGCGAGCAGGGTCAACAGCAAGTGCAGCTGGAGCCCGGGCGAAGAGAAAAGCCCCGAGGCTGCCGCGGGAGAGGGAGCATTAGAAGCCGGCTGCAACGGCTGCTGTTCCTCGGTTGGGCCGGAGGACGCGGAGAGGAGCACCGCCGCCACCACCACCACTCACAGTAGCCGGAGTAAAGGGGTAGTAGGCGCCTCGAGCGGCGAGGGCGCTTTCCCTCCGGGCTGGAAGTCCTGCAAACTTTCCTGGGCTCTGGGCGCAGGCTCGCTGGCGCTGCTCTTGGCGCTGGGGATCCGCCTGGTGCGCAGCGCCGCGGAGGAAGCCGAGGCGGCGGCGGCGGCAGCGGTGGAGGAGGCGGCGGCAGCCGAGGCCGATCCCGGCGCAGGCCCCCCGCCAGGTGGGAGTTGGCCCCCGATCCCCGGCGCTGCGCTGGGCTGCTGCCTCCTGGCCGCCTACTTCTGGCTGGGCTGGGACTTGCTGCGCGCCGGGGTCCGCCTGCGCACGGCCGCGCTGCTCGTGGCCGCCTGCTGCGGGGGGGAAGCGCTGGCGCAGATTGGCTTGGCCCTGGGGGAGGACCGCCTGCTCTCCTTCGCCGCCACAGGGGTGGTGCTCGGCTGCCTGGCCGGCGGGACATGGCTGGCGCTGCGGCTCCGCCAGGGCGTCCTCATGATCGCCTTGACTAGCGCGCTGCGGATCACCTCGCTCGTCTCCTTGGAGGGCGTCCGGGCGCCGTGGAGACCTTACCTGGCGTATCTGCTCGCCTTGCTGGGCATCCTCCTGGCCGGCTGCGCGCCGCACGCCTCGCGGGCCCGCCGCGCCGCCGCGCCGCGGGAGGGGGAAGAAGACCGAGGAGGGGCGGAAGGAGCGGAGGCGGCGGCTGCTGCGCCTGGCCGGCCGGCCAAGGAAGAGGTGCCGGGGTTTAAGAGGAGGCGGCGATCCAGTTCCATGATCTCCGCCGAGATGGCGGGCTGCGGCAACAAATCTCATCGCAGGACCTCTCTGCCTTGCATCCCTCGGGAGCAGGTAAGGGACCTCGGGCGCCTAAGGGATGGGAGAGGGACGCTGGGCACATGCGCGCCGAACCGAGTTCGGGCGCTCGGGCGAAAGTGCGCGGCGGCGGCGGCTTGTTTGCGGACGGGGGCGTGCGGGCAGCAGACGCGCGCGGGCGAGGGAAGGAAAACTTTGGCGGGGAAGTTCGCGGCAAACTCCCCGCCGCCACCCCCGCTGCCCGCTGGAAGCAGAAGGGACGCTTCTCAGAATCGGAGAACCAAATGCAGAACCAAACCTTTCTACCACCTCATCCAAGCCAACATGACCTTCTCTCGCCGCCAACCCCCCCCCCCCCCGACTTTCTTTCTTTTTGACAATACCATTTCATGGTTTTGAAGACGGTGCTCAGGGAAGACGATCCTGGCCAGCATCAGCCAGAAGAATGTTAGGTAGCTTCCCCCACCCCGATCCCTTCTTAAAAAACACAAGCAAACAGCCCTTTTTCCTTAACACATCTGCAATAGACAAGCATGGTTTTTGTTTTTTTTTGTTTTTGCCATAGACTAGCTGTTTGACTGAAGAGTAGGCCCTTTCAAGTCAGTGGGACTGTTTTGGGGGGAATTCTTTTCTCCTAAGTGTGGGGTGGTGGTGGTGGTGGTGATGATGTTGCATTGCATAACTTTCAAGCGTGTGTCTCTGAGAAATTACTTGGAGAGTAACGTTCCTGCAGAATAGATGGTGGTGCGATTTCGCTTTGAAAGGGAAAGAATCTGTTTTTCCATCTGCTAACGCCAATCCTGGACCCTGTCCCCTGCCCCTGCCCCTGTCTTTGCTGGAGCAGGAGAGATCTGGTGTGTAATGTTCAGTGTTCCTTTAAATGGCTTCTTGCTTCCAAAAGGGACAGATGTTCTGTTCTCTTATGTTTGAGGCATGTGGGGTTTTTTCATCTCTTTCTCTCTCTCTCTCTCTCTCTCTTTTTAAACTGAGGCCTATGTTAGCTCTTTGGTTGCCGCTTTTGTACACCTAGCCTTTATTTTGCAGTTAGTATTCTGCAGATGGGGCGCAGCTGGTATCCCCTAATTTTTATGCTGGACATGTGGCTTTTCTTTTTTCGAGTTTGACTTTAGAAAAAAGAGTGTGTTGTGGGAATTGGAAGGTTAAGATGTCTTGGAAGCTTTTCCAGAACTTGTGGGAATCGGTGCAGAAACTGAGATTCTTTGTGATACAAGGAAAAATGTTGAACATACTGTGGAAATGCAACTTTGCGCATTAACTCCCCAAATTCTTTTTTTAAAGCCTTATGGAGTGACATTCAACTCATTGGAACTGAAACATGAGCATTTAATGCTGTGAGCATTATCAAGACCTTAACTGAGTTCTCCTTCGTGGATTTTTAATGACATCAAGATCCTGATTCTAAGCAAACGTGTGGCTTGATGCTCTACGTGTTTACTTGGAAGTATGCCCTGCTGAGCTCAGTGGAACTTACTCCCAAATAAATCGGCATAGGATTGCAACCTTAACTTGAAAGCAACTTCCATCGAAATTAGCAGGCCTTCCATGTGTGGGGTATCAGTTTAACAATTCTCTTAAATCCAAGTATTTTAAATTTAGCTGGGTTGTGGAATAGTTAATCCTAGCGGTAATATGGAACAATATTTTTTCATTGGCTTGTTTAGGGGTGATACTTCAGTATCGTCAAGAAAGCTGTTGCATACCCCACTTTAAATCATCTGGTGTGGAAGCAATTTCCACTGATTTTTAAAAGACATTTATTTACTATGAATTGTTGTAGGATGTAGGTGGCAGACTATGACCCTAAATATACTTACTTGGAAGTAAGCTCACCTAAACCAAAGGCACTTTCCATAGGTAAATTGTATTTAGATGCCAAGTAACTCTGCTCAAATAATGTGTGGTATTATCTACCTAAAGGATATTTTCTTCTCCGTTTCGCTTAGAACCATCTATAAATTTTCCAGACAGTGACATCAAACCATTTGGCATGGGTGATAAATTTCTCCCTCCTCCCCACACACTATCCCTGAAATTGGCTAGATTTACATTGTTTTGTGGATACTCATGAAATTTTCTCAAAGATTCCCTATCAGCCAGATAGCATTGAGGTTGAATTTTCCACAAATGCACCTAGTTTATTTGTTCAAAGAATTAAATATATACTGACCATATTTTCCGAGGAAAAAAGTACATGAACGAAAATGTGGAATTCCAACACTTTGTCAAATATTGGGGCGATGTGTGAGGAATATAAAAATGTGAACCCCCTGATTATTATTTTTTAAATAAGGTTTTTAAGGGGGTAAAAATAAGGCTTTATTTTTTTTTAAAAAAATATAATTTATAATGGCCAGAACTTTCCAGCTGCTTTCCTTAGCACTTTGATAATAGTCACTTTCGAGAAAACCTGTTTGTATTTAATCACTTTAATGTGTTTTGCTAAACTCTGTTCTAGCTACTCTAATTTGCTTACAGTAGCTTCTCAAATCTCCTAGATCGATGATGTAGGACAAATTAGTACCCTTAATTGGGTTTCTATTCATCTATATGAGGTTAATTATCCAACAGGCATAAAATCAGAGGCATCAAACAACATTTTATATCTTCCTGATCCATAAAGAGATTTTGGTTGGTCATCGTTTGCATCTTTGGGAACTTCTACTTTGCTGACAGCAAAACAAAAGTTTATCATTGTATTTAAAATAGTTTTATATAGTACTTTAAGCTCTTTGATTTAGAGTTTTTTCTCCCCCACCCCCATCTCCCCTGAACACGAGGTTTTGGAAATGTTTCTTTAAGACTATGAAAATCTCGCATTGAGACTCAACAATGTCAGTTTTAGCTTGGACTATATAGCGAACTATGCTAAGATGACGAAGAAGGTGCATTTTCTCTTTTTTGTTAAAGTTCATGGATGATTTGCAACTGAACCTTGATAGCAGGTAATGAAAGATGCAGTTGTGTGTTTTTTAAACACAACTTTTGTAAAACTTGTGAATTGATATGGGACTTTTTTTTCCAGAATTGAGCAGGAAGTGCTCTGTGCCGGAAAAACCATTAAGCCTTTTCGGAATATAAAAACTGTATTTAGCTCTGCTAAAATACAGAAACGTTCCGAATCTAAATCCGGTTGACCCTGAACAATCAATGTAACAAGGTGCACAAGTGGTTGAAACGTTGGAGTTATGGTGGGATTTCAACGTTTTCTCTTGGTTTGGATTGTAACATCCTCTTGAAATGAACACTACAATTCCATAAATAAAATCTAGATTGCCATACTAATTCACTATGCACCATCCAGTTATTCCGGGGAAATTATGCGTATTATCTGTTTTTCAATAATCCAAAAAGTTAAGTTTATTTCTGATTCAGCCAAAAAGCAAAGGAAATAGAAATAGAAAAACTTCTAAAGAGTGTGGCTCTTTCTTCATGGAGAACAGCGAAGCTAGGATTATTTATGTATGCAAAGGTACAGATATTTTGAGGAGATGACATGTAGTCACCAAATGAGGCAAAGGGATCTTGAGGGTGGATGTAGCCTTCAGAAGCTAACAGTTCATCTGTGGCAGGTTTTTGTGAAGTATTAAAGAAGAAGAAAGAGCAAAAATGTGAATGATTGTCAGCGAGTGCAAATGTATTTTGGATTTGGAACTCACAGAAGTGAATTCAGCCGAGGTGGTGCTTTTTAGCCTTTCACAGCTGGAATTGGAAGTGTGTTTCAATAATAATAATAATAATAATAATAATAATAATAATAATAATAATAATACATGGTGGTTTATACAAAAGATGAAGACAGGTCCTTGTCCCAAAGCATTTACAGTTGAAATTATGCCTCCACAAGTTGTGGCTTGCTAATTCAAATGCAGCTGGCCAGCAGTGTTTGGTGGCTTGTCCCTGGACTTGAAAAAGTCCCCTTTGTGCTGCCGGCCTGGGATTGCAAGAGCTGGAAAGTTGTCGAGCGTGTGGCTGATGAGCTGCGATCAGCTTCATAGATCCCAAGCTGTCCAGGCCTTATCTAAACCCTGTCAGGGACTGACAACTGGGAAAAGCATAGAGAGGGAAAATGCAGGCAAACGATGTTGCATGTGCTTAAGGCTTGGTTGCAATCTTAAGAGTTCACAGGAAGCTGCCATCTACAATGCCTGTCTTTTTGTCCAACTGGAAATGCCTGTTATTGAACCTGGGACCTTTCTGCATGCAAAACATGTGCTCTACCGCTGAGCTAGGCCCACCTATTCTTGTAACTGGGTACCTTTTCTGCCCCATGACTGCATGCCTAGCAAAGTGCAAATCTAAGCCAATGGCCTCCCAGTAAGCTGAGCAGAGATTTCAAAGGTCTTCTACTGCCTTGTCCAAATTTCTCTCTACTGGGCCTCATTGGATGCCCTACTTCGACGTGAGACTCATGTGAAAGCTTCTCGTTATGCGCTTGCCTAGCGGCTAATAAAATGTGGGGTTTGGGTGTACTTGTAGACAGCAATATTGCCTCTATCAAACAATTTTGAGTTATTTTCACCTCCTGTAACCCTGTTGCCCCATTTGGTGAAAAGGAGATTGTCTCTGTGTTCCTTAACGGGCCTGGCGTACCCAGTGTTTTCAACCTTGCTTTGACAGTGTGTGTAGTCTTTCAGTCCCTTAATTGGAAATTGAACCAGGGCCCGTTTTATCATTCAAACGCAGGCTGTATCACAAAGCAACAGACTCTCCCAGAGAGCTGCTTCTTAGGGTGGGAGGTATGTCTCTGCTGACCTCTTCTCTTGGCTGCAGGTCAACTGCCTTCCTGTATCAGCCCAGCGGCCTTTCCAACTAGTAGCTCACCATCTGCCGCCTTGACAGTGGCTTACCAGATGGATTCACCAGCAAGGCTGCCGATACCAGTAATGCATCTCCAAGCTCCAAGATCTTAACTGCTCACCTGTGGCGAATAAAACTCTCCTCCAAGTGATCAGGCGGGGATGCTTTTATCTGAAATGGGTTAGGTGGTTTTGGGTTTCAGGGCAAACAGCAGGCCACAGGTTAGCAAAAATTACATAAATGGCAAGTTTTTTGTTTTTTGTGTGTGGGATTGATCATCTGCTGCTTCTTAGATCCCAGAATCTGATAGTGAGAGAGATTCTCTGATTACGAATTTTATATTGCCAGTTACCATGTTTAGTAACCACGATTGGACTTATCCTCTATGTTCACATTTAATCCTGTTATACAGTCCATTGCAACATCTTTGTTGTCATACTCATTTAGGTTAATTAGGCATATGTTATATACTACCAGGAGCAGCTTCTGACATTGTCAACTTAATCTTGAGAATTTTTACTCAGATGTAAGTACCGCTGAGTTCATACATGTGCATAGGATTGCCTGTATCTGTCCTCTAACCACTGCCATCACCTGTCAATTTATTTTCTCTCCTAGGAACATTTATACATCTGCCTCCTGTTCTTTGCAAACCAAGGGTAAAATCCAACACAAGTCCTACTTAGAGTAGACCCATTTCAACGAAAGGGACTTAAGCTAATCATGACTTAAGTCCCAGTCATTGTAATGGGTCTACTCTAAGAAGGACTTGTGTTGGATTTTACCCCAAGTTGATTTCCTTTCAATTCCATTGCGCTTCATTGCGCTTGTAATGGCATCTCTGAAACTGGACGTTGTATTGCAACTTTGAACTCTGGGGTTTTTTTTGGGGGGGGGAATGTAAAGGAGTGCTGATATTTGGCTCCCTCTTCCAACTGTCTAGTTCACTTTTCTACTTGAAATCACTCTTCTGTATTTATCCATTATGCCAGGCATGTGCTTTACAAAGTGTAAGAGGACAGGTAGGTCCCTTTCCCCAGGCGATTACAACTGAAAACCTGACATGGGGGAGACAACCAAGAAATGGGCAGGAAATGGGGGCCTGAAGTAAGCCAAAGAAAAATAGGCAATCATTTCAGTTATACATACTTTGTGATAATTGGGTATTGGGTTAAAGGATTATGCAAAAGGATTTTCTGGAGGAAATTGGGGTTCTGAGGATCCCATCTTGTTTCTCTCCCCAAGCTCATTCTTAATTTTTATTTTAGTTTATTTTTGCATTTATATCCCATTCTTCATTGTATTAAGACCTAAAAATCAGTAGGTATGACTGAATTGATGAAATAGTTCATATTATATGTAATTGGTATATCCCAGGACAAAATACATCCTTTTCTAGCAATTATTCATTTTATTTATTTATTGCATTTATATCCCACCTTTTTTCCTCCAAGGAACATAAGGCGTACATAATCCTCCTCTTCTCCATTTTATCCTCACAACAACAACCCTGTGAGGTGGGTTGGGCTGAGAGTCTGTGACTGGCCCAAAGTCACCCAGTGGGTTTCCATGGCCGAGCGGGGACTAGAACCCAGATCTCCCGACTCCCAGTCCAACACTTTAGCCACTACACCACACTGGCTCATGCCCATGACAGAGCATTATCTGTAAACACATGACATTCTCCCCCCACCCCTAAATATTAGAGGCATCCCCTTGTCTTACATAATTCAGTAAAATGTTAATGATTATAATTATTAACTGTTATAATTAAGTTCAGCTCTCTTGCAACTTGGTGAAATAGGTTTATTTAAAATAACCGATTTTGGTTCCTAAGAAAGCCGTACATGGGCTCTAAATGCATTTTCTGAGCATTAATTAAAGTGTCGTTTAAAATACTTCTAAAATTTGAAAGATGGAGGTCCGCAGTGGACAAAATAGTTTATCAAAATGTGTGAAACGAAATCTTTTTAAACTTACTGGAGGAAAAGAAGTTGGAATACAGTGGAGGCTTTCAGCTGGTTTTAAACGGTGTGTAAAGTGAAACACGCACACACGTAAAGATGCTGAGCTGAAAGAAACAGTGTATGCTGGGGGTTGTTGTGTCACTTGAATAAACAACTAGAACAGGGACGCACTGTAAGACATGTGTACTGTGATTTTCTGTGTGAGTCTGTGGTGGGGGGTTAGTGACCCACAAATGTTTGGAGTGTTAATTGTGTCACTTAGATGATTTTTTTCTGCTGTGCTTGTTCTTAAAAGTTCCCTTTCTGGATAGGCCTTACATCAATTTTGTGTGCGCTTATACTGTGCCAATACAAGGAATTGTTTTCTTTCTTCCTTCCTTCACCCCCCCCCCCCCCAATAATTTATTTAAAAGTTTGGAAATTGCATTTAGTCCATCTTCAATTTTTGGCATTTGAAACCTCATGATATAATTTCTGAGAAATGGGTTCCCATCTTTAAATACTTGATCTGATGTTAACCGATTGGACATATTGGACAATATGACGCAGAGTTAAATATCGAGAGGCTAAAGTGATATATGATGCTTCACTTTCCCAGTGGCTACTGTTGTATGTATTGTATGTAAAGTATTGTATGAATTGTATGTAAAGTAGGGCTACAGGTTCTGTTCAGTGGATCCAGTTTTCAAACTCTCTACCCAATGGGAATCCTTTCTTATTGACTTGTCTTCCAAGGAAAAGTCACACAACTGCCATGTAGCCATCAGCACTTTGCAGAGGGCTCCTGTGCTCAACTTTTTTGTTTTTGTTTTTTCTGGATCTCTTGAAAATTGCTGAGGATCTCAGCAGACCTGTTGATAAACCTTTTTTTGTTGCTATTCTGCAAATTAAAACACATATCAACGTGGGTTTTAATATCTTATTGTGAAAATCGCACAGGCCCTAGACCCGGCTATTGAGAAGAGCCCTTTTAACTGGTTATGTTTTGAGTGGGTGGGATTGAGAGTGTAGCAGCACCATATTACGAACATCGTGGTTACTTGGCTGGGCCTGTGTTGGCCTGTTTGTCAGTTTGGCCCTGTTAAAGCATTCTTGATCTCCATCATTGGGGAAAAAAGAAATCTAGTGCAGGGCCAAGTCTAGATGTTCCTATGGTGACCATATGGAAAAGGGGACTGGGCTCCTGTACCTTTAACAGTTGTATAGAAAGGGGGATTTCAGCAGGGGTCATTTGTATGCATGGCACACCTGGTGACATTCCCTCTTCACAACAATTAAAGCTGCAGGAGCCCTGCCCTCTTTTGTATCTGGTCACTCTAGTATAGCTCCTGCAGCTTTGATTGTTGTGATGAAGAGGGAATTTCACCAGGTGCTGGATGCATACAAATGACACCTGCTGAAATTCCCTCTTCGTCGCAACTGTTAAAGATACAGGAGCCCTGTCCTCCTTTTCATATGGTCACCTTAGATATTTCCAACTGTTCTGCAACCTTTCCACAGGCCACCTGAACGGACCACCGTTTGAGATGTGCATGCAGTTGAGGCAAGAGATTAGCTGGGGCTGCTAGGATTAGGGTAGCCGGGTGTCCTACATTACTGAGGACAGTGCTATGTTTGAAGGCATCCTCTATTTCAGAGGTGAGCAGTTTGTGGCCCTCCAGATGTTTTGGCGTTCAATGGTGAGGGGTTATGGGAGTTGTAGGCCAAAACATCTGCAAGGGCCAGAAGCTGCCCACCTCTGCTCTGTCTGAAGGGCTGTCCAGTCCAAGTCCCGTTTAAAGATAAAGAGCCTAAGAAAGAAGAACAGGGGCCTTGTTTTTGCCCATCGGTAGTGCTTGGATAAGAGACTGACCAGACACACAGGTCCTATGGTCACAGCCTTCTTCAGTACACATTGTATTTTTAAATTTAAATTAGAGTAATTATTCCTAAAATGTCACCTCCCCATATCAATTAGTATATGCGAATTTCTGGTGGTGCGTTTCCTCTTTTTTGACGATGCATAAGTGGCCACCCTTTGTGGGCCTCAGAGTTGCCTCGTGTCACCATGACCTAGAGTACACCCTTATGCATGACCTGGAATGCCTGTGCATAGGCATTGCCGGGGAATGACGGGTGTCTATCTTTCAGCAAAGCTTGATTTTTCGCCATGAGCAACTCTTGATAAGCTTCCAAGGAGTGACTTAAAAAACCACCGTGGGCGATACGTCGACGCTACCTTTAACAGCTTGCTCCTGTGCAATCTCCACCAAGTGCAATTGGGTTTATTCCCAAATAAATTACCATAGGATTCCATCTTGACAGTGCAAGCCATGTTTACTCAGAAGCAAGTCGCACTGTTTTCAGTGGAGCTTACTGCCAGGTAAGTGAGCTTTAGGATTGCAGCTCAAAGGCCGTTGGCGGAGAGGAGTGGGGGAGATAGTTCACAATCCCAGCAGCTACAAAAGCAAGATTCGGGACTCCTCAAAAGGCATCCAAGATGCACAGATGTCCTGGCTCTCTTCCCCTTGCACCAAACATTGTTGTTGCTTTTTAAAGGCAGCCCTTAAAGTTAATTTTCCCTTCCAGCTGACAGCCACAGCTAGCCAATATTTTGCCTTTCATGGCGAAATTGCTACGGCATTCATTCGTTGGATAGGAACAAAAGGCAAGCGAAGTTTGCAGCGGTCGCTTGGAATTGCTGTCGATAAGGCCTGGAGAATTTCCACGGTGCGGATGGGCCTCGGACGTGTTTGCTTTTGGAGCCACGCTGGTTGTGTTACTGCAGGAGCGTAGACACTTTTTCAGCCTGAGGGTCAAATCCAGTTTTTGAGACGCTCTTGCGGGGGTCGTATGCCAGCAGTGGGCCAAAAGCAAAAGGAGTGTGGCCCAAACCATACCCCCCCTCAGCATATTTTACCTTAAAGCTCTTCCCCTTGCCAGTTACTGAGCCTTTTGATCTTCTGTAATGGGGAAAAATCTCCAAACAGGGATTGGTCAGGGAAAAGGGGGTGTGGCCATCTGAAGGCCAGATGGGTTTGTGGTTTTCCCCCTCTGTGTTAATGAAATAGAGAGAAATCTCTATTCCATACTCCCAAATGGGGTGAAAAAGAATTCTATTATAGAGGCCCTTTCTACACTGGCCTTTTCCGCCGGGATCATCCCTGTGTGTCCAAATGCAGGGGATCCCAGGAGCAGGCAGGGATGATCCCTCCATTTCCCCGGGATAACTGAGTCCTCAGTTATCATGGTTTTACCCGCGGTCCCGGGATGATCCTGAGGACTGCAGGTGGTGTGGGCCCCTGTCCTGACTTCTTCCCTCCTCCCCGCAAGTAGCAGGGGTCAGCAGAGGGAAAGAGCTAGGATGGGAGAAGTCCAGGGCCATTGGGGTTGGGGTGGGGAGCGAGATCGGGGCTTTTTTTTTCCGTACTTACTTTTGTGCTGGAGCGCAAGTGCGCTCAGACTCCTGTTCTTTTTTTAAAAAAAATATGGTGGCACGACGGGCGCGATGTCCTTCCTACCATCTGGGACATCGCACTTCTGTTTAGACACACGGACGATCCTGGAAGCAGGTAAGTTTGGGATCGCCCCCTTCTTCTACAGCCTTAGGTGTATAAAGGGCCAGAGGTCTTTTTAATGAGTGGGAAGCTTTCATTTGTTGAGTTTGCATCATTTCTGTCACTCTTAAAACAGCCAGACCATTTATTTATTTTTTAGAGTTCCATACCTCCCAATAGTCAAAGCTGTCTGGGCACTTCTTCAGAGCATCCTGAAAAACAACAGCGCACCACTCCGTACTGAGGTTTTACAGTATGTAAATATATATGTTTAATAGACTAATGAATTGGCTCGAAGCCTGAATAATTGGCCGGCTGCCCTCTTGTAAATAAGGTGGTTGCTTCTGCTGAAATACCAGCTATTAGTGTCTCTTGCAGGATTTGTTTTATGGGAGCAGATTCCCTGAGGTGATACCCTCTTTTGAGTTATTTTACTCTTAACTGAAGTAAGCTTGGAAGCAAAAAGGAGAACATCCCCAAAGAACTAGAGCTTCATTTCGGAATAATTGTGCAGGTAAACTTCAGTAGCACAATCGCCGTGTGCCCTGGATTTGCAGAGATGAATTACGTCCAGAAGCTGAGAGACGTATAAATGATCCATCACAAAGAGCAGTGGTCTAAATATCACTGGTCACTACTCATTTATTTATTTATTTATTTATTGCCTTTCTTGATTTTCATATTTGGTAGTAGTGAATGGACTCGACTTCGCACGGGTTGGAATAGATTGTAGCTTGATACAACAAAGCTGTTGAGGAAACATTCACAGCTGTCAAGTTGGGCACATTGTGGCCCTTTCAGACAACACGCGAAACCATGCTGCTTAACCACAAAATGGTTAACAGAATACATTAACCTTAATGCATTCCATTAACCATTTTGTGGTTAAGCAGCATGGTTTAGCGTGTTGTCTGAACGCTGCTTGTGCCTGCCCCAGCTGAGTGAAGGCATGCCTGCTGGAATCCCCTAGGCACAGGCCTGGCCATGGTGTACCCGTATAGTCCCCTAAGGGAGTGGTCTGTCCATTGCATTCCCCCAAGTGGGGGCACTCCGCAACATATAATCCTTGGCCTACTAGCTTCAAATTGATGGACTACAAAGCTGTCTGCTGATAAGAGAAGTCTACGCCTAGAATAGAATAGTAGAGTTGGAAGGGGCCTCTAAGGCCATCAAATCCAACCCCCTGCTCAATGCAGGAATCCACCTAAAAGCACACCTGACAGATGGCTGTCCAGCTGCCTCTTGAATGCCTCTAGTATGGGAGAGCCCACAACCTCCCTAGGTCATTGGTTTCATTGTCATACTGCTCTAACAGTCAGGATGTTTTTCATGATGTCTAGCCAGAATCTGGCTCCCTGGAACTTGAGCCCATTATTCCGTGTCCTGCACTCTGGGAGGATCGAGAAGAGATCCTGGCCCTCCTCTGTGTGACAACCTAGTGGCTGAAGATGTTATTGCAGGCTTCAACCACATGGACATATTTTATGAAGATTGTCAGAGCCTCCGAACTCAAAGGTTGCTGAGTATCCAATTTTCGCCTCCACTCTCCAGCCACCCTGCATTTATGGCTAATTTTGCCCATTTAGCAGTCTGCTTCAGAGGGGGACAGAAGGAGGCTGGGGCAGCCATAGGAAACACCATTGGGCTGATACTGCAGTCTCCTTACAACCCTCAGAAACACCCCCTTTCCCCCATATCTGCACTCCATTTCTGAATATGGTGATGTAGCCAGAACCGTGCTGGATGCCAGGGGTAGGGGATGGCGAGCACAATTTCTGGGCTCCGAGATTGGAACTTTGTTTCCGACCTTAGAGCCGAGAAACCGAACACACACACTTCCTAGGGGACAGAGGATTGCTCCCTAAATGAATTGAAAATAATGTATTTTAAAAGCAAAATACCCCTGGGGTGCACATCCCTAGGGTTCCCGTAGTATGCATGCTGAGTTTCATGGTATTGACGCTATGGTGCTGACAGACAGACAACTCCTTTTCTGTTTTTATAGATAGATTTAAAATATCAGCATGAGGCCTGTTGGGAGTATCCAGCAAGGCATATTCTTTCTCAGCCCACACATGGTTACATTGCTACAATAGGATGACTTGTGATTGGTTGTTTAGATGGGAAGCTGCGATGGGATTTTTCCAGGAGCAAAATGTTGAATACTACCTGGTTGGCCTTGCATTTGGACCAATATAGCCAGAAGTTATTTCCTGGCCAATGTGGAGCCTGTGAAAATACGAACCTTTTGGATGGAGTCAGAAATAGTTTGAGATGGGTCTCAGAAGCCCCCTGGCCCTTCTACAACAAAATGTTCCCAACAAAAATACCTTGTTTACATAAACCCCATGCTGTTTATGACCATGTTTGGTTTGTCTACACTTTAAGCTCCGTGTCTCCCTGTGTGGTGTGTCTCTGTGTGTGTGTGTGTGCATACGCGTGTTTTAAAATAAACAATGAAAAAATAAGAAAAAATAAAAAAATTGCAGATGTTTCTGCGAAGGTATTTGCTGCTTCTTGTTCCCTGCTTGCAGTAGTTGATGAGTATTTCTATCCCCTGCAGACAAAACATTTTAATTTGTCAAGGAAAGCGGCGGTCACAGTTCACAAAGGAGAGCCGGTAGGGGTCTGTTAGAATTAGTACCTTCCCTGCTACTTTTCAAACGGCCTTCTAAATTGGCTTCTTTTGAAGGATAGTGCATTGATTCACTGGGGTCATATTGATTTGGTCAAGAAAAACTGCAGTGGAAAAGACCAAGTTCTCGGGCATTTGAACATTCCCCCCTCCCCCATCAGCTACTTACTAATAAAAGATGAACTAGTTAAGATATAAATTGTCTTTTTGCCCTGTGACACCTTTATAAAAAGATCACAACTGTCAATATAGCATACTTTTCAAATAAGTATGTTTATCATTTTAGGTTAGGGTCTCTAGGGTGACCATATGAAAAGGAGGACAGGGCTCCTGTATCTTTAACAGTCATATTGAAAAGGGAATTTCTGCAGGTGTCATTTGTATAGATGGAGAACCTGGTGAAATTTCCTCTTCATCACAACAGTTAAAGCTGCAGGAGCCCTGCCCTGTATTGTATCTGGTCACTCTAGTATAGCTCCTGCAGCTTTAACTGTTGTGATGAAGAGGGAATTTCACCAGGTTCTCCATATATACAAATGACACCTGCTGAAATTCCCTTTTCTATGCAACTGTTAAAGATACAGAAGCCCTGTCCTCCTTTTCATATGGTCACCCTAGTTAGGGTGATCACATGCAAAAGAAGTCTGTGGCCATACCTACACCTGCCTTCCCCCCCGGATCATCCCGCAATAATCCCTATGCATCCAAATGACACGCAGGGGATCCCGGGAGCAAGCAGGGACCATCCCTCCATTTTCGTGGGATAATCCTTAGGTGTAGAAAGGGCCAAGGACAAATGGGATCTGTAACAAAACATTGCAGTATGGAGAGCTCATTTTCATGGCTCCAGCCAGCCAGATGCTTCTTTACATGCTCCCTCTAACCCTGTTTCCTCTTGTTTTTGCCAACAGCCAAATGGTCAACGGTTTTGCCAGCATGTTAGTCTTCATTGGGAAGTTCAGGATTTTTTTCCCCTATTTTTTTTTTTGTACTTCTTCAAATCTTGAAGTTTCCTCGAGCTGGTTGATATCTTCTTCATGTACATAGATTATGCAAGATTGGCTAGAGATATGAAGACTTGTGGGGGGGGGATAGAAAAATGTGGAAAAAAATGGGCCCTCCCCCCCCCCCAAAAAAACCCCCCTCAAAACTCCCTGGGGAAAATTTTTGTTCAGACTTTTTTAAAATAAAAATTCCAAACTGAAGCGGAAACAAGACGGAATGCACTTAACACTGAAAAAGTCACAAACTGAGTGAAATTGAGCTTGATAGACTCATCCATCCCCACTTCAATGATCTCGCCACCTCATTCTGGACCATCTGTAGCTCAGGCCTCAGCCTCCGTCTATATTTTTATTTTTATTTTTACTTTCATATGGTGTAAACCACTTGTGGGGATGTGGGAAGTCCTCCGGCAAAGATTGAGCTGACACTCTAGTGCAGTGTGGACAGGACCATAGCCCAAACTCTCAAGATATGCCTCGTGCAGTGGCTCTCTTTTTGTCTCTGCCTGCAGTGCTGTTATCCTCACCTTGCTTCCTACGGGTTGCACAGGGCTGTGATTTAAGGACTGCTGAAAATTACAGCATTGAGAACTAGAATTGCATGACATGCTTTCAAATTACAGATCTGTGGCGTCTTTATGTTTGAAAGTATATATTTAAGGGGAAGGGAAGTGTCCTTCAAGGACTTAAGGGTCTTCTGAAATCTTGTAGCAAGCCGTGACAGTCCCGGGGAGGTTGGCTTGTGTGTGATGCTTCCTTTCTACCTTACTACAAAGAGTGTTAGACTCATGCGAGACACCCAGGGTAACTACTTTGAGCAAGCTCTGGAGGACAACGTGTTCTGTAAAGAGGCAAAACGGCTTGGGGATAGGGCTGATAGCATTTGAGATTGGTAGGCCAGATTTTTCTCTTCTGATGTTTTTGATAATCTTTATACCAGATTTGGGCTGGACAGCCCTTCAAATGGAGAATGGCTTCTGATAAAGGACAGACCTCTAACAGCCTGTTAAATAGAGGGGCTGTCCTCTGTAAAAGAGGACACCTTCCCGTCCTAAGCAGATGCTTTGAATGCACAGTGTTCCAGGGTGGATCCCTCTTGTATTTTGTTTAAAGGATCTCGGATAGAAGCGACGCTAGAAAAGACCTTATAAAGCGGCTGTCAGTCAGAATAGACAGTACTGGAGCCGGAAGTGCCAGTGATCTGACTACAAGGCATCTTCATGAATGTCTTTATGTGTTCCCCGCCCACAGCCTAATACTATAGTGGCGAGCACCCTTTTCAGAAGAACGTCAGATGCCCCGAGCTGTAATGTGGAAGATGTGACATTTCCCCACGTTTCAAGGCCTGAGGCTCATTCAGTTGTTTAGGTGGAATTTGCTTTGGGATATAAAAAATCAGTCCTGGTTTCATCAAGTCATGCTCAGTGGTTCCTCAATTGCTGTGAGGGGAAAAGAGATTGCTCAGTGCCTTTTCTCCTGTTGTTGTTTTTAAAAGC
This sequence comes from Elgaria multicarinata webbii, assembly GCF_023053635.1. Taxonomy (NCBI): domain Eukaryota; kingdom Metazoa; phylum Chordata; class Lepidosauria; order Squamata; family Anguidae; genus Elgaria; species Elgaria multicarinata. Next base: position 15,272,036 of record NC_086179.1, on the reverse strand, counting down.
AGCTGAGCAGGATTGGAGCCATCGTTTTAGGAGAGAGAGTTTTTTTTTTTACCCTTCATCTTTAGTGCTGTTTCCCTGACTTAACTCCCCCACCCTAAAGATGCTATTATCTATGCATGGGTGTTTGTGTGTGTGTGTGTGTGTGTGTGTGTGTGTGTGTGTGTGTGAGAGATGGGCACTTACCTCCCCCCCCTGCATCACTAATAGCAGCTGGGGGGGAGTATAAGGATGGATGAATATGGCAATTTTGATGTCTCACGGTTTTTTCATTTTTCCTGTCGCGTACTGCTCATCTTGAACGTTGCGAATTTCTCTCAACTTGTTCAGTTCATCCTGAATGTTGAGGGTTTTTTTTAATGTACACATGAAAATTCGTGGCTGCATTTCTTCTAATATGGGCATTTTTGTGTGCATTTTTGTCTAATAGGCGCAACTGATGCAAGCCGTCTTCCTAATAAAATGCATAGGTGAACATAGTTTCCTCTTATATATGCATTTTTGTATGCATTAAAAAAAAAGACATGGGAGAACTCCTTTGCAGAATTTGAAAATGAGTTAACTGAGTTTTGGTTTTCATAGTAGTTCGAAAGTGCAGCATTAGGTAAGTTTGCGTTAAATTCTGAACTGATCTACTAGCATTCAAGAAAGCTATAAAGACTGATCTCCTCTGGCAGACCTATCCAGTGGAATTTTAAGATGTTTTTAGAATGTTTTTAGGATGTTTTTTTAGGATGTTTTAAGTAATGTATAGTTTGTTTTAATTTTTACATTTTTTATAGTTTATTGTTGTTCCCCGCCTTGATCAAAATGGAGAGGCGGGTAATAATAATAATAATAATAATAATAATAATAATAATAATAATAATAATTCCTCCATCCCTGGAAAAAATGGCACGGGGGAAGGGGTTGCACCTCTCCTCCAGTGCCATGGTCCAAGTCAAGGAGCCATTCAGCCGCTCTTAACCAAAGACAAAATAACTGATCGTGAGTCTATTGATGTCACATCTAGCTGGGGCTTAAGAAATCTGTGTAGTCTGGTTTGGAGGGGCAAGGAGGAAAAACTGTTTAACACTTGCCATGCCTTGTGGGCTTCCCTACCGCCTCCAGTCGGCATGGCGACCTAGTTGTCTGATTCCACCTGCTTGACCATCCCTGTGGAACATGCTGGGTTTCTCTTTTCCTACAACCAGGGTTGGCCCAGGCCTAGTTGGTGCTTGGATGGGAGATCATCAGGTAATCACTATGTATGGTACCTTGAGTTCCATGCAAGGTGGAAAATAAATAGAACATTTCAGAAGTGTCATTTCTTTGCCTGGTGTCATGGCTGGTAAGGAATTCCAGTGGCTCAGGTGGCCTGAATGAGTTCCCAAGCCCTTCGCTATACTATAACTACCTACTTATTTATTACGTTCATAACCCACCTTTCCTCCATCGTGGAGCTCAAGGTGGGATGTAGAGAGCTTCTGGATGTTCACCCATCCAGGCACTGACCAGATCTAGAGCTGCTTAACTTCATGTACCTTCAGTCCATGTCGTCAGACTCCTAGAATGCTGTGTTCTGCTATGATCAAAGAGAGCATGGGAGTACAAATACTCACGTGGCTGGTCTCCTATGATGAGAAAGCATCATAGGCGGCAAGTGAACATGAAGGGAAATTCTAGTTAATTAGGAAAATTAGTTTTCTCTTTTCCCTCTCTTAAACCATTGCTATACATTGAAACACATTCCATAAGCATGTGTGGGGCAGTGAAAATGTGGAGGCTTTTTCTTTTTTTGCAGTGTCCCTGCTGCACATTATGAATGTATTTGCTGAAACGTACTGTGGGATCTGATCTATGCTTACTTGAAATTAAGTCCTGCTGAGTTCAGGGGGATGTACTCTCAAGCTGCAGCCTTAGAAGAGCAAATATGTTGCTCCATTAGATAAATGTGTTACTCCATTAGAAGAGTAAATGTGTTGCTCCAATTATTTCAGTTTCACTCTAACAGATGATGTAGTTTAACTGTAACTGTAAAGCATTGAGTTATGGAACTTCATGTTCAGCTTTTGAATTTTTTAAACCACACTTTTTGGAACCAATTACAACACAGGTAGAATCATAGAATAGTAGAGTTGGAATCCAACCCCCTGCTCAGTGCGGGAATCTACCTTAAAGCACACCTGTCAGATGGTTGGCCATCTGCCTCTTGAATGCCTCTTGTGGGAGAGCTCATGACCTCCCTAGGTCATTGGTTCCATTGTCGTACTGCTCTAACAGTCAGGACGTTTTACCTGATGCCCAGCCGGAATCTGGCTTCCTGTCACTTGAGCCCATTATTCCGTGTCCTGCGCTCTGAGATGATCAAGAAGAGATCCTGGCCCTGTGTGACAATCTTTCAAGTATTTGAAGAGCGCTATCATGTCTCCCCCAAATATCTTCAATACATCCTTCGTTATTGACAGATTTGTATTAAGCTGCAAACGAATAAGCATTTCTTTTATCAATGGGCTGAATGACGCATTTTCCTTTCTCTTATAAGGAGTGTTTAGTTACTGAAATGAATGATCCCCCCTGCCTGAAATTCTCAAATGGCTACTGCAGTGTGAGTTTCCAGATGTGCAACAGACACATCTACATCAATGGAAAGGCAGTTCACAGGTCTGGTTCCATAATGAATAACGCTTATCTGGCATGGCTGTTTTTCTCTATAATAGGCTGCTTCTAGGCTCCCTTATTGCATTAGAGCAGTTGAGTTGCAATTCATGCATTTATTTAGATGTTGATCCCAACTTATTCCGAGTGTGCTGGATAAGCAATACCACACTAAAAATAAGCACAGAAAACTAAGGCTGTTGCCTGATTAAATAAATCTTAGTTCTATTAATTGTATTTAAATTTGCATACATTTGCATGTGGATAAAAGGATAACTGCCCAGGGGAAGGAGGAGAAGCTCTCTTGGTCTTTTGATGGAGCAGGCGTGCAAAAGTATTGCTTTGTGTAAAAAGTTGGGCAGAATGTATAGTACATAAGTAGTTTACTGAGGTCACAAGACGAGCAAAGTAAAATATCACAGTAAATACTGTGATATAAAAGCAATAACAATTAATTAATTTTTTAAAAATGTGCATGTCCAACTCATAATAATGCAGTAATTAGGAGGTTAAAAAGTTGTCAAACGTTTGACATTATCCTGTGCCGACCAGCATTGCAGCAGTGCAGATTCTGGCCACCCCTGTATACACTTTTGCATGGCAATTTGTCCCCCACCAAAGGGGGGGTAATAAAACAAATTGGGGAGGGGGCTGCGTGAATTCTAACAATTTTGGTTGGTGGTGGTCCTAACTAAAGATGTGAAGGCCAGAGAGCTTCGGCTATTGGGCGGTATAAAAATGTAATAAATAAATAAATATTTTTATTTATTGGGGGAAAAAACCAGAAAAGAAGAAGTAGAAAACCAGAAAAGCCAATCCCTGGATGCTCAGGCTTTGGTAGCAGCGGCCCTAAAATCAATTGCATATTTGAGACTAGTGTGCCATCTGTGCCTGGTGATGTCTGATCTGGCCAGCTTCCTGTTAACAAACAGAAGTACATGTGAGAATACTAGTGCAAATGGTGCTAGCCTTGCTACTGAAAAGAGGTTCCTTGCCAACAAAATACTGTATTAGCAATTGGGACATGCAGCCTCATTCCAAATTTTGGATACTATCTAAAATATAGAAACCCACTATCCATTCCAAAAGGCAGGTGACTGTAACATCTAGTGGCAATGGCAATTTGAAAATAATTCTTAGCTTTTTCAGGTGCATATATTGTTCATGTGACCACTGAAGAAGACCTCTGGTGGATCGAAACATGTATGGTCTTTAAGTGTTTTGGTCTTAGAGGCCGTAGCTAGACCTAAGGTTTATCCCAGGATCATCCCGGGTTCGTCCCTGCCTGAGCACTGGATGCCCTGTGTGGCACTTAGATGAACAGGTTTGACCCCAGGACAATCCTGGGATAAACCTTAGGTCTAGCTACGGCCTAAGTTTTTTGTTTTTTGAGTGTTTTCTAAATGGTCTTTGAGTACTTGTCTGTGCTTTTTTAATGGTATAATATACAACTTTACAGTGGAAGTACACCTGAACTTTGGGAACTAGTGTAACTTATCAGTATATTAAAAAGTTTTTATAATATCTCACTTACCTCTGCAGTACATGTGAGTACGGATAGTGACACGATCCACACCTTTCTCTCACTTCACTGCCTTGATTTTAAGGGGCCTGGATAGGCTTCTCTTTGCTTATCTGTGATCTGGCCACATTGACACATGCTTTATTTACATCCTATTTTACGCTCTACATGGAGCTGCCTTTGAAAAACTTCAGCTGGTCCAGATTGCTCTGGCCAGGCTGTTGACCCGGGCTAGTTACTCTCTTGTCACCACAGCTCCATTGGCTACTGGTCTGTTTTGGGAACCAATTCAAATTATTATTATTATTTTACATTTCTATACTGCCCCTTAGCCGAAGCTCTGGGCAGTTTACAAAAGATTAAAACATTAAACATTAAAAATCAATATATTAAATTTAAAACCATAAAACCATAAAACCAGACAATATACAAAGGTAATATCCATTTAAAAACAACTTTCAGCCCAAAGATAGATTTGTGGTCAATTAAAACTCAACATATGTTGTTAAATGCCTGGGAGAAGAGAAAAATCTTGACCTGGCATCAAAAAGATAACAATGTTGGCGCCAGGCGGGCCTTGTCGGGGAAATCATTCCATAATTGGGGGGCCACAACTGAGAAGGCCCTTTCCCTTGCTGCTGTCCTCCGAGCTTCCCTCGGAGTAGGCACCCAGAGGAGGACTTCAGATGTTGAGCATAGTGTATGAATAGGTTCATGTTGGGAGAGGCATTCCGTCAGGTGTTGCAGTCCCAAGTTGTGTAAGGCTTTACAGGTTAAAACCAGCACCTTGAATCCAGCTCAGAAACATACAGGCAGCCAATGCAAGCGGGCCAGAATCAGTCTTATATGTTTGAATCTCCTGGTCCTCGTTATTAATCTGTCTGTCGCCTTTTGCACAAGCTGCAGCTTCTGAACCATCTTGAAAGGCAGCCTCACGTAGAGTGCATCGCAGTAATCTAACTTGGAGGTTATCAGAGCATAGACAACTAAAGCCGTTATCCCTGTCCAGATAGGAGCATAGCTGGGCCATCATCTGAAGTTGGTAGATGGCACTCCGTGCACTGTTTATAATCTATAAAGCTTGGAACCAGGCTACCAAAAGGACTGCATTCTCCTTTATAAACACGCCTGGATTTTAACATGTTCCAGGGAGCCCCTAATTAATTAATTAATTAATTACATTTCAATACGACCCAATAGCTGAGACTCTCAGCAGTTCCCAACCCCCCCCCCCATAAAACCATAACAACATAGTATAAACACCATATGTTCAAAGCAGAATGAAATCAAGTAGGAACTTCCCCTCCTCTGGATCCATTCCAATTTCTCTGAAGCCTTCTTAAAATGTGTCCAGAAAGAACCAGACGCAGTGTCCGAGGTGAGGTCCGACCAGTGCAGATGACCACCACCACCGAACAGTATGGAGGGGCCATAGCACAGTGGTAGAGCACCTTCCTTTTTCATGCAAAAGGTCCCAGGTTGAGTCCCCAGCATCTCCAGGTAAGACTTGGAAAAATATCCCACCTGAATCTCTGGAGAGCCATTGCTACCAATCAGTGATGACAGTACCGAGTTAGATGGACCAAAGGTCTGACTCAGTGGGCCTGTTCAGATGACCCTTCAGGCTCTGTGGTTGGCAAAACTGGCTCTCTGGGGTTAGCACTAATCACAAGCCGTACTGTCGTACACAACACTTTAAGCCACGGTTAGAGCCGCTAACGCTTCTGCAGACGGTCTGACTGTAGTTAGTGAGTGAGCAGGGTTTAGCAAAACGCATTGCACAAGACACCTTCAACCCTGCTGTTTAACCAGCAGAGTTTAAGGTGCCTTCTGAACGGGCCCAGCAGAAGGCAGCTTCCTATGTCGTATTCTCTCCTATTTCCGTCTTCAGCAGAGATTTCTGCCAAACTATTTCGATTGCAACACGGCCTGTTTGTGGCTGAGTTGTCGTCCTCCACAGCCCCAGCTGAACACCTGGAATAAAAGCTTTCAGCTTGTAGGGATCCAGCGGAAGATCCCTGGGGGATGAGATGCACCAGCAGCAGCTGGGTTTAATTATTTATTTTATGACGTGTTGTGGACAAAACAGATGTGCAGCCTGTTTACGATGCATTTACTGTACGCGATCCTTCCAAAAATTATTCCAATTGTGTGTGGGAATAATAAAAGGGAGATGGCTCCTTCCCCCTCCCCCTGTCCAAGAATGGGCTGTACCCTGAGGTGGATATCTGCATGCACGCGTGTGCCCTTGTGTATGTGCCTGTGTGAGCAGTAAGAACTCCTAGCAGATTCAAAACACATACAATCTTTGGGCTGTTAGTTCTCACTGGCCATTTCTACACCAGCCCGGTGTAGAGGGAGGGAGAGGGGGAGGATCTCGAGAGATCCTGATCACGAGATCTTCCCCTTAGTCTAAATGCGGGTGCTACATCCCGGGAGGAAGGAGTGTGCCCCGCCTGCCTTTTTTTTTTAAAAGGAGCTGAGCGCATGTGTGCTCCAATGAACAGTGAGGTGTTTTTTGGTTTTGTTTTTTAAAAGCCCCAACCTCGCTCCTCCTCATCCTCGATTCCTCCTGGCCCGTTTCCTTCCTTCTACTGATCCCCGCTACTCACGGTGAGGAGGGAAGAAGCCAGGATGGACAGCCACACCTCCCGCCATCTCGGGACAATTCCGAGACCATGGGAAGAATCAGATTTTCCCAAGGAAAACCCGTTCTCATCCCTCCTTCCTCCTGGGTGTCCCTGTGCATCATTTGGACGCACAGGGACTCAGCCCTGACCAGCCCACATTTTCGGGCTGATGTAGAAATGGCCACTATCTCCTTTTAGGCAGCTGGTACTTATGTTTCAGTCATGTTCTTGTTGTTATCACCAGAGGTACAGCAAGTAGGGGTGTGTGTGGATAAGATAGCATTTATTTATTTATTACATTTCTATACCATCTAATAGCCGAAGCATTTTTCAAGTGCCCAAAGGGTTGCCCTGCAGAAGAAGACTGCAGTGTGTTCTCTATCATCCAAGACTGTAGGAGATGAAATAACAGGCTTAAGATACAGGAAGGCAGAGGTTGCTTGAATATCGGGGGAAAAACACATCCTAATGGTCAGAGCAGTCAGACGATGGAACCAACTGCTCTCCGTTGCTGGAGGTATTGAAGCAGACAGGACAGCCATCTGTCAGGGATGCTTTAAATTGGATTCCTTGCGCAGGGGGTTGGACTTGATGGCCTACATGGCTCCTTTCCAAATCTTATAATTCTATAACAGTTGGCCAGTAGGAGCAACTTTGCTGTTGTGTTTGGTTTGTCTCTGAGTGTTGTAGGGCTTGGGGGTGGGGGAAGCAGCGTTGGTATCATGTTGGAGAAGACTAGATGAGATGGACTAGGATTGGATCCATTTAGGACTGGGTTCTCTAGTGTGGCACCCCCTGGTCACCAATGTGCCCATGGACACCTCTTTTGGTGCCCACCAGGCCACGTTCACCATTTTGTGAGAGTTCCCCCAGTACTCTTTCAACATTCCAGATGTGCCCACTGACCCAAAACGTTAATGGAGACTCTTGACTTAGGACCTTGCTGTGATGGAATTTCTTGATACCGTAAAATGAAAACAACAAATGGCGACCGAAACAGAGAAAGTAATTCGGTCAAGGCAAACTAGCAAGTCCCATGCCAAAAGTTTGGCACATATTGTACGCTTTGGTGCCGCTTAAAATACGTTTGTGCAGATTTTTTTCTTTAAAAAATGTCTAATACACCTCTCAGTCCTCCTTCACGGCTTCCAAAATATTTTACGTTGACCTTTCACTTTAAAACTTTTGTTGTTTCCTTGCCTCACTCTTGACATTTGGGGGATTCTCAAAACACCATAAAGCTTAGTTTTGCCATTGCACGTACGAGATGACAAGAATAGGCTGTAAGGTCTAAGTTTAGCAAGGTTGTTGTTGTTGATGATGACTACAATGAGATAGATTTATGTGAAGCTCTTTGTCTTCTTTATTTCAGGGATATTAACTGGAATCTAACATTTGGCCCAGAGTAAGGAAAGGATCTTTGTTCCTTAGAAATTCTTGGCAGGGTTACCCTCCCCCACCCAGCCCTGTTGTAAAACTGAATACTGCTTCTTGGCTGTGTTTAACTTTGAGAACATACGAAAAGCTCTGCTTGATCAGACTTCAGGCCCCTACAGCGGCCAACCTGATGCTGCAATGGGAAGGCCACAAGCAGGACATGGGTGCAATAACACCCTTCCATTGGTGTTCCTCAGCAATCGGTATGGAGAGGCACATTGCTTCTGAGCCTGGAAATAATATATAGCTATCATGAGTAGTAGCCATCGATAGCTTATCCTCCATGAAGATTTGAGATCGTAGAGGTTTCACGCACAACAGGACCAAAATACATGGAAGGGGTAACGATTGACCAACGCATAGACGCGATAATTTTATCACAGGATGCAATACACGTCTTCCACCCCCTGCTTGCTTTAATGTCAGGGAATCGCTGGCATTAAATGTCATGTTGTTAATTAAAGATTTGTTGTTGTGTGTTTTTTAAAAAATGACCCCTCCCCCCAATAAAGGTGCTTGCCTACCTGTAGATTTCAAATGAAGCAGATGATGGACCATCACGAATCACCACAGATAGAACGTTCATAGCATCCAATGTCCACTCAAACACAGCGCCAGCCGATTTCAGGCAAGAAAAGAGCAATCTCCTATGTTAAGGACTTGTAAAATTGTTGTGTATTTTAAATGTTTAATGTTTTAATATTGTAATTTTTTACAATTTTTTTTTGTACATTTCTTTTCCGTTTTAAAATGTATATGTTTTAAATTTTGTAAGGCCGCCTTGAGGCCCAGTATTGGGCAAAAGGCGGGATACAAATAAATATTATAATAATAATAATAATAATAATAATAATAATAATAATAATAATAATAATAGATAAAGGGGAGCCTTCTACACATGCCAGCTCTCCCTGTGATTAGGGAACCCTCCGTGATTAGGGAACCGTTCTTGATCCGGGTTCATGAAAGCGTGCAGAACTTCACACTTGGGGGCAGATCTGGCTTTCCTGGGGTCCCAATTCAGCCTGCTGGTGTTCCCCAGGCTGCCATGACCCCTTCACCTGGCCCGACTCCCTTCCCCCCCTTCATACACCAATGGTTTGGTGGTTTCTTGGCGTTGGTGCAGATTTTCCCCCATTCAAAAAGTTTGAAATGCCACTCCTCACACTTCGTTACTAGCAGTAGGAGTTTTAAGCTCAAATATGCTGGCTTTTGGGGGGTATGTTGAGCCCACCCCTTTCACCTTCAGCCCCGCCCACTCTTGGAATGTGACCACCCCAAAAGCTTCTCTGAAATGGAATTTGGGAATTTGGCCATTGGGCTGAGACTGGTTCTGCACCTGTACCTTAGCCAAAACAGACATTACTTTAAATGTGTGTCCAGCAGCAATGTCGTCTTTTCATTTTTACTCTAGAGTAGGTGCAAGGCCCCCATCTGGATCTTAAAAAAACCCTTACTCTTCATATTAGGGTTCTGATTCAGATTGGGGGCCCTGTACCAACTCCGGAGTAAAAAAAAAGTAAAAAGTAAAAGATGTAGCTACTTAGATACAGTTATAAAGTAATGTCTCTTTTGGCTCTTATCAAAGGTTGAACTGCTGCATGTATAGGCAGGATGCCATGAGCACCTGTTTGGGTCCGGAATTCCAGTGGACCAGCCTCCCAGACCCATTCAGTGCAGGACACGGAATAATGGCCTCAAGTTACAGGAACCAGATTCCGGCTGGACATCAGGAAAAACATCTGACTGTTAGAGCAGTACGACAATGGAACCAATGACCCAGGGAGGTTGTGGCCTCTCCCATCCTAGAGGCCTTCAAGAGGCAGCTGGACAGCCATCTGTCAGGGATGCTTTAAGGTGGATTCCTGCAATGAGTAGGGGGTTAGACTTGATGGCCTTGTAGGCCCCTTCCAGTTCTACTATTCTATGATTCTAGGTGCTCCTGACATGATCATGGACCCCCAGCCGAGCGCTTGCAAGGCCCTGGCGAGAGCTTGGCAGCTGCACGTCCCCCCCTTACGTCAATGGGGCCTTTAAGGCCGCCATTACTGCGGTGGGGGGGGTAGGGTAAGCGCGCAATTTACGGAGTCTCCGGAAATTACACAATTTATTTTATTTATTTTTTATTTTATTTAAGGATTTTTATGCCGCCATTCAGCCAAAAAAGGCTCTCATGGCGGCTTACAAAAGTATTTCTTGACAGTCCCTGCCCACAGGCTTACAGTCTAAAAGACATGACACAAAAGGAAAGGGGATTGGGAGGGAGGAGGAGGAGGGGGGAAAGGAAAGCAAATTCAGGCACTACAATCTTAGTTGCAAAGTTCAGCAGTTACAGGTGACAGCAGGAGGGAGGGGGCTCTCAGCTGGAGCTGGACCCAGGCACGGTGGAGAGGTGCCTGGCTGCTTCTTCCTCCCTCACTGGTGGCCTCTGCAGAGACAGTAGGTAGCAGGAGGGAGGGGGCTCTCAGCTGGAGCTGGACCCAGGCACGGTGGAGAGGTGCCTGGCTGCTGCTTCCTCCCTCACTGATGGCCTCTGCAGAGACAGTTGGTAGCAGGAGGGAGGGGGCTCTCAGCTGGAGCTGGACCCAGGCCTGATGGAGAGGTGCCTGGCTGCTGCTTCCTCCCTCACTGGTGGCCTCTGCAGAGACAGTTGGTAGCAGGAGGGAGGGGGCTCTCAGCTGGAGAGAGCCAATTCTCTCACAATTCCCCCCATTGCGTCAGTGGTGGCTGCCATTGACACAGGAAGGGGAGGTGCGTGATTGCGGTGCAGGGCTTGGGCGGCTGCCAATAATAATCAGGGCAGGGAACAACATCAGATACAAAAATAGTATAAAATACATAAAACTGATTAAAACTCATCCTTAGAAGAGGGTCGCTCTGCCAGGCGAGCTGGGGAGGGCGGCCGGGTGAGTGCCCACAGAAGCGAGCGCAGGGGAGTTTGCCCATCCCGATATATAGAATAAACCCCTTGACAGACTTTCTGCCCAACTTATGGACCCTGAGGGCTGGGGATGGTGGGGTGATTGTTTGCATACTCCGAACGCCTGAAAAGGGCTACCTTTTCAGTGGAATTCGTTCACAGCATTAGCTGCAGCAATTAAACGTAGAGGAATCCCTGTGCCTTCACACCTGAGTGAACCCTGGGACTTGCTTCTTACGCTCTGTGTTTTAAGTAAGTGCAGAAACACGACTGTAAAACACGTGTCCTGTGTTAAGAATAATGCAGGATATGTGTATCAATTGAGGCTATTCCTTTTAAAATCCTTTTGAATGGCAGCCAGGGTAGGGTTAAGTGCCCCCTTGTTTAGTTGTCAAAGGTATTTTTGTTGTTGTTGTTGCAAATGGCATTTGTAATTGAAGAATTAATTTTAGGGTACTCTTGGGTCCCATTTACTTAACAACTACGAGTCTCTGAAATTTCGTCACACCAAATCTGCTGAGGCATTGTGCGAGGAGAAGAAAAATAATACCGAATTCTAGATGTGTTCAAGTGCTAAAAGCTGACACTGTTGCCCGGGCCTGGTGTTACTACCCAGCCTCCTCAGGCAGCCACCAAGGTCCCCAAAATGCTGACACTTGCTCAGGTGCTGCGCCTCCTGGCTTGCTTTTTACCTGCTGGCAGATAGCCAGAAACCACCTGCCATTTGAAATTTCCTGCAGTGCCCTGAAGTATTATTATTATTATTATTATTTGTATACTGCCCCATAGCTGAAGCTGTCTGGGCGGTTTACATAAGATTAAGACACTTAAAAACAATATACAAGAATTAAAAACCACAAAAACATACAACATACCCATACATTTAAAACTGCTTTAACAACTTTAAAAAACTATGAGCCTAAAAAAACAGGCCCAGGCTCATCACATATTGCTAAATTCCTGGGAGAAGAGAAAAGTCTTGACCTGGCGCAGAAAAGATAACAATGTCGGCGTCAGGCGGGCCTCGTCAGGGAGATTGTTTCACATTTGGGGGACCACCACAGAGAAGGCCCCCTCTCTTGTTGCCGTCCTCTGAGCTTCCCTCAGAGCAGGCACCCAGAGGAGGACTTTAGATGTTGAAAGTAATGTTTGAGTAGGTCCATATCGGGAAAGGCATTCTGTCTGGTATTGTGATCTCAAGCCGTGTAAGGCTTTACAGGTTAAAACCAGCACCTTGAATTGGGCTCGGAAATGTACATGCAGCCAATGCAAATGGGCCAGAGTCGGTCTTATGTGCTTGAACGTTTTGGTCCCTGTTATCAATCTGGTCGCTGCATTTTGCACAAGCTGCAGCTTCCGAACCGCCTTCAAAGGCAGCCCCATGTAGAGTGCATTGCAGTAATCTAACTTGGAGGTTCCCACAGCGTAGACAACTGAAGCCGGGTTATCCCTGTCCAACCTGTTGTCAGCCTTTGCTGTTGTCCGTTAATTTCTCGAAAGTCTACAACAGTGGGATGTCCAAATGGGATGCGCTAACTGGATGGTGCAACATTGTGCAGAGCGTTATTCTGGATCTGATGTGGTGCAGCCTTTTTATCGGATTTGGATGAAGGACTGGAGCGTGTGTGTGTGTGTGTGTGTGTGTGTGTGTGTGTGTGTGTGTGTAGTTTGCAGATGGCACACGACTGAGAGAGGTCTCAAGCACCTTGAAGGAGAGGACCAGCATTTCAAATGGGCTTGTTACGCTGAAATCGTGGCAAGAATGAGCTTCTCGGCGCAGAATGAAGCCATAGATATTACCATTTTGTAACGGTAATATTTGCCATACCAGCTTTAATTAATGGATGGTGTGTAGGTGGTGCCTAAAATGCCGTAGGCTATGAATTCAATTATCAATAAATCAACTCTTGGAAATAATCAAAGCCCTCGGGGCATTTTGACGCTTTGATTCTCTTAACGAGTGGGTGGAGTCTTTCTGATGACTTGAAACTGGAAGATTTCTGTTGCTATTTGGAGATCTCTTTAGTGCTGTTACCGGCATGGATTAAAAACCAACAGCAGCAGCAGCAACAACAAAACATTCCTCCAAATGTTAGCTGTCACTCCAGCATTTGTTTGTACTTGTCTATCTGAGTTTTGAAGATAATGTACGCAAGGCTGCCCTGTTTCTTTTCGGGACTTACCTAAGCTTGCATGTCTGGCAAACGTTTACGAGCAATTGGTTCAGGTTTGGCACCAGCCTCCTCCTTTCCTGAAAGACAACTTGCTCACCACGACTGATTTTCTCCTTCTCTGCAATGCACAGACACACGGTGTATCTTGAATGTGTGTTCTAGGTTGTGCATTCGACTCCGCTTAGGGTGGCTTTGGGTCCTCTTTTACAGAAGACAGTCCTCTGTTTGAAGACCTAGCAGATGACTGTCCGCTATTTGAAGACCTACTAGAAGACTGTCCTCTATTTGAAGATGTCCTCTCTTTGAAGAGCTCTCTCGTTCACGTCCACTTGAAAGATAAAGAGCCATAAGATTTATTTATTTATTTATTTATTGTATTTACATCCCGCCTTTTTTCCTCCAAGGAACCCAAGGTAGCGTACATAATCCTCCTCCTCCCCATTTTATCCTCACAACAACCACCCTGTGAGGTAGGTTGGGCTGAGAGTCTGTGACTGGCCCAAAGACACCCAGTGGGTTTCCATGGCTGAGTGGGGACTAGAACCCGGATCTCCCAACTCCCAGTCCAACACTTTAGCCAGTAAACTACACTGCTGCCCATCAACAGTTCACACCTGGACAGCAGTCTGAACAGGTAGGCACATGCTTACCTGATCACAGTCTCCCACACTGTAGTGAGATGTCCTGTATTTCTATTTAAATTACAAGTATTATATCTAAATTTGCATCTATACATATACATTAGCATATGTACATTTTATGCAAATTGTTGCCATCTTTTTTCTGGTGATTCCTGTTTTATGGCATTTCATTAGTGCCCAGTCCAACTCAGCCATCGCAGCAGTTAGACTCAGCAGGTCTGGCCACAGCGTCATATGTACAGTGTGCCCAAGGATGTTGCCCCACAGTCTTCTACAATGTGATTGGTTTGGGAGTAGATGTGCAGGGGTTTCTCAAGGTCCTGTGAAAGCAGAAAGCTTGAAAGCCGCTTGATGTTGGGTGGATGAGACTTTTGCCCCTGGAATTGTTAGTCTTGCTGTACAGCCAACCTATGACCCTTGCTAGTTCCATGTAGTCCTCCTAGCTAGTGGTTTCATCCAGTCCTAGGAAGCTCCATCTGGAGAATGCTAAGCACTCAAGACGCATTCCCTCCCTCCACTGCCATTCCTAGATCCATCTGAAGGACTGGCCAGCCACCCGACCAGTGCAGGTGAGAAAAGAGACGGCTATACTGAAGTCTTGAAATTAAGAAGGTTGCTTCTTCAGCTATCTGTGTTCCAGTTCTATAGACACATGGAGATTTGGCTGTGTACAGAGTGGGTTTTGCCAGTGTAGCTACATGAATGTCCTCTGTTGTGTCTGAATGTGTAACTGTCAGGTTCTGTCCTGCAGCACCACCTGGCGGCCGCAGTGCACCTTGCCGGCCGCAGAGTAGTTGCAGGATCCAGGCTCATATCGTCAAGCACTCACAGGTGGGCTGATGCAGACCAGCTGGGAGCAGCCAGGAAAGGGCTATATCAGAACTGCATTTCCACTCCAGCTTTGCCACAGCAACACGGTTTCCTGTGCCTGCTGCAGCCTATTCCTGACTACCTGCAATCCCAGACCTTGCCTTGCCTTGCCTTGCCTTGCCTTGCCTTGCCTTGCCTTGCCTTGCCTTGCCTTGCCTTGCCTTGCCTTGCCTTGCCTTGCCTTGCCTTGCCTTGCCTTGCCTTGCCTTGCCTTGCCTTGCCTTGCCTTGCCTTGCCTTGCCTTGCCTTGCCTTGCCTTCAGTTTCTCCTGACTATGCCTTTTGCCTCTGGCCCTGCCTGGAATCTGTTTGCTGGTTCCACCACCGTCCATCCCGGCCCCGGCATTCCTGTGCTGAGGCCTTGCCGCCCACGCCCTGGACCCTGACAGCAACGCTCCAGCTGTAGTGTGTAATAATTCTGCTATGTGATCTAGTGGTCCATAGACATCTGGTACGCACAACAGTCAAGGCATAAGGGATTTGAGTTAAGGTATCCTGGGAAACTGCCTTCTACTGAGCTCAGCCATTGGTTCATCTAGTTCTGTATTGTCTGTGTTGAATGTCAACAGCTCTCCAGGGTCTCAGACCTACCTGGGAACCTTCTTGCAATATGTGCCATGCAATCCATCCTCATATTCTTGGTTAAGAATAGAGGAAGTATCTTGGATCAGACTAAGGTTTCACCTAGACTGGAATTCTCTGAAAGAACCCCAGCAACCAGTAGGCAGTAAGTGGTCGAGCTATCATTGGCCAAAGGTTCATAAGTGGATTACAGTCTGCCTTCCGCCACTTCTGATGCGGTGGAGGCTGGTGGCTCCAATGTCAGGAGGGTGGTGAAACCACTACCTTGGATAGCTCCTTTAGAGTTCTGACACGTTCTGACTGAAACCCGGAGTGGATTCACTGCCCCGTTGACATCGGAGCCACCAGCCTCCACTGTTCTGATGCACTGGGACGTTTGGTGATG
The DNA here is from genome assembly GCF_023053635.1 of Elgaria multicarinata webbii. Classification (NCBI taxonomy): domain Eukaryota; kingdom Metazoa; phylum Chordata; class Lepidosauria; order Squamata; family Anguidae; genus Elgaria; species Elgaria multicarinata. The sequence continues at coordinate 15,256,242 of NC_086179.1, read as the reverse complement.
TGATCAGGAGCTTCCCTGTTTGCTCAGGTGAGATGCTTTGGTCCATGGAGGCAGCTGCCATGGGAAGTGTTAATAAAGTAACCACCACTTAATCGGTTTGTGCATGCCTGCCCTAAGTGAAAACAGTACACGATTTCAAGTGAAATAAGGGGTTATTAAATTAAAACATCTGTGCGAATATGTATCTGGAATATATATATATATATATATATATATATATATATATATATATATATTATGATGTATAGTAAGGATCGCTGCACAAATGGGGACATTTTTACAGCAGGTAGCAGGCAGGTAAAAGACCCAAGTGTAACAGCTTTGAACGCCCACATTTGGAGCCTTAATATGAAGCTAATGAATAAACAAATAGAGATATAAATGTTATGTAAATATGCACATAAAATCAGCTGTAAAACATCCATAAATATCAATTTTATGTGTCTTTTGGGGGTTTACATATGCCTGTTTATGGTCAGAGATACAGAAGGCAATACAGGCAGACTAGCTTTGGAGCTGTAAAACACCAAGATTGACACGAAAACAAATATTATTTTAGTAAGTAGAGGAAATTCTTTGTAAGGCATGTACAAGAAAGGTATTTTAACCCACCTCAACCATTTCCTGCCCAACGACATCCAAACAAAATCAATTTTTTTTGTTTTCTTTCCTCCCTTTTAAACCCACTGTGAATGGACTCATTTTGAAAAAAAAAGAGGTTTTAGATAACTGAAATATCCATCCGATTCAGTTTCCACCATGGATTTTGTTTTGCTCCTTCTCTTAACCAATGGACTTGTTTTTCTTCATGTTTTATCATAGAATCATAGAATAGCAGAGTTGGAAGGGGCCTACAAGGCCATCGAGTCCAACCCCCTGCTCAATGCAGGAATCCACCCTAAAGCATCCCCGACAGATGCTTGTCCAGCTGCCTCTTGAAGGCCTCTAGTGTGGGAGAGGCCACAACCTCCCTAGAAAGTGTTCACTTTAGAACATGGAAAATAATTTGTTTAGCCATTTAAGTGTGATATCTGGTGTGTTGATTAAAAAGAATCAGCATTGCTATTTAGATGGCAGGGTTGTGTAATTGCTTTTTCATTGCAACTTGCCAATTCCATGCTTCTGTTTTGTTCCTGAAGACAGAGAGGCATGTTTAATATAGAATTTATTTATTTCAAGGTTTGAAAACTCATGCATTTGGTGATTTGTATTTCAGTTCTAGACACGTTTACTCAAACATAAGTCCCATAAAGGAACTGACTTCCAAATAAATATGCTTACGATTTTAGCGTGAGAGGGAAAACCTGGCAGCCAAAGGCCATATGCACATGTGGTACTTAAATATGGCTGTGTTTTTATCTGAATCCCTAAACCAGGGGTGTGCAGCTTGTGGCCCTCCAGATGGTTTAGACTACAACTCCCCTCACCATTGGGCATGCTGGCTACGGCTGATAGGAATTGTAGGCCAAAAAATCTGTTTGGGTCAGAGGTTGCCCAAGTCTGCCCTAAACGAATGTTAAGGTTTGCCACAAACCAGGATGTGAAACCATGGGTTTGAAGTCAGTATGCATACAGTGGGCATTAACTGTAGTTAAGGCTGCAACCTTATATATACTTACTTGGGAGCATGTCCCGTTGAACCAAGTGGAGGTTACATTTGTGTAGATAGTGATAAGATTGCATTAGAAGTATTAGATTTAAACACAGCAGGCCATGATTAAGACACTGTCCTCACCTTTCTAGCCTCTGCTTCTATCCTCTGCTTGCAGGGTGATAGTGAGATCTTGCTAGTGTTTCCCGGTCTACTCCTGTCAAGGACAGGCTTTACTGACCTTGTGTTTAGCGCAGGCACTCACCGAAGACGATATCAGTTTGGATAGACTGCATGATCAGGGGGAGTTGAGTTGCTCTTGTACAACATTGCAGTACTTAATTCAGGGTATTTGGAGTGAGGCTTAATCGGAAGTCTGGGTGACCATGATCATTTCACCAGCCAGTGATTTTCTTAGGGAGTTGGCCTCTTAAACTGTGTCCTGATATGGTGCTTTTTGGGATGAGAACACCATTGTAATGTCCTAATCAGGTAAGAACATAAGTTGGATCAGACCAAGGGTCCATCTAGTTCAGCACTCTGATCACACAGTGGCCATCCAGCTCTTGACCCGGAACCCACAAGCGGGACATGAGTGCAACAGCAACCTCCCACCCATGTAGCCCAGCAACTAGTGTATACAGGCTTACCGCCTCTGATACTAGAGGTTACACTTAGCCATCAGGACTAATAGCCATTAATAGCCTTCTCCTCCAGGAATTTATCCAGCCCCCTTTTAAAAACATCCAAATTGGTGACCATCACCACATCTTGTGGTAGTCAGTCAGTCAAATTTATTGCTTTTGGCCAATGGCCTTTGCATAAAACAAACAACAACAATACAATCACCAGCAAAAAGGAAAAGGAAAAACAAAAGAATTTACAGAAGTTAAACCTAATGCATATAAACGTAATACATATAACATGCGATATACAAAATTTAAAAGTATAGAATAGCATGTCATAGGTGATCAATAAGTGAGATAACGTAAATCAGATATGGTCAAATGCAATCATCTCCTTTACAATTGATGGCTGTCTCAGCTATGTGTTTCAGATCTTTTTGGCAGCTGTGGCAAAGAGAGCTACACGCCAAGTCACGTATTTATCCATGTCCACTAGGAGGTAAAAAATCACTTCCAGTGGGCTCTGGCAAGAATTAGGGGTGCCACAAATCATTCCCTTGGCTCATTGTATAGGGGACAGTGGAAAATATAATGGACAAGGTCCTCTGGTACAGGACGACCACAAATACAAGGATGCTCATTTATTGGGATGCCCCTGTGTCTCCCATCTTGTGGAAGTGAGTTCCATGGTTTAACTATGTGCTGTGTGAAGTACTTTTATCTGTCCTGAATCTCCCACCAATCAGCCGGCCCTGGGTCCTAGCATTAGCCCCCTGTGTAGCTAAGAATAATTTAATTTGAGGGAGGGAGTGCAGACACCAATAGTACGAATTGTTTAACGGTGAGAGTGTTCCTTTTTGTTTTTAACGAGACTTGTGCTGGAGCAGATGGTGAAGTGCGAAGGCTGCTCTCTCCTCCCTGCCCTCTCAGAATCCTTCCTCTTTGTGGTTTGAAACCAGAATTTTTAACATTGTTTGATCCTAATGTTTTGGCTTGGTTTTCCTTGTTTTGCTATGGTAACTCTATTTTTCTGAATTGCGCAATTTCGTTGAGATAATAGCTCCTGCTGGATCAGTTGGGAATCATTACAGCCTTTCTCAGATAAATAGAACTTCAGACTTGACAGCTTTAAAACCAGTTTATTTCCTTTCCATTCTTCTTTCTCCCAAAGCAGGAACCAGAATGAATGAATGGCTAAATAAATAAATAACATTGCTGCCAAAGAGAATAGAGACAATTCCATAGAGCGTTTAGGCCATGCAAAATGAACTGTTTGCCCATTCGCCTCCCCTCCCTGTTGTTGCTTATACTTCTGTCTCTCCCCCTTCCAAGTGGTTATGTTTTGTGGTTGAGATAATAGTCTGTAAATTGTCCATAACTATGGTTCTCTAATTGTGTGTGTGTGTGTGTGGAACTTCCCTTGGGGCATGTGCGCGGTGTGCACAAATATGGGACCGCACGTATATAAACAACATGGATGTTCACTTACTGTTGGACATCTGGTGTCTTGAACCAGGAAGCCTCTTGGGAGTGGCACCCTGGAATGTGCAGGGTGACCACATGCCCTACTTTACAGAGAGCAGTCCTCTGTCTGAAGGCCCATCCAGTCCAAGTCTGATTTATTTATTTATTTATTAAATTTATATACCACCCCATAGCCGCCCCATAGAGACTGTAGGAAGGAAGAGCTGGGCCTTGAAGTTGTCCACCAACAATTGGCACCTGGACAACTGATTGAGCAGGCACACAGGCCACCTGTTCTCCGTCCTTCCCACTCTAGCATTTCTATTTCAATTCTAGGAACTGATTTCCAGATCTGCACTTACACATATAAATTAGCTTATGCAAATTTAGGGTGAATATGTGTCCTCTTTCGTCCTCATTTCTGTAGATTCATTTCTTTCTTTTTTTGGCAATGTATAACTGGCCACCTTAGGAGCTTATGGTTCTGACACTCTTTTCTACCTTCGTAACTGTGGTTTATGATGCTGGGAATAACAGTCCGGAATGGGCCTTTGTCTTTATCAGCAGCCTCTCTGAGCTTACTCTCACAATGAGATGAGTCGCTGTCTACAAGCTTGCACTGTTAGGCTAAAACGCAAGACAAGGGATCTTAAGCTCAAAGGCCTGATGTGTCCTTGCCCTATTTGTCCTTGCCCTACTTTTGTAGCTCCTTGTTCCATTTGGCCTCATCCTGCTTTTGGTTCTCGTCTCTTCGTCCTGCATCAGCCAGCCGTGCGGTTTCCTGGAGACACTGCCGAACTCTGAGCTGACGGTTTCTTGGCCAAGGGTGGGGACCCCACTTCAGACAAGGAGCCAGAAACAGGGAGGCTGCTCTCCGACTTGGCGGGTTGTTCCGGACCCCACGGTCCACTTTTGCAAGCTGGGTGAAATGGCTTCTCCAGGCGCGTGAAATGAGGTAGTCAGCCTTTGCCCTCCGTTCTATCGCTCCTTGTTGCCGGAGGTTTTGTGCTTCCATGTGTGTGCGTCTCCGTGCATGCAAGAGAATGTACACCAGGGCACAGAATTCCGTTTGCCAGGTCACAAGGGATGAGTGGAAATAGATGGCGGGCGAATCTCGCCGCCAGCCAGATCGGATGCCTTGGTGCTTAATCAAAAGCACTCGACCTCGGTTGGCAGTACAGCTCAGCTCGGCGATGACGTCGAGGAAAGGGAGAAAAATATTTCCTAGGCTTTGATGGAGAGGAATATGAGAGTTTGTGCAGTTTTTTTTTTTTTTACTTGCACTTTCCCTGACTGAGAACTTAAAGCGAGGAATCAAACAGCTTTAAATCTTTTACTTTTGGGGGAGAGTTTTGAGTTTGACCCATTCCAGACTTATTGGATATAAATCAAGGTATTTCCCAATGGCAGTTATCCTGACCCAGCAGTTTCATGCTTATATAGAGCTCTACACATGCTACCGTTACCCTGTTTTGTTCAAGTTAAAGAATGCTCTGCATGTACGAAGTGCAGTCCCAGCCCAGTGTATCTAGTGCATTCCACAACATCAAAAAAAAAATGGAGCAGCTTTTGTATGTTCATTCAAGTCCTACAATGCTTTGGGATTTATTGTGATGAGTGTCACTGCTGGCCATGAACAGTTAAAGCTCCCTCCTCCTCCTCCTCCTCCTCCTCCTCCTCTATCACTTAATCTAATAAAAACTCCAAACCATTTGGCCATCTAGTCCAGTATGTCAACTCACCAGCCCGCCTGACAAATTTTTGCTGCTTTTGCTGTCTGTGATGTTATAGTGCTGAAGCTGATTGACTGTTAAGAACATAAGAAGAGCCCTGCTGGATCAGACCAAGGGTCGATCTAGTCCAGGACTCTGTTCACACAGTGGCCGACCAGCCATCAGCCAGGGATGAACAAGCAGGACATGGTGCAACGGCACCCTCCCACCCATGTTCCCCAGCAACTGGTGCACACAGGCTTATTGTGCCTCGAATACTGGAGGTAGCACACAACCATCAGGGCTAGTGGCCATTGATAGCCTTCTCCTCCAGGAATTTATCCATCCCACTTTTAAAGCCATCCAAATTGGTGGCCATCACTACAACTTGAGGTAGTGAATTCCATAATTTAACTATGCACTGTGTGAAGAAGTCCTTCCTTTTATTTGTCCTGAATCTCCCACCAGTCAGCTTCATGGGATGACCCCATTGGGTTCTAGCATTATGTGAGAGGGAGAAAGATGTCTCCCTATCTGCATTCTCCACGCCATGCATAATTTTGTACACCTCTATCATGTCTCTCCTGCATTCTTGGTTCTGGAACGAAGAAAGAGCATGGTCGGGCTCCTTATAACACCCAGAACACAGCATTAGTTCCTACCGGTGACACACTCATGCAAATCCTTTTCTTCCCTTTGTGCTGAAAATGGATACCTGAAAGCCACTCTGTTCCTTGTGAGACAATTAATTTAACTGAACAGCCTTGTCCTAGCAACTCAAGATTTGTAAACAATGTGGGGAAACCAGTTTTTGTAAAAGACACCTTTGTCGTTTCAAATGTCATTGGCTACTCCGAAAGTGTAATTGTGTCAGTAATGAATATTGTGACATGGTTCTCTTCCTAAAATGCTTTGTGGAGCAGAAGGTAATAACTTTTTAGCATAGCAAAGAAAATGGTCAGGTAGAGAAGAGGTGTCAGGGAAAGGATTGAAAGTATGGTAGAAATCATCCGATACAGTAGGACTTGAGGCATGTCTACACCATGCCTTATCCCGGGATCGCCCCGGGATCATCCCTGTGTATCCACAGGGAGGGATGATACCTCCATTTCCCTGGGATAAACTGGGACAGCTTTTACTCTAGTTTTCCCCGCGGTCTCTGGATCGTCCCGAGACCGTGGGACGTGTGGGTGGCTGTCCCAGTTTCGTCATGGCTCCTTGCAAGTGAGGAGCCAGATACAGGGCACAATGCTCCTCAAGTGCTCCTTGCCCATCGAGGGTGGGGAGGGGAGTGGGAGTGGGACTTTTTAAAAAACACTTACTTTTGCGCAGGTGCGCTCCAGGTCCTTTTCTTTTTTTAAAAAAATGGCAGACGCGATGTCCTCCTTCCGAACCACGTGTGGATAAAGGGGGAGGAACTCCCGATCAGCGTATTGCGAGATCCTCCCCCCTCCGCCGGGAGGTTTAGACATGCCCCTATTTAGCTGTAGTAGAAATTGTGTGTGTGTGTGTGTTTTAAAACAGCTATGGGTTTCACTGAAATGAACAGTTAATTTTCAATTCAGAGCAGCAAGAGGGCGATAAAATCAGCTACCCTCTTTGTACGTGCATCTTCGTATGTGCATATAAGAATTCACAAATATGAATCTTGGGCCACCAGAGAATGTTAAACAGTGTGACAAAACACCAGGATTTGAGTATGGTTGCTTGGCTGAATCAGTGGATGGAACTCTGGCTTCTAACTGGCTTATGCTTCTAATTCCAATGTGTTGTATTAATTTCTCTTCCCCTCCCTTGAAGAAAAAAAAAGGCAGTTCAATGGAGTCATACTTTAAAGCAAACAATCACAAAGGCGTCATAATTTCTCAGTTGGGATGAGGTAGGGAGAAATTAATTAATTAATTTGTTCTAGGAGCATATCACCCTTAAATTATAGAGGCCAAAATCTGTACTGGCTACAGTTTCCTGGAAGGCAAATATGCACTTGAGTGAAAGTTAATGCAAATTACCCTAGGCTTTGCTATTTCTTTCTTTTGATTTTTATGCTCATAAGGGTTTGTGTGTCCAGCTCTTCCCTTTGACATTCTGAATGCCTTAGGGGCAGAATATGGGTTCATTTTGGGTTCTTGTATAGTCCCAATGGAACTGAATGTACTGACTTGACTTGCCATTTACTACTTGGTAATGGAATTGAAGGCTTCTCTCTCCACTGCCCCAAGTTAAACTTTATTTACCCTTATTGAACCCATGGAGTAAAATCCAATGCAGGTTATAATGGATAGAACATTGGTCAGAACATTGTTCACTTATTGGGACTCTTTAGGGAACTGCCTTACTGTCTAGGGATGTATGAGAAATTTGTTTCAGTTGGTTTTTTACCAAGATTTACCCAGTTTGCACATTCTGGATTGAATATGGACGCAATCTATGGTCGAAGTCTGTATATTTTGCTGCTGATTTGCGGGCCCCCAAAGTGTGTTTGATAGCATGTGTACATTTAAAAAGTTCACATGAAAAAAGTGTACTTTTGAAAAATGTGCACAAGTGTGCTTTAATCAATGAGAGAAGGATACATACATTAATGTGTATATTCAGAATATACACATGAAAATACACAGTATGTTCATGAGAAAAGGAAAAAAAGCACAAAGATGGAAGGGCAAAATAGTGTCCGCAATAGAGGAATGGCTACTGAAGATGTTTGAGCTAGCGGAGATGGCAATACTCACGGCAATAATGAGAGAAAAATCGACTTTAAGATTTATAACTGAATGGGAACCTTTTGTAAATTTTATGAAGGGATGAGAAAAAGATGACTTGTGTATCAGTGGATACAACCAATAATGTAGAAAATGTTAAGAGAGAAATTAGAGATTTGGATTTGACAGTGATAGAGTAAGAAAAATAATTATAACATTGTTACATATTTTTGGCGGGGAGAATATTGGAAGAACATTTTATTTTTGTGTTTTTTGTTTATTCGTTTTTGTTTTGTTTTTTTGCTCTGTAGTGTCTTTTATTTATTGGTGTTTGGAAATAATAAAAAGATTAAACTGTGAGAAAAGGAAAAAAGCCGAAGCTCGCAATCTGATACACACTTGAGTCGAAACGACCTTGACCATGGAATTCGAAGAACTTTGTGATCTCGGGTTCTGCTGATTCGTGTCAGAGTGTTGGTCCATCTAGCTCAGTACTGCCTGTACCGATGCGCTCCATGATTTCCAAATCTGTGGATGTTGGGAGTTGAACTGGGGAACTCTACCACCTTCTCCCAAGAGAGAGTCAGTGGAAATACTGGAGAGGAGAGAATTGAGGCCTAGTTCTTACAGAGGTGGTTGTAACAGGGGTCTCACATGACTGAGCCCTTACACTACATATGAAACAAGCAGGTTCAGGAGAAGACCAGCTTTCCTCAACTTGAGAGGAGATATGCAAGTATGGCATATACTGCACACGTGGTTACCACCGCAGTGAAAACAAGGCCCAAAAGAGAGCCAAGGATTGGGAGAAGCAGTGACACATAAAAGGGGGAGATGTTTCATGGAGAAAAACCATGGAGTTGTGGGAAAACGTCCAGAGGTGAAAGGGAGAAGGGATGTGATACGGGGGCAGTGTCTTCCTTTCATCCCAGCTTCCTCATGATCCTTCGTAGCTTGTTTGCTAGTCATAAATAATATGTTTCCCTTTTGCTCAGTTCCTTTAGTGACTTGAGACTGCGAGTGAGTGAAACAACCTGCCATGATCTTGATTTGTTTTTGCTCATGTATGTTATGTCAGAGAGAAATTCTTGCTTGTAGGCCTGTGTACATATTGTACTCTCTTTGCGTGCAGTTTCTTACATGTGTTACAGGAGTGGCTGTGCGTGAATACTGGGATACCTCCTCCCTCTCTCTCTCTTTCTCTCTCTCTCTGTGTGTGTGTGTGTCTACCCCCTTCCCAGTGGTAGTTTTCCACATGAAGATATTTGGCAAAGAAAGTTTAGGAATGCAAAGGGCAAGAGCGAGGCATGTGGGTGGTGAAAAGCTGATAAAACGGAGGTGAAAAAGGATGGATTTCAGCTTTAAAACTTCATGCCTATCTAGTGATTTTAAGGCTGGACTTACACAGAAGGAACATTTTGGGGTCCCAAAAGGTAAGCCAAAATATGGATTGAGGATACGCGGGCTCAGTTTTTGAGTGGGCTCCCCCATTCCTGTGTCTACAAGTGGGGATCTATAAGGAATTTCACTGTCCTTTATCCTTCCCGCATCTCCTTCCCCCTCCCATCTCTCCCCAACCTGAATTTTTAAATTCCAAGCAGAGAGCAAAAAACGAAAAGGGGAAAAAAAAAGAACCCTTCCAGAAACGGGAGGGTTTCAGCTTGGTGTGGATCATTCTACCCTTTCCATGGCTGTCCAGCTCTCGGCAGTCACACAAAAATAAGTAAATAAGCAGGGCTTGGGTACATGTTGACGCAATTCAGTGGCAATCTAACTCCAAGCCAAAACCCAATTTTCATTTAACTTGCCTTCTTCAGTGTGGTGCGAACAGCTCACCTGTGCCATGATAGAAGTGTTAGGTAAGATCTCTTATATCTCTTTGCTTTAAGCTTATTGGCTGGGGATTATGGGAGTTGTAGTCCAAAGCATTTGAAGAGTTCTGGGTTGTGGAAGACTGTTATAGGGTATTGGCATTTGGGAGGGAGGAGAGATTATGAGAAAGGGTGTGATATTTAGGGATATAATGCTCAATTAATTTATTTGTATTCAGTAGGGTGACCATATGAAAAGGAGGACAGGGCTCCTGTATCCTTAATGGTTGCATAGAAAAGGGAATTTCAGCATATATTCAGGCCATAATCCAACACAGAGTTAAAAAAATCATGGATTTAGCCTAATTCTGTCTTGGATTGAGACTTTAGGATTTATTCAGTATTTATTTGTTTGTTTTCTTTATTTTATTTAAATCATGTCTTGATCGCCTTTCAGGGCAGAGGCCCTCACAAGGCGGGTTACAACAATAAAATATATAACATGTTAAAGGCAATAAAATATTAAAATATTAAAAGCAATAAAAACATGTCCACAATAAAATAGCAATTAAAACAATAAAACCAGAAGGAACAACAATAGCAGCAATAACAGTATACATCATGGGAAGGCCTTGGTAAAATAAAACATTTTTAAGGCCTTCTTTAAAGCCTGCAAGGATTGTGCATGGTGTACAATGGGAGTTTGTTCCAGAGGTTTGGGGGCACCGCAGTGAAGGCCCTCTCCCATGTGGACACCAACCTAATTGCTCTCACAGGTGGGCAAATGAGAAGGGCTACTCTTTTTTATCTTCAGTCTTCAAAGCAATTCACATACAGTATTTCATTAAACCTTACAACAGCCTGGCCAGGTAGGCCGATATTAATATCCTCATATTGCAGGTGGGGTGGGAAGTCCTGTGAGATTAGTGGCTTGTCCAAGCTAGCCTAATACATTGTAGCTGAGGTGAGATTTGGGAATGTCGCTATTTGGGTGACCATATGAAAAGGAAGACAGGGCTCCTGTATCTTTAATTGTTGTGATGAAGAGAGAATTTCAGCAGGTGTCATTTGTATGCATGCAGCACCTGGTGAGATTCTCTCTTCATCACAACAGTTAAAGCTGCAGGAGCCCTGTCCCCTTTTGTATCTGGTCAAGAAGGCAGGGCTCCTGCAGCTTTCACTGCAGTGATGAAGAGGGAATTTCACCAGGTGCTGCATGCATACAAATGACACCTGCTTAAATTCCCTTTTCTATGCAACTGTTAAAGTTACAGGAGCCCTGTCCTCCTTTCCATATGGTCACCCTAGTCACTATTCACCAAACTTTAGATGCTTATTATAACTGAAATGCTTCTGTCTTCTTTCCTGTCCTATATATATTAATGGCGAACTCAGTTCTCTAAGTGGGGACGCTTGCGTAATCAAAACAGCTCCATCCATGCACAAAAGGGAGGCAACAGACTTTGGTGAAAGTTGCAGAAGTACAACAACATTTAAGATGGGTGGGTGGGGACCCTGGGTATCATGCTCAGTAGTGACAGAATCCTGGTAGGAAGGAACTTTTAACTGGGGTGGGGGAATGGAATGGACTGTCTGGGAAAAGTGTACATATGGCTGGCTGGAACCTTGAACAGGAGTACTTCACGCTGCAACATTTTGTTGCAGGTTTCACTTGTACTCCTTGCTGATGGACAGATTTGGCCTGGGCTGCAGTCATGCTTCTATTGATGACCTCAGCTGGCAGCCTCTCAGCAGGACAGCCTATGGCTGTGCCTGCTGTCACTCAAAAACAAAAGCTCTTTTGGTTTTTCTAGTCTTCCGTCTCCACCCCTCCTGCTTTCCTGAAGTGAAAGGCATGCTTGCTCTCCATTCAGTAGTAACTGTAGGAAGTCACTCCTATGGCGTGGTTAATTGCCCTGCATCAATTGTGAAACCGATTCAGCTTTAAATTGATGTGCCATGCTCCATTTCCTCCTAATCTGGAGAGTGCAGGTCCCTTTTATCACTTGCTATTACCTGCCCGCCTGTTCTCTTTCGGCCTGCCTGGGTTGCAGCAACGGCTGTCTCTCCCACCCTTCCCCTGTACAGAACGAGAACCCGTTTAAAGTGGACTTTTTGTGCTCATTACTGGGCAAAGTCCTCAGATGGTGTGAATTGAAAGCACTGCATCAAATCTATGCCAATTTTCAATGGCGGTAGAAGGGGTATAACACGTTGATTTGTAATGGGAAAGAAGTCATTTCATATGAGACTTAACTGTTTGATACTCGTAAGAACGTAAGAGCCCTGCTGGTTCAGACTGAGGGTCCATCTAGTCCAGCACTCTGTTCACACAGTGGCTAACCAGCTGTTGACTAGGAACCCACAGGCAGGACATGGTGCAGTAGCAACCTCCCACCCATGTTCCCAAGCAATTGGTACACATAGGCTTACTGCCTTGGATACTGGAGGTAACACATAGCCATCAGGACTAATAGCCATTGATAGCCTTCTCCTCCAGGAATTTATCCAACCCCTTTTTAAAGCCATCCAAATTGGTGACCATCACTACATCTTGTGGTAGTGAGTTCCATAGCTTAATTATGCACTGTGTGAAGAAGGACTTCCTTTTATTTTTTCCTGAATCTCCCACACTTCAGCTTCTTGGTATGACCCCAGGTTCTGGTATTATGGGAGAGGGAGAAAAATGCTTCCCTATCCCCATTTTCCATACTCTGCATAATTTTGTGCACCTCTATCATGTCTCCTCTTGGCCTCCTTTCCCCCCCAAACAAAACAATCCCAGGTGTTGTAACCTTCTCTCATAGGGGAGATGCTCCAGCCCCTCCATCATTTTAGTTGCCCTTTTCTGCATTTTTTTCAGGTCTACAATATCTTTTTTTTTTTAGGTGTGGTGACCAGAACCGTACACAATATTGTGAGTGTGGTCGCACCATAGATTTGTATAAGGGCACCATAATACTCCTTGTTGTCTCATTTTAACACTTGTTTAGCTTTGTCTATTGGAAATCCCAATTTCCATAGAATAGAATAGAAGATTTATAGAATATTTATTTCTTGCCCGCCTCTCCCTCTGGATCAAGGCAGGGAGCAACATTAAATACAAAATTACGATAAAATGCATAAAACTGGTTAAAAACACAAAACACTGATACAATATTAAAGTAACAATTGGACATGTTAAAAAAACATATGGGTAGGCCTGCCGGAAGAGATTCAGATGACTATTAAGTCAACGAATCTCTCCCAGCAGGCAATTCCACCATCTGAAGGTGGCAGAAGAGAAGGTCCTCTAGGTAACAGTTGTCAGCCTAGTTTTGACTGACTGGAGTAAATTCTTCCCAGAGGACCTGAGTGTGCGGGGCGGATACTATGGAAGAAGGCGATCCCGCAGGTAACCTGTTCCCAAACCACGTAGGGCTTTAAAGGTAATCACCAATACTTCACCCATGGATATTCTTGACATTTATTTATTTATTGCATTTCTATACTGCCCAATTGCTGGAGTTCTCTGGGCAGTTCACAACAACTAAAACCACAAAATCTGGCATAAAATACAATATAAAATTTAAAAGGTTAAAACTACAGTATAAAAGTAAAACCAGACCAACACCTAGCAGCAATGCAGAGATTTAACATACAATAACTGATTTAAAACTATAGAAGTAAAAAACCAAAATGCACGGAAAAATAATAAAAAGGTCTTTACCTGGTGCCAGAAGGTGCACAATGTAGGTGCCAGGCGAACCTCTCTGGGAAGCTCATTCCAAACAGGGTGCTACCACAGAAAAGGCCCTCTTCTCTGTAGCTATACACCTCACTTTCTTTGGCCGGGGTTTTCAGAGAAGGACCTCTGAAGATGATCTTGGGGTATGGGCAGGTATTATTTATTTATTTATTTATTTAGCACCAACAATGTACTTGGTGCTGTACAAAATATACAAATAAAACAGCGATACCCTGCCTAGAGGCTTACAATCTAAAATCACATTAAAACATATGAAGGGGGGAAAGGGTTCACAAAACAGAAATAAGAGAATAATCATAGTAATAAGAACAGTAAATCAAGCTAAAATACCAAAAGCTATTGAAAACAAATGAGTTTTCAAATGCGTTTTAAAACTCTGGAAGAGCATTCCAAGCAAACAGGGCAGCCAGAGAGAATGGGCGAAGCCGGGCAAGAGAGAGAGAAACTTTTTGGGCGGGAGAATGGAGGGTACGAGGGGGATGGTAGAGTGAAATGAGAGAGGAAAGATAAGAAGGTGAAAGACCATGACACGCTTTGAATGGCAGCAAAAGAAGCTTATACCGAATTCTATATGGGATCGGAAGCCAATGAAGAGATTTCAACAAAGGCGAAACATGGTCAAAATGACGAGCCAAGAAAATAATCTTGGCTGCGGAATGGTGAAGAGAGACCAAAGAGGAGAGATGAGCATAAGGAAGACCAGTCAAAAGAAGATTACAAAAGTCAAAACGGAAGATAACCAAAGCATGTACAAGGGTCTTAGCAGAAGATTCAGATAAGAACGGACGGATCCTAGCAGTGTTAAATAGGAAAAAACGGCAGGACTTGGCTACAGCCTCGATATGTGAGGAGAAAGCAAGTGAAGAATCAAATACGAAGCCAAGACTACGAGCTTCTTCCACCGGATAAAGTGTGACATTTTTAACAGTAACAAAGAATGAAGAGCGAGGGGACGGTTTGGGAGGGAAGACAAGCAAAACTGTTTTCGCCATGTTTAGTTTTAAGCGACGCTGAAGCATCCAGGCTGAGATACCAGACAAACAGGCTGAGATCCTAGCCTGAACGTCAGAAGAAAGTTCGGGAGAAGAGAGAAAGTTCAGGAGTACATATGGAAAGAGAAGATCCTTCAGATAATCTGGTCCCAAACCATTGCATGTGTGTTGTTGTTGTTGTTGTTGTTAATATTTTACGTTCATGGCTGTGAACCTTTGCACATGAAGGACCGCTATGTCCCTTGCAACATACTGCATATCTGCATGTGTGTAGACCCATTGGGTCTGCTCAGAAGGTACTCTGTATTCATGCATAATCTGCACTGATCCACCATCCATCTTCATGGCCAAGGTGGTGAATTAGGGATTATGAATAGATAGCTCTTTCTGCACGGAGGAAGGATTTCTCTTGGTGTGAAACCTCTACCTCCAGTGCGAAGTTGTACCATTTCTCCCAAGCACTGCTCTTACACTTCTGATTTAGCTCTAAACTACGGAATCCAGTTCACAGGAAGCTCCTGTCTGGACAAGCTTTTCTTCTTCCAATTTTAAGTCTCTGCTCCTGTTTCGCACTGATGTTTCTTATTTGATATTTTCCATATGTTCCTAGCATTCCCCCCAGTAGCACCATTCAAAATAAAATTCATAATGCTTTACAGATTCACACTCTGATCCTGGTTTGTGTTCAGTTTCTCCCCTATATCAATCATTATATGAAGGGACAGCTTTTGCATTTTTTTTGAAAAAAGAAGCTCACTTTTCTAATATTTCCCCCTAGCTTTACATATGTTCATGAAACTAGCTTGGATTCAGGTGGATTCCTTTGCTTTTTTGCTTTTTTAAAGAGGTGTTCGTTCAGTCTTGTTGAACTCAGTTAGATGCAGCCACTAGACTGTAGTACATTGGTTCAGTATCCCAATCCCTCAGGGCAAATGGCGTCACCGTTGTTCACCTGACATTTTATGCATTTTCAGCTGACTTTAGGGGGTTTAGTTTTAGAACTCTGGAGGTGTGTGCTTGCTGACTGATTTGAACACTTATTTCAATGAGATTGCTAAACCACAGTGCTAGCTGCTGGTCTGGGAGGGCCCTGGTCAAGTTCTACAACTAGGACGATCACTTTATCGCACACTACCTACTGCCCATTTACGGATCTTTGCACATCCTTTAGATGACATCCTCCTCCTCCCACGCGCCCTCCCGCTGCCGCTCTTTTTCTGTCGCAAAAAAGACCCCTTTTAATCTGACTTTTAAAAAGACCACAATGGAATGTACCGCCATTTCCTGCTGTGTGCAGGAAAAGCGGCTCAATAAAAGCAGCCCCTGAATGGGCCACGTGGTCGTTGCTGCTTCCTCTTTCTCTCCCTCCATGTAAAGAGATGGTTACTATTGCGGGACAGCAGCAGGAGGCCATAGCGATGGTAATGAAACACGAAAATCCACCCGTCTGATGACGCTTTGAGTGTCTGTCAAAACACATGTGATGCAGGCACGCTGTAGGGGCACTAGATAATGCAACCCACTTTAAGTAGAATCCTTTTTATATATGCATGGTTGATATAGCAGGATCCTGCCTGTTTCTGTGCATTGCCTTTCCCAAATTTTGGGAAACAGTGCATGAGGGCCTACGTGCCTCCAAACCATATTTGGAAATGCAAATCCCGGCGATAAAATGGCAACAGCATTGCCTTTCTGAATTAAACCAAAGGCCCCATTCAGTTGACACCGTTAACCTTGCTGGTTAAGGGTTTTGGGTTAACCAGCAGAGTTAATGGTGTCGTCTGACATGCATTTTCCTTAACCACGTCCTTCTGCTAACCACTCTGTGGTTGGCTTCACTAACCCTGTTCTGCAGCAGGGTTAGCAGCACTAACTTCGGCGTAATGTGTCGTCTGACACACACCTGTGGCTAAGGGCCTGAAGTCATAGAGCTAGCGGTATAGAGTGGCCTAAATAGCCTAAATCGTGCAACTGCTGGCTCTCTCTTAGCACAAGGGCTGATGGGATACGGAGCGGAGCATTCGGAGGACTCAGGCGCTCATCTAACTGCTTTGTGGTAAGCGTGTGGTTAAGGAAACCGGGAACCGGACAGGGTTTACGGTGTCGTGTGTGAGCATACAGCTTGAGGTTAGTGCTAACCACAGAGAAGCATGGTTAAGCTAACCACAGAGCCCTCCGTGTCCTCTGAACGGGCCCAAAGAGATCTAAATGGCAAGTGAGCGTGGCTTTTAGTTAAATGTTCGGATATATTCTCTTGTTTGTTCCATTTGCATAAGCTATTTGTGTTTTTCTTTACAAGAGGCATTCTTCCAGTTCTAAAAGAGTCTGTCCCCATGAGCTTTAACTCGAGCAAAAAAAAAAGAATTAATTTTACCAGTGGGAAAAGAAGATGTAAGTTTCTGGAAACTAAATCACAGTTGCAGGACAAGTAGCCATCTGTGTAGACTTTTTTCAAATATATAAAGCAGTACTTTTCCCCAAAACCTGCGCTTCCAAGTTAATTTCTGGCCCTGTCTTCTTCTCGTGTGATTTAGTAGCTGAAAATACCAATGAAAACTCTCTACGCTTCCTTATCTGTTGCGTTCGTCGCTGCTTGCGTGAGACTTCAATATTACTACGCCCAATCCTGCAGACTTGTGCCAGAGTTGGATTTCTTCCAATTCATTCAAGGAAGTATTATTCTTTTATCCCTTCCCCGAGGGCAAAAGTCGTTCCCGGTCCACTTAATTACTGCAGGTTATTGTAATTGAAATTTCCACTAGATCAGTCCAGGCCAAGAATTGTAGTGAAGTTCCTTTAAGCAGACACCCCATGCTTCTGTTTTCATAGGGTGTGTATAATCTTTGAATCGTTCAAGATCTGGTCTGAACCGCGGCTTGATTCTTGGATCTAGTACAGCAATTAAAGATGACAACAACCCGGACTAGATCTACACTGCTGCTTTATAGCAGTATTGAAGTGCGCTGATAACTGTTGAAGCACTTTACACATTTCATGTTCCACTCTCATAATGTTATTTCATGCTTTTTATTCCCCATCATCCCAAATACCACAACAAATGTCACTGTGTGTCTTACAAGGTATAAATGCGCAAGAGGGATGTCGCGTTACCATGATGGGATCGTAATGATTTGATACAAGGTGTAGATCTAGCCCAGATCCAAGGTGCGTAAGTGTAGTCTTAAAGAAATCACAAGGATATTTTATTCACTTCTGCTGTAACTGTTTGTGGCTTTGGGACTCTAAGGTGGATTCTAGAAGCTTTGTTGAATATCAAGGAAACTGGAGCTGGTTTCTCTGGAACGATGAAGCTTTGATGGAGTGGGGTTCCTCAGCTTTCAGGAGGTGAGATCTCAAAATGGCCTGGGACCAGGTTATTTGAAGAACTGCCTGTATCCATATCAGGGTTGTCCCTTCTGCATCACCAAAGAAGAAGAAAGGCATCTCGAAAACAGAGGACAGAACACAGATTTGCATAGCATTTGCACATGCCAATTTACATGCAGAGATGGACATTTAGAAACTGTTGTTGTTTATTCGTTCAGTCGCTTCCGACTCTTCATGACTTCATGGACCAGCCCATGCCAGAGCTTTTTGTTGGCCGTCGCCACCCCAGCTCCCCCAAGGTCGAGTCCGTCATCTCCAGAACTTAAAAATAGAAATACCGTTACTAGAACTTAAAAATAGAAATACATTACGCCTCACCATAGAGAGGAAGATTGTGACCGGAGGTCTGTTTTCCACCTAAACCCCGTGGTTTGGGTTATCCACGGTGGCGTCGGGTAATCCCAATACCAAGGAGGGAGCATGGAGTTTCAGGCGGTCATCCAGATACTGGAGCTACCCCCCGCCCTCTTCCTGGCTTCCGGCGACCAGTTGCCAAGCGCTTTCCACCAGGACCGGCCACGTAGTGAGATCAGATGGTGGAACAGCTAGGGTGACCTCTTTTCCATCAAAAATGTCAAGGTAAGTCCGTGTCTTTTTTTTAACAGTGCAGCTTCGCGGGAAAGCCTCATGGTAGCTGCGAATCCACGGCTGCATCTTATAAATGAAGCAGCGCAAATTCACAGCCACCGTGGGGCTTTGAGTGCCTATAGATAGCCCCCAAGTGACCTGTGGATCTGCTCAATCCATTGTCCAGGAGTTGTTGATGGGAAACTTCAAGGCTCCTGCTTTCTTTTCATATGATTCTTTTTCTTTGAACTGGACTTGCACTAGACAACCCTTCAAATAGAGGAGCGTCCTCGGTAAAGTAGAACGCCTGGTCCATATGAACCTGAGTCTTGACATTGGCTTTTGATGCTTTACTTTCTGGTTGGCCATCAGTGAAGATCAAATTGGCGGTTTTCAGAGACAGGGCTGTTTAAGTGGTGGCCTACCATATCTGGCATTTCCTTCCTAGGGTTTCCATTAATCCTCTCCCTGTTGCTGTCTTCAGACAGAGGAAACCCTTTCTGAATTACTTTATGCTGGCTTAGTGTGTTATGATTAGTGTGCTTTAAACTTGGTGTATTGTGATTTCCAGAGCAATCCTGTGCCTACTCAGAAGTAAGTTCCATTGAGTTCAACAGGGCTTACTCCCGATTAAGTGTGTATAGGACTGCAGTCTCTTTTTTATTTTTAATGCTATTTTGTCATCCACCTCGGGAGGACTTTGTCCTTTAAAGGTGAGATTTAAATACTTAAAATTAAATAAAGAATTCTTTGTACTTGGTACTGCTGATGCCAACCTCTCTTCTTGCTCTTAGAGATGAATTCCACATTTCCAGGAGTTCATGCTCCCGTCAAAACAATCCCCAAATTCTACAGAACAAATCCCAAAGTCTACAGAACAAAACATATATTTCCACTTAATGCAAATCCTTTAAGCAGTTGAGAGTATGTGCAAATCTTTCCCAGTGCTGGGCGGGGTGGGGAGCCTGTTGAGGAAGCTTGCAGAATTGAGGGCCGATTCATACAAACAAGAGAATTAGATGGTCCCTGTTTTTTGGACTGTTCCACTGTAGACAGCAAGTGGGGAGCTGCGTGTTTCAAAGGGTATTTGTGGAGGGAAAGCAAAACTTCCTTGCAGCCAGAACTGCCTTTCTTCCTTGCAGCTAGAAACTAGGATATTGAGAGATGGATACACTCCATCCTTCTCCCTGGCATGCTATTTTTCAGTATGCAGGGATGGTTAAATTTTGTAATGGGGGAGCATTCCAACCTACAGTTCTCCGTCTTAATCCAGGAAAAGCTTGGCACTCAGTACAGCTGACTCCAAGCAGATTATAGTGAAGATTTCTGGGCACGATGTGACGGGGTCTTTCTTCTATTTTCCAACTTCAGCCTTCTAAATACAGCTGCCAAATTGACTGCTGTGCCCAGTCCTGCACAGCAAAGATAGTTTGAGAGCTGTTGTTGGGAGGATGCAAAGTAAGGGCGGAGACAGATGTAGAATTTCAAGAGCAGTCAATTGTAGGTTCTTCACTGGCGGTCGGAGCTTGGCTCAGTGGTAAAGCATTTGCTTTGCATGTAGAATATCCCAGGTTAAGTCCCCAGCATCTCCAGCTAGGACTGGAAAAAAACTCTGGCTGAAACCCTGGAGAGCTGCTGCCAGTCAGTGTAGACATTATTGAGCTAGATGGACCAGCAGTCTGACTCAGTATAAGGCAGCTTCCTAAGTTCACGTTTGTAAGAAGCGTGATCAAAACTGCCTCTGCTACTCTTAAGATGTCACATCTCTTTCCATTTAAGGCAGGGGTGGGCAACTTACTGATTTATTTATTTATTGCATTTCTATTCTGCCCAATAGCTGAGGCTCCCTGGGCGGTTCACAAAAGTTAAAACCATCAAATACAATTTAAAGTATAAACCAAACAACAACAGTGCAGAGATTTACACAGATTTAAAATACAGATTTAAAACAGCGAAGTTAAAAGACTCCGGGCCTTTCTACACCTCCTGGCCTTCCGGGAGGGAGGGGGAAGGATCTTGTGATATTCTGCTCATGAGATCCTTCCCCTGGATCCATACGTGCCCATGACATCCCGGGAGGAAGGAGGGATGTTGTGCCTACCACTTTTAGAGAGAGAGAGAGAGAGAGAGAGAGAGAGAAGATGAGTGCAATTGCACTCCCAACAAAAATGGGACTGCAGAAAAACTGGGAAATCCCCATTCCCTGTTTTCCTGGGGTTTCCCTGGGGTTGTCCCCGGTTGTCCCCGGGATCCCCTGTGCGTCATTTGGATGCACAGGGATGACCCCGGGGGGAAATATCGGTGTAGAAAGGGCCTAAGAAAATAAAAAGGTCTTCACCTAATGTCGAAAAGAGTATAAATGTAGATGCCAGGCAAACCTCTCTAGGGAGCTCATTCCTCAGCCGGGGTGCCACAGCAGAGAAGGCCCTCCTCCTGGTAGCCACCTGCCAATACTTTGGGCTACAACTTTAGCCCACCACTGTCTTAAGGGCTTGAATCTGCCTACAGATGTCGCGAGGGTGCCCCAAGTATAGCAGATATCTTGGCCATTGACAACTACATTTAGACTGTGAGCATGGAACGTTTAGGGCTTTTGTAAATAAGTGAGATGAGTATGATAGCCGTACAAGTTCATTGTCCTGGACTGGTACCCAAATGTTTATTTGAAGGACTTATTGTATTTCTCTTCTTGGCTTGGCCTTTTTTAAAAAAAAAAAAAAAAAGCAAAAAATGTACGAATTTTAACCCTCTCCATCCCTTTTTTTGGCCAAATGTACTGAGGCTGCCTCTCAAAATCCCATAAAAATGGTAAAACACTCTCATTGGTGTGTGATGGTTAAATTTAAACCATCTGACTTGAATGTCTGTTTCATAGTCTGGGTCATAACAATCTGATTCTCAGTCCTCTATTGACGTCAGCTTAATGGGAAATTTCAAATAGAACCTGTATTAGATTTTCACTATTGAGTTAACAATACAAACTTTTTACAGATGCCTGACATAGAGGAGGCTGTTAACAGAAATATTACATTAATAAAAGTCAGGCCTGCAGACACACACATGAGCTGGTTTTCTTTGCCTTTTGTTTTTCTGTATTTGAATAAACAGGCTACTCCCAATTTTTTGGGAGCATAATCTGTTCTGTGCCATATTTTGAGTTCAAGCAAATTTATTAAAGTTTCCAATTTATTAAATTTAATAAATTGCCAATTTATTAAAGTTTCTCTCCTTCGCTCATTCACACTTATACACACGCTTCGCATAGTATTTCATTTTCTTTCTTTTTTAGCGAAAGTGAGATGCTTACATTAAATTTTAGTTAGAATTGTAAAGCTTTATTATATATATCATTTGAAACTCCCTGGGTCTTGTATACCACTTTTCTGTAGAGAACACTATTGCAGTGTACTTGAATGGGTTGTTTTTTTTTTCATGAGACCCCCCAACTTAATTTTTAGGAAAAGGAATTAGTATACGACGTGACTGATCCGGACCAGGCTTTCTGTTGTTGGCTGGGAGCATTACGGGGTCACAGATGGGGCCCACTGCCTTTTCTTTAGGATTGATGCAGACATTTCTTCAAGTTCAGCTTTGGATTAGAAACTTGAGATTCACGTTGGGATACAAACCTAGGTTTGTCTTGAGGAACCTGATGGGAAGCGCTAGAGTTGTTGTGATTTGGTTGGGAAATAGAAACCTCATTTCCATTCCTGCTCTTCCCCTCCTTCAGAGAAAGCACTTCTGACTTGCTGTAACGGTCCAACAGTATAGAATTTGTTTGCTCTGGCCTGGGGGTTGTATCTGAAAATGCCTGATGCAGTCAGAACTTCTCCACAGGTGGTTTGGGGGTCCCCTGCCTCTCCTCCTGAGATGTTGTCCACACACCATGGTAACCTAAACTCAGGCCTTAGCTAGATCTAAGGTTTATCCTGGGATTGTCCTGGGGTCATCCCTGTTCATGTAAATGACACACAGGATATCCCGGGAGCAGGCAGGGACGACCCCAGGATAAACCTTAGGTCTGGCTAAGGCCTCAGTGGTTGAGTGTGGGTTGTTGTTGAACCCGTGTGTTAGCGTATTGTCTGAACCCAGGGCATTTTCAGCAGGGTGGCTTGTTAACCATTTTGCGTGGCTTGCCAACCAGCCTGAGCAACCCAGCAACAAACCATGGGTTGTCAAGATAGCTTGGTCAAGAAAGTAAGACACACCGTATGGTTAACAAGCCACCCTGTTGAAAATATCCTGAGTTCAGACAACATACTAATTTACGATTCACCGAACAACCCATGATTCAACAACGACTCACACTCAACCACTGAGTGTGGGCTAGAGTGTGGTGCGAACCCAGTCTGTGTGTACTGCTGTCCCTGTCTCTACCATACTGCTCACCAGAAGTATTGGTATTTAATTTAAAGAATTCTTTGGTATATTAGACTGCAAGGTGATATGGAATCTCAACATGTAATTATGACATCATGGGTCCCATCAGCAAATATGCTCAAGTAAAATATTATACATAGCTGTGTGTGAATTAGAATTAGTAGGCATTAGCAACCTGGTACCCTTCAGAAGTTTTGGACTATAACTGCCATAAGGCCCAGTCATCATGGCCAATGGTTGGGGATTATGGGAGTTGGAGTCTAAAATATCTGGAGAGCACCAGGTTGCTTATTCTAGTAATAGGCACCCATTTGAGGCTTAAGTGATTGTTTAGAGCATTGGGTCACATCCAGTCTGGTAAAGAGTGCAATCCTATGCCTGTTTAGACAGGAAAAGATCTTACAACTCCCAGCATTAATAGGCTGGGGGAATTAAAAGTGCTTTCCCAGCTGCTTAAAAGGTAACAATGTAAGTACCAGGTGATTGAACCCCGTTGCTCTTGCGCTCAGAGTGGGGAGGAGGAATGGAACACCACCCTGTAATGCTACCTTCCCCAACCTGGTGCCCGCCAGACGTTTTGGCCTACAACGCCCAGTGTTCTTGATCATTGGCCGGGCTGACTAGGGCTGATGAGAGTTGCAGTTCAAAACAGCTGGAGGGCCCCAGGTTGGGGGAGGCCGCTGTATAAACCAAGATCCCCTTGAGAAATGAAATTTGGTCAGTAAGGCTCCTCAAAGCGTGTGATGTACTCATTTGTTGGCAAGCGAAGGATCTGCTGTTGTGGGATGTGGGGCCCTAACCACACACATTTTGTGGGATGAGGAGTGGAGCGTCTGGCCCTAGTAGCACATCATTACATGGCGAGGGAGGAGACTGCAAGAGAGGCAGAGAAGCAATGGGAAGAAGCCAAGCAAACCTGACCACCACGGGCCTAGCTTAGGTAGGACTTCCAGGTTGCAGTTTTGCTATGGGTATATTAGATAACGTATCCTTCAGTATTTGGCAAAATAACTTCTCCCTCCATAGGCAACTGCTTCTACACTACGTTATTGTCTACTGCTTTCCTCCTGGTGCCTCCTCCAAGGGAGGCTTGGAAGGTGGCAAAAAGGGAGAGGGCCTTCTTGGTGGTGCCCCCCCCCAAATTAATTAACAATCTCCACATTTAGGCATGCCTGGGGCCAATATCGTTATTTTTCAATAAAGGTTAAACCAGGCATTTGGCAGCATATGATCATCAGGTCCTGGATTTTTCTCATCGTCGATTTTTTATGTGTGTGTATGTACTGTCTGTTTATATGGTTGCACATAATTGGTTTTTATACTATGTACAATTTTGTATTTTTAAGGTTTTTCATCATTGCAAACTGCCCAGAGACCTTTGGCCATTTGGAGGTATAGAAATGTAATAAATGAAACAGAACAGAATGAAATGAAATGTGTTAAATTTCCTTGGCAGTTTTTCCCCCTTTCAAAGGCCTAGAGGGTTTGCGAAGGCTTCTGGAATTGGGTCTAATACAAGAGAGAGATTCGAGTCGAGGAGGGTCATTAACTTGGTAGCCTTACCATCATCCCTGCATAAGGGCAGTCTCAGTGTGAGAACTGGAAAGACCAATTCGATTCAGTCGCCATAGATTATCACAGGAGACAATTATTTTGCTAGCGGAAATGTTGAAGTCACTACCTTCTAACAACCCCCTGAGGAAGGCCTTCGAATAAAGCACAGGCGGAAATGTGTCGGACTTCGTGAAAATAAACGATTTGTATCCTGAGAACCCAATCCTCTTTTTTCTGACTTGTTTTGGATGCTCACCTCTTTTTGTTTTTGGGTTTTCAATACAATTGTTCAAGAGCAGAAGGCTGGCATATTGGCTCTTTTGACAATGGGAGGAGGCTCTTGGTTACCTACATCGCTTGCGCCTGTCTGTTCCACTGTCAAGGACTTGGCCACCCGACTGCTCCCTCCAACAGTGTTGCGTTTTTGATCCTTTGAATGTATGGCATGATAATTTTGAGTTGTATGATATCATGGGGATAGCAGCATTGCATGAATCCAGTGCCTCTCATACAGGGGGGTCGAAACATCCCTGCGGGTGAAATGTGGTCCCCCGGGGTTCCCAAATGACCACAGGTTCCTTCCTTGGTCTCACCCACTTTCCCTTGGCTTTCCCTTGGTTGGGAAAGGTGGTTTCCCAACTTTTCTGTGACTTCTGCCCCATCCCCATTCTAAAAAGTTGAAATGTCTGTACTGTGCAGACCTTTCTGAAGACTCTATGGGGTCTGTAGGGCAGGGTTGCAGAAGCTCTTTCAGCCTGGGGACTGAATTCCATTGAGGAGAAATTCTCAGGGTCTGCATTCTGATGGTGCACGGGGCAGGCCACAATACTCCAAAAACCAGCATATTTACACTTAAAGCTCTTACTGCCAGTAACTAGCTTTAGAAGAGGTATCTCAGTGTATTATTATTGTTGTTGTTGCATTTATATCCAGCCTTTTTTCCTCCAAGGAACCCAAGGCGGCTTACATAATATTCCTCCTTTCCATTTGTATCCTCACAGCAACAGCCCTGTGAGGTGGGTTGGGCTGAGAGCCTGTGATTGGCCCAAAGTCACCCAGTGGGTTTCCATGACCAAGTGGGGACTAGAACCCAGATCTCCTGACTCCCAGTCCAGCACTTTAGCCACAGCATAAAACTCAGGAAACCATCAAATAATGAATGGTTAGGGAAAGGGAGTCAGGCCAGGGACGGGAGCATGGCCTTCTGGGAAATCCTGGCAGGCCAAATTTGCCTCCCCCCTCCCCCCACAGCCTGCACCCTTTCTGGAGGGTTTTCAGGCATCTGGTGGAGATGCTACTGCCCAAGAATCCATTTGGTCTTTAATCTGTTAGGTTGTGCAGCAGAAATATATAACCAAAGACTTGAGGGTTCAGAGTTAAGTGGGGGGGGGACTGAAAGGTGAATGACCCCTCCCTTTTCTTTTCATGAGAAGCCACGGTGTCATGGGGCGTGTTACTGGATGAGTGCAGATGGGGATAAACACCGCTGATCTTCCCGTTTGTGAGATGATAATAGTCCGCTGAAACGTTTGACAGTTTCAAGTAACTGACAGCTACTCCACATGTGCAGCGTTTATCTCAGCGGTATGCTGTGTGGATGCTTAGAAGTGACACCTCTCTTCAACGGGAACCTGTCTATTCCACTGGCAACCTGCAGTATCTAAAAATGCCATTATGCTTGAGAATCTGAAGAGAGTCTCAGTCTCTCTCTCTCTCTCTCTCTCTCTCTCTCTCTCTCTCTCCTGAAACCTGGTTGTGTGCACTGTGACACCCTCTTCTTAGTGCTTGTGGGGGAAAGTGTATGTAAAAATATGCTAGTAACCATAGGATAAGGGTTTTCCATATTATTAAAGGTGAATGCAAGTTCTATTGGCTTTTGGTTTTGACTGCTGTTTTCGGTTTATGTGTTTACAGTGTTTACTTTGAATGGGGACTGCTGGAGCATTAATTTGTAGCAGCTACTGAAAATTGTCCATTAAGACAGGAAGTACTTGTTCTGCTGTGCTTCTCTATCTTGGAAATGGGATTTGTTACAGTCATAGAATCATAGAATAGCAGAGTTGGAAGGGGCCTACAAGGCCATCGAGTCCAATCCCCAGCTCAATGCAGGAATCCACCCTAAAGCATCCCTGACATCTTATGGAGCTTTTGGCATACCGGTAGTCCAGATCCCCCAACTTGAAGTATACACAGTGGAACATATTCTGTGATTACGTTCACGCCACGATGGAATTTGCAATAGGGCTGCGGCATTCCATAACAAACTGTGTGCATCAGGAGGCAAAATGGTGGCCTGGGCCAAATCTACACCAAGCAGGGTATATGTCATGTCTAGCCCTGCCCTCCCTGGGTTGGAAGAAGGTGTTTCAGGTGATCAATCAGAATCAGACTCTGAAGTAGAGGAGTTGGCACCAGAAACAGGCCAGCCTGTGTGCATCAGGAGGCAAAGTGATGGCCTGGGCCAGATCTATACCAAGCAGGGCCTACACAACTTCTCGCAAGGTCTCTATAAACCTCTTGTTTTTGGTGCTTGGGACTGGCATTTTCAGGAATGTTAGGCTATGGTATGACGTGGTTGCTGGGCTCTGTTGTGTGTTTTGTTTTGTTTTGTTTGAAGAGCGGCATGTTATGCCGGTCTGCTTTAAATCCTCTTCAAAGTATAGAATTCTGATCCTTATTTGTTCTACTTAATGGTGGGATCACAACCAGAGGAGGATCTTTATCCAGGGACTTATTAATAAGTTGTCAGATGGGTTGAAGTTCCCACAAAGACAAAAGCAAAATGGGACGTGAGAGAGAAATGGCCATGAGCAGGGTTTTGATGAGAGCCTTGTTTGAATAGCACTCTTAATTCAGTGTGTGAACTGGGACGTTGTTTCCATTTTAAAATCTAAACCCGATGGATTCTCCTTTATTCTACTTTGGTTCTTGTTATGCAGTAAAGGAGGTTAATTCAAATTTGATGGTATTACTACTACTACTACTACTACTACTACTACTAAAGGCTTGGCATTTTGAAGTAAAGAGGAGAAAAAATTACTCCTCATCACTGCATAAAAGTGAAGATTAAACAACTTTGAAGAGTTTTACCTTTTAAAATATTCAGGATATTTTGTTTCTAAGAGGATAATGCCGATTCTCTTTTCAATATAAACAATATAAATTGGTACAAAGGTTTCGTTGAAATGGTTTCATATGCATTTCCCCTATCCCTGTTAACGCCCCCTGTTCTCCTCCACTCCTTCTCTGTTCAAAACAGTCCTTATAATTTCAATTTTCTGTAAAAGTTCTCCTGGTTTTTTTGTTTTTTTAAAGACCCCTTCACACTTTCGGAAGACTTGATTAATAAGGTTCACTGTGTAACGCTTGGTAGCAGGGCTAGGGAAAAAACCCTCAGTTTCCCAGGCAAGCAGGAATCAGAATTCCTAGGTCTGGTTAGAGCTCAAAAATATTTTGAATTCCTGGGTCCCAGCATGAAATTACTAGGTACCTATGCAAGAAATGCCACTGGGATTTTCCAGCCGTTTTTGGCAGTCCTCCTTCTTGCAATACTTAACCAAGCTCAAAAATTAGAGGTTCCCCCTTGTTGTTTTATTTGCTGGTAGAGCAGCTGCAGGAGGCTCATTTGGAGACCCTCCGTTTTGTTGCTGTGCTGCAGCCTTTCCAGCAAGTAGATATAGGAGATACCCCAGGAAAAGAATGTGTTGCTTTTTCACTCTTCTCTTGTTGCGTGGATTGGATTGTGAGGTAGGTTAGGCCAGGGGTGGGAAACCCGTACCTCTCCAAATGTGGTTGGATTCCAGCTCTCATCAGCCCCAGCCAGCATGGCCAATGGTCAGGGAAGATGGTCCACCTTCTGGAGGACCACAGGTTGAACTGCTAAGTGAACTACTTGGATCTGAACCTGGTTTTCCCCAGTCTCTGACTGTGGTCACATTCTGTCCATGGCTTTATTTATAAAGCCACAAAGAAGTACTCTGACTGTACACTGTTTCCCCACCCTTGCCTCTCCTGTGGTGCACTAGCTTCATCTCTTCATTCATGGCTTGCATTCCCTTATGTCTGAAATGGGAAACCCTGGCTTAACAAACCAAGATAATAAACCAGGATCTGGCTTCACATCAAGTTTGCTTAATTGTACTGAATTGAGGTGTGTTTTTCCCTGGCTGCTTAAAAATAATAAGAAGAAAAAGTCAAGTTGAGAGTGGGAGAGAATAACATATAGCATCCCGCTGGCAAAAGAACAGGTACAGTTTGGCAGGAAAGTGAAACTGATTTAATTAAATCTCCTTCACAACTTTATAAGGGCTCCATTCAAGAGATGGCTGGGGCGGGGGGAACATGGGATTACCACTTACAACTCACCAGAAAAGGGGGAGCGCATCATTAAAAGAGACAACAAAAGATTACACTGATTCCCATAAAATGTAAAAGGACTGGGCAGTCTTTCAAATAGAGGACTGCCCTGTGTGAAAAGCAATAAAGGACCCATAGCCACATTTTCAGACGACACGCTAATTCATCATGATTAAGCATTTTGAGCTCAACATTATGGCTTAGTGTGTGGTATGAACCATGACTTAGACCATAGCTAGACGGGGCTTTATCCTTGGGTTGTCCCTGGGATCGTCCCTGTGTGTCCACATGACGCACAGGGGATCCCGGGATCAGGGAGGGATGATCCCTCCCTTGCCCTGGGATCTCGCCCTCCCCTTTGGCCCCGGTTTTTTCGCAGTCCCGGGCTGAGCCCGAGACCGTGGAACGGCTGGCCGGGTGCCGCGGGGTTGACTCGGCTCCGCGTGATTCCTTCTGACAAGCTGGGAGCCACACACCCATCGGAGGTAGGGTGGGGGGAGCGGGGAAAGTAATTAAATTTTTTAGAAGTACTTAACCTTTTACGCATGAGCGTTCGTGCGCTGCTGGCCCTTTAATCCCCCCCCAAATGGCGGGCGTGACGCCTCTCCTTCTGTGTAAATAGAGGAGGGATCTCACATTAAAGACAACGTGAGATCTTCCCTCCTTCGTCGCGGGCTAACAGGTAGGTCTAGCTAAGGCCATAGTGTGTCATCTGAAACATTCCTAACCATGGTGGCTTCATAACCATGGTTTAAACAGGATCACAAACCGTTTGCCGCAAAAGGGTTAGTGACCTAACCATGGCTTTGCGTGTCGTCTGATCAGGCCCAGTGTGACTTCATTAATAAGATAGCGTTAGGATCTCCTATGGAGAGAGCTACCCATGTCTTGCCTTTGCACATATTCCAGAACCATCCTTTGTGCTTCTTTCTCACTGCTTCTGAGGACATACTCCAGCCCTCCTTCTGAATCCCAGAATTCCCGCCCACCCCATTTTAGGCACTCATTAAATATTATCGCCACTCTTCTTACTGTAACTAGCTTCCACACACCCCAGTCATGCCTAGAATGCAAAGACTTCCATGTGTACACTCAACTTTTGTCAGCAAAGATGCTTTATTTATTATTAAGTGATTAAAATAAAAAGCCTTTCCAACGTTCCTTGCGACGACACACCAGGCTAAAAATACACAACAATAACATTAAGAATGCAATCAAATGAATTCATGAAACACTGTTTAAAAAAACAAACAGTAGAGAAACAACCATTAAATGTTGCACGTACTCTCAAGACTACACTGGGGGGAAAATAACTTAAGACGTTTTAGCATGGTGCAGGGGGCCAGGAGGAAGAATATTAAGATGGTGTGGGAGGCATCCCTGTGGAGACTGTTTTGGAAAATAGGTGCCAAAGCAGATAAGGTCCTGCCAAAAGTGAAGAAAGAAAGGCAAAACCGTTAAGGACAGTTGTAATGACCATTCAGGAAGAAAATCCACATTAGGCAATTGAATGTGATGAAAATGGGCACAGCAGAACATACTGCTGCAAAGTGAAGTGGAACTCTGCCATAGTGCTGTCAAGGAGTTGTTCCACTCACATCAAACTAAGTCACTTCTCCCAATTTTCCACCGAGCTCTGTGAATCAATACACACAAACGCCTGCTTCACAGCAACAAGCAACGCTCAAAGCCACGACAGCACACGAGTGGCAGGTTAGCCTTTCGGCAAACTGGCAAATGGACATGGCTTCAACCCGCTATGGCCTCCAGCCGCCCATTTTATGATGGAAAATCTGACGGCATGGGCTATCCGATTGTGTCACATGATAATGGTAACATGGAATACTTAATACATTAAAGCGATGTGGCTCTTCTCCAGTTCACACAGCCTCTAGGAAAATCGCCGAAGCACGCTGCAAGTTGGGGATGTGTATGCAAACAAAACTCAAGATCCTTGAAGTCCTGCAACCTCCACCCAGAAGCTTGCTCCATTTCGTGTCTGTATCAGATGTTGATCTTTGTTTTTCCTTCTTTGAGAGTGCGCATGTATTTTCATGCCTATTTCCCCAAGTGTATCAATTGTGGACATCTTTAAAATATACCCATTCTCCCATTGATTGAAACGTGTTGGTGCTCATTTTTCAAAAGTATGCATTTTTAATTCACATTTTTTCAAATGTATATATGCTGTCAAAGACTTTTTTTGGCGGGGTGTGTGTGTCTGCAAATCATATTGCACGCTCAGAAATGTATGGAGGGTGCAAACTGGGCAAATGCTGATCTAAAACTGATTGGAACAAATTTCTCATGCATCCCCACTGGAAACTCTGAAGTGTCTTGTCAGTGCTTAGTTTTCCTAGAGGTCCATTCTGAGACTGGAGTGGGAGTAGAGCCACTTACGGTAGACTGACAGTAAGTTCTATTGGCGTAATCCTACTTTTTCCACACAACTTTTGCCTCAAAATGGCAACCTTCGGTTGCCGCTTAGGGTGAGTCTACATCAGCCATTTATTGCAGGATTGTATCGCAGTCGTCACTAATGAGGCACTTGTTCCCGTGGTTATCTTGGCTCCACCTCTCAGTTATACTGGAATTTCCGTGACTGGCCAGTGCAGAAGAGATGTTGTATACTGCTCACTTTGTCCTGAGGATAAAATTCAAGATTCTGGGTTTCTACCCCTGGGGCCCTTAGGAAAATGGCACACATCAATGAGGAGTCAAACAGGAATGCCTTCTCTCAGCATCTATGCTTTAAGGTGGATTCCTGCATTGAGCAGAGGGTTGGACTCAATGGCCTTATAGGCCCCTTCCAACTCTACTACCCTATGATTCTATGATCTCATTGGGATGTCTGGGATCTCCAACACATTTGCCGTGTGTCAGTTTGAGGAAGGCTGGTATATATCATAAATATACCTATCTATAAGAATAAAGTTGCCTTGTCCAGAGTACTGTTTTTATGCCCTATTTTTTAACTCATGGTTATTATTCAACAATAACATTGCGTACTTGGTAGGTGGTAATGGATTCAACGTTAACACCAATGAGTTGGGATCTTTTTGGCGCCAAATAGCAGAACTCCTGCCTGAAAAATATGGAACCCATTTTTCCATTAAAACCCTGTCTTGTGTCTATGCCAGATATAACCATCTCTCCTTGAAAAGCCTGCCAATGTCGTTGTCCCTTCTCCTGCCCCACAAAGATTCCCTTCACCTGGATGCTTACAGTGGAGCCACCAAGTAGCTTAAGAACATGGACATCCACCAAGTCAAGATTTCAAAACAATCATTATCCAATTGTTTAAAATATTTTATGCTGGTGATTTTTAATGCTCAAAATGGCTTAAAAATAAAATGTACATAACAGTTAAAAACTAAAAAAGAAGTCCTACAGCACAAAGCTAAAATGCCTAATATAACTAGCTCGCCTCTTCAGAAATGAGGTGAGGAGTCAGGAAATGGGTTTCCGAACATTTGTTCTGAAGCCTTGGGAAATGACTGGAAAGGTTCTGTTTCTTCCCACCAAAGTGGGTTGGACGATCTGGGCGAGTTGGGAACGTTCATATGACTGAGTCAATAGGTGACAACTTCACTAAAATGGCCACAAAAAATAAGCCTTCATAAATGAGAAGGCTTACATTCTTATTACAAGTGTTTTTTTTAATTATTCACTACACAGTTTTATACAAAGAAAAAATGATACAAATAATTATAATACAAATAATTAATGAAACAAAAACATCTCAAGCCTATGATTCCCATACCTATATTTCCGCTGGAGATTGTGCTGCCTTATTTATCTATTTATTTACAATATTTATATACCACTCCCCACTGAAAATTTTGGAGCGGTGTACAAGATAAAATGAAAATAACAGAATAAAACACTTAAAACAGATCTTAAAAGAAGCCTTCTACTTTCTGGCCCAAATAATCTTAGCTGCGATTATCATTATTATAACCAAGGATTTGAAATTACCAGGAATTTCATCAGGAATAATCTGAAAAATTATCAACATCAAGGTTGGTCTTAATGGGTGACCAATTATATCTGCAATGGTTCGAGTTATCTGAGACCAATATATTGAGGCAATAGAGCAATCCCACCACATATGTTTAAGATTAGCATTAACTACATGGCACTTCTAACACTTAAAATAATTAACAGACTGTTATTTAAATGTTCTGGTGTTAGGTACCATCTTCGCATTAACTTATACTGGTATTCCTGAATTGTATAAGTTAATGTTGAGATGATGTTTTTATACTTGATTTTGTTCTGACTTTATACTGTTAGTTTTACCCTACCCAGTGCCTGTTTACCCTACCCTGTTCCTGTTTGCATTCTCTTCCCCTCCTTATTGTTTTATTATGATTTTATTAGAATGTAAGCCTATGCGGCAGGGTCTTGCTATTTACTGTTTTACTCTGTACAGCACCATGTACATTGATGGTGCTATATAAATAAATAATAATAATAATAATAATACCACTCTTCAATACATCTTCCCAGGTTTGTTTTTTTTAACATAAAAACACACAATAAAGTAATTACAAGATAAATACAAACCAGCATAGCACACTAAGAAGGTGGCAAGATCATAAAAACCAATATAAGAACAATCAGCTAGATTATAATTGTATCTAAAAGGTTTGGGAAAATAAAAAGGAGGTTGCCTGGCACCAAAGAGACAACAAGGTAGGTGCAAGGCAAATCTCTCTGGGGAGAGCACTTCACAATAAGGGTGCCACCACCAAGAAGGGCCCTCTCTCTGATATCTACCTGTGCTACCTCAGATGACAGGACCACCTGCAGAAGGCCCTCTATTGAAGTTCTTCATGTACAGGCAGGCACAGGTACATAGAAGAGAGTGGTCAAGTGTTTAAAATGTTCAAATGCAATTAAAGAGACAACTTTGGCCACTTCAGATAATCTCTTCCCAACAAAATGACTTGCAATCAACCAACTTAGTTAAAACAGCTAAAAATAATTTTGCAGCCTCATTCATAGTTAGGAAAAGCTTTTGTAAACAAAGATGTCTTCATTGTCAGAGAAGCACAGGGCTAAATATTTATTCTCTTGTAGCTTGTTTTTGGGTTGTGACGAAATCTCAGAAGTGTGACTAGTAAGGGGGCCACTAAATTGATTTCTGAGTAAGTTTGGAAGCCGGTGTTTCACAGCTAAAATTTGTGGAGGGTGGGGGGCAGGTTGGTCATTTCTGCATGCAGCTTTCCATTGGGAAGATTTTGGGGCTATTGTGGTACAAAGATGAAAGGGCATGGAAGTTTTCTCCTGGGGCAGAGATGTAAAAGCCCCACACATTTAACAGTAGCAAAATGTGAGATGAGAGTTGGAATCGGCACAGCTGATTAAAGAATGGCTTGGAGGAAAATGATGAGAAGCAACCCATCTCTAATTGTGCTTTTTTGGTGGCTTTTTAGCTTTCCTAGAACAACAATAGCATTTCATTTATCTTGAGAGCCATGGTCTCTATTAGTGTCTCCCTTTCACTATTTATTTTAGCATTTTTATCCTGCCCTTTAGCCAAAAAGGTTCTTTTTATGCCACATAGCCCACATCTTTTATTTATTTATTTATTATTGCATTTTTATCCCACCTTTTTTCCTCTAAGGAACCCAAGACGGTGTACATAATCCTCCTCCTTTCCATTTTTATCCTCTCAGCAACCACCCTGCGAGGTAGATTGGGCTGAGAGTCTGTGACTGGCCCAAAGTCACCCAGTGGGTTTCCAGGGCTGAGTGGGGACTAGAACCCGGATCTCCCGACTCCCAGTCCGACACTCTAACCACTACACCACGCTGGCTCCCATCTTTGCCTTGCAGAACAACTCCCAGAGGCATTTTGATCTGTATCGTGAATTGTCAGAGCTCAGCTTCATGTGCCAAATCTTCTGAGGGTTCTCTCTGCGTTCATTATTGGCACTTGCGCCTTTCCAGGGCTGGTGTTTGCAACCCTACCGACAGCCTGACACGCCGTGGGGAAGCCTGCGTTGTGTTTCGTACAGCAGTCACCATGATGGTTTTCTCTTTAAAGATAAAAAATAAAAAATGAACTGATTAGTCCATCTTCCTGTTATTGGATTTTAAGTAAAAAAAAAAATTTCCCCCTGCAAACAGTGTCTTTACACATGGTGTGGGGCTGTAATATGAAGTGCGCAGGCACCCGGCATTGGCCGTGCCCTGGCATACAGCAGCTGTGGCTTTGGAAACCTTACACTGGTATTGCTGGAGCCTGTTAAAAACAAAACAAAACCCAAACACCCCAGCGTTGCAGTCCGCTTGTACCTCCCTGCTACCTTAGTGAAAATACAAACATTTCCCAGGCGCACAAAGCAAATGTCAACTTCTTTCATTGCAGCCCAGAAGAAAATACCATTTGACAGTTGGCTCCAGCACACTGATGGAGTAGGATTCAGCTGGGTGTGTGCCGCTAATGCCCTGTAGTGTTTTTCCTGGTTTGATTTTGTAATCCAGTTCCTAGGCCTGCAAATTTACTGCACCATCAACTGGATGCTGCATTTCCAAAGGCTTGCTCTTAAGGCCGGATTAAATTTTGCCCTGTGTTTCACGGGGTCTGAGCATGTAAATCGCATTTTTGAAAGCCTTCGATGGAAATAGCTTCTGAAAAACAGGAATTACCCGTCGTTTTGTCACCTGCATTTTGGGGTGGGGAGAAAATCAGCGGGGTGTTTTGTTACATTGTTGATAATAATACTTGGCGCTCACAGTTAGGGTGACCATATGGAAAGGAGGACAGGGCTCCTGCATTTTAAACAGTTGCACAGAAAAGGGAATTTCAGCAGGTGTCATTTGTAGGCATGCAGCCCCTGGTGAAAATCCCTCTTCAGCACAACAGTTAAAGCTGCAGGAGCCCTGCCTACAGTGACCAGATACAAAAGAGGGAGGGCTCTTGGAGCTTTAACTGTTGTGATGAAGAGGGCATTTCACCAGGAGCTGCATGCATACAAATGATACCTGCTGAAATTCCCTTTTCTGTGCAACTTAAAAATACAGGAACCCTGTTCTCCTTTTCACATGGTCACCCTACTCTCAGTGTTCAAGGGCTTCCATCTCTCTCTCACGTACACTCCCACAGTTTCAGCAAGCCTTAGAAAGGCCCTGTAAGGTAGGCCTGCATTAGTTCCACCCTCACCCCCCATATTGAAAATGGGGAAAGGGAAACCAGGGCAAAGAGAACGGCCCTGTTCAGAAGACACCTTAAACCACGGCTTTAACCACGGTGAATAAGGCAAAAAGCCTTATTCACCGTGGTTAAAGCCGTGGTTTAAGGTGTCTTCTGAACAGGGCCGCCAGCTTGCTTGAAGCCAGCTAGTGGGTGGTGTGGCTGAGGTGAGACTTTAGGGTGGCCATATGAAAAGGAGGATAGGGTTACTGTATTTTTGACAGTTGCATAGAAAAGGGAATTTCAGCAGGTGCCAATTCTATGCATGCAGCTCCTGGTGAAATTCCCTGTTCATCACAACAGTGAAAGCTGCAGGAGCCCTGCCCTCTGTTGAATCTGGTCACTCTAGTATAGCTCCTGCAGCTTTCACTGTTGTGATGAAGAGGGGATTTCTCCAGGGGGTGCATGCCTACAAATGACTCCTGCTGAAATTCCCTTTTCTGTGCAGCTGTTTAAAATGCAGGAGCCCTGTCCTCCTTTTCAAATGGTCACCCTAGAGATTTGAACCAGAAAATTCCTGGATCCCTGCTTAATCTCTTACTCACTCTGCCATGCCATTGCTGCATCATCACTACTGCTGTTGCATTTGCACCCAGGTCTTCCTCCGAGTTGCTTGTCTGCATCTCCCTTTATCCAACAATGCTGAACAGCTACAGTCTCTCACCAGACACCCCACTGGGCACCATAGCTGCCTTCTCCCAAGCTGAGACCATGGCAAAGGCCTCTTTTGAAGCTTCTTTTCTCTGGTGTGAATGGCAGGAGAAGTTTGGGGGGAGCCCTTTGCCCTTGGGAATGTAGTTCACTCGAAATGCACGAGCTCCAGAGGAACGGCTGACATCAGCACAGCTCCGGCTTTGCTGAGGCCTCAAATGCTGTCCACGCACCAAGGACTTGGGAGCGTCACCACACAGGGGGAAACCGCGTTTGCGTACTGTCGCTTCTCCACCTGTGTGTTTGTCCCCCATTACTTCCTCTTTTGAAAGAGGAAGTAGACAACGTGCACGTGGCCCATTCAGCGGGCCGTTTTGATCCCGCTGCTTCTTCTGCACACAGCAGCAGATAGCGGCAATTCCCCTCTTTAAAAATAAGTCGGACTTGCTGGGTTGTTTTTTTTGTGGTGTGAAGAAGGCTAGAAGGGGCAGGAGGCAGACAACATCGTGAGAGGGACCCGCGGAAATCCGTGAGTGCCCAGCAACGAACGTGCAATAAAACGCTCATCTGATGGAGCTCAGGGACGTTAAAGAACTCTTGTGGTCCCTGTGAAAGAGGAGAAATGCAGGGACACCCAATATTGCTGCTCCCCTCGACTCTTGCTCTATGAAACATTTGCTGTTGACTAGACCAGCGACAAGGAGCTACGGTACAGCAGCATATCATAGAGAAAGGACTGAAACACACAGAGAGTTGCTTGCAGAAATAGGCCGCCCCCCGCCCCCCGCCCCGTCTACAGTCTGAAAAATCTACCATCTCAGTCGAACACCTTGTTCTCTGTCATGGGCAGACTGGCATTGACTTGCATCCCAGAAGGCAGTGGATGCTTTTTTCAGTTGCCCAAGGTTGCTTCATATCTGCCTTCCTGTCTTAATTTAACTCGAGCGAGGGGAGGGGGGCGGGAGGGACTCCACGTTGTAGGCAGGAAACATTAAATGATTAAAGCTGATGTCAATTTCCTCTGAATAGCAAGGTGCAGTGGGATTAGGGGTTAATCAGAGGGCATGCTGATTAAGAAATCCTGTTAACCTGCTTTGCTGTTCTCTGGTTTTGAGAAATTTAACAAAATACTCATAATAATATTCATAATAATAAGTGCACCACTTTATGGCAGTAAGTGGCACTTAGCAGTGGTCCAGAGTCTTTGGCCATCCGTCTGATTTGTTCAGCAACAGATGGCTGCGATCGGAGAACGGTGGCAGGAGCCGGAGCCGAGGATGGCCCGTGGCGGTGGGTTTTTTTTTAACACCCTTGCATTTGCGGATCTGCACGAGACGGAGAGTACGAAAAGGCAACCACTGATGAGAAAAGCCTACGGCCTACTCTTCCGAGGAGGAGCAGGAATGGGAGCTGCAGGAGGCCGGGGATTTTAAGAGGAGGATATTGCACTCAAGCGGAATAGGCTTTGGCATGGCGCTTGTGGCAGAAGGCAGCAGCAGAGCACGGACAAATGAGGTCTGGTGTGGCGGCCGCCTTCCCTGCCTGCCTTCAGGGCAGGCTTTGCTGCTGTCCTGTGTGCTCCTCAACAAGATTTTGATGCAGCACGGTTTCAGTTTTTAAGGAACCACAGGGTAGGGACTTTGGGGTGCAACAGAGAGTGTGCTCTGATAACCTCTCGCCTGGATTACTGCAATGCGTTATACGTGGGGCTGCTTTTGAAAACGGTCCGGAAACTTCAGCTGGTCAAAACAGGGCAGCAAGATTGTTAACGGGAACTGGCCAATGTGTCCGCCTTATGCCGGTACTTTCCAGCTGCACTGGCTGCCAGTACACATCTGGGCTCAATTCAAAGTGCTGGTATTAACATTCAAATCCCTAATCAGCTTGGGGCCAGGTTATCTGAAGGAACGCCTCCACCCATATGTATCTGCTTGGACCCTAAGATCATCTCCAGGGGTCCTCGTCCATGAGCCTCTGCCCAAGGAAGTGAGGCGGGTGGCTACCAGGAGGAGGGCCTTCTCTGCTGTGGCACCCTGGCTGTGGAATGAGCTCCCTAGGGAGGTTTGCCTGGCACCTACATCATACTCTTTTCCACCCAGGTAAAGACCTTTTTTAAAATTTCCCCAGTATTTTAGCATTTTGGCATCCTAGTCTTTTAGCTCTGCTGTTTTAAATCTGTATCTTAAATCCCTGCATTACTGCTCAGTATTATTTTGGTTGTATTTTTATATTGTGGGTTTAAGCTTATATTTTATGCTGTACCTTATGGTTTTAATTTTTGTGAACTGCCCAATTGAAATAAACAAACAAACAAATGTTGGGCTTCTAGAAAGCAGTATCATGGTCCCCTTGAGAAAAGTTCCAAAGTTGCAAATTTGACCAGGGCCAGATCTACACCTTGTGTCAAACCATTACGAATGTGGAACAAAAAGCAGGAAATAACACTATGAAAGCACTATATGGAATGTGTCCTGTGCCTCCGACAGTTATCAGTGCACTTCAATACTGCTATAAAGCACTAGTGTAGATCTAGCCGTATTCCAGCGTTGCTTTAGCCAAAGCCTTAGTGCATACAAGTCTGGGGTGGTGGACCTCTTTCAGCCCGATGGGCTAAATTCAGTTTTGAAGGAGCAATCAGGGGCCTCATTCCAGTGGTGGGCAGGGCCAGAGGCAAAAGGGGTGGGGCTAAAAGGATTAAATATGGCAGCCCGTTTTACCTTACTGCTAGTAACTAAGCCTTAAGAGAGGCATCTCAGTCTTTTAGAATGGGGGAAAAAACCTGCATGAAAGCTGGGGAACCACCAAATGATTGGTGGTTGGAGAAGGAGGCGGGGCCATGAGAAGGAGGCGGGTCCACCTGGGGAATCACAGATGGCTGGGTTCTGCATCCTTGACATACGAATCTGCCATGTGCGGAGTCTCACCATTGGTCAGTCTAGTTCAGTATTATCTTCTACGACTAGCAATAGCTCTCTGGGGTCCCAGACAGAGCCCCCCCCCCTCGAGTTCCTTTATCTGGACCAGTTAAGGATTGAACCTGAGACCTTGTGCATCCCAAACATGTGCTCTGTCATGGAGCTGTTCCCGTACCTGCCTTGCATGCAGAAGGCCCCTAGTTCAATCCCCGTCTTCTCCAGGTAGGGCTGGAAAAACTCCTACCTGAAACCCTGGGGAGCTGCTGCCAGTCAGTGTTAACAATACTGGGCTAGATGGGCCAATGCTCTGTCTCAGTATAATGCAGCTCCCTATGTTCCACTTCTGGTTGGCACAGTGGTGCGCATAGCAGCCTTCCAAGCCGTTGATCCTGGTTCAATTCCCAGCCAGCTGTCATACGTTCAGGGAGGGGGGCTTAGCTCAGTTGTAGAGCACATGCATAAGAACCTAGGTTGGGGATGAAGAATGTGACACGCACACCCAGTGTTGTTGGACTGCAACTCCCACCATCACAGCCAATGCTGAGGGATGATAGGAGTTTCACTTTGACAACATCTAGAGAGCTACCCATTAACTATCCCTGGCCAAACGTAAGTCTCCAGTTTTTTAATTGAAGTTGAGAACCTGGCAGTCAAATAGATGGTATTGACCTAAATGGGCCAGTGGTCCAACCCAGTAAAGGCAGCTCCATATGTTCATGTAAATCTGCAAGTTAGCAAGATAAGGATCCCCTCCTCCCTAAGGTTTACTGTTTAATAGCTGTTCACTATCTCATTTAATTCAGATGTCTTCCTGCTTTCCTTCCTCTTACAAAGAATTCATCCTCTTCTATGGCTCGTCTAGTTCCTTGGTTAATCATTTTTGATTGGTAGCATTTGGTAGGATCAGCTGTAACAATCTGGTCTTGCCTACGAAAACGGCGGCGTTGTTTTGAAGACTTTCTTGCTTCAAAGGCAAGGGAGGCCTATTAACAGCTCAGTGTCATGAGCTACTTAATCTAGATTAATAACCTGCTAATTTGTTTTACCCTCGCATCTGTTTGCATGAGCACCAGGGTTGAGAAGAAAGCAGGAAATGTTTTGGTTCTCTTAGTGGGACGTTCTTAGTAGGGCTGTGCATGGACCCTCCAAACCGCTTCGTGGCCCGATCTAGAACTTTCGGATCGGGCCCAAACCGCTTCGGGTCGATCTGACCCTCCCCCGCTCCATGGAGCGAGATCTGGAGGGACGGATTGAGACTTTGCCTCCTTTCCCTACCTACTTGCCTCTGCGGCGGACGACGGAGGCAGGTAAGTGGGGAAGGGGGGACAAAATGGAGCCCGAATAAGCCCCCCTTCCCCGGCTCTGTTGCCGCACGGACTGTGACGGACATAGGTAAGCCCCTCTCTCCCATGCCCCTTACCTGGCTCCGCCGCAATTGCTGCATGGACTGCGGCGGCACCAGGTCAGCCCCCATCCCTCCCACTTACCTGCGTTGGGAGCTCCGGATGGAGGCAAACCACTTCGCCTCAATCCGCAGCTTCCGGATTCGCGATTCGAATCAGAGCGGAGCACAGCCCTAGTTCATAGCATTCTGGTCTTCTAGTCTTACGTTTGTTACCCATCTTGCCTCCTGCTGCAAGTTTGGAGTGAAATGCCATTGTGCTTCTAATATCATTTTGATCCTGTGTTGTGGAATCTAAGCAAGTTTTCCAGCTAGTATTTACTGGGCCAACCAATATAAAAGTGGTTCTCCCCCTGCAGATAGCTAAAGATTGAGGTTTGAAAAGCCTATAAACTCCAGCTCCTTGTGCCAGGATTCACCCATTACTCCCTAGATTCCATTTTGGCTCTGCCCCACACACATCAGATGCCTTAATGCTGTGCCCATAATTCCTTTCCCTCCTTCTGTCCTAGATCTGATCATCTGGCCTTATCATTGTAGTACACATAAGAAATAGTTCCAGCCAGCGTTTGACTTCAGAGTCAAAAGGTAGTAAGCTGGAACTATTTATGTACACCTTGAGGGTGCTGCCAAGAACAGCTTCTCTGTGATGTTCTCTCCCATAATGTGTAGGAACACCCATCCTATGATGTGACATCATCCCATTGTGACTTTCCTTGCCTCCCCTTCCCACGACAGCAGACCATGAATTGGAGGGGCGGGAAATGTCAAAGCATAATGCTGTCATGTCTTAATTTGCCTTGCTGAATTTTCTGAGTCTCGAGAGTGAGGGAACCCTGCTCCGCCCCCTTGCATAGAGTAGAAAACAAATTTAAATAAATGAAAGAAGAGTAATTACTTTTGTTTTTAAAGGTGTCCTATAAAATACATCTGGAAGAAGGCCAAGCCAGGGCTTTTTTTTCAGTGTGCAGTTGGACACAAAATGTGCAGTTGGAAATCTGATAATGTGCAGTTGAAAAAAGTGGTGGGGAAAAAAAAGACACGTGTTATGTGTATGTGTTTATTAAGAACTTAACAATTGACCAAGTCAGGAATGGCATGTAACACAAATTATATAAGGATGCAGGTGAAAGAGCCCTTGGTGTGACTGATGTTGTTGGGTCCTGTGACAGTGTTGCCCAAATAGATGTGGGGGCAGAGTTGGCACGTGGGTCTATTGCATGGTCTGGTCCCTCTGAGTCTCTGTCCTGCCTACTTTTGCTGGTTAACATCTGCTTCAGGTTAGGAGGTGGTCTGTAGACCAGGACAGGTCTGCCTCCCATAGCTTGTGTGAGAGAAGTGTCTGTGCTGACGATGGGTTGGAGATCACTGATGATCCGTTACAGTGGTTTCAATTGGGGGCTGTAGGTGACAACCAGTGGTGTACTTCTCTTGGTCTGCCGTCCTTCCTGGGTATCTGAATGGCCCTGTCAATCTATCTTTAAGTTTAAGGTGCTGCTAGTGTTAGTGATAATCTGTCCAGTCGTGAAAGAGAAATAATGTGTTTGGCTTGGGCGGGTGGTGGTGGTGGTGGTGGTGGTGTCTAACAGGGCATTTGTGCAGTTGTGAAGAAGTACTTACTTTTATTTGTCCTGGATCTCCCACCAATCAGCTTCATGGGATGACCCCATTGGGTTCTAATATTTTGAGAGAGGGAGAAAAATGTCTCCCCTCTGAGGTTGGAGACAGGGCTTCTGTGACAATGAAGACAGTGTATTAGAAGTAGAT
Source organism: Elgaria multicarinata webbii (assembly GCF_023053635.1). Taxonomy (NCBI): domain Eukaryota; kingdom Metazoa; phylum Chordata; class Lepidosauria; order Squamata; family Anguidae; genus Elgaria; species Elgaria multicarinata. The sequence continues at coordinate 15,213,417 of NC_086179.1, read as the reverse complement.
TTGGGAGGCTGGGATTTAGTTTACTGCTCAGCCAGAAAACTCGTTGATTGGCTTTAGGCAAGTCACTTGGCCTAATCCACAGGGTTGTTGTGAGGATAAAGTGAGATACCCCAGGCATATCGCTCCTGAGATTGGAAGAAGCGCAAAGTACGAATAGATTCGGGACAATTTTAAAATCAGCTCCGTGGGCAGGTGCTCAGTATTTACTGCTTGAAAGGAGAGAGAGGAAGTTGCAGGCTGTTTTTCTTTCCCCCACAAGCACAAAGTGTTGCGCCTGTTTTGAAAGCTGTGTCCACTTTGATAAAAAGCAGAAAAAGCAGAATGCATCCTGTAGCGGGGAGAGGGTGGGGTGGAGGGCTTCTTGCGTCACAAACCGCTCACAAATTCGTCACTGTAATCTTTTGCTTCCTCAACAGCAGCCTCTTCTCACAGCACATGGGCAACCGCAACCACATCCTTTCTTTGGGTTCTCCCTATAGGTTTTCCTGTGTCAATGGTTCTGACAGATGGTGGCACAAACATACAGTATTTTCGGGGCAGGATGTGAGAGATCTTATTTTGCCCGGTGCTCCGATGTCCAATTTTAACCCTCGTACACTTGTACCGAAGGAAGCATGCGCCCGTTCTCACAGCGTTGTGAAAACAGATGCAGGATGAGAACGTGGCGACTTTTCTCCCCAGTGGCCAGTAGCCCACACTGCAGATCTGTAAATGTTCTAGCAGGCCAGGGCATCTGATTGGCCCACGAAGGTCACCTGATGCCCTGAGCCAAGAGGTTACTGGGCTGTGGTGCAAGTGTCCCAGGCGGGAGCACCTGCAAAGTTTCCTCATTGGATCAACAGCCCTGCTGGTGCAAGTCTCCCGAATCAAGCCCTCAAGGAAGTAAGGGGAAGGGGCGTTGCTTCTTAGACTGCAGAGTAGAAGGGAAACCCATTCTGGCTCCATCTGTCAGTTGGAGATATAAGGGCTGCTGGCAGCTTACGTCCCTGCTGCCATCATGGCAAGGGAAAGGCTGGCCTAGCCTCATCCGTTGGCCAGAGTAGAAAGAGCAGCTGTACAGAGCTTGCTTCCCAGCTCCCTTCCAGAGAGAACCCTTGGCTCCCGTTACTCCAGGATGACACAAGGGAGAAGGAGCATGCCGTGGCTAGCCGGAGGAACAAAGGTTGCTGGGTCTGTTTCAGCACCTCCATCCAAGCAAGAGCACCAGCGAGGAAAGGACCACCTGACCCCAACTGGACATAAACTCCTGCTTACAACTCACCACTTTATTCTGGGGTCATCAAATCTATCTCCAACCTTCCACTCTCCCCCCTTGTGTGACTTCTCTAGATAGTTCATAACTTGAGGGCGAGTCCTGCCTTTCACTTTTTTAAAGAAACAAAACAAAACAGACTGATTTGAATTGCTTTGGGAAACCATTTTGTCTGAAGCCCAGGAGGAAAACATACATGAAATATTATAAAAATAAACAAATGCCAAGGATTGTGACTTAGTTGAAACAAGTCCCATTTTCTTGTATATGTTCCTGGTAAATTGCTTTCTAGAAGTTACATCTCTGAGTAAGAGGTGGATACATGTTGTGTTTAGTGCATATGCACATGGACATGAAGACAAAATGGAAGTGTTGCCTTCTGGTGAATCGGAGTCCACCAGGAGAAGAGCCTTCAGTGTGGTGGCCCCCTTCAGGGTTCCAGCCAGTTGGCCATGTCCTCTTCTATGAAATTCCATCCCATCCAGTGGAGGCCGGTGGCTCCAATTTTTGTTTTGTTTTGTTTGTTTATTATAACCAATTTGTTCATTTTGTTTTGTTTTGTTTGCTCCGGGTTCTGATGTCAGTGGGGTGGGGAATCCGCTCCTGGTTTTAGCCAGAACCAGTCAAAACTCTCGAGGAGCTATCCAAGGTGCTGGAGATTGCTCTCCTGTGCCATATTCACTGACCATACTCAGTCCTCATGGAGCTGTTTTGGGGGCTTCTCACTCTCCCCTTAGATTTTTTTTTATATACTTATGCAAACTTAGAGTTCTCCCAAGCATGCCAACCCTCCCCCCTCTCCATTTGATGGTGCCATTTCGACTATGTAATAATCAAATGGGGGTACCATTTCGACTACATAAGAATGAAATGGTGGTGCCATTTTGGCTATGTAAGAATGAAATGGTGGTGCCATTTTGGCTATGTAAGAATCAAATGCAGGTGCCATTTTGGCTATGTACGAATGAAATGGTGATGCCATTTTGGCTATGTAAGTATCAAATAGTAGCACCGTTTTGGCTATGTACGAATCGGATGATGGCACCATTTCGGCTATGTACGAATCAAATGGTGGTGCCATTTCGACTACGTAAGAATGAAATGGTGGTGCCATTTTGACTACATAAGAATGAAATGGTGGTACCATTTTGGCTATGTAAGAATCAAATGGTGGTGTCATTTTGACTATGTACGAATCAAATGTAGGTGCCATTTTGGCTATGTATGACTCAAATGTAGGTGCCATTTTGGCTATGTAAGAATGAAATGGTGGTGCCATTTTGACTACGTAAGAATGAAATGGTGGTGCCATTTTGACTACATAAGAATGAAATGGTGGTACCATTTTGGCTATGTAAGAATCAAATGGTGGTGTCATTTTGACTATGTACGAATCAAATGTAGGTGCCATTTTGGCTATGTATGACTCAAATGTAGGTGCCATTTTGGCTATGTAAGAATGAAATGGTGGTGCCATTTTGACTATGTAAGAATCAACAGCCTGGGAATGAGTTCTGTATTAGTATATTGGATTACCAATGCACAAGACGTGTGTCCCTATTTTCATCTCCAAACTGTTGAAGGACATAGAAGTGGATCAGCTGTAGATTTGACACGTGGACATAACAGTGCTCCTAAAACTGGCCCGTCGCCTCTGCAAACCAGGGTGCCCTCACATTGTTGGCTATTTCTTTCTGCATTACTGCAGCTTGTTTGAAAGCCAAATCATTACTCATGCTCCAGTTTCCTTTTTGCAAGATGCTTGTTTGGAATCTGCCCTTGCCCTAATGATCTACACCTAACTGTAGCGTTGTGCACAGAGATGGAGCTAGGGCCAGACCCAGTGTATCAGGGCCACAGTAACAGGGTCCCTGGGATAGGGATTACTATTATTATTTATTATATTTCTGTACCGCCCCATAGTAGAAGCTCTCTGGGCAGTTTCCAAAAGATTAATGGGGGATAAATTCATTTGGTCTGCATTTTAATGCAAATTTTCCTAATTTCACACTTTAGAACCAATAAGCAAAGTAAAACTCCGTTATCCTTCGAAATTTGGTTGTCTCCAAATTTTGCAATGGAGTTCTCCTGTCCAAAAGTAATGCATACGAAAATGCATGTATTAGGAAACAGGGTTGTATGGACTTTGTTAAATCCATGTCGTCTGCATTTCATGGATCATCACACATCTTTCATTCCATTGTCTGCTCATTGACAGAATCAGATTTTTTGTAGAAGGGTTTCATTCTACTTGTGCGAATTTGCATGTGTGCTAATCTGCATTAGCCCATTCACATTTGCACAAACCTCCCCCAAAGTGGGGGAAAACTGGAAAATATGTAAATCCTCCCCCATTTACATTTTCATGCTTTAGCCTATAGGGCAAAATAATGCATTATATTAGGAAGATTACTTGCAAGAATGTGTATATTAGACAAAATTGTGTTAAAATTGCATGTATTAGGAGAAATGCACACACACAATCTCAGAGTTTGAGGTGAACCGCTCCTGGGATTGAGAAAAAAGGGGAAAAAAGAGAGAGAAACTGGAATTGAAAGGTTTGGCTATTGCTACCCTGGGGATTGTTGCAGGAGGCCTGCTAGAGAGTTGGAAGGCATCTGATTTAACGCTGAGGCCTGAGTTTCTACACCTATTCTCCAGGCTTGTAAATGGCTACTTGCTTCTGTTCAATTGACAAATAAGTAGGGGTGTGCACGGAACCCCTGATCCGCCACGCAGGCCGATCCGAAAATTTCAGATCGGCCCGCTCCGCGCTGCTCCACCCATAGTCCGCTCCTCTTCGCCGTGGAGCTCCGGCTCCGAATCGGAGCTCCGCAGTGGAGGGGAGTGGCGCCAGGTAAGGCCCCCTCCCTCCTCTCCCTTACCTGCATCCGTCCACGGTCCCTCGGCTTCTTCAATTGAAGAAGCCGAGGGACTGCAGACGGACACAGGTAAGGGAGATGAGGGAGGGGGTTTACCGGGCCTTGCCGCTGTCACCGCATGGGCGACAGCGACAGCGGCAGGGCCCGGTAAACCCCACTTACCTTTCTTGCGGAGCGCCGGATCGAGGCGAAGGATCCGCCTTCACCTCGATCCTCTTCGCAACGCTCCGCCGGCCCCCCAATCCTCTTCGCCTCCGCTTTAAGGGGAGGCGAAGCACCCCGCTCCGCTTCTAATTCGCTGGTCCGATTAGAAGCGGAGCACATCCCTACAAAGAAGGATCTTTCTCCAGGTGACTCCATGGTGGAATTTTATATCATTTGTCTCTTTTGGGATATGACCAATGATTTGGGTGAAGTTTCTCCCCCCTCGATTCTTAGAATAGTAGAGTCGGAAGGGGCCTGCAAGGCCATCGAGTCCAACCCCCTGCTGAATGCAGAACTCTACCTTAAAGCATACCTGACAGATGGCTGTCCAGCTGCCTCTTAAATGCCTCTAGTGTGGGAGAGGCCACGACCTCCCTAGGTAATTGTTTCCTCTCAAAGTTTGCAGCCCTGTGCAGAAGTTCATCCAGTCAATGACATTTCGGTAACCCCGCTTTGTGGGGGATTGCATCCTTTGGGCTTTCTTTTTGCCACGAGAACACTGAACTCAAAGTGTTCTTAGATCTCTGGCTTCTTGTCTGATTTATAATCTCTTTTATGTCAGCCTTGCTCAGGTCAGGGCAAGAACAAGCTAATAAGTGTTGGGAGTCTTGGTTCGATATAGCCTTTTGGGTTACCTTTCTTGTTGTTGAGCATGAGCTATCTGGCGTGCCAGACAATACGGAGATTTTTTATTTTTATTTTGAGTGAATGTTTAACTTTTGATGAATGCTCTATTGTTCTGGGGCGGCAGCAGGATAGAACGCCACTTGGAAACTTTACAACCCAGACACCTTGTTCTAGGTCCCATGCTGGGTTTATACAAAAACAGAAGTACAGTCAGTACCGTTTTTTGGGGGAAAGGTGTGACCTTCTCATAACACCTTTGATGGATTTAACCCATTCGTACCTTTCAGGAAAACCCTACCTAGTGGCATCAGAGCTAAGGTCCTTTATGCCTGAATATTGCAACTCTGCAGTCCTAATAGCCACAGCGCTGCAGTAATCTGATGATCGGAGATGCAAGAGGACAGTGTGACGGTGTTGGCTAGAGTGACCATATAAAAAGGAGGACAGGGCTCCTGTACCTTTAACAGTTGTAATGAAAAGGGAATTTCAACAGGTGTCATTTGTATGCATGCAGCTATACTAGATGACCAGATTCAAAAGAGGGCAGGGCTCCTGAAGCTTTAACTGTTGTGCTTAAGAAGGAATTTTGCCAAGTGCTGCAAGACACCTGCTGAAATCCCCTTTTCTGTACAACTGTTAAAGGTACAGGAGCCCTGTCCTCCTTTCCATATGGTCACCCTAGTGTTGGCAGCTTGATCTATGGGATTTGTCATTTGAATTACATGTCCTTCTTGGGCTAGAGGAGACTCAGTGTTAGGGCAAATCCAGTAGCAAGTCAGTAAATAGGCAAAACGTCAAGCATAGTGGTATCAGTCCAGCAAGAGAGCAGGGCAAGGCAGGAGTAGTCAATAGATGGTCAAAGGCACATAATTAACAGTCAAGAAGGTGAGTTCCAAAAGGATTTCCACGGTGCCCCAGCCATGGGTTTCTTCTGGAAACCCTAGAACATTTTATTTTAAAGTTTGTGTAAATAGCAAGTTGTAAAAATTGCAGCTGCAATTGCTGAAATAGCTGGGTCAATGAAATGATGGAGGGAAGGCTTCATGTTGATTCAGTCTTGTCCAACCCTTCTCACCTGGTCATACTTGATGAGTAACATTTGCCTTTGGGGGGACCAAGCAAGAAAACTTCCATAAACTGGATCTTTCAAAATGATCTCAAAATAAAACCAACTCATAGGTGTTTTTTCGTTTTGTTTTTGTTTTTAAACTAGATAGGTAGATAAATTATGGGCAAAATAATTTTGTGGCCTTTTTTTTTCTCGCAAGGCTGCATTGAGTGCTTTAGCATTGTGTTGGAAACACTAACGCTGGGCTTGTTCAGATGTAACGTCAGACCACACATTGGTGTTTTGCGAGTGAAGTTTGAAGAGCCCCAGCCTTGCACCTTTTCCCTTCTTCTTTTGCACATGGTTTCTTTCCACCATCCCTGGTTTAGGTGATCCATAGTTTGCTGTTCCATTGGGAAAGTCAGACTGTGGTTTGGGTTGGTCTGCAAACCAGAGTCACAAGCCAGAATTTGTGCTGGGTCTGCAAGCTAGTATCAAAGGTTAGACTGACAGTTCCAATGAAGCAGCAAATGATGCTTTACTTCAAACCAATATCAGGAGGCAGGGAGTGAGGCGGGGAGAGGTTGCATGAATCCAAGGATCCTCAAGTCTCATTCAGTTCGGTGCATCGTCTGAATTGATCCCATTTTCATCATGCAGAGGAAAAGTTCAGCCTTCGCCTTGGAGGTGCAAATGACCGGCAGGGATGGGATACAGTCCAGCAGCATGACGGATCCAAGAAGAGAACCTCAAGCCAACCTGATCCATGTGTCAGAGGGAGTGGACAGATCTAGTGACTGTTGAGCAGGCATAAACATTGGGTTTCTGTTTGCAAGGTCAGGAAACTTGGGTTCTCCTGGTCTACGCTGATAACTTTGTCTTTCCCCCCTAGTAAGGCACTGTTTGTGTTAAATTTAAATAGCAAAGGGAAAATGTCATTAGCTGCTCTTGACAATCAACTCACACATTTGGAAATAATGATCTGGAGCACTTGAACTTTCGTCAGCGGGCTTATTTTGGTTTGTTTTTGTGTGCGCTACTCGGTATATATCAGGGAGTTTAAATAAAAGGGATGGTTAACATTTGCATAAGGCTTTTCATCCATGGTTGCAGTGTTCCCTGTGGAGCGCCCCGCTTCCCCCTTTTAAACCAGAGCTGCGCAACTTGTGGCCCGCTAGACATTTTGGCCTACACCTCCTATCATCCCTCGCCATTGGCTATGCTGGGCTGATGGGAGTTGTAGTAAAAAATACCTGGAGGCCGCCCATTGGCCACCCTAGCTTTAAATCTCCTTCCAGAACAGGAAGTGAGACCGCTGTGGTTCTTTCCACCCCTCCAAGTTCCAGTCCTGTTTGCCTGCAGTGTTGCTCAGCCGGAGTTGCGAGCAGGATTCCAGGTGTGCCTCAGAAAAGGTAATGGACAGGTGACTGGGACCACTGGAGACAAGAAGAGTTCTGGCTGCCTCGTCTCTTGCTCTGGAGCAAGGTATGGAAGGCTACACCCAGTGTTTGGGTTACGTGGTGGAAACCCCTATCCTTACATACATGGTCCCTACAACAGTCCTGTATAGTAGGCCAGCATTATTAGCCTCATCTTACAGGTAGGACAGGCGGGCTGAGACTCACTTGATTAAAGCCGCTCAGGGGTTCGATGGTGGAGCTGAGTTTAAAACTGCAGGCAACAAGATTATAGCTCATGCTCTTAACCACTATTTACAAAGTTAACTGCATTTCAAGGAACCATTTCCTCAAAGAGCTCATTGGTATATGTTGTTCTTTTTACCCACAATACCCTATGAGGTAGGCTGGTGTGAGAGTGTGTGACTGGCCCAGTGTCACCCAGGGACCTTCATTAGATTGGCACCCATAGTCTCTAAATAGTAACTCTAAATTTGTACTTACAATATTTTGCATTTGTGTGTGCATGTGTTTGTCCACCTATAATGAAAGAGGAAGTCTGTCTGTCCATCCGTCTGTCAGTGCCATTGCCCCAAGGCTGTGAAACCTAGACACTTCAAACTTGGTATGCATAATAAGAGGACCCGGGGGGGGGGAGTATATTGCAGGATTTTTAAAAAAGAAAACACACAATTAATAATAATTAATTTAAACATGTCATTGTGGTTGGAACTTGTAGTATCACTATCATCCACGAGGGGTAGACTTCCATAACCAGCACATAGAATCATAGAATCATAGAATAGCAGAGTTGGAAGGGGCCTACAAGGCCATCGAGTCCAACCCCCTGCTCAATGCAGGAATCCACCCTAAAGCATCCCCGACAGATGCTTGTCCAGCTGCCTCTTGAAGGCCTCTAGTGTGGGAGAGCCCACAACCTCCCTAGGTAACTGATTCCATTGTCGCACTGCTCTAACAGTCAGGAAGTTTTTCCTGATGTCCAGCTGGAATCTGGCTTCCTTTAACTTGAGTCCATTATTCCGTGTCCTGCACTCTGGGAGGATCGAGAAGAGATCCTGGCCCTCCTCTGTGTGACTTTTAAGTATTTGAAGAGTGCTATCATGTCTCCCCTCAATCTTCTCTTCTCCAGGCTAAACATGCCCAGTTCTTTCAGTCTCTCTTCATAGGGCTTTGTTTCCAGACCCCAGATCATCCTGGTTGCCCTCCTCTGAACATTCCATACTTTGCATTCCATACTGTCTGAAGCCAGGGAAGATTAGGGGGGCAAAGTTAAGGTGACCATATGGAAAGGAGGACAGGGCTCGTGTATCTTTAACAGTTGGATTGAAAGGGGAATTTCAGTAGGTGTAATTTTTATGCATGCAACACCTGGTGACATTCCTTCTTCATCACAGCAGTTAAAACTATAGGAGCTATAGTAGAGTGACCAAATGCAAAAGAGGGCAGGGCTCCTGCAGCTTTAACTGTTGTGATGGAGAGGAAATTTCATCAGGTGCTTCATGGCTACAAAGGACACCTGCTGAAATTCCCTTTTCTATGCAACTGTTAAAGATACAGGAGCCCTGTCCTCCTTTCCATATGGTCACCCTAGGCAAAGGGTAGCGTTATATGCCTGACCCCTCCCATCTTCTGTGGGGCAGTTGGCATGGCTTTGTTGAGATGGGCAGATCCTGACAGCTGTGTACGTTTGCTGTGCGTATGGCTTTTGCATCAGTAGGGTGGTTTGAATGGTAGAGTTTGCTGGAAGAAGTTATACGAACACATTAAAGTTGCATATAATCCTATGTGCCCTTACGTTGAGACAGGCCATTGGTCCATTTAGCTAAGTATGCTCTGCTCTAATTAGAACAGCTCCGCTGTGTCTCAGGCAAAGAGGTCTCCACCGTCACCAGCTCCCTGAGATCCTTTAAATGGGAGGTGTCCAGGATTGGAGCCAGATGCCTTATGTGTGCATCGCAAAACCATGTGCTCTACCACTGAGAAGGACAAAGGCTAACCTGCGATTTTGAATCCAAAAGCAGGACCTCGGGGCTGAGGGTAAACGCGAAAAATGGCCTTCACTTTTGAATTGGGAGGGGAAATGGTGACTTCTATTTATCATAGAATCATAGAATAGTAAAGTTGGAAGGAGCCTATAAGGCCATCGAGTCCAACCCCCTGCTCAATGCAGGGATCCACCTCAAAGCATCCCTGAAGATGGTTGTCCAGCTGCCTCTTGAATGCCTCTAGTGTGGGAGAGCCCACAACTACCCTAGGTAATTGGTTCCATTGTCGTACTGCTCTAACAGTCAGGAGGTTTTTCCTGATGTGCAGCCGGAATCTGGCTTTCTGTAACTTGAGCCCGTTATTCCGTGTCCTGCACTCCGGGATGATAGAAAAGAGATCCTGGCCCTCCTCTGTGTGACAACCCTTCCAGTATGTGAAGAGTGCTATCATGTCTCCCCTGAATCTTCTTTGCCCCTCTTTGACACATCACGAAAACGAAGCTTCAGCCTTTATAATTTAATCAGTTGGTAATAACGTGGCTGTGGGCAGCTGATAGGAGAATGTGCCTGCTTTTAGTTCTAAAATAAACTGTGAACTTACACGTTGAAGTGCTTTGGCGACGAAGTTTGGAGCGAATGATTGTGAGGAAACCCTTCACCAACGCGTGACAACGAATGAGCCGTGCTGGCGTGATTCCTCTGCCACGTCCCCAATCTAAAGCTATTACGGTTTTTCTACCTGAGGCCAGTGACAGCTTAAACATTGCCTGTAAATGTTTCGGTCGAGCAGGGCTCCGTCAACAAGCTGCTTATGGCTTTAGCAGATTGCTCCTCTGTCCCCCCCCACCTTGGTTTAGTATTTTTGGAACGTCACACAGGGCTATAGGCAAAAATGCAGCTTCATCGTGTTGAGGGTATTTCAGGGGAGGCGGGGAGCATGCCAGCCCGTCAGGAGACAAGGATAATTCTTGTAACACTAAACCTTGGTTCAGCAGTACGTTCAAACACAGATGCTGAGAGAGAAGGCAAGTAACTTAAGGGAAGCGCTCCTATCAGTCTCTGAATTGTTTTTAACTCCCAATTCTTCCCCCATATTCTGGATGGGGCAACTACATTTTTAATATCTCCAGCTGTGTCAACTTTTCTCCCTCCCTGCATGACAATTAGCACCTGTCTGAGACCCCTCTATTCCCCTCCCCTCTTTATGATTTCCTTTTCTCAGTCTTCTATGTTTTACTTTCAGCAGTTGGCTGCTAAATAGCAAAACCTGTTGATACCACTTGCCGCGTCATCCCAACGTTGTTGTTCTCAGGATCGTCTGTGTGTATGTGTACATATGTACGTGTTTGATAAGCTGCTGTAATTTGGAGATTGGTTTCATCCAAGGTGTTTTACATTCTTGAACGCCAAATCTGCATACATCCCTTCCCCAATTAACGGGTACCTTTCAGTTGCCAGTTAATGCTGCCTCCTCTTCCTCCTCCTTGTTGTCTTCCTCCCCTCCTCCTCCTCCTCCTCATCTATCTATCTATCTATCTATCAATCACTGAAGGCATTTTTACACTTCGGAACCATGTGGAAGGATATATCAGGGATCCAAACCATTTCCCCGCTTCTTTTCCTGAATCAGCATTCCAAATTCCCTGTTGAACCTGAACCACAATACACACATACATACATACACACCCGCTCCAAACTCAGAACTGTCAGCTTACCATTTCAAAATATGGGTTTTGTTAGCACCCCCCTCGAAGTAGCAGTACAACCACAAATATCTTGGGTTTGTCTAACGCCTTAGTTAGACCTAAGGATTATCCCAGGAAAATGGAGGGATTGTCCCTGCCTGCTCCCGGGATCCCCTGTGTGTCATTTGGATGCACAGGGATGATCCCGGGATGATCCCGGGATATAGGCCTTGTCTAGCCATGGACTAAGTTACTGTTCTCTCCTCTTTAAGGACTGGGAAGCAACACGTAAGACACAGGCCTGCTGCTTTAGGGTTAAAGTGTGAAATCAACTGTAATTAAGTAGTAGAAATTAAAAACATATTTAAAGTGTTCTGCATTTTCCACCCACACCCACCATCATTCATTATGTTTATTGGTGAAGACTGACACTTAATTATCACAAATTAGAAGCATTAACTTATTCTACTCCACTTTGTAGAGCAGCACTGTACTGCAAATCATGCTTAAGTTTTCTCATGTGAATTAGAAGTGAACCGCTCCAGAGGTATCCCTGAACCAGAACAAGTTCAGTTGTAGCTGAACCCTAAAGGGAACCACACCCCAAAGCTAGGTGGTTTCACTTCATGATGATGATGATGATATAGAAGAGGGAAGAGAGTTTAAAACTGTTAGGACAATTTAAAGTTGTAAAAGTTATTTCCACAAACTCTAATTACGTGTGGATCAAGGCCTAAAATTTCTTGGGCCCAGTTAGCAGAGTGCCAGTTGTGAGGAATGTGGGCAGTCCCTGTTTTGGATCTGGGTTGCTTAGTGAGATGACCAAAGTGCAGCAAATTACAAGCCAAAGGCAGCACGAAATGGAGATGTAGGGCTCTCTACATGGAGCTGTCTCTGAAAAGTGTTTGGAAGCTCCAGCTAGTGCCAAATTAATCAGCCAGAGTTTTGTCTGCATTCCTAAGCACAATTCAATTCCGAGCACAATTCAGTATTTCGAGCACAGTTCAGTATTCCGAGCACAATTCAGTATTCCGAGCACAGTTCAGAAGCTCTGGTTATTACCTAAATGGTTTAAAATTGGAATGTTTGAAATATTGGCCTCAGCTAGGCCTAGCGGACTAGCGCGACGGAGGGGTGAAGATCCCGCGATATTTTTATCGTGAGATCTCCCCCTCTGTTCACACGCAGCACGCGACGACCTCAGAGGGAGAGGTGTCGTGCCTGCCATTTTGTTTTTAAAGAGACAGGAGCTTACGAGCGCTCGTGCACAAAAGGTATGTCCTTTTTTTTAAAAAAAAATCCCCAGCTCTTCCCCCCCCCACGCCCAATGGGCGCAGAGCTCCGTGCGTGGGCCCTGGCTCCTCGTGAGGAACTGCGAGGAGCCAGGAGAAACTGCTACGCCCAGCCACACATTTCACGGTCTTGGGCTCAGCCCGAGACTGCAGAAAAATCGGGCCTAAAGTGGAGGGCAAGATCCCGGGGCAAGGGAGGGATCATCCCTCCCTGATCCTGGGATCCCTTGTGCATCATGTGAATGCACAGGGACGATCCTGGGGATCGCCCCGTGATTTTGCCCTGTGTAGCTAAGGCCTTGGTGTCTTTTATCATGGTTAGCCTGGCAGTAGATATGCATTTTTTATCTATATCAGGCTGAAAGCTTTTTGACTAGTGGTCTGCTGCAGGGCAGAATTATTTTACTTCTTGCTTGCTGATGTACCATTTTTATTTATTTTAAATAACAGCCCAGGCCAATTTCTTTTAGGAAAGATGAACAAAGCATTTTAGGAATGGATGACTTTTTGCAACTGAGGGATATAAACAGTATGCTGTCCCCTAAGGATCTGTATTGGGAACGATGCTACTTTACTTTGTTCAGGAATTTATCTACAACAGGGGTAGTGCCTGATGGGTTTTTTTACTTCCTTTGTGCTGGAGCGCACTTGTGCTCCGGCGCCTGTATTTTCTCTTTTAAAAAATGGCAGGTGCAACGGGTGCGACGTCCGTCTTCCCTTTCAGGATGTCACGCTTCCGTTTAGATTCCCAGGGACAATTCTGGAAGCCGGTAAGTCCAGGACTGTCCCCGAAGGCCCGTAGGTGTAGAACGGGCCTTAGTTTCTGCATGAAGACAGAGGTGCGTGTAGGATGGCAGTCCACGTTCATAAAATGACAGGCAAATCTCCCCATATTTAAATTCATCCTACCCCCCGCCTGCCTACCCGCTTTCCCATTTGTTACTTGATAATAAAAGACTCCAAGAGTGTGAATCCATTTTTTATTTTTTTTTGCTAATGCTGTCTTCAAAGCAAAGCACAGCTGAAACTAAATAATTCAGCCAAGACAGAGAGGAATTTTTAAAAAATCCCACACCAAAAACAACAACAGCAAAACCACCAACACAACCCAGAGAAGTACTCTAGCTTCCCAGATGCAGCATGCGCGGTCTCTGCAATTTAAAGTTGCAGCTGCTCTACTTTCTCTCTCCCCCTCCCCGTCCCCCACTCTGTGACGCAAATCCAGGCAGCGTTCCGTGTTGCCGCAGGGCAGAAGCTCAGAGCTTCTCGCTCGCTTCCATCCCCGTGCTGATCTCTAATCAGAGCAGGGACATGAAACTGGGACAGCCAAATGACTCTGCGGAGTTCAAAACGGAGATGCGGAGAGTTTGAGGTGAGCGGCGTCGCAGGAGGCCTTCGATTCGACCAGAGAAAGCGAGAAGTAATAACAGGGGCGGGGACTCCTGCCCGTGGCAAATGTCGCTCCAGCGAGGGCCAGCACGAACAGTGCGCTTCGAAATGTATCAGCGTGGGCTACCCTGCTTCTCTCTCGCCAGCCGAAAGCAGCGTTCAAGTAAATAATGCGTACGAGTGAAAATAAAATCTCATTGCTCTCGCAGAGGAACATAGTGTCATCTGGCAGATGTTCCGTGTTGTTTTATGGACCTTCTTTAGGTGTTTCTATTATTATTATTATTATTATTATTATTATTATTATTATTATTATTATTATTATTATTTTGCACCAAAGCCGAAGCTCTCTGGGCAGTTTACAAAAGTTAAAAACGGTGAACATTAAAAAGAAATATACAAAATTTAAAACCATAAAATACATACAAAAACAGACAATATCCATTTAAAAACTACTATTCTGGGGTCAGTTCAAAAACTCAGCATATGCTGTTAAATGCCTGGGAGAAGAGAAAAGTCTTGACCTGGCACCGAAAAGATAATAATGTTGGTGCCAGGCGAGCCTCGATGTTGGACTGCAACTCCCATCACCCCCTGTCCATTGACCATGCTGGCTGGGGATGATGGGGCTTGGAGTCCAAAACCATCTGGGCCGCCACAAAGTTGCCCACTGCTGTCTCCGTCTCTCATAATACCAGAAACCGGGGCCATCCGGTGAAGTTCAATAGTGGGTGATGGTGCTTATGTCAGCATGGTGCTCCCCAGGGGTGTGTAGAGTGAGATGCCTGGGGCCTGATGGTGTCTTACGGGAATGTGCATGCTGGCAACTCTGCAAAGAGCATTGTAAGAGCTATGTTGCTTCCCAGGCTTTTCTTTTTCGTTTTCAAAGAGGAAGGAGTGCATGAGCGCTCGTACGCAACAGGTAAGTGTTTTATTATTTTTTTAAAAGTTTCCCACTCCCTCCCCCAATCTGCGCCCTGCACGGGGGTCCCGGCTCCTCACGAGTAACCGTGAGGAGCCGGGACAAACCGGGACACCCACCCACATGTTCCACGGTCTCGGGATCAGCCTGAGACCACGGAAAAAGCAGGCCTAAAGTGTAGGGCCATATTCCGGGGCAAGGGATCCCTCCCTGATCCCGGGATCCCCTGTGAACACACAGGGACGATCCCGGGGATCGCCCCGTCTAGCTGTGGCCTAACTTCGGTTTTGACATGAGAGGGAGAGAGAAGGAGAAGAAAGTGCATTTTTTAGGAAGGCATCCTCATTTTTATGAGGCTGGGCTTTGAGAATGTGCACTTTAGATCTGGTTTTATGGCTTTAGTTAACAGCTCCGATAATTTGAATGAGTCCACAATAACCATCAATCTTACCTTTTTATGGCTCCAGGCTAAAATAAGCAAATAGCGAGAAATGCTCGTATCCCTGCGTTTCTAACAATATTTTATTTGAAACAACGAAATATTGCCGATTGCTGTGCTTTAAACAGAAGAGCCTTCTTTGTCTGCCCGCTATAAGGGATGGAAACTAGGAGAGGTAACCCTTTCGGGACTTTCACACAAAGCTTGGACATATACATCATGAGCAGCAAGGCAATATTGGCCAATCTCAAATGGAGTGTTTTGCTATATGCCAGGATCATCCATGCAGTCCTGTCCTTAGACAGTAGTTGTTACAGTGGGACATGCAACATTTTTTTGCAAAATGGAATGATCCGGTTCAGGATTCCAGCCAGCCCCCCACATTTCTAGAGTTTTTCTCCCACAATTGCCCACTGAACATGCTCAGTCTTCATTGGGTTGTTTTGTGATCTCCATTTAGGGTTTCATTTTTTTGTACCTCTGCAGACCTTTGGGACATCTGAACACCCACCCCATCCCTGAAGGCCGCCCATGCATGGTGGAGCATGGGTGATGCCGTTTTGCCTACCATGAGCAGTCTCCAGGGATATCACCTTGCAAATTCAAATAGCACTGGTGAAGTTCCTCTCAGGCCTTAGCTAGACCTAAGGTTTATCCCGGGATCGTCCTGGGGTCGTCCCTGCCTGCTCTCGGGATGCCCTGTGTGTCATTTACATGAACAGGGATGACCCCGGGATGATCCCGGGATAAACCTTAGGTCTAGCTAAGGCCTGAATCTCTTAGTTGTACAAAGGGTAGCCTGTCATGCTTGCACAACTGGTTGTGCAACCAGTTCCACAAGTTAAATGTGCAACCGGTTTGCAGAGCAGTTCGCGCAAAAGTTGTGCGTAAGCAGCTGTACAACGGTTTACACAACTGTGCTTGCGCAAATGTAGCTTTAGTTGGATTCTCCTCTTGTGTGTAGTTTGGAACCTAGTTTCCGCTAGTGCAGTTTCATTTGTGGAATGACACAGTTGGCAACAAGGGAGAGAGCCTTTACAGTGGTGGCCCCCAATTGAGACTTGCCTGGTGCCAACATTGTTATCTTTTTAGCGGCAGATCAAAACCTTTCTCTTCTCCCAGGCATTTTACATCATTTAACAACATATGCTAAGTTTGTTTGTTTTTAATGGACCCCATTGTTTAAAATGGATACTGTTTTATACTGTTGTTTTAATTTTTTTTTTATGTTTTTAAATTTTGTATACTTTTTAATGTTCACTGTTATTAACTTTTGTAAACCACTCAGAGAGCTTCGGCTATGGGGCGGTATATAAATTTAATAAATAAATAAATACTGCCCATAAAAATCCACATTCGGAGCATGAGTTTGCTCTTAATACACAGAATCTCAACTTCGGTTGACAATTCCCTCTTGTTGCTATTTGGATGTGCAGGTGAAACATATAGACAAGGGAAGATACAGTTTCTTTTCAATTACCCCATTTTCTATGGACATCTTGGCTCCAATATTTTTTAGTCTGTGTGCAAGAAAGGGAAAGAAGAGAGCAAGCGATCATGGAAGATTTACAGTGATATTTCTTTCAGAAAACCAGCTGTTTAAAATTCACCCTCAATTGCAGTACCAACACACAGAGACCTTGGTTATGTATCCCATGGTAACATTCTGCTATTGTGAGGGCACTTTAATTCATGCAAGCCAGGGTATTTGATTGTTTTTCCCCATGCGATTTTATTTTATTCCGAAATAAAGTTAACAATATGAACAAAGGAGAAAAAGAACATGCATAATAATAAATCAAAACCACTAAAGCAACAAAGGAATTTGGTAATTATAAATCTTCATCTATAACTGATGTGCTTATGGAACATCTACAGTAAAATGTCCTAAGTAGGAGCACAGTACCTAACTACATTAAGAATACAAGTTATACAACATATAAAAAGAGCACCCGCAATTGTATGTGTTTATGTGTATATTCATCAGACAAAATACAAGCCACTGGAATTTTTTCATAGGTTTTAAGAGCCTCAACATAGGAAATAAATAGAAACCATGGTGCCATAGTATAATTCTTCAAATTAGGATTCTTAGCTCGCTGTAATTGCTGGACAGCCCTTACTGATAGGAAGTTTTTCTTAATGTTTAGCTGAAATCTCCCTCTGTGCAACTTCCAGTCGTTGATTCTAGTCCTGCCCCCTCCATAGCAGAGACTAACTCTGCTGAATCTTCTGCAAGGCAGCTTAATCTTTTCTTCTCCAGGTGAAACATACAAGCACTTTCTGTTTGTGGAAAGCCACAATTGGATACTTGTTGCTATTCCAGAGTTGCAGTGAAATTTTCCATTGCTGTCCCAGAATATCAAGTTGTCTTTCCCATTCTTCCATGCAGGAGAAGTAACTAGGCACATGTTCAGCCAAACTAGTGGTACTGGACTCCTAAGGTGACCATATGAAAAAGAGGACAGGGCTCCTGTAGCTTTAACAGGAGATTTTCAGCAGGTGCCGTTAGTAGGCATGCAGCACCTGGTGAAATTCCCTCTTCATCACAACAGTTAAAGCTGCAGGAGCCCTGCCCTCTTTTGTATCTGGTCAGGTGTGCAGGGCTCCTGCAGCTTTAACTGTTGTGATGAAGAGGGAATTTCACCAGGTGCTGCATGCATACAAACGACACCCGCTGAAATTCCCTTTTTCATACAACTGTTAAAGATACAGGAGCTCTGTCCTCCTTTCCATATGGTCACCCTAACTTTGATACCTTAGGAAGTTACTAAATAGTTGAGATCTTCCTTCTCCCCCATCCCTTAAAAAACTGAAGGACAGAAAAGAAATAAATGATTGTAGAATCTTATTTTAACAAGGTTCTTTTGGGCTGCCAGAAAATTTCTCGGAACTGTAGTCAGGGAGGCAGCTTGGAAGGCAGCATAAGTCTTTCTTTCTGCTGGGTGTAGCTGTTGGAGAAGTTAATTGGGTGTTAAAGGCTTTCCACGGAGTCTGATGCTTCCTTTTCTCCTTTATACTACTTCCTGTTGCTAATCTCCCTTTGGAAAGAGACTCCTAGCTACAGAGAATACACAGTTATTTAATACCAGAAGAACTTGATTCTATTTGTAGAAATGTCAAAGGATTAATATTGTTTAGTTGGAGTTGAGGTTCCCCCCCTTCCCCTGCTTTTTTTTTTTTAAAAAAAATATTTTTTACCTTTCTGTATTCGGGCAGTTTGGGATTATATCCAGATCCCATTCTTGTTACCATAATGTGATGCCAAGTGCATTCCTTTAACAGCTGCCATTAAAGCTGCAAATGTGTTCTGTTATGTTTCATTCTTGAGGTTTTATTTTTTTTAAAAAAAAAACAGGACTCTGACTTCTGTAGACCGGAAGGATTAGAACTTAGAAGCCCAGTTTTATGGCACTGGTGGAATTTCGGGATAGATGAGGCTTTCTTATATGGAGCGAAATATAAGATCATTAGTCCATCTAGTCTTGTATTATCCATTCCGACTGGATATGTCTCGATCAGAGGTCTTCTCCAGATTTGCCACTTGGAGATTCCAGAGACTGAACCTGGGATCTTCCGTAAGCAAAATGCGTGCTCTATCACAGAGAGCAATGCATCTCACTGTAGCTCTGTGGTGGAACACATGCTTTGCTTGCACAAGATTGCAGGTAGGTTGGGGAAAGGCCCCGGTGTGAAAGTTAGGCAGTGTAGACAGTAGAGACGTTGCGGGCGCCCAATTGGGGACTCCTCCGTGCCTGCCCCGGACCCAGCACACTGAGCTGTGACCCATTCGCTGACCCGCTCTTTGAGCACGCTGCAGCTTGGTGACCGCCCAGTAGCAGCCTTCCCCCATCTGGAGCCTCCATTTTGCGGAAATTGCATATTTCCAAAGTTGCGTAAATAGGGGCTGTAAAGGCTGCATTTACGCAACCTGAAAGCTGTGAACGGAGCATTGCGCAGCGTGCCACGGGTGGGGGTGGGCGGTGGCAGCGGCTGCCCGATGGAGCTGGATGTGGGTGAGTGTGTCCATCCTTAGTAGACAGTCCTGAACTAAACGGGCCTGATGCTCGCTGATTTGGTGTCATGGACCTGCAACAGACAAAATAGTGTGCCCTCACTTCTTTTTGCCCCTCCATGGCTTTTCTGCCCCCTCCAGGTGGAAATCTCACACAGACCCCTCCCAGTGACTGGCTCCACCAAGCCAACCTTAAAATCCTCTTGGTTTCAGGTATCTAGTTTAGGTAATGTTGGGGTTGAGTATTAGACTCTGGCCTTAGCTAGACCTAAGGTTTATCCTGGGATAGTCCCGGGATCGTCCCTGTTCATGTAAATGACACACAGGATATCCCGGGAGCAGGCAGGGACGACCCCGGGATGATCCCGGGATAAACCTTAGGTCTAGCTAAGGCCATGGAGTTGGTAATCCAAAAAGAAAAGAAACCACAAGGTTTCAGATTACAACATTTCAAATATGAAAATGGTTTTTGAGAGAGAGAGAGAGAGAGAGAGAGAGATACACACACGCACATGCACAACACCCAAGAAACCACAGGAGCAATAGGGTAATAAACATCCTGGGAAAAATGCATCTGCCTCACCTGAGTGGTGCCCCTGTTTCATCCAAGTTCCTTATCCAAGCAATATTTTACTGTCGTTGGTCCAACTCTTTCGACCAGTTCTTCAGTTCCGACAGCTCTGACTCATTCTTTTCTCTAGGATTCTTGGCTTCTTTCCTTCCCACCTCTCCAACTCCCCCCTCCTTTCTGTTTCTTTGCCCTTCTGCCTTAGGCTCTTATCTCTTAAAGTTAGTTTTCCTCCCCCAGGAGAGTCATTTCTGGTTAGTTTCTGCAAACTGTGTTTCTATTTCCTGAGTTAAAACTTTTCTTTCTTTTCCTGATCTGAAGTTGAACTTTATAATTTCTTGTTCCTCTGAGCACAACTTCTTGACCTCTACATTCTAACAAAATAATCTCTTGAACTGTTAGCCTTTTTACTGAAACAGACTAGCCCGTGCGCAGGCACATAATTGAATCCCGTAACATCGTAAAATAATTCAATCCCATAATATCTTAAAACCAAAATAAATTTTAAAAAATATGGAAGACAGTTCTGTTCCTTCTGAGGTAACTTCTCAGACTTCTAAATAGTCAATCTCCTCCAGGCAATTGGTTGGGAAACAATGTTTGAGACCTAATAACTTTTGTGACTTTATTTCCATGACTTCTGTGCAAAGCTCTTGACTTCTAATCATCTAATAACTGGTTTGAAAAACTAACTAACTAATTAACTAACTGGAGTGCAGCTTTTGAACTGTGCTCTGGAGATAGAAGAGAACTCCTTGGTTCCTGGCTTCAGACAAGTAGGTTCATCAACCTAGCAATTTTCTGTGGCTGATCAAGTTCATATCCAACAACCCAACACTCCACCCACCATACCACAGATGTTGAAGATGATTAGATGTGCTTTGTAGTTGCGTGAGTATCCTTTTGTGTGTAGCCCTATTCACTATTCTTCTCTCTGTGTGAATGGACCTTTGTGTTATATATGCATCTGACATATTGTATGTAATTATTACAAAGTAACCTGGTCATTTGAGACTCGTATCACGTTTTCTCTTTGGGTGGAGTTGGACGACCATGTTGTTCCAGTGCTGGCCATTATCTGATCGTTGGAATCTTGTCATCGGATGGTGACTCACCATGAGATGCTCTTTTCATTGATATCTGTCAAAGCGAAGAAAATTCCTTGCTGCCCTACGAAAGGGTTTTTAACCGGGCATCTGAGTTCGCCCCTTCTCTTTGCCTGTGAGAGCTGTTCCAACATGTAAATCCAATGACCATCAATGGGTTCGCCCCAGATGGAGCTGAACATTTTTAATGAGTTTTCAGTCAGATAATCTGGGTCCGTATTGAGTCGCCTTTTATGTACCAGAATTTAGAACATGCATGCCTAATTGCTGAAAGGAAAGCTCAAGAGTGAGAAAACGTCCTATTTTCAAAACGCATTTGTGTGTGTATTCAAATAGCTTGTTGTTGAATTTTTCTGTTTTTATGTGAACGGCAGTTAAACTTTTTTTTTTCCATTACTTGTATTGTATGGTATTTAACTGTTTGCTATTATTAGTTCCCTGAAGGAACTCGGAGGCAACTCATTATGGTCCATTCCGCTACCTTACGAAATCGTCTCTCCATGCTTTTAGGGTGATTATTAGTTTAACGTTTCCCCTCCGCTCCCTTTAACTATAGCATCTTTGGCCTCAGTTTGGGGTGGGGGGGATGGAAAGTCTAGTTGATTAGATTAATTCATTCAAAAGGCACCCCTGATTAATTTGCCAGCCAAACTTTTAGATGTTTCTGAAACAATTAAAAAGCAAAATAAACATCTTCAGAAACTACTATCTTAGAAGAGGTATTCCTTCTTTTGGTGCAGAATGCCTCTTCTAAGATGATGCCTGTTATGACATCTACGCGCATCATTCCTCAGGACCAGTGAGTGCTGCTTCCATCTAAGAAGTGGCATGCCCTCTTGTGTCTGACAAAGAGAAAAAGGGGCAGTGCCCTTTCTAAGATGGTTTCAGTCATCTTCTGGCGCTGCATGATGACACAGAGCCAGGTACTGGTGTCCTCTCATGTGCATGCCATTGAAACGGCCTAATGCAAAGTGACCCACAGGGAAAAAAAATGGATTTGGCTGGAGAAATCAGCCATCCTCACTGTGGGCTTTCTTCTCCCCTATCACTCGGCTTGTGCAAACTTGATTCATTTGACCAGTTCGCATGTCACAATGGCAAATTGTGGGTTAATTAATTAACCCACGTGTTGCTAAGATGCACTCTGTGCATGAGCCACTTCCACTTTCTGTAAACAGCTTCTGATCAGGCTGTTCAGAGGTTGTTGGCATGACACGTGAATCCAGACGACTGGGTTGTTTAGGGGTTAAACCACCAGTGATTAACCCAACACAAACCATGGGTTTGCTGCCGTGACATGCGAACAGTGACTAATCAATGCATTAAAATGCATACAAATAACCAACTGAGGTTTTTTGAATTGGGTGGTAGTCTTAGGGCTTTGCTAGACCTACCTGTTAATCCAGTAGGGAGTAGGGGTGAGCCCACGCTGCAGCTAGCGCAGGCCGTCTCCCCAGTCTACACGTGACACGTGACGGGGTAAGGGAAAGCCACATCACGTCGGCCATATTTTTAAACTTAAAGGGGCCATGTGCGCAGGAGCGCACCAACAACAAGGTAGGTTTTTTTAAAAAAAGGTTCCCCGCTCCCCCTGCCGCCAATTCCCCCCACAATGTCTGATGACCCCTTGCCCCCCGCTCGCCCACCCGCTCGCCATGTCCGATCACTGCCCGCCTGCCCACTCGCCTTGTCCGATGGCTCCTCTGCCCCCCCCGGCCATGATCTCCCCACCCTGGCTCCACTCTCCTCCCCATCTCTCCCGCCGGATCCACTCTCCCCCCCTGGCCCCCATCTCTTTTTTTTTTTTTTTTTTTTTTTTTTTTATTCATTTTCAACACTATATAAACATAGATAAACATTTCCAAAATATAACTGAAACTAACACAATAAGAAAAAAAATACATCAAATATCTGCTGCATACATATTGAATAATTGTTGAGTACAAATATCAAAAACTATTACATATGCCTTATCACTCTACAACATCTTCATTCTTAACATAAATGTGCACCCCCCACCTCGGGATCATTCTTGAGTCCAAAATCTAATCATTTCTTCTGCTGGTGGTTTCCCACTTCCCTTAGTAAACACGAACACTAGGAACTGTTTCCAGATTCCTTCGAACTCATTTATTTTAGTTACGCCTTTTCTCCACTTAATATTACATGTCAGTTTATCATTAATGGCTATGTCCCATACTACTTTATACCATTCTTCAATAGAATATTCCCCTTGGATCTTCCAGTTCCTAGCTATCATCAATCGTGCTGCAACCAACAAACTCGATATCAGCTCTATAGTTCCTTTTCCACACTTTATATCTTCAAATAGTGACAGCAATGCTATTTTTGGTGTTTGTTCTATTTTCATTCCCACTATTTCTTCAATTTCTGAAAACACCATCTTCCATAATCTTTGTACATATTTGCATTGCCACCACATATGTAAATACGTTCCTTTTTCCCCACATCCTCTCCAACAATTTGCTGAATGTTGATCACTTATCTTATTCAATCTAACCGGGGTTAGGTACCACCTCCATAAAATTTTAAAATAATTCTCCTTTATTCTTACTGATAAACTTCTCAACACTCTTTGTTTCCATAGTCCCTCCCAGCTCTGTCGCCCTATTTGTATCTTCAAATCTGATTCCCAAATCATTTTCTCTGTATTCTCTCTAAACTCCTTCTCTAACAATATTTTATATATTTCACTCATTAATCCTTTTGAAACTATACTACTTCCTTTTCCTTTCTCCTTACTTACTACTAATTCTTCAAACCTCGTCATCTTTCTGCACATTCTATTATCTTTAATCCACTTTTTATTCCATTGCTCTAATTGACCATATTCTAGCCAAGATAGCTTCTTCTCCTTTAACAAATTTTCCATATCTTCTCTTGTTTTAATATCTCTTACCCAATCCTTTAATTTTATTTTATTTTTCTCTTTTAATATTTTACATAATCTACCCTTTAGATCCTCTGGGAAATTCTTTAACATTATTATCGGTGCTAAGGGAGAGTTGCTCGGAAGCAGCTTCCCTTTAAATTTACTCCAAATTTCCCATTGAGTCCTCAGGAGTGGATTATCTATACTTCCAACCCACTTTCTTCCTCCATCTTTAAAAAAAACATTCTCCAGATTCATCTCTACCTTACTTATAATTTTTTCTTCCATCCAATATAAATCTCCTACTCCCATAATTGCTTCTACAACATGTCTTAATCTATTTGCTACGTAGTATAATTTTATGTTTGGGAGACCCATTCCCCCCTTTTTTTGGCTTAGGTACCAATTATTTTTATTCACTCTTGCTCTCTTTTCTCCATTACAATATTTATTAATAATATTTTGCCAACTTTTTATCTCGGTTTCTGATATTTTTATAGGTAACATCCTAAATACAAAATTAATTTTAGCTAATATCTTCATTTTTATCAAAGCTATTCTCCCAAACCAAGATAAATTTAATCTTTTATATTTTTCCAATTTCTCTAGTACCTCCTTCTTTACCCTCGTTAAATTTTCCCTTTCTAAATTCTCTAGATTTTTTGTAATTTTAATTCCCAAATATTTAATCTCGTTCTTAACTTTCAATTCCATTCCCTTAACTTCCCAATCCTTTTCTTCCCTCTTAGTATAGTTAAACAACATCATCTCTGATTTAGACCAATTTATTTTTAACCCTGTAATTTCCTCAAATTCCCTCAACTGATATTTAATTCTTTCTAATTTTCTTAATGGATTCTTAATGGTCAATAAAGTATCATCCGCAAACATGTTTAGCTTTATTTCCCTTACCTCTCCAATTCCTTCTAATTCTTTATCCTCCCTTAGTGCCTTCGCCAAAACTTCCATAACCATTACAAAAAGGACCGGCGAGAGCGGACATCCTTGTCTTGTTCCTCTGGCTAGTCGTATCTTTTCAGTAAGTCCGTCATTTACCACCACTACCGCCGTATTTTGGGAATATAGCTGTTCTATTACATTTTTAAATTTATTTCCAAATCCCAATTTATCTATAATACTCTTTAGTGCCTGCCAGCTCACACAATCAAAAGCTTTAAAAATATCTAATGCCATAATACCTGCCTTAATATTTGCTTTTTTTATTACATTTATTACATTTAAAACTCTACCCACTAAATTATGCATATGTCTTCCTACCACAAACCCACATTGATCTGCTCCTATATATTCTGCCAAGAATTTATTTAATCGTTTGGCCATAATAGATGTAAAAATTTTAGCATCCTGATTTATTAAAGAAATAGGTCTATAAGAATCGGGATTAGTCAAATCTTTATCTGGTTTTGGGATCAGAATTATCACTGAATGTTCCCATGATTCAGGTATCTTCTCTCCTGATAATATCCTATTATAAAGTTCCATTAATTTTGGAACTAGACAATCTTTGAAGACCTTATAATATTCTGGACCCAAACCATCTGCTCCTGGTGATTTACCCACTTTTAACTTATCAATAACCTCTTCAACTTCTCTTTGAGTTATTACTGACTCCATTAACTCCTTATATTCTGATTTTATTTCCTTCTTTATAAACCTTCCAATATACTCCTCCACCTTTTCTTGTTGAATTTCTTTACCCTTGTACAATTCCTGATAAAATTCCTGAAAAATTTTTATTTTAGCTTTCATTGCATGACAATAATTCCCTCGGCTATCTTTCAACGTTTCTATCCCATTCCTCCCTTTTTCTTTTTGTGTGAGCTTGGCAAGCAACCTCGAGTTCTTATCACTATTTTCAAAATATTCCCTTTTCATATACATTAAATTCTTTTGAATCTCTTCTATATTTAAATTTTCTAATTGTTTCTTCTTAGCTTGTATTTCCACTAATTTATATTTATCTTTACTTCGCCAATATCTTTCCTCCAAGTTTTTAATTTCTATCTCTAACTTTTCCTGTTCTGCACGTTGTTGTCTTTTTAAACTACATGTTTCTCTAATACAGATTCCTCTTGCTACAGCCTTCATGGTGTCCCAAATGACTGACCCAGCTGTTCCTCCTTTTTCATTAATTTCCCATGACTCCGACAGTTCCTTCCGAATTTTATCTACTATTTTATTGTATTTCAATATCTTTGTGTTCAACTTCCATCTATATGCCTCTTTATAATCTTTCTTAACTGTAAATTCTAAACTTAACAAGGCATGATCAGTTACTTTTATTACCCCCATTTCCATTTTACAAATCCTCGTTGCAAAGTCTTTTGAAACAAATATATGATCTATCCTGGAGTATGTATGATGAACTGGGGAAAAATATGAGAATCCAGGCCTATTCCCGTTAAGTAAGCGCCACGAATCTAAATAATCATTTTCTTTTATTAATTTATTCAATATAGTCATATTGTTTCTCTTTTCAACATTAGTGGGATTTGACCTGTCTCTTTTATTATCCATAACCATATTAAAATCCCCCGCTAATATAACATACCCCTCCTTAAATTCTTCTATTTCTTTAAACAACTTTATAAAAAACTCTCTATGCCTCTCATTTGGGGCATAAACATTAATCAAAGTATAGACCTTTCCCTCAATTTTACCTTTTAACATAAGATATCTACCCTTATCATCCTTTTTTACCTCTTCTAATGTAAACCCACTTTTTTTTGAAATCAAAGTGGCCACTCCATTTTTTTTTGATGTCCCTAATGACTTTTCATAATAGGCTAGCCACTTTAATTTTATCATATTCGAATTCTCGGAGCCTTGGTGTGTCTCTTGGATCATTATAATATCTGATCCCTCTTTATTAAGCATTTGTTCTATTCTCTTCCTTTTCACGACTGCCCCTAAACCTTTAACATTGAGTGTTGATACCTTTATCTTTTTATCCATAATCACCCTTTTGAAATCTCTTCCGATCCCTTGTGCTCAGCAGTTCAAACTTGCTTACATAAAAACACAAACTCCATACATAAAACCCCCACCCTCCTACCCCAATCCCTCCTCCCCTACCTTCCCCCCCTCCCCACCCCCCCACTCTAATCCCCCCCCCATATCCCCGTGAGTCTAGTACTCCAGCCATCTACTTTAAAGGGGGAGGGGGGAGGCAGTGCTGTGCCTGGCCGGCAGGTTTCTATATTAGCATTTTTATTTGCAATTATCTCCAAACATAATTAACAATTCTCTTACTCTCCAGATGTCCCAGCCTCATTCCCTCCCCCACCCACTCCAGCCCCATCTGCTTCCCCATCCAGACCCAGCCTCTTCAGCAAATCTTTACCTTGATCCAATGAGGTTACTCTGTGTTCCCTCCTCCCATATGTAAATCTTAAAAAAAACCGGGTAACCCCATGCATAAGGAATTTCATTCTTCATTAATGTTTCCATTATTAGTTTAAGACTACTTCTCCAATTTAATGTACGTTGAGAAAGATCATTGTAAATTTACACTGGTTTGCCTTTATATTATATCTGATTCTTAAATCTCAATTCTTTCATAATTTGCTCTTTTTTATAATAATTACCAAATTTCACCAAAATGTCTCTTGCCCCTTTGTGGTTTTGCCCCCCCACACGATGGACTCGATCCGGATCCAATCCGTCTATTGATATATCGGCATCAGCTCCTTGAACCAGTTCACGATGATTTCTCTAAGATCTTCTCCCTGCGACTCCTTTAGCTGCTTTATTCAAAAAGTAGATCTACTAGATTAATCTTCCGAGGCAATCGATCACAGTACCCATTCTTTAAATTGTATATTAGTTGATTTCTCAAAAGCCTCTTATTCCTTCTGGTCCAAGTCTGCTTTAGCCTCTATCTTTTTGATCTTATCCGAATTTTCCACCTTTTTTATCCGCTAAATACACAATTAATGTCTAAATTCACTCATATGCTGATCCATTTTTTTAAAATATAACAATGTTATTTTCAGCTATAATGGGCCTGATCTCCATCAACGAGGGAGGGTTACTACCACTTTCTCCTCCTTCAGTCATATTTTTTCTTTATTTGGTATTGTATCCAAAGGGACTGGGTCTTTATCTTCCTCCTCTTGCTCAACTCCAGGGGCTGTCCTTTCCAGGAGGGAGAGGCATG
This sequence comes from Elgaria multicarinata webbii, assembly GCF_023053635.1. Lineage (NCBI taxonomy): Eukaryota > Metazoa > Chordata > Lepidosauria > Squamata > Anguidae > Elgaria > Elgaria multicarinata. The sequence goes on along the minus strand of NC_086179.1, from coordinate 15,185,512 downwards.
CCAAATTATGATTTGAAAGTTCCTCTTTTTTTTTTATAATTTGAAGGTTTCTTATTTTTTTTTCTTCTTTTTTTCTTTTTTCTTTTTTTCTTTTTTTGTATATTAAGCTTTGCCCAACTTTTGATCTTTCTTTTAATGTTAGGCATGGGACTCTTCTGGGTAGGGCATAAATCTTAGAGTGTAACTCGCTTCCTTAGCAACTTATGCTGGCTTCTCTGTTATATATCAAACACTTCTTCTTTCTTCATGAGGGGGGGGAATATCCAGTTCACAACAGCATTCACTAGAGGGGATCAGTTTAATCATTCGCAGCCTCTCAGCTTCCCACATCTCCCTCACCGAATGCCGAATGCAGCTTCTTCCACCTTCTCTCCCCCCCTTCTCACCACGCCAATAAATCCAATCAACAACTTCCACCTTACAAAGCCAGCATTTCAATCTTTCCCATGTGAGATAAGAATGAAAGGTTATAACACAAATCAATGTCCAGCAAGCATAAATTCCTTCTTTTTAAACTGCGTCAGTGTTACTTTCGGTTTTGATAGTGTTGCCGTTTATACAGACATTGTATTAAATATCAATCATCTCACCTCCCTTCTTCAAATCTCTCAGCTTTTCCAGCTCCTGTGACTTTTATAATCATTTTCTGTCGTTTGCTCAAAGATTTATGCCCATTAGAAGAGAGATAATTGCTTTTTCCGGCAAACGCCGCTTAGAGCCTCAGAAGAAACCCGCCATTGCTCAGGCGGCCAGCTCCGCCCCCCTGGCCCCCATCTCTCTCCCCCAGCCTGATAGGCACAGCGCTCCGCTTCTCCCGGCTACTCACGAGTAAGCCACGTAGCCGGGAGAAGCCGCGGAACCGGCTAGACCTTCCGCACCCCCTGGCTCAGCCCGGGGCTGCGGAAATACCGGGCCACAACTGGTGCGGGTTATCCCGGGCCAAGGCAGGGTTTAGCCCGGGGTGACCCCGGGATCCCCTGTGCATCTTCTGGATGCACAGGGGTGAGCCCGGGTATCAGCCCAGGCTAATTAGTTGTTTGAGGACAAAAGATCTCTGAACAGCCATGAGCAATTGTTCTGCTTCTGTGCTGAGGAGATGCTGATTCTAGGCAGCATGATCTCCAGCAAAGTTTGGACCAGGATTGCCACCGTGAGATTAACACTTGGCTTTTTAACCATATTGATGAGGTAGGATATGGAGCAACTCCGGTGTCTCCCATCCGTCTCTCTCTTGGGCCTTTCGTGCTTCTCCCCCTTCCTTAGTGTTGCAATGAGCAGGACTCCAGATGTGTCACATATGGCAATCACAAGAGTGACAGGCATGAAAGGACCAGAAGGGGACGGGCACAGCGTCTGTGCATTTAGGCAAAGTGCAAACCCCCGGTTTGTTTACTGGCATCCTTACTTGGCGGGAGGGACGGTGGATTGGGAAGTCGGTCACTGTGAGATGTCATATCAGAAATCATAACTGAAGCTGCGTGCCATTTTTCCTGCATGATCCGTCTTCCATTTCCGCACAGCCCGAAAGCATCAGCGGGGATAATGTTTTAAAGATGTTGGACCAAGCAAGCACTGAATGCAAAAGCTGGCCACTGAGTGACGGTCTCATAGCAGCAGTGTTGTTGTTTATCATTTTACGTGGTGTGTTCAGTGTTCAAAGCGCTTTTCAATTCTTATCTCATTCACTCCCGTAGGTAGGGTGGTGGTAGCGGTGATGGTCTCTGCTCCCATTTTTAAAAGAAAAGGAACCAAAACCGATCTGGATGGGACCGGAGGCTAAATGATAAAGCTGTCACCAAATCACAAAAGTTTTCCGACTTTTTTTTTTTTTAATGACCCAAATGAAAATACATTTTAGAAGACAGACAGACATTATTATTGCGGTGGAAGTGTTTATTTTGAATGCTCCATCTCTGTCTTGGGGGATGGGGGAAAATGCCTCGGGATGCAGCACAATGAAACCACTTCAGAATCTCCATCTTTGTGAAACAAGAACATTAACCAAAACATATGTTGGGGTTTAATTCTTGTTGTCTTCTTTCACTTTTTGAATGATTACCAGTGACAGCGTTGTAAGAGACAATTAGCCAAGCTAGAGAGAGAGTCTCCCAAAGCCATTAACCTGACCCAAGACTTGAAAACCTCACTGCCAACACCCCAAAACAGGGGTAGGCATCCTGATGCCCTCCAGATGTTTTGAACTACAACTCCCAACGTCCTTGATTATTCGCCATGGCTGCTGGGGCTTATGGGATTTTTAGATCATAGAATCATAGAATAGTTAAGCTGGAAGGGGCCTATAAGGCCAGCAAGTCCAGCCCCTTGCTCAATGCAGGAATCCACCTTAAAGCATACCTGACAGATGGCCTGCCTCTTAAAGGTCTCTAGTGTGGGAGAGCCCACAACCTCCCTAGGTCATTGGTTCCATTGTCGCATTGCTCTTACAGTCAGGTCATTTTTCCTAATGTCCAGCCGGAATCTGGCTTCCTGTAACTTGAGCCCATTATTCTATGTCCTGCACTCTGGGAGGATCGAGAAGAGGTCCTGGCCCTCCTCTGTGTGACAACCTTTTAAGTCCAACACTTTAGCCCCTACACCACACTGTCGGTGCTAGGGATTTGGGTGGGTGGATGGACTAACTAACCTCCTGTTATTATTTTTCTCCTTGTGAAAAATTACCTAGCCTGCTAATGCCAATTGCCTAATTCTCCGTGCCCGTAATAGAGTCACTCGGAATCAAACTGAGATGAGATTAAAAAACAAAATGAAACCCTTTTATCTTGCTCTTTACCACTATAGTAGGAAGTGTTAATTTGAAATCATCCATAAAGAGGATCTTACTTTATTCACTGTTCTTTGCAATTGCGTCAAACAGTTCCAGTGTGCGGAGAGACAAATGGCAGACAATCAATTATTCAGTATCTACGCTGCTAATGCATGCACTTGCTCCTACTTCGACCAGTAGGTGGTTGCTCTGAAAAAACATTTTGCTCCCCCATGTGAATATAAGAACTTAATCTTATATTTTATATACAGTTTTTAATGTTCCATGTTTTAATCTTTGTAACTGCCCAGAGAGCTTCAGCTATGGGACGGTCTATAAATGTAATAAATCATCATCATCTGTATGACCACAATAATGTAAGGTGTTCTTTGCTGGACCAGACGGCATCCATTTAAGGCAGATTTTTGGCTCCAGTAATGGCCAAGTAGGCCACCTCCCAAATGAAGTACGTTGGTGAAGTTCCTCCCTTGTTTTGCTTCCAGCTTTTCATAAAGGTATACTGCCTTTGAATATGGAAGTTTGATTTCCCACTTTGGATTAATAGTTGTTGATAGACCCACCCTTGTGAATATTGTCTCATTCATTTTTAAATACTGGCTGCTGCTGCGTTTTTGGGTCATGAATTCAATAAGTTGATGATGCACTGTGTCAGGAATGGGGAATGTGTGGTCCTCCAGATGTTGTTGGACTGCAATTCCCATCAGCTCTAGCCAGCATAGACAATAGTCGCAGTCCAGCAACATCTGGAGGGCCACACATTCCTCATCCCTGCACTATGTGAAGAAGTATTTCCTTTGGTCAGTCCCAAACTTCATGCCAATGAACTTATTTTTTATTTATTTATTTATTTATTTATTACATTTTTATACCGCCCAATAGCCGAAGCTCTCTGGGCGGTTCACAAAACTTCACTAGATGACCCCAAATTCCTTTGTATAAGAGGACCCCCCCCTGCACTGCAAAGTACACCATTCATTATTTCCTTACTGTTTCAATCCATCTGCAATTATTTATTATTATTTATTTATTACATTTATATCCCACCTTTTTTCCTCCAAAGAACCCAAGGCGGCATACATAATCCTCCTCCTCTCCATGTTATCCTCACAACAACAACCCTGTGAGGAAGGCTGAGCTGAGAGTCTGTGACTGGCCCAAAGTCATCCAGTGGGTTTCCATGGCCGAGTGGGGACTAGAACCCGGATCTCCCGACTCCCAGTCCTACACCTTAGCCACTACACCACACTGGCTCAGGTCCTTCAAGAATTACAACAGCACTGTATCCGGATAGCTAGATGACTGAAACATATCTTAGCATTTCCTATTTTTGTAAACTCACACAGAATCTACTGAAATAAGTGCTAATTTATCATGAGACAGGGCTGAATGTATTTTCTGGTATGGTCATATCTGTGCTCTGTCAGTACCTCGGGCCTCAGAATATTTCTAGGGAGTGGAGGAAAGCAAGAGAGTACAATTATAGAAGGTAAAATTCAGAGCTGGACATGAAATTGACAGGGCTACTTCAGAGCCAGGACTGAAATTGACACATCTCTTTATCAGCACTGAGAACTAGAAAAGGGGAACTTGGTCATGGGCCTATGGAATGTGGGAGACGCCATGACACCTCTGGGCTTTTTGTTTTGCTTTTAAATAAACCTAATTGCAAATTCCCATGATGGAGCTACGCAGCGAGGGAAGGCAGGGGCTTCAAAGGGTTTTAAAATGACAGTAATAAAAAAACACACGGAAAGTTATGTGTCATCTCAGGGAGGAGTTATGTCAACCATCATTAGTGATGTCACGGTCAATAGCAAATGTACTTAAAATGAAAATAAACAAACCATGGGTTAGGTAAGGACAAGAGCATCTACGCCCCTATTTCATTGTTTTAATGCTCTTTAAAACAAAAACAAAAAAAGACACCCACTTTCCCCTCCACCCCACACCCCCGGCCTGCAGTTCACTCTTCCTGAATCATGGTTTAATTAATTCTGAAATTGGACGACATGTGGTTCGCCTTAGCTTTCAGTTTAGGGTGACCATATGAAAAGGAGGACAGGGCTCCTGCATCTTTAGCAATTGGATAGAGAAGGATTTCAGCAGGTGTCTTTTGTATGCATGCAGCACCTGGTAAAATCCCCTCTTCATCACTACAGTTAAAGCTGCAGGAGCCCTGCCCTCTTTTGGATCTTGTTAAGAGGGCAGGGCTCCTGCAGCTATAGCTGTTGTGATGAAGAGTGAGTTTCACCCTGTGCTGCAGGCATACAATGGACACCTGCTAAAATTCCCTTTTCAATGCAACTGTTAAAGATACAGGAGCCCTGTCCTTCTTTGGTCACCTTACATTAAATTTAATGTACACAAATTAATCAGAATCAGCACAATCCCAAAGATCAGGAAAAGTATTTGTTGATAAGGCAGCCATATTGTATATGCACTGATATAGCAGGGGGAAAGGTGAAATTCCCTCTTCATTATAACAGTTAAAGCTGCAGAAGCCCTACCCTCATTTGTATCTGTTCAATCTAGTATGAATAGGATTATGGTTAGGTGGTTTTTTTTAGGGTTTTTATTGAAAGAATTGTCTACCTGGCAACACACTACCTAACCCTAAACCTAACTCTAACTCTATACAAGTGTTAAAGATGCAGGAGCCCTGTCCTCCTTTTCAAATGGTCACCCTATTTCAGTTACTTTTTTTTTTAATGTTTTCACACTATCACCTTACCAATGCATATGTGTGCATTAACAAAATGCTGAATAAAGCAAATCGTGATGTGATCGTTCTTATGAATGCATCAACATTCTTTTAGGGACTGTCTTGACGTCTTCTTTTGCCCCGGGGTGGCGCCGGATCTACATGGCATCGGTTAGATGACGCAGCTGCAGATTCGAAGCCTCCCCGGGGCAAAGAGTCAATAATGTGTGGCTGAAAAGTCAGGGACTTACTCCGACTTTTCCAGCCAGAACGAGGGCAGCACGACTCTTCTGCCAGTCTGCTCTGACTCAGGCCATAGCTAGACCTAAGGTTTATCCCTGGATCGTCTAGGGGTCAAACCTGTTCATCTAGGTGACACACAGGGGATCCAGTGCTCAGGCAGGGGTGAACCCTGGATGATCCCAGGATAAACCTTAGGTCTAGCTGTGGCCTCAGAAGCTGCTCCGGAATCATTCGCGGCTTCCCCAGTGGATGGCGACCCCTAATTGGTTGCTATCCACCTGGGCAGAGGGAGGGGGTTGGTCAGTGAGCAGAATGGATGCCGGAATGCCTCGTGGGCTGAGCATAGGTGGAGGTTCACAGTTTAATACTCTCAACACACCCACCAAACTCTGCTGTATTCACATTGGGTCTGTTCAGACGACACACTAAGCCATGGTTAGGCCGCTAACCCTTTTGCAGCAAATGGTTAGTGAGCGTGTTTACAGAGGCACCTGGCTTGCCCGTTCCCCCGGCTATCAAAGGAAATACGCTTCAATGTAAGCAAGTGTAAAATGATGCATGTTGGGGCAAAAAAAATCGCAACTTCTGGTATAACCTGATGGGATCTGAGCTGGCAGTGACCTACCAAGAAAGAGATCTTGGGGTTGTGGTGGACAGATTGTTAAAAATGTTAACCCAGTGTGCGGCTGCTGTAAAGAAGGCAAACTCCATGTTGGGCATAATTAGAAAAGGAATGGAGAATAAAACTGCCAGTATTATACTGACTTTATACAAATCTATGGTGCGACCACACCTAAAAAAAGATATTTTAGAACTGGAAAAAGTGCAGAAAAGGGCAACTAAAATGATGAAGGGTCTGGAGCATCTCCCCTACGAGGAAAGGTTACAACAGCTGGGATTGTTTAGCTCGGAAAAAAGGAGGCTATGTAGAGACCTGATAGAGGTGTACAAAATTATGTATGGTGTGGAGAATGTGGATAGGGAGATATGTTTCTCCCTCTCTCAAAACACTAGAACCCAATGGGGTCATCCCATGAAGCTGATTCAGGACAGATAAAAGGAAGGACTTCACACAGAGCAGAGTCCAACTATGGAACTCACTACCACAAGATGTTTTTCTTACATTCTTAAGGATGACTCGTCTCCTCCATCCATTCCTTGAGATATAAAAATTTCCAGAAATTTTGAAACCCTTAGAGCAGCACTAGCCTGCCCAATGTAGTCAGGCAAAACACTTTAAAGACTATTATTGTTATTATTATTATTTATTTATTTATTTATTTATTTATATAGCACCATCAGTGTACAGGGCTCCTGTGCTTTTAAATTGAACCACCTTTTCTTTGCATTTTCAGGCTGTTATATTTCTTTCTGTTTATCTGGACTGGGGGATGCATAACCTTGGATTTGCCCTGCGTTAGCCCCTTTGAATTGACCCAGTGTCAGTTTCTCTTCCCTGTGGAGGGATGGAATGATATGATGGAGCATCCATTGCTTATTTTTTCTCCCGTTTAATAAATAAATAAATAAAGTACTGTATAAAAGAGGAAGAAAAAGTGCAGGAAAGGAAACCTATAATTAAAGCTTCTTTCCCGCAGGAAGAAAAAGTGGCATTGGGGCAATTCAGGGATTTACTCATCACTAATCTCCCTGTCTGAGCAAACAGGAAGCAATAAAACAGTCTGCATTTCCTGTAAATGGGAAGCTTTCAGTTAGCAATCTCCATTCTTTGCTGAATAGAACTTACTTGTGAGTCCATATTTTAGGAGGATCTTGGCCACGGAAAATAGCAACACTGGATAATGTTGAACGGGGGACCGCTGTATGAATTGCATTTCCAGGCGACTGTGGAACAGCAGTGCCACATGTGCACCAAACCATGAGAAAGTTATTTGGGCAGGAAGCAATTTTTGGAAAGATCCCAGATGCTCCCATGCCTGATGGGGTGTAGCTCCTCATGCGGGAATCTCAGCATGTGCTTGGGATTCCGTGCATTGCAGTTAAAGTTGAGGTGAGCCGCGTGGGGTACGGGTTTAGCCCCTCTGACATCTCCTAGTAAGAAAACAATGGGGTTATTGCTGTAGGAACAGTTAAATAACTTGCGAACATTTGTTTGTCTTTTGGCATTACTTTGATGGTATCTTTCCCCCTCTTTTCTTTCTTTCTTTTTTAATTGCTGCTTTATTTGGAAAGAGAACTGCTGTGCTTAGAGTTTTCCTCTAGCGGTAATTTGCATCAGATCAGAGGACACAGAGTACAGTAAATTAATCAGCATGCAAAGGATGGGGCGGAGGGTGTGTGTGGCTAGTACAGCCTCAGCAGGTCCATCCACTAGCTTTCAGTTGCCCCGTTGGTTTTCCCTGAATTGATGGCTTGCAGAGGTGAGTGGGCAGCTCCTGTCCCAGCTTTGGATAATGCAAGTATGATAAACGAGTAGACCATGACGCCAGGATAGCCGCAGGAGCTGTGTGCTCCCTTTGCGCTCCCAGAGGCCTTTTCTGTTCTGTGTCAGTGGTGCATCTGAATACCATATGTCACCAAGCGAACGTTCCCAGCCGTTTCTTCTAACGGGCAAAGCAGACGTCACGTTCTTGGAAATTTCCATGCCCGCCTTGGAGATAAAACAGGAACAGGGCCAGACTGTCAAGTGGGTTAAAAATGCAGAGTGGTTTTAACATCCCATTGCTTCCCTTTCATTTACACACACACACACACACACATCTCACGCACATACATAAAGGTAGCTGTAAAGTGGTACAACAGCAAAGCAACAAGGAGGCTTTAGAACTAAATATATTTTTAAATTGCTCTGTTAGTCTATCTTTCATATCTGCTGAGTTGCATCTTATTTAAAAATTGAGGATTCCCATCCTTCCAACCAGTTAGGTGGTGGGGGCTGTTTATAGGGTGGGGAATTCAGTTGTTGTTTTTTAAATGCTTGTGAGAAAATGTGCTAATGTTACTGGCATTCTTTTCACTTTCCTTAAATTCCGACATCCTGTCATGGCGGGGCCCTCTGAATTCACCCCAACTTCTGCTACTGGCAAAATCAGCACTAAGGATGTCTCTACTTTAAGGGAAAAGAACCTGCATCCTTGTCAGCCTTTGTTTCTTTCCTCAGATCTTTACACAGGACCAACATCGACCTTGTGATTTGTAATTGAAACTTCCCCTCTGGACAATGCTACATAAAGTTCAATGAAACAGTGCTATTTAGTGGTGGAATTGATCCCACAATTATTTTAAGTACTGCATTATCTCCTTTTTTTTCCTTTTTAAGTGAGATTGCTGGGGTAAAGCACAGGAGACATCCTGTAAGTTCATGGCATCATGTAAAGGACCTGCAAACTTACGTGAGCGGCCATTCATGAGTGTGTAATAAATTGCTCATGCAGAGAAGCTGATGTGTGGGACTTTTAAAATCCGGGACCTTGCATGCATCTGAATTTCATATATTTAAGGCTTCATTAATCTGATGTAATGCTTCAATACAATTTGTAAGCTGTCCTGGAGATTTTAGATTGAAAGGTGATCCTAGAAATATTATTATTTATTTTTTATTACATTTCTACACCGCTCCATAGCTGAAGCTCTTTGGGTGGTTTGCAAAGAGTAAAATACATTAAAAATATAGTATGCAAAATGTTAACAAAAGAATTTACATAAAAAACACAACAAACAAGCAATACATATATTTATTTTTTTATTACATTTTTATACCGCCCAATAGCCGAAGCTCTCTGGGCGGTTCAACATATCTCTAAAACAACTTTAAGAAACTGGGTGGATTTGATTTAAATCAATTTGATTTAAATCACTACTCGGAAAGACTCGATTTAATCGTATGAATTCCCCCCCCCAAAAAAAGTGCACTCTATTCATTGAATTTTTTGAAACTTAGCACTTAAGAGGTAAGGGGCTGATTCTGGGTACATAGATTTGCAAAGAAACAATGGGATTGTGATCTCTGCAGACACAAATTCACAGTTTTGAGAACTGTAAAACCAAGCACCTGTGATAATATCTTCTGGATAGAAAAAAATTGCCCAATAATCTTACAGAAACCTCTGGAAGAGCATGACATTGTGAATGAATTAATGGAATTCATTTACCAAAAAAATTAAACATTGCATGAATATACAGCCTCATGTCACATAATTAAAAATTAATCCTTATTTCATGGTGAATAACCTTTGGACTGTAATGTGTCTTAAATAGAAAACTGTCTTTCGATAGATTTTTCCTCAAAAAGCATTTTATTTTAAAAAAATCTGATTTAAATTTAAAAAAATCCGATTTAAATTAAAAAAAATCGATTGTTTTTATTTATTTTAAAAAAATCATTGATTTTTATCCACCCTGTTAAGCAATCAACCATAAAACAAATCCAGGAGGACCTGGTTAAACGCATCATATGCTGCCAAATGGGTGAGAAAAGAGAAAGGTTTTAACTTTTGCTGAAAAGATATCAATGTTGGCACCAGGTGGGCCTTGTCAGGGAGATCATTCCAGAGTTGGGAGGGCCACCACTGGCCCTCTCCCTTGTTGCTGCCTCCCAAGTCGTCCTCTCTGTTCATTTAGAGCCGTGCCCTTTTTGAATGAATATGTCCTCTCTCTATTCATTTATTGATCAATTTGATTTGTACCCAGACTTTCTACCAAAAATGGCACTCAAGACAGGAAGCTGTCTTATACTAGGGCTGAGCGACAGAACATAAGAACATAAAAAGAGCCATGCTGGATCAAACCAAAGGTCCATCTAATCCAGCACTCTGTTCACACAGTGGCCAACCAGCTGTCAACCAGGAACCACAAGCAGGACACGGGTGCAACAGGAACTGGTGTATATAGGCTTGCTGCCTCTGATACTGGAAGTAGCACATGGCTATCAGGACTAGTAGCTGTTGATAGCCTTCTCCTCCAGGAATTTATCTAACCCCCTTTTAAAGCCATCCAATTTAGTAGCCATCACTACATCCTGTGGTAGTGAATTCCATAGGTTCACTTTGCGCTGTGTGAAGAAGTATATTATTATTATTATTATTATTATTATTATTATTATTATTATTATTATTTTATTTGTATCCTGCCTTTTGCCCAATGCTGGGCTTCAAGGCGGCCTTACAAAATTTAAAACATACATTGGGGGGGGGGGGAACCACATAAAAGTTTAAAATACACAACAAAATTATAAGACATTAACATAGATGGAGGGCCAGATTATTCTCCAAAGGCCTGATGGAACAAAAAAGTTTTAGCCTGCTTCCGAAAGCCCATCAAGGAGGGAGCCAGCTTAGCTTCCCCGGGAAGAGAGTTCCAAAGCACTGGAGCAGCCACCGAGAAGGCCCTCTCCCATATATAGACAACATCCTTTTATCCATCCTGAATCTCCCACGAATCAGCTTCATGGGATGACCTTGGATTCTAGTATTATGGGGGAGGGAGAAAAATGTCTCCCTATCCTCACCATGCATATTTTTGTACACCTCTGTCATGTCTCATAAGAACATAAGAAGAGCCCTGCTGGATCTAACCAAGGGTCCATCTAGTCCAGCACTCTGTTCACACAGTGGCCAACCAGCCATCGGCCAGAGATGAACAAGTCTCCCCTTGCCCTCCTTTTTGGGGGATGGGGAAGGACCATAGCTCAGCGGAAGAGCACATACTTGGTATGCAGAAGGTCTTCGGTTCAATCCTGGCATCTCTAGGTAGGGCTAGGAGGGAATCCCGCCTGAAACCCTGCAGGGCCACTCCCAGTCATGGCTACAATACTAGGCTAGATGGACCCATGGCCTGACTCAGAATAAGGCTGCTTCCTACATTCCTAACTCGGGGCCCTCCAGGTGTTTTGGCCTACAACTCTCATGATCCATCACCATTGGCTAACTAGGGCTGATGGGAGTTGTAGACCAAAACAGGGTGCTCACCCCTGAGCTAGCCCAGTATTGTCCACTCCAACTGGCTCTCCAGGGTCGCAGGCAGAAGAAATCTTCCTGATCACCTGCTACCATTTAACTGAGGGTGCCAGAGACTAAATTTTGTGCCTTCTGCATGCAAATCCTGTGTTCTGCGTTGAGCCATGGTTCGTCTTGAAACGAGGAACCCCTGGCTCCGTGCGCAGCTGCCCCATGGGATGTGCGTCACCAGGGCTATAAAACATGGTGATAGATAAACAAGCGAGCACTTAGGCTAGCAAGCCAAAGTAATATTTTAACCCGAAGTCTTAAATGCTTGATCTGGACTGGATCTGCTGGTAGGCCATCGAGACTGAGGTGGCTTAGGGCAGAATCAAATGCTCCGAGGAGAGAATGAATGACTCAGGCGTCATCTTTTGACATTTTGGTTGTAATGCCCAAAGCAGTGACTTGCTCAGTTTCCTCAAGCCGGAGTTATTGGCATTCCAGCTTACAAGGAAGAAAAATCAAGTCTTTCAGTAGGGCAGAATGGCCGTGGTTCTCCCTCTCTTCTCCCTGTTGGGATGGATGTTTGTGGGGACAGTTGAGGGAGCAAGAGCTCTCATGGGGGTGATCTTCAGTAGGGCTGGTAGAATGCTGTAGCTCTGGTAGGGATGCTCTAGCTATAGTTTCCTGCATTGAACAGGGAGTAGGAATAGAGGGTAGGGATGTGACGAGCAGCCAACTGGGTCCGGGGGTCTGGTAGACCTCCCACTGCATCCAGGGCCCCAGACCCAGGTGCTCGCAACTTGAGCATGGACCCCTGCCCAAGCACTCACGAAGCCCTGCGATCAGCTCGGCAGCTGCCCATCCATGCACCAAAATAGCGCATTTCCTCCACCTGCATCAATGGCTACCACCGTTGACGCAGGAGGGGAAAGTGTGGGATTTCAGCGTATTGGGGTGTGTGTGTTAGGCAGCTGCTGGGCACTCGCCAAGCCATGGCTCAGAAGCGGCTTGTGCGGCCCATCGAATGGGAGTGGGTGGCGGTGGGCTGAGCACCCACAGGGTGAGTGGAGGCGAGCTTACCCGCCCCTAATAGATGGTATACAAGTACATGGAATTAGAAGCCACTTTGGGGCCCTCTCTTTCATTCTTCCTGTAACCATCCATGCTCATTTAAGGACTACGGGCACAAGACAAACAAGTAGTCAGGTAGACTTTGAGTGGAAACTCAAGGCAAGAGGACAAAGGTCGTCCAAATGGGAAGGAGAACTTTGGGGCAGGTAAGACCAACAAATTGGACAGTGACCAGAACTTCAGGTTGGACAGGTAGAATTATTTATTTATTTATTTATTTATATAGCACCATCAGTGTACATGGTGCTGTACAGAGTAAAACAATAAAATAGCAAAACCCTGCCGCATAGGCTTACATTCTAATAAAATCATAATAAAACAATAAGAAAGGGAAGAGAATGCACCAAACAGGCACAGGGTAGAGTAAAACTAACAGTATAAAAGTCAGATCAAGGTGAATCTGGAGGCTCAGAGTAGGAAAGAAACAATGCTCCCTTTGCAGTTTGATGGAATGGCTGTCGCAGATTGATGGAATGGCAGCTGAGGGAGACCCAGCGACAGAAAGACTCTCAACGAAGTCGATGGAATAGCCCTCTTCCCTTTACTGCCCCTGCTGCAGCCTGATGGAATGGCTGCTGCTTGGTGACAAGATGAGGCAGGAGTGGAACCAAAGGCAGCTAGTCTTTCACTAGAGCCGATGGAGTGGCTGCCGTCCTCTCCCTCTGCTGCAGCCTGATGGGATGGCTGCTGCTAGAGGGAGAGCCAGAGGCAACTGATCTGTCAGGAGAGATGATAAAATAGCCCCATTTCTCTTCTTCCCCTCTGCTCTGCAGCTTAATAGAATGGCTGCCACCATGTTACAGGTGAGGGAGAGCCTAGAGGCAGTCTCCCAGCAAAAACAAAGGAATCAGGCTTCTGAGGGGGGAGGTTGAGAGATTATTCTTAAAATCAGATCCACAGTTGGCAGTCCAGCCTCCCACAGGATAGAGAGAAGTGAAGAATTATCAATGCAAGTATAGTGACTCTTAAATATACATTTTCTCTACTTCCACATTGATTTCAGATGTCTTGGGAAAGTGGTGTTTCATTGCATGGGTACGCTGGCAAAACGCAACTGTGGTAGAAGCCTTTCAAAGGAAATGTAATTGAATAAAGGACATATTTTTGATTCCCTTCTGCTTTTAGTACAGTAAAGTCTTGCCTAAGCTGTTTATCCTGTTGGGGTTTCTTGTGCTTCTGCCTCACTTTTTCCTAATCCCCATGTCCCAGAGCCATGTTTTATAACTTATCCTTCAATAAAAATTAATACAAAGCCAGAATGATATACAATTATCACTCCATTGGTTATTATAACCATCCAGAACCCAATCACGCATATAAAGCGTCATACTAATTTAATTCCTAAACCTTGTGCCAGGAATAAGAGAGGTCAGCTGTTGTGTCTCATGTAGAGTCTATGTGATGTACAACTCTGGCCTAGCCTGCTTACAATACAGCTTGGCTGGATGCAAGTAACTTTGCCCTGTACCTTCATTGGACATAATTTAAGTATGCAGTCCTTATGCAAAGGTGTAACAGAATTGGCTTTTCCAGAGTTGGCTGCTCTCTGAGAAAGCTGTCCGTTGTATCTCCCCAGGAGTTCCTGTTCTGAGCTTGCTTACTTGCTTCCAATCCAGAAACACCAAAGGCATGGCTTCTCTGAGGGTGGATATGCCCTAGTCTTGCACACTCTAAAAGAGTGCCTCCCGAACTGTGACCCTCTAGATGTTATAGGACTATAACTCCCATCACCCCGACCAGTGGTAATGATGGCTTGGGATAATGGGAGTTATCATCCAACAGCATCTGGAGAGCCACAGATTGGCCTCTGCTATGAAAACAGTGCTGTGGTTCAGATATGACCCAAAGCCCTAGTGTAGTGTTCTGAGTGTGAGCCTTGGGTTGTATCAGAACCACAGCACTGTTTTCATACCAGAGGCTACCCAATCTGTGGCCCTCCGGATGCTGTTGGACGACAACTCCCATTATCCCAAGCCATCATGACCACTGGCCGGGGTGATGGGAGCTATAGTCCCGTAACATCTCTTCCCTCCTCCTTTTTACACAAGGGAAAGAATTTTAAAACCTCCATCAAACCACAATTTGCTATTACGTCCATGTACCACAATTCGTTCAGAAATCAGGATGCTAAACCGTGGTTTAATCCTGCTTCGCTTGCACTAATTTGAACGAGCCACTGCCGAAACGTTTTATACCTCATGCCTCCACTCATTCTCATAACTAAATCATGGTTTAGCAGTGCCTGTTAAAATGTCTGAAGGTATGTCGTCAGGTAGGTGTGGGCAAACTCACTCGTGTCCGACCTGTCGGACCCCCGCCCTGCTGCCGCCACTTCTGCTCATTGGGCCCTGCATGCTTCTTTTGAGGCTCATCTTGGCCCAAAGAGGGCTCGGCAGCCACCCACCCTCACTGCCGAAATTGCGCATTTCCCCCGCTGCCTAAATGGGTCCTTTACAGCGGCCATCCCATCCCATCCCAGGCTCTCCTTCTAGCAGCAGCCATCCCATCAGGCTGCAGCAGAGGTAGAGGACGGCAGCCACTCCATCAGCTCTAGTGAAAGACTAGCTGCCTTTGGTTCCACTCCTGCCTCATCTTGTCACCAGCAGCTGCCATCCCATCAGGCTTTACAACGGTGGAGTTAGAATGTGCAGTTTTGGCAGTGAGGGCAAATGGCTGCCAGGCACTCATTGGGGGCTCTTGAGCGCTCACACTGTGGTCGCTCAACTGGGTCTGGGGAGGCAGACATGGGGGAATCCATCGGACTCCCAGACTTAGTTGGGCGCTCGTGACATCCCTACAGGGAAGCCATCTGTGGCATAACCTCAGACTTTTAGGCTTTTCTTCAGGGTTGTCATGAAAGAAAAGGCTCAGTTCAGACAAGACGTTTCTTAGCGGTGGTTTTAGAATTCCACGGTGGAGTTTTTACTTCACCGTTGAGAAATATGTTGTCTGGTGGGAAAAGTCCACCCCATGATGGAGGGTTTTTTGGGTTTTTTTGGAAAACACTCCACGCTGAATATCCACGCTGTGCAGAGGAGTGTTCCTGCAGAACCGTTGTGTGGTGGGCTCCGTGGAGTTTTCTGTTGCATTGCGTTGACTTTTCCCACTGGCTACAGAGTTCCCTGGCAAGAGCAGTGAAAGGAGTGAGTGCTGTTCTAGGAGAGCCCCAGGAATTATTTTTGCAGCAATGGCTGATGGCATACCATCGGGAGGACCAGGGGAGGAGAGAGGATGGAGGAACTATCAATCAAATGTTGCAAAGGTTTTTACTGAACTCCATGGTAGCCCACAGTCGCACAACGGTGGAGTTAGAACGTGTTGTGTGAGTAGCACCCCCTAAAAACTCTACCATTGAGTGGAATTTTCACACTGTGTTGATTAACGTGTTGTCTCAACTGAGCCAATGAAACTATCACCTGTAGTGCAATCCCATTCATGTCTACCCAGAAGTAAGTCCGTTTGATTTCAGCAGGATGTATTCCCAGGCAAGTATGTATAGGACTGCAGCCTGAATGACAAAGGCTAGGAGATCCACGTTTCTCACTATAGTGCTTCCAATTCCATCCTGTCTTTTTTTTGAAAAGGGTTCTGCAAAAAGAAAGAGAGGGGGAAACGCCTCTGAAATGCATTTACCTTTGCTGTGAGTTGCTCTTTCATTTTCCGTACTTTGCTCCTTCGTTTTCCCTACCCGCTCCAGTACTCTGGTTTAATAAAAGGCCTCCGTCTTCGTTGTCGTTTGGTACGTGCTCGAAATAAAAGACAGGAAGGGAGGCAGCAGCCTTAACGACACCCTCATCTCTGTGTTTTTTTTCTTTCCAAAAGTTGAGCATGGCATAAAATCACTTGGTGCCGTGAACGACTGGAATCAATGTCAATCATTTAAACACTGAAAAAACAGTTACCACTGTAAGAACCTTCTCTGATGTGTCTTCCCTGTTCTCGGACAATCCATTAGGTTTGTTTCTTGTTACCATAATGAACTGATTGGGCAGCCAGATAACACCACAGTCATGGCTGGCTCCAGGTTTCAGGGCCCTGGGCGACATGCCTTCTGGTGCAGCCTTTCACACATCAGTGGATCAGCTTATCTGATGGTGGCAGCAACAGTGCCCTGGGCAGCTAGGTCCACCTATGATTTTAATTTGTCACTGTGCAAATCCATTGATTTCAGTTTCTCAGTTTCAGATTGTCTCTGTTTCTCCTTTTTCTAACCTTAAATTCGTTTTGACTTGAACTTTGAGAACCCCTCTGCTCTTAAATTGGGTTCATCCTAATCTTTGAGATATTTTATTTTTCATGTTCGCATGAAAATTCGTGAGTAGCTTTTGTGCAATTTCTCCCGACGCAGGCACTTTGGCATACCTTTTTTTTTTGGGGGGGGGGGCTAATTTTCACTTTTTCTTTTCTTTTGCAAGCCATTGTCCTAACATAATGAATTTCCCCAAGTCTATGCATTTTTGTATGTAGTTTTGGATTGGAGAACGCCATTGCAAAATTTGGAGAAGTGCGCGCTTTGACAAATAGCAGAGTTTTGGTTTGCACAGTTAAAGGTTTCAAGCTGAGGTCTTTCTCTCGCTGTTGGAGAAGCCGAGGAACTACAGAATGCAAAGCATCTGCATTATCAAAATGGCCCCTGCCCTTGCATTGTCAGTGGGGGGAAATCTGTAAACACTCCACTGAGCCAGTCAACACATGTAGAAGAGGTTTGGGGAGGGGGTGTCCTGTGTTGTCTCCGTTAACTGTTCTCTTCCCTAGTGGGTTGTCCTGCTTCCTATATTGAGAATGATGACTTCCTCTCCAGCGATAACAGGGTGATTCCACCCCACTTTAAACAAAGCACTGGTTTAATGCATGCGTTACTAGTTTACTGGCTTGTCCCTTTGGCATTGCTCAAATTAGTTCAGTGATAATTTGGGAAGAGGAGCTGCAGTTTTAGCAACCTTGTATACAGTAAGAGGTTGGTAGCGATATACTTTTAGGATACTTGGCCTTGATCTGCATCTGCTGGCTTCCCATTATTGTTGTCTGTTTGGTTAACAAGCTAAGGGATCTCTTTGGACTACTAAACAAAGAAGTGTACAGTGCAGCCTTTGAACTTTTTTCTTTTTAAATTGAAACCAACCCACAGAGATGGAATTAAACTTGAGAGGCTGGTTGCCTTTCAAGTGCAAATGAAGGAGAGCCTTTGCCCAATAGGACTGGATGCTTACACAACACGCAGAGGAATGTTTATATGGCGGCGAAAATCAGCGCCCGATAGCGGAATATCAACAGACACTTCATTTATTTAGTGCCCTGGCTTAAGAGGAGAGAACAATATGTTTTATAACATAATTGTCTGCATGGGAGCCTTATCTTATCTTCCTGTGGGCCGATTTTATGGTCTTCCTATTGAAGTTGTGTCAACTGGAAGCAAGATTGTGGAGAGACTGTTTCTTCCCTTTTTTGACGTTGGAAGGTAGGTCGATGGAAAAGGACTCCTAACCAAATGTTACTCTAAAGTACCACCCAAGCACCTTTATAACCCACAGGGAGAGGCAATCCTAGCTGAGTGTGATTTACTGAACAAACTCGTGAATTATTGATCCAAGGTCGACCATTTTGCTGATAAAAGTCCCATCTGTGAAAAAACACACACACACAGCCTCCCACTTCTTTGGTGTCATTGTCAGACAGAGCCCACTTTTTGTGACCAAACCTGGTGGATATTTCTGAACCTATGGCATGGTAAGTTTTTAGGTTCTTTCAGGATCAGGGACTTTATGGGTCTCTTGGCATTCTCACAACTGAAGCACACAGGAGTATAGGGGCTCACCAGGAAGAAAAGCCCGTTTCCTGGATTGACAGATATACTCCCGTGAGGAGGAATGACAGAGCTCCAGGGAAAGCTCTACTTTGTTGTAGAGTGAGGGAATTAATTTTCCTCGACAATGGAAGACGGTAGAAGCCATTCTGAAAAAAGGCCTTCTAGGGAGGGCAAGATACTAGACTGGAGAAGGTTTTGAAAATAATGCCAGGAACAAAGGCAACTAGAGTTCTTCCCGAAGAGGCAAAATCAAGGATGTGAGTTTCAGTGATAGGTTGGACAGGCTGCACTTCTGTGAGGTCATCCAAGTTCTGCCAATCAAGGAGTGGTTTGTACAGCTGCTCTCCTTTGTGAAGGGCTGCATTCTGCAGGTGAGTACAGTAGCCAACCAGAGGTGCATATTCACTGACGAAATCTCCCCTCACGGGAGGGCGGAGCCAGATCAGATTTTCAGATTGTGATCATGCTGGATGGGGGAAATGGCAAAAACAGAAGATTTAGCATTAGGAGATGTAACACGGTGCTGGAATCGTCTCTGTAGGGAGTTGAGAATAAAGGAGGTCCAGATATAGAGGCTGAAGCAAGTGTGTATGCATGTAGCACCTGGTGAAACTCCCTCTTCATCACAACAGCTATAGCTGCAGGAGCCCTGCCTCTTGATGAGACAAAAGAGGGCAGGGCTCCTGCAGTTTTAACTGTAGTGATGAAGAGGGAATTTCACCAGGTGCTGCATGTATACAAATGACACCTGCTGAAATTCCCCTTTCAATACAACTGTTAAAGGTAGAGGAGCCCTGTCCTCCTTTTTCATATGGTCACCCCAATTTAATGTCTCACTTTTGAGCCTCAAATAGGAGTGTATCTTCTTACCTGAAAATCATCACATTTGAGCTGTGATCCGTTTGTGTATCTTGGCCATCTGTTTTGTTTTTAAAATAAGCTGCATAGGTTTGCTGTGTCCGGGTATCCACTCAGTGTATGTATATATGGAAATACTTATGTGTATATGAACAGAGCCCATATCCACATGGTCAGAGTTGGATGTTGTAAGTAACACTCTTAAAAATATCATTTAATGGTCTTTTGCCTGAAACTGTTGTTAATGTTACAGCCAAGCCAATACACACACATGCACACACCCCACGTAAGTACACACAGCCTGCTTAGGTCTTAGGTTTTCTTGCCAGGCTTGCATTTCAACAACTTTTGGAAGTTAACCATTGACTAGGCTTGTAAATTGGGATTCACCTAGTTGTCTATGGTGAGTAAGATCAACCTTGGCAGGAGTAGGCAGCTTCACACATTTATTTGTCTGGTGAAGAACCTGACCACATCTGTGTTCCTGCATGTTGCACAGGATTCTGGGACACATTCCACATCATGTCAGGTATGTATAGGGTGTTGGCCTACCTGCTGTCCTTCAACAATGAATCATGGCAGGAAAAGATAGGAAATGGCAGACGTGTTGTCTGTTGTCTAACTTCTCTGCCATTCCTGATAGTTTGCTTATAACCATTGAGGAACATCACAGTTTCTTGGGACACACTCGGTGTTACGGTGGCCACTTCCGAATGGCTAAAAAAGAGGAATTCCACCATGAAAAAAGGACACCGATTTGCATAAAGTTTACATATGTAGAGATGCATAATTAATAATTACGATAATTAATAATTATGATAATTCAAATAGAAATACAGTATATTTCACCATAGTGTGAATGACTAACCAGGTGACCTATGTGCCTTGCTTAAACTGATGTCCAGGTGTTGTTGATGGGCAGTTTCAATGCCCAGCTCTTCCTTTGGAGGATTCTTTATCTTTAAAATGGACTTGGGGTGGATAGCCCTTTAAGTCAAGGACTGTCCTTTGTAAAACATGACACATGGCATATGGCCAAAGATGATAAACCTAGGTATGTTTGAGCAGGTGAACTAGTAACCTTTGGTGGCTTATTTCTAATGCTGCCATTGACATTAATCTTTGTTTAGATTTCAGCTCTAGCCTTTGGTGTTTCAAGAACAGTACAGAGGTTTACAGGTAGTGAGAGCATAAACATTTCTGTTGTAGGATCTTTCTAGTCTAGGTGATGGCCTGTCAAAAGCCTATGGAAAGCCCACAAGCAGGACATGACAATGATAAACAAGATGTCACTGCTTGTCCCCAACTCCCACTAATTAGCTATGTGGACTTCATTTGCTATTTGTGACACAGAGTTGTAGCAGAGTCAGTGTGCTGTAGTGGTTAGAGTATTGAACTGGGATTTGGGCGATCTGGGTCCTAGACGCCGCTCTGCCATAAAGCTCACTGGGTGATTTTGGGCCAATCACTGATTCTCAGCCTAACCTACCTTGTTGTGAAGTTAAAATAGAGAGGAGGTTAATCATTTATGTCGTGTTGTGAGGATAAAATGGAGAGGAGATGGATCATGTACATTCCTTGGAGGAAAGATGGGATAGAAATGTAACAAATGAAATAAAATACTGTCCCTGCAACAGTATTGGATTGGAAAGCAAATGGGATCTTCTTTTTGCCATCTCTGTTCTAGATCACACAAGAGTTGCACATTACTACTAAATTGGGACAAATTAATGCTGAAGGTAGATGTAAGATATTGCTGGGAAGGGGGGACATTTCATACGTGATGGAAACCAAGAATAGAACATAATAAGCGGGGTTGGAAAACTGTGTGTTTGGCTTAAGGATAGGGCTGTTAATATTTTTAAAATAAACTCAGATTCGAAACCTTGCTTCTTTCTGAGCAATAAAGATACCGCTCGGTTAATTATTACACAGAGCTCTGTGAGTTCTTTGAGAACTTTTGGGTGTTCCTCATAAAGTCTCCCAGTAATATAACAGGCTTGTCATGTTCTGTTGCTTTTATATCATAATATGCGTGCACTGTGGTTGTTCTGTTCTTGTTTTATGCACCTCTGCTTTCAGGCAAAGATTACACTGCAGAAGACCATGGTTGTTTGCTAGGGCACTTGGCTTAGCTTT
Source organism: Elgaria multicarinata webbii (assembly GCF_023053635.1). Lineage (NCBI taxonomy): Eukaryota > Metazoa > Chordata > Lepidosauria > Squamata > Anguidae > Elgaria > Elgaria multicarinata. The sequence continues at coordinate 15,163,946 of NC_086179.1, read as the reverse complement.
CAAACAGAATCCCAGAGAATTGTAGGTGTCTTTGACAAGAAGAATTGGAAATGGCGGCCCATGTAATGGTGCGCCCATCAGTTCTAAATCTTCTTCCCCTGCCAACGCACAGATACAGTTGCTGTGTGCAAATGTACAAATTAATTGTGGGGGCAGGCTATCAGTTTGTGTACTCCGTCTCTGCCCCTTTCTCTTTTGTATGTACAATGCCCTCCACTCCCTTTTGCCCAGGTATCCATAACTGTCCGCAGCCCAGATTATTTATTTATTTATTGCATTTATATACCACCCCATAGCCGAAACTCTCTGGGCGGTTTACAGAAGTTTAAAACAGTAAACATTAAAAACAAATATACAAAGTTTAAAAACATAAAAAGCATAAAAACAACAGTATCCGTATAAAAACAGCTATTCTAGGGTCTGTTAAAAACAAACAAACAAACAGCATATGTTGTTAAATGCTGTTAAATGCCTGGGAGAAGAGAAAGGTCTTAACCTGGTGCCGAAAAGATGACAATGTTGGCACCAGGCGAGCCTCCTCGGGGAGATCGTTCCGCAATTGGGGGGTTACCACTGAAAAGGGCCTCTCCTTTGTTGCCATCCTCCAAGCTTCCCTTGGAGTAGTGTACAGGTAGGTTCATGATGGGGGAGGCATTTGTGGTCCTGAGCCGTGTAAGGCTTTATAGGTCAAAACCGGCATTTTGAATTGGGCTCGGAAACGTATAAGCAGATGATGATAATGATGAGAATGTAAGCCTATGCGGCAGGGTTTTGCTATTTTATTGTTTTACTCTGTACAGCACCATGTACACTGATGGTGCTACATAAATAATAATAATAATAATAATAATAATAATAATAATAATAATAATAATAATATTCTGCCTTTTTCCCAGTACTGGGACTCAAGGTGATTTACAAGATTAAAACATGTACAATTAAAAGATATAAATTACAAAAGTTAAAATATAATTAAACCTACAGTAAAATTAAAAATATGTTAATTAAAAAAAAACAACCCAGTAGCAGATTAAAAGGGGAGGGGGGGATTAAAAAGTTCATTGGGATTCTCATAACCTTGCCTTGAGAACCTGGTTTTAATCAGGGTACTTAAAACAAGTCTTTTTGAAGAGGGACTATGGAGCATATTCTTTGCAGACAGAAGGTGCCACGTTCTGTCCCTGATAATGTCAGTTAAAAGGATCAGATGTTGGGTGATGGAGAAGACCTTTTCTCTCCCTGAGATGTGGAATAGTTGCTGCCTGTCCAAGTACATACTACTGGCCTAGATAAGAGGTGGGCAACTTTTTGCCCTCCAGATGTTTTTGGCTTACAATTCCCATGATTCCACACCATTGATATGGCAGCTAGGATTGATGAGAGTTGCCCAAACATCTGGAGGGCCACAAGTTGCCCACCCCTACACAAGATGGACAAACAGTCTGATCTGTTTCATTTTTTTTAGGAGCGAAGAGAGCTTCTACTAGAAGCAGGGCCAAATACCCTTAACACTGCATTCATCCAGCAACAGCCCTGAGGCTGGAGCGTGGGAGGCTGAGGCCTACACCTGCATTCAAGCCTAGGACTGTGTAGTAGAGTGACCCTATGAAAAGGAGGACAGGGCTCCTATATGTTTAACAGTTGGATAGAAAAAGGAATTTCAGCAGGTGTCTTGTACGTATGCAGCCCCTGGTGAAATTCCCTCTTCATCACAACAGTTAAAGATGCAGGAGCCCTGCCTTCTTTTGTATCTAGTCACTCTAGTATAGGATTAGAGTTAGGTGGGTTTTTTAGGGGTTTTATTGAAAGAATTGTCCACCTGGCAGCACGCTACCTAACTCTGACTCTATACAAGTGTTAAAGCTGCAGGAGCCCTGCCCTCTTGTCCAGCGTTACCAATGGTCAGGGACACTGGAGTGTGTATTCCAAAACGTCTGTAGGGGACCAAGTTGGGAAAGGGTGCAACAGAGCATCAAATCCTTCTGAATGATGTGCAGTTGCTTGGAATGGTAACACTTTTTTGAAGTGGTTTTTGTCCTACCTTATGAGCCGTTCCCATGGGGTGTGCTGGGTGACTACTGCTGTATCCTTTAGGGTACCAAGTTCCATCTTGCACACACATGTGGTGGTGGAGATCATTGATCATTTGAGAGTACAGTGCGATCAACGTACTGATGATACCCAACACCCAGGGCTTTGGCTATGGGGTGGTATTTAAGTGTATTATTTATTTATTTATTGTTTTTACACCTGAAAACACAGGAGCAAGTTCAAATCCTCCAAGACAATTCCCGGAGATTTGCTCTGGGCTTGACGGAAGCAAACAAATCAAAACTGAAACTTGTCAGACAGAAACTATATTAGCTGATAAATCTGGTCACTTGGGGATGACTTGCCATCGAAAGTTTCATGTTCTCCCTGAAGTTTCAGATTTACAGGACAGGTATGATCCTTCTTACCTGATGCTAGTGTGAAGATATATTTGTTTCCCTAATGAGTAACAGTGCTGTTGTTCTTTTATTCCTATTTAAATTGGAGTTTCAGTGTTTTCAGTAGACTTTTCTTTTAAGCTGTGCTTTTTTCAAAGTATGATGTTGATAGGATTCTCTGTGCCTCCACCCCCACCCCGGCCATCCTTTTTGGGTATGCCACCTTGTGTGATTCATGAATAGATGTATCCAACTCAGTTTATATTAGGGAAACTAGTGTAAAGAAAGAAATGCACTCTTAATGTGGAAACTCTGTCACGGACAGGGAGCTTGGATACCCAGTGTTATTGTTCCAGTCTTGTAAAAGCTCACCAAAGCAGAGGAGAGACACATGTTCCTTTCTGTCCAATAAAAGCAGGACCCATTCGGCATGATATACCTTTTGGCACGTCCAGGAAAGGGGGAAGGTTCCAGGCTTCAAGCTGTCCCTTCCTTTTCCTTTAAAAAAAGAGGAAGTAACAGTAGTTTTGCAGTCAGCCAGTAGCTTCTACAAGGGGAAAGATATTTAGTACCCAAACTGATGAATTCGGCAAAGTGGAGGAAACGATTCCTGATGACAACTAATATATAAAACATGCCTCTTTCTTTCTTTCTCCTCCTTCTCCTCCTCTCCTTTGTCTTCTTCTTCAGCTGTGACAAACTGCTGGTGTTTCAGGGTTATCATGTAAACAGACACACTAGAAGGGGATCTGGAGGCCGTATCTTTTCAAATCCAGAGACTCAGAAAGGCAACACCGGTAATTGGTTCTGCATGTGCGCCGTGTTTTTGTTGGGAAGAGGGGCCAAACCTTCTATGTAGGCTGCATGTGTGTTGGAGTTGAGTCTCTGGGCTAGCTTGTTCCCACCAGCGGTTTGCAGAAGATTAGGAATCCAGAGGCACAGCTGTGTGAACTAAAGATCCGATAAATAACATCAATAAGCGAATTAGCTTGCTATTTATGCTTCGTGTTTTGAGTGACGTCTGGGTTTTTCCCATAGCCTGTTTTCTTCTTCAGATTCAGCAGCGTCTGCTTTCTGAAAGGGGAGAACTGGGGGGAGTCAACAGTAGGTCCCAAGGAATTATATGCCTGGACAGTCCCACAAGGCTTTAGGCTATTTGTCCAGAAGTGCTGAGGCTCTGCCTAGCTGCCCCATGTGGTAAACGGCCAGGATTACAGGTTGGATCATTTCCCTAGATAGGAAAAGGTAGGGTGACCATATGAAAAGGAGGACAGGGCTCCTGTATCTTTAACACTTGCATAGAAAAGGGAATTTCAGCAGGTGTCATTTGTATATATGGAGAACCTGGTGAAATTCCCTCTTCGTCACAACAGTTAAAGTGCAGGAGCTATACTAGAGTGACCAGATTTAAAAGAGGGCAGGGCACCTGCAGCTTTAACTGTTGTGATGAAGAGGAAATTTCACCAGGTTCTCCATATATACAAATAACACCTGCTGAAATTCCCTTTTCAATACAACTGTTAAAGATACAGGAGCCCTGTCCTCCTTTTCATATGGTCACCCTAGAAAGCTTCCCAGGTAATTCTAACCACCCAGGATTGGCCACTGGTTCTCCTCAACAGGAAGTGCTATCAAGGTTTCCTGTTCAGGCCTGGATTTTACCTGGGCAAATTAGTCACCACTGATTTTGGTCACTTGTTTTCTTGCTTCTGATTCTTGGGTTGTTCTCTTGCTTGACACTCCTGGTTCTGACTCTCTATGGTTCAGCTCTGACACTTCCTCAGGAGGTGTGCCATATTTAAAAGTATGAGTGAGAGAGAGAGTTACTGTAATGCATCTACACGACAGGTGTAGCCCCTGTGCCTTCAGATGGCGTTTGCCTGGAGTTGGGCAGCAGCTAGCAGTGCATTGTGGGAAAGGGCGGTAACAGTGTAAGCAACGTTCTGTGCCATAGTCTTGCCTGTATTCTTACTATTCCTGTTAAGGTGAGCCACAAGCGTCTGGTGCCAACCCTGCAAGGTTGCTCACCTCCCTGAGTTTCAAGGAGGAACTAGTTTTCCATGAACAGAAACCAGGAGTTGCTTTGAGTTAGGTCTTATTAGAACCTGATGTTTGGTCCTGGGTTGTATGGAGTAAGTGTCCTTGACTTAATGCCCTCCAGACGTTTTGGATCATCAACCCCATCATCTCTGGCCATTGATTATGCTGGCTGGAACTGATGGGAGCTGTAGTTCCCCAGTTGGGAAGGGCTGGTATGGTGTAGTAGAATGTGGCTGCTCATATGCAGAACTCATTTCCTTCTCTAAGGAATGATCAAAATAGGCTTTAAGCCTCCCTGAGGGTTTTTTAAAATCCATATCCAGCAAGTTTTCCTTTATTTTTCTTCATTTTTACTCTAGAACAGGCACGGGGGGGGGGGGGCAATCTACATCAGGACCTTGTGTGTGGGGTGGATGTGTAGGGGGCTTTTAAGATCTGGATCTCTCCCTCCTGTGCTTAGATTAAAAAATAAAAGGCAGGAAAGAGAAGATGTAGCTGCTAGATACGGAGTTAAAGTAATGTCTCTTTTGGCCCATACAATTCTTCAGAACTTGTGTCTGAATACAAATCTCCAAATCCAACTTGAATTTAGCGTTAGGAAAAATCCAGTACCATTTTACCGATATCTGGAACCCTCTTGAGAAATTTCACCGGTCTTATTGAAACTCCTTGCCCCCCCTCCCACATTAGAAGGATTGGTGGCCCAGCTACGCCCCTATCTGGACAGGGATAACCTAGCTTCAGTTGTCCATACTCTAGTAATCTCCAAATTAGATTACTGCAATGCCCTCTACATGGGGCAGCCTTTGAAGATGGTTTGGAAGCTGCAGCTTGTGCAAAATGCGGCGGCCAGATTGATAGCTGGTGCAGGGAGGTCTGAGCATATAACACTGATTCTGGCCCACTTGCATTGGCTGCCTATACGTTTCTGAGCCCAATTCAAGGTGCTGGTTTTAACCTATAAAGCCCTACATGGATTGGGACCGCAATACCTGATGGAATGCCTCTACCTGTGCACTGCGCTCAACATTTAAGGTCCTCCTCCGAGTGCCTACACCGAGGGAAGCTCGGAGGATGGCAACAAGGGAGAGGGCTTTTTCAGTGGTGGCCCCCCGACTGTGCAATGATCTCCCCTGCTGGATCAGACTGAGGGTCCATCTAGTCCAGCAGTCTGTTCATACAGTGGCAAGTACCTGTTGACCAGGGAACCACAAGCAGGTCATGGTGCAACAGCACCCTCCTACTCATGTACCTTAGCAACTGGTGTATATAGGCTTACTACCTCTAATACTGGAGGTTGCACTTAGCCATCTGGACTAGTAGCCATTGATAGCCTTCTCCAGGAATTTATCCAAACTCCTTTTAAAGCCATCCAGATTGGTGGCCGTCACCACATCTTTAAATTCTTCAGGTACCTAGTTGAACAATCTTCCCAGTTTCACTTGAAACTTTGCTTTAGGCAACGTTTCGTAGCATTGCACACTTGATATCTTATACAGTCTGTCTCTCTTTTGGACCCACTACTGTCTTAAATCCTGCCGGTATTGTCGCTTGAAGTAGCACGTGCCCAGAATCTCTGTAAACTGCACGGGTCAATGACCCTTGTTTTCAGAAGGGAGTCTTGGCACAAAGTGAGGAAATAGAATTGTGGTCAGCACCTCTTGTTTCTGTGTGACACACACACACACACACTGTGACACATACATGATAATCCCCCCTAGCCTTACTGTGTCATGTGTGCACACATACGGCACGTCCGTTAAATGGAGTGTAAAGATATTACCTACTCTGCGTTTTGCTTCTGCCCATAGGTATAAATAGCGCAATGACGCTTTGCACTCCCCAGACTCTGCGTGTCTCATTCATGCAGTACATCTCCTTTCTAGGTCACAAAGCTTTGAAGATCATAAGTAAAGCAGTATCAGCCATGAGACACCGAAGATTATATACACACACACACACACACATCCAGAGAACGGTGCACATGTGAGATTGCTTCTGGAGCAATAAGTCCCAAATGGTGTGGTGGAGTGCATTAGTGTGCCACAACAAACACGTGTATGGCTAAATGAGTCTCCTGTGAATCCAAAGGTCGTGCCCCCCCCCCCCACACACAGAGCTTTCCTACAGCATCTCTCCCTGAATTCTGTAGCTTTGTCTCCTTCCAATAAACATGGAGTTGTTACTTATTTCTTTATTCAGTTTATATCCCACCTCGGTGCTGTACCGTGGTTCTGGCCATACATTTTATCCTCACAACAACCCTGTGAGGTAGGTTAGACTGAAGAGTCAGGAACTGGCCCAAAGCCACCCAGCGAGCTGTATGGCTAAGTGGGGATTGGAATCTGGGTCTCCCCAATCCCAGTCCAACACCCTAACCACAACACCACAATCGGCTCTCAAAAGTTATCCATTAGTTTAAAATAATATTTATTTGCAAATTTCATTTTCTACCCAAAGGCAATGAACAATTTAAACGTACAGTTGTGCCTGATAACAAGATAAAATGCAATGCAAGTTAGTTATTTGTTTCATTTATTTGTGGAACAGGTTAATATACCAAAGGTGTGTCATTTAGATCTTCAGAGCAGCTCACAAAAATGTTTGAATTGCATTATTTACAGTCTCAGCAGGGTCAGGGTTCCACATATATATTTTCCACTCTGGGAACAGTCTCCGTCACCTAGGGCCGGTCCCACCAATTGCCAGAGTGAAGCAGTCCTCTCAGGCAGCATGTGCTGAGGGAGGGGGCAGCAAGATATTGGGAGACAGAGCTGTGTGCCATCTGGCTTGGTCAGTTCGTTTTGTACATGGAATGAGAGCGGGCGCCATCTTGTTCTTTGCAAAATGTCTTGGGCCATCCCTTTCCACACCCTCCACTTGGTGTCTGCTCAGGTTCTGTCTGAGTTGACCTTGCTGATGGGTCGAAAGGAAGACCCTCCCCAGAAGACCCGGTGCCTTCAACCTAAGCAGATAACGGTGTTAAGGCTCAGAGACACACTTGACAGCATGGTTCACAAGTTCTTAAAAGTACACACACACCCCTCTGGTCACCCAACAAAGCACACCCTCTATCACTAAACTCCCTTCCCTCAAAGATATGAACCTAGGTGCCTCGCCAATCTCCTCTATCACGTGAAAGAACAACGGAGGACTTGTGTTCCCACTGTGTGAGCTTTCTCAGAACTAAGGTCAGAGGGAAACCTCTAGGGACGCACTTCAGAGATGGAGGTGGCTGGCAGAGCGGCTACCACAGCAGAGGACCACAGCTGCTTCCACTTCTTGTCTTGGCAGCAATCTCTCCAGACTGCCATTGGGGACCGAAAGAATCTAAAAAGAGTCCTGTGTAAGCTGACCTTCCCTGGGAAGGGTCAGCATGGCTGCAGCACAGACTGAGGTTCCCACCTTTTGGACTCGGAGCTATAAATACCCGTTGTACTTTTTAGTCAGTGGGCTTTGCAGTGTTTGAGTTTCCATCAACCAATGTTCCCTTGAAATACATCGGGGTGGGGTTAGGGAGGGGGTGGGGAGGAGGCCTAAGTGGCAAAGGGGGGGGGTCTGGGCTCTTGTTTAAAATAGAATGAAACAGCACAAAATTGGGCTAAGTCCCAGTGTAGTTATTGACTTGTGACATTACCAGATGAACAAATCAGCGTTCAGCCATTCTCTTTGTCTTGGTAAATCTAAGAGGAAAGTGGGGCAAGGAGTCTGGTTTGTTTTAACAAGCACTAAATCACAGATCTGTTAGCAGAACCTCGACCCTCCGTCCCACCTTGGGACCCTCTCGGCCAGAAAGTAACCTCAACGTAAGCCGTGTGTGGACGTGGAAGTGATGAAGTGTGTTGTCTGTATTCTGCAATTTCACGAGAGTGCAAGAAAAGCCCCCACAGAATTTTAGTTTTACGTGCAGAGTTCATTTCCCGGAAAACCTTGGCTTTGATTTAAAGTCCTTTAAAGCAAGCCTGTTCTTATAGTTGCAAAAGATAGGACTGAATCTTCACTGCTCTGCCTAGTCCTGTGCTTCTCTCCGTAACTAATGATTCTGGAATTTTTGGTTCAGAACAAGAGCTGTGTGCAGACTTTTGTGTTGTGTCCAGGTTGCAGAATTCACGTTTTCGTGGTGCGGAATTTTATTTTAGTTCTGACTATGTGCAGCTCTGCTGATGCATGATTTAAATCCAGGATCGAAGTGCTGAATCTTAGGTGGAAACCCTTGAAGAAATGGGGATATTTAATCTAGGGACAGGAAGTTCAAGGATGAAGGAAGCACTGGAGTGCTTTGTAGCTCAAGCCTTTCGTGAGCCCTGAGCAGTAGCAACCCAGGATCAGCCCTGGACTCCGAAATCCAGGAATGACAGCTGCTGAATTCCATTTCTAGCAGAGCGTGGGGTTTGGCAAACAGGGGACCTCCAAGGCAAAACCAGCCCTCAGAAGGTGCCACTGAAGTTGCCTGGTTGGCCACCCTCAGCTCGGCAACTCTTCAGCCACTCTGAAGCCGCTCTCGAAGGTGGATGAATGGGAGACAGATCAATATGAGTGAGAGGAGCAGTCCTCTAGTTCCCTTGTCTGAAGAGATCAGCATCCATATGGGAGGAAAGAACAAAGAACGAGATGTATACATCTGTCTCTCTGACCCTCTTTTGACCGTGGTTCAGGGATAGGCAATTTCCATCGTTGACCATCTGGACCTCCTACGGGCTACTGTGCCACCAAATGTGACAGCAGCAGCGGCAAGGAAATTGGTTGTTTGCAACCAAATTTCGGTTGCAGTCAGCCACAGAAGGGTCAACAAGGGAAATTTAGCTTGTCTTCCAGGGAAATTTGATATGTTTACCACCACCACCCTGTAGTGGTTTGCCACTGAAATTCAGCAGAAAACCTCGATTTATTTCGCCACCAGCAATTTTGGTGGTGGGGGCTGCCAAAATGTTGCTTGCCGCTGCCCTAGTTTGAGGCTGGAGAGAGGGAAACTTGTGTGTGTAAATCTTTCAGCATTAAAATGGAGCTGTTGAAGATTTGGATGTGTTTCATAATTAGTTAAATGGGTTTGAAAATTCCTTCATCCTATTTGTGATGTGCCGGCTGTTACTTCCTCTTGCCTTACAGATCAGACTATTGTTCACATTACAAAAACGTTGCCGTGAAAAACAGCAGCGTAACAGCACCATGAACTTGATAAAAAAGAACATTTTGCCCCACAACTAACGGCTCAATCCTGTGGTTGTGGGAGAGTGTCCCAGAGAACATAGGACTTTTCAGAGCCTCCCCCTTCTGAGGCCATAGACAATGCTCTGACCTTGGGAGGGTGGCTCTGTGTTTCCCACCCACCCACCCCACCCCCATGTAGCTGCCATGGAAAGAACCGTGATAGCTGCTTCCTAAGGTTGCAAATGAGACTTCAGAGAGAGGGGAAAAGAGGGTGTTCTGGTTGGTGGAGAGGAGAGGCTAGGATACGAGAAATCCTATGGCCTCTTCAGCCCCACTCCCACCCCTAGCAGCGGAACCTCTCTAGATGCCCTCAGAAGCTTCTCCAGAGAAAAAAGAATCAACAAGGAGGCTGAAGAAGAAACATTGTCTCTGTCATTCCATCTGTTCTGTCGAGTGTCTGCCTGCACAGCATAGACTATTTAGAGCACTCTGACATCAGAACGCTCCTTCAAAAGGCATAGGATTGCACCCTAACCTATGTTTGAGAGAGAAAGAGAGAGAGAGAGAGTCAGGCAGGTGAAAACCACATCCGGCTGTTGCTTCAGCTGCATTTTCCCCTTCCTCAGCAAGGCCATTACTAGGGGTGTGCACGGACCCCCCGCTCCGCTTCACTTGCAGATCCGCCATTTTTCGGAGCGGGTCGCTCCGCCCCGCCCCCGCTCCGCCCACTTCCGCTCCGCTCCGCCCGGAGCTCCGGATCGGATCCGGAGCTCCGTTTTTGCCCCCCCATAGGCTTGCATTGAAAGCTAAAAAAGTAAACAACTTTTTTTCCGTTGAAGTTAGAAACCTCACGTTTGGCACCATGACACCTCATGGGCGTATACACACACACGCCAAGTTTCAAGGCAATCCCATCATCCCCTGATTTTTGGCGAATTTTTGAAAATCGGGCACCCCATTCACACCCCTTGGGATAGCTCCGTCAATTTGCATGTTACAAACCTCAAACTCGGCACCAGGGCAGCTTATCCATGTGTCCACATGCACGCCAAGTTGCAAGCAAATCCCATCATCCCCTGATTTTTGGCGCGGCTCTACCCTCTAACGCACCTCCCATAACCCTAATTCACACCCCTTTAGATAGCTCCGTCAATTTGCACGTTAGAAACCTCAAACTCAGCACCATGATAGCTTATCCACGTGTCCACATGCACGCCAAGTTTCAAGGCAATCCCATCATCCCCTGATTTTTGGGGAATTTATGAAAATCGGGCACCCCATTCACACCCCTTGGGATAGCTCCGTCAATTTGCATGTTAGAAACCTCAAACTCGGCACCAGGAGAGCTTATCCATGTGTCCACATGCACGCCAAGTTGCAAGCAAATCCCATCATCCCCTGATTTTTGGCATGGCTTAACTCACCCCAAATTGTCCCATTCTACAACTACGTCAATTTGCACGTTAGAAACCTCAAACTCAGCACCATGATAGCTTATCCACGTGTCCACATGCACGCCAAGTTTCAAGGCAATCCCATCATCCCCTGATTTTTGGGGAATTTATGAAAATCGGGCACCCCATTCACACCCCTTGGGATAGCTCCGTCAATTTGCATGTTAGAAACCTCAAACTCGGCACCAGGAGAGCTTATCCATGTGTCCACATGCACGCCAAGTTGCAAGCAAATCCCATCATCCCCTGATTTTTGGCGCGGCTTAAACTTTTTAACTCACCCCAAATCAAGTCCCATTCTACAACTACGTCAATTTGCACGTTAGAAACCTATCCTTTGGTCCCATGACAGCTTACCCATGTGTCCCCATGGACACCAAGTTTCAAGGCAATCCCATCATCCCCTGATGTTAGGGGAACTTTTGAAATTTGAACACTCCAGTATGTCAGGGATTTAAAGTTGCAATTGCAGACAGCTCAATGGGGCCAGTTCCAAGGCAATCCCAACATGCCACGAGATAACCCTAAATCTTCTGGCACATTTGAAAAAGGGATTATTGAATTTGATAAAGTCTAAGTGAGCGCAGGAAGGACTTCTCCCCTTAGTCAAAGCAAGACACATACACCATCGCTGCAAGGCGGGAAGGGGAGAATTATTATTATTATTATTATTTATTTATATAGCACCATCAATGGAAAGCAGGCAGGCAGCATGCATTGTAGTGCCGCAAGGATGGCTTGAGCACTAACGCATAGCAAACCAACCCATAAGTGGGCGCAAAGTGAGGCAAAGATGGCTGGTTGTTTCTTTCTAAGCCAGCAGTTACGCCTTGAGGGGCACAGAGGAGGACGATTGGGAGCAAACCAGGCACCAGGCGGGCAGAGAGGCAGGCAGAGTAGGCGAGGAGTCAGTCCTGGCAGATGCCCCACCACAGCAGCACCCCGGGGGAGGCGGGCAGGCAGGCAGGCAGGCTGCGGGCATTTCTGGGGGCACAAGGAAGTGATGGCTGGTTTCTAAGCCAGCATTGCAGTTAGTCACGCATTGCAAACGCAAACCATCCCAGCGAGTCGGTCACCGAGGAGGACAGGCTAGCAGAGGGGCAGGCAGAGTGACATGTCATAGATCTAGTATTGGGGAGGAGTCAGTCCCGGCAGATGCCCCAACACAGTAGCACCCTGGGTGGGCATTGGAAAACGCCATCTTGTGGGTCAATACTTCCCCCACCCCATGTCCTGCAGGGTTGCCTGCCTAACCCTTGTGGGGATGGGAGATGGAGAGCTTAGAGTGGCAGTGCCAGCAGCAGCCTTCGGCTTTCCCCTGGAACCAGTCGCCTTGCCCGCCTCTTTCCCCAGCAAGATCGCCTGGTGCTGCCTATGAAGATGCATCTTCATGCTGCTGGTTCCATAATGCCCTGTCGATGAACCCCTGCTTAGGCTGAGTTTGCAGTGGCGACAGACAGCAAAGCGGGGATCCGCTCCCAACTCAAAGTGGTCCCACACGATGCTTGTCTTTCGTTTCTGTGGTGACACCACCAATTGCCCGCCTGAGCTCTCTGGTGTTGCCACAGAAACAGGGGTGTGGGATGAGACTGGGGAGAGAGCCTCGGCCTGCTGCTGCTCCTCCTCAGCCCCCACATCCTGGAGGCCCACCGCCTCCTCCTCCTCCCCCCCCTCCACTGTGCTGAGGACCTCGTCTAGGTCCATCAGCGGGCTCGTGGGCTGAAAGGAGAATGAAGGAGTTGGGGATACTCCTCCTCCTCTAATGGCACTGCTGCCACGTGCCTCTTGCAAACGGGCACTTTTCCCATTCCCACCCTCAAAAAGAGAACGCCGGGCACAAGTTGCAGAAGAGAGTGGCTCTGCCTGCTGCTTGTCCTGCTTCTGTTTTGGAGCAGTCAGCCAAGGAGTTGCCCGTTTGAGTTTCACAGGAGGAGAGGAAGCCCTGCTGGCAGACTGAGCCTTGCTGCTTTCAGCACGCCTGCTTTCTCTTTTCATGATGACTAACAAAATATTAATACTACTAATACTATGTATAAGGTACTACTAAGAATATGTATAAGAAGAATATAATATGTTTAAATGTAGGGAAATGGGACAAGAACAATAAAATATACTACTACTAATATGTATGAGAATATACTACTAAGAATATCTACAAGAATATAATAATATGTTTTAGAATATTACTAATAAATGTAGGGAAATGGGACAAGAAATGGGACAACCACTACTATAAGAAGAACAAAATATGAATACTACTACTAATATGTATGAGAATGTATACTAATAGACTACTAAGACTATGTCAAAGAATATAATAATAATATGTTTAAGAATAGGGAAATGGTGTGCGTATGCTTTCCCCAAAATGCTCAATCTGTGGCTGCCTGTTGAACTTGACAAAAGCAGCCCACTCCGTCGAAGTTACACAGAGAAGAAAAAGAGAATCCAATTTTTTTGGTATATTTGGTATATAGAAGATAGAAGGAAACACAATCAGGATTTAAGAGAGGGGAGGGGGAAAAAGAACCAACCACTACTATAAGAAGAACAAAATATGAATACTAATATAATATGTATGAGAATATATACTAATGGACTATGTGAAAGAATATAATAAAATATGTTTAAGAATATAAATGTAGGGAAATGGGACAAAAAGTGTGTGTATGCTTTCAAAAGAAAGCTTTCACAAAAGCAGAACAGTCAGGCTTTAATACAGGGAAGGGGGGGGGCAACCAACCCAACCACACACTCCAAAATTCAAAAATAAAGTTTATATTAAATCAAAGTAAGGGGAAAACACAGGGCAAACTAAGCTACAAGTCAGAAAGAAGCAAACAAACACACACACGCGCCAAACTAAACCTATATTAAATTAATCTATCTCCAAAGCAGGAGCACTAGCTAAGTAAGTGTTCCCTCCACGAACGCCAACCCACAAAGAGACACAAAACAGAAAGTTCTCAGGGTGGGTCTGCCTTAGTCCCCCCTCCAACGCTGGGATTGGAGGAGGATGCTTTCTGAGGAGATGAATTCTCATCAGGATTGGGAGTTGAATGTGCCTGTCATCGCTTCCAAAAAAATAATAATAATAAAAAAAAAAAACCCAAACCCCGATTTTTAAAAAAATATTGCACGTGAACCACAGCACGCAGAAAGTTGAGAGTGGTCTCAAAATGACCCCCATCCACGACTCTCTGTGCACAAGAATTTTCAGAACGATAGCTTAAACCCCCCCCCAGTTATCCCCGATTCTTTCCCTCAATGCAATCCTATGGGCGAAAAGCCGAAACGGAGCCCCGCGGTTGACCCTATTTTTAAAAAACTTCTAGCCCGCGACCCGTACGATGCAGAAAGTTGAGAGTGGTCTCAAAATGACCCCCATCCACGACTCTCTGTGCACAAGAATTTTCAGAACGATAGCTTAAACCCCCCCCCAGTTATCCCCGATTCTTTCCCTCAATGCAATCCTATGGGCGAAAAGCCGAAACGCAGTTTGAGCCCCGCGGTTGACCCGATTTTTAAAAAAATATTGCACGTGAACCACAGCACGCAGAGAGGTGAGAGTGGTCTCAAAATGACCCCCATCCACGACTCTCTGTGCACAAGAATTTCCAGAACGATAGCTTCAAAAACAACGTAGTTATGCGCGATTATTTGCCGCAATGCAATCCTATGGCGAAATGTTTTCAAGATGGCGACCGGAGCGCTCCGACTGAACTCGGAGCTCCGAAAAATGGTCGCTTCTCTTCGCCTTGCTTCTAGGGGGTCCGCGGTCCGCTCCTACTCCGCCTCTGGGTAAGGCGGAGCAGGCCAATCCGCTACTGCTTCTACGCTCCTAATCGGAGCGGAGCACATCCCTAGCCATTACCATCAACTGCCCTGTGGGAATGATTCCCAAACAGGTAAAGAGCACTTAAGAACATGCTCCGGCAAGAATGTTCCTCCCTCTCTCCCTTCCTTTCCTCACACGGCTTTATACCATCAACTCCTATGTGGGACAGACCCTTATGAGTTTTTTTCTTTAAAAAGTACAGCTTGTAGTGATTTTATTAATTTGTAAGCTGCCTTGGAAGGGTCATGATGATGATGATGATGATGATGATGATGATGATGATGATGATGATCACCTACTTCATTGACATAGAAATATCTAATGACAAAAATGTTATAGAAAAGGAAGAGGAAAATATACACCACTGGCTATGGAAGTTAAAGAACTATAGCAACAGGAAAAGGTCACAATTATTCTGTTAGTCTCATCAGCCATCGGCATCACATCAAAAAAAAATTACAGAAAAGTTTCCAAAACTAGGCCAACCAAAAACATCCACACCAACATCCAGAAAGCAGACATACTTATAACATGTTCAATAGTCAGGAAATTTCTGAATCGGTAAAACACAGCATCACTTGTCATGTTCATTTAGCGAGAAAAGAGATGATGATGATGATGATGACGATGATGATGATGATGATGATGATGATGCAAATAAATACATGCAGGTTTTGTGCCAAGAACAATCACATTCTTTGCTCAGCGTAAGTGATGCAACACTTTGTGAGAGGAAGGAAAGGGTTGTTTTAGTTTTATTTCTTTTATTACACACACACACACACACTACTTTTCTTCCATTGTGGAACTCAAGGTGGCTACATGTGGTTCCCAAGTGGTCTCCCCTCCAAGCACTGTGCAGACCAAAACCTGCTTAGCTTCAGCAAATTGACTGCCTTCCCTGTACCTTCAGACCATGAGGTTAAAATTTTTAGTTGGAGAAGAACTGAGGTTAACAGCCATTGAGTTGAATGTGATGAGCAGTTGAGCTTTGCATTCTGAGCCAGGAAATTGTGAAGCTTGATCACATCTCTAACCATAATATAGGTGAGCTGTATTAAATATTGCATAGAAAGGAGGAGCAGAAGACACAGAACTTTTGCTTTCAGCAGCAGGAACTGAGCATTTTGAATAATGTAGTTTAAGCCAGAGAGTTAACCTGTTCATGCGATGAAATTTGACTTTGCCTTATTTTCAAACTCCCATAGCAATGATTTTCCAACTTTGCCAGAGGGGAAGAAGACCATTGATTGCTTATACGAGTTAATTGAACTAAACACAAGAAAGTTGAAATTGCTTATTGACTACAATTGATGTGAGGCAAACAAGTAAACATGTTTAGAATGGGGGCAGCATCCTGTAGCTGTAATGGTCCTATGGTTTAAAGTGACTTTAACATGCAAAACTCAGGAGTAATTCATGCTCAGGAATTATATATATGTTGTAAAGGAGGGAATGGTGGTGGAAAGAGAGAAGAGAAATGTTAATTTGTGTCACAGCTTAAGCAATATACATGACCATTTACCCCCCCCCCCCAGCCTCCCCCCACCCAGAGACAGAACATTTATTTCTGATGTGTTACTTTCATATTTGAGCAGTGTTCTTACATGGGAGGAGTATTGAAAATGGCATCTCCTACCTGCATCCTGAAGTGTATATATATTCCACATGGTGTCTTTATATTTATTTATTTATTTATTTATTTATTACATTTATATCCCGCCTTTTTTCCTCCAAGGATCCCAAGCCAGCGTTCATAATCCTACTACTCTCCATGTCATCCTCATAACAACAACCTTGTGAGGTAGGTTGGGCTGAGAGTCTGTGACAAGCCCAAAGTCACCCAGTGGGTTTCCATGGCTGAGTGGGGACTAGAACCCGGATCTCCCGACTCCCAGTCCAACACCTTAGCCACTACACCACACTGGCTCTCCAGACAGACAGACAGAGAGAGAGAGAGAGAGAACAAAATATAATATGTGCATGTGTATATCTATCTATCTATCTATCTATTGATCAATCGATCTATACGGACACAAGACAGATACAAATACAATGCTTTTTAAGTTATCCAATGTTTGTAAAAAACAAAACACCACATTCAAACTTGTTTTGGGAGCATTTTCCAATTCCCCAATGGATTTTGGGTTGATAGAATGCCCCACAATCATAAATGTTTCTTTGGTATCAGAAGAAAAGAAGCATTTTTGCTTAAACTCAAAATATTAGAATGGTATCAAAAACGGTCAAGGTAAAACTTTAAGTTAAACTTTATTATTAAGAACTAACGATGGTGGACTCATGAGGTAAATGCCCCCTAATGAAATCTTGTGGCTTGCGCCAAATAACCTACACCCTGCTTCCTTAACCAGTTTTCTTTGGAAAAAAGGTGGGGGCATTTCTACACCCCCAGGATGTTGCTTGGCTTTGGGGACATATGCATATTCCATTGGCAAAATCAGTAGATTCTGGGGATATTTATCCTTCTTTATTTTTGTTTCTGGAAAGAAAACAGTAAGTGGCAAGAGGCTGAAATTTGGGGATATTACACAGGGGATAGAAGACAACAATGTCATGAGAAGATTATGTTGTAGGTCTACTTCTGTGTAAAGTTCTGTACTGTAAAGTCTATTTGGGGTAACTTTGTATCCCTGTCTGACTAGAGGAGGGTTTTAATTAGCAAACTTTTTTTTTTTAACATTCCGGCTTCCGTTTTCCCTCCTCACAACCCTGTGACGTAGGCTCTAATAATCCATTTTTACAGATGAGTCGGGGAAACATTATGGGCAAATCTCAGAGATGGTAACATAGGTGGCATTAACCTAGGCCTCCAGGGCCGGATCTACACTACTGCTTTAAAGCGCTTTATAACAGTTATAAAGCGCTTTAACTGCTTTAAAGCGCTATAAAACTGTTATAAAGCACTTTAAAGCAATAGTGTAGATCCGGCCTTAGATGAGCTTTGGGAACAGTGGGCTAATTTGTTTGTTTTTATCTATCTTTTGGATGATTTTTGACAGTATATTCTTTGTAAATTTGATAGTTGTGTTTTTTTTTAAAAAAACTATTTTGAATAATGTTTATTTTAAGTCACTTCAAGTACATAAGAACATAAGAAGTGTCCTGATGCTGGGTCAGACCGAGGGCCCATCTAGTCCAGCACTCTGTTCACACAGTGGCCAACCAGCTGTTGGCAACGGACCAACAAAGCAGGACATGGTGCAACATCAACCTCCCACCCATGTTCCCCAGCAACTGGTGTATATAGGTTTATTGCCTCGGATATTGGACGTAACACATCACCATCAGGGCTAGTAGCCATTGGTAGCCTTCTCCTCCAGGAATTTATCCAACCGCCTTTTAAAGCCATCCAACTTTGTAGCCATCTTGTGGTAGTGAATTCCATAGTTTTACTATGTGCTCTGTGAAGAAGTATTTTTATTTGTCCTGAATCTCCCACCAATCAGCACCATGGAATGACCCCAGGTTTTAGTATTATGGGAGGGGGAGAAAAATGTTTAGGGCCACAGCTTACGGCCTCAGTGGTGAGATATAAATTTGAAACAATACAATAAATAGCGGCTGAAGTCTAACACTTTATTAAATAATCCAATCCGATCTTGTTACATGGTACTGCAAGAGGAATGCTAAATAGCAGTGTTTGCAGCTGTTAAGACTTCCAGCGTTTTAGGCCGCGGATTATCTCTTAAGTATCTGTGAAGTGCAAGATGGAGAAGACGCCGATGCTGTTTTAACGAAATGATAGAGTCATACACTTGCAGGCAAAAACATTTTTGCTGTGTTGGAATGTGGGTCACGAACCCATACGGGAGTATGTTTTGTGAGGGAGCGGGGAGGCCATATTCATTCTGATATGACATCAGCAGGCTGTGAGGAGCTGAAGCTGTTTAACTATTGGGAGTGTGCAGGGGGGATGTGGTCTGTGTCCCTGACTTTCTCTGTGGGAAAATCCTCACATTTGACCGCACAATTAGTCCTTTCTAAGAAAAATATTTTGGGGAAAAAAACCTTCTTGATTTCCAGAAGTCTCTGGCCAAGCATGTTGGTTCTATTTGTGGTTTCATGCTGCTTTTAAAGCGTTGGGCCTTTTGGGGTTGTTTTTGTTTTGTTTTTATTGCTGACTTCTCCAGTCAAACTGCATTTTTAAGTTGCTAGACACAAAAATGAGTAACCTGGGGGCAGGATTGGAACCTAAGGGCCTGCTTCCGTTTGCACTGCCTGCCGAAGACATTTTGCTGCTTGAGGTGAAGAACAAGATGGCGCCCCCTCCCCATTCCATGGACAAAAGCCAGCAGGAATTTCAGTTGAATCATCCTCCAATGCACCTCAAAGCAGTAGGCTAGCTTAGGGTGCAAGGGGCACACAGCTCTGTCTTTCAACCCATTGCTGCCACTTCTTTGCATCTGCTCCCTGAGGTGACTGCCAGTGCCTCACTCTGCCTAATGGCAGGGTTGGCTCTGTCTATTAGACGTTCTCCAATGCACATCCCAGTGAAATGTATGGAAGTCATGCAAGAATACATTTGCTCATTCATTTCAATAGAGGACTCCCGCCGACATTCCGTAGAAAATAGATATGCACATTTACACTACTTAAAATCATTTTATTTATTTATCAGATTATTTACGAGCTGCCTGTCAGTGTGTGAAAATATTGATAATGCAAGCCTGACACCCTTGAAAATATGTCCTACCTAACATTCTCATTAGGTCTAATAGCATTCCAGAAAATAATGAAAGGTCTCAGTCGGCCCAGTAATGAGAATCCTGTGTCATTTGCCTTTCTCATAAACATCTCAAGAATGTCAGCTGCGTTGCCTGCCAGACTTTTTCCGTGGCTTTTCCTCCGTTATTGTAAATTATGTACCCTTCCCCACTCCTGGCCAGTATTTTACCGGCACGATTTGAGCTAATATCAGAACACTTCCCACCATAGATCTGCCTCCCCCCCCCCCCAGCATAGGTGACCAGATAACCTTATAGCCTCACTAGTTATCTTCATGATTTTTCATAACCAGTTATCCAGTTTAAAATTAAATGGTCTCAAAGGCTATTAATCTCTCGTCTGCAAAAATCTAAGCAATGCAATATTGCCAAGAGCAAAGAATGTGTGGACTATGGAGAAGAGGAAGGAAGCACGTCTGTACCAGGAGGGAGGTTGACACAGAACTGCGGATAACAGAAAAGCTGCCTTCTAGAAAGGTTGCCCAAGATTTGACTGTGGGATTTCCGAAGACTTTATTCATATTCACATATAACCATGACAACTAGAAAATGTGTTTTTTTTAAAAGAAAAGAAACAAAGGGCATGTCTGCACCATGCCTATATCCTGGGGTCATCCCTGGATCATCCCTGTGCATCCAAATGATGCACAGGAGATCCTGGGGGAAACACGGGACCACCAGGGACTTTCCCCGGGATATTTTTTTTAAAAAATAATGTTTTTATTAAGATTTTCATATATTCAACATATCACAAACATTATAATATAGTATAATATAATATATCTCCCTCCCTCCCCTAAATTATTATTATTATTATTATTATTATTATTATTAATAATAATAATAATAATAATAAATTAAGAAAACAATGGAGTGAAGCTTATTGCCCTTATTACATCTTTAGAATTCTTGATATTATTGTAACTTTACTATAAATTTGTTCTATATTGGAAATTTCATACTCTTTATACAGTCCATATATTCCTAGCTGTGTTCGACATATATGTCAACATTTCAGAATCAGTTGTGTGTGAAAGGAATTTCCACCATATAGCACTAAATACTAGTGGCTTATCTTTGCCCTGTAGTACTCGTAACTTATGTGTATGTATGGTCATACTGTAGATCTGTTGCATTCTTCAATATTTTTTTACAGTGGTGGAGGAAATGGGTCCAAGAAATCCAACCTGGACCAAAAACAACCAACCACCACTACCACTACCAGGAGGACCCGCATGATAGAGACGCAATGGCTAGCAGGTACCAGTGTGGCCTCTAGTGGCCACAAGTCACATATGCAGAGGAATTGCACAACCCAGGAACTAAGGCCATTTCTACATCTACCTTTTCCCCCGGGATTGTCCCTGGATCATTCCTGGGGATCCTGGGAGCAGGCAGGGACGATCCCTCCATTTTCCTGGGATAACCCTTAGGTGTAGAAAGGGCCTAAGTTAGCAGGCGGTACTATTTGTCCAACTCAAGATGGGAAAGCACCTAAGGGGTGGTGTTGGGGAAATGCCTCCAAGTGCTTCTTAATAGGTGTCTCATAATGAGAAATTCTGGGCTGCATCTGTTCTATAAGATGTGAGGCTTTTGTAATATAGCTACAGGCAGTGTGTTTTCTTATGGGAAGCTTAACCACCACCCCCATTAATCAACAGCTGCAGATATATAGTAAATTAAGACTGTTATTACCATGTGTTTCGTGTGTGTGTGTGTGTGTAATCATTGGAAGAGTTGCTACTAAGTTATCATCCTTGGCAATCTCCTTTTAAAACTGCATAGTAGATTTTAGCTTATCTGTGATTACACCCCAGGCAGTTAAGCATCCATTGGTACAAACTATTCCCAGAGTGAAACCTTTCCTGCATTTCATCCTGTCTCTCCCCCACCTCTCTTACTAGTTCCACATCCAAATGGGAAAGAAATCCTTTGAGAAGACCAGGCCAAGCACGGGGGATGTGTTCTTATCTGATCCATCAGCCTGGAAAAAGCATATTAAAACACTCACACCAGTTAATTAGTTCTTTGGTTTTGCTGACTGCCTCTTTTCTCTTCTCTCCTCCTCCTATCCACAGCGGTTGCATTATTTTTACTAGAAGAAAGAGAGCAGGTCTGGGGAAGAGAATGGGCTTCATCTATAAAGCTCTGTTGCTGGCCAGTGTTTAGGGTTCTCACATTGCCATAAGGGCCAGGAATTTCTAGGCAAATGTCCAAGCTCTGCCATTGCTGGTCTGGATTTCCGCATGACTTCTGCCGCTGAAATGTCCACATCTGGACAAGAAGGCACATGCCCTGGGCTCTAGAACAACCACATATTTTATTTCTTAATTATTTATTATTTACACTATTTATGAACCTCCTTTCAGCTGTAACACAACATATTACAAAACACCTTACAATAAGAACAGTTAAAGAGCAACATGACCGTTCAAATAGTGGGTACTTCATTTTGAATAGATATGGGTTACATAAGAAGCTGCCATTGACTAAGATACTGAACCCAACTCGAAATCCATATTATCGCTATCTCAGTTTCTATGGAAGATACATCGACGACATTTTTATTATTTTTCCCTCCATCCTACAGGTTCCCAATTTTTTCTCATGGATAAATGGTATGGATGATAACATCAAGTTTACTTGTCATCAAGAACCTCATCACATTACCTTCCTGGATGTCTCGGTGCAAATTGTCAATAAATGCATCTCGATCAGGAATTTCACTAAATCCACAGATAGAAACTCTATACTCCACTTTTCAAGCCATCACTCCAGATCCTTAAAAATGAATCTTCCATTTGGACAGTTTTTACGTATCAAACGAAACTGTTCCACTGACTTGGAGTATCAACAGCAAGCTGATGTTTTTTCCAAAGAATTCAGAGACAGAGGCTATCCTACGCAAGTCACTACTTCATCTAGACGCAAAGCAGATGCCACTCCTAGATATTCTCTTTTTCTATCTCGAGCCATTGATTTAGACCAGTGGTTCCCAAACTTTTTCAGGTAACCGCCCCCTTGGTTCTACAAACTCATGCCCAGTGCCCCCTACCCTACACTATAAAAATCATTATTCAGTTGAAAAATCATTATTTCAACGACCCACTAAGGAAAATAATAACAGTAAAATTCAAAACAGTAACAAATGCATTATCAACAGATTCCCTCCCCAATCTCGTGCATGCCTACTCAGAAGTAAGTCTCACAAAGTCCAATGGGATTGGGGAGGGGTTAACAGCGGCAAGGAGCACCAGATGGGACCAAAATGCCGCTGCAAGAGAACACATGTGCTTAAAAAGCAGGTCAATCACAGCAGTATCCTAACTTTGTTTTTTTTTAAAAAAAATCTCAATTTTTTGCAAACCTCTGCTAGGTGAAGGCACTCTGAGGAGGGCCTTAGATAATGAGTGTGGTATATTTGGGTAGGGTCATGCCAGGAGAGGCGCTCCATCAGCCTGAGTTGTCCAGAGCAATGCTGCCAACAAGACCCTCCTCAATCCACACATGTATTAATACCATTTAAGAAGAGTCCTTTTAATGGTGAATTGAAATGTTTCAAAAGCACCAAGACACTAATGAAGAGACATACCCTGCTTGATGTGCCCCACCACGTGGGCTGCAAAACAGAGGCATTCACTCTCTTTTACCTCCCTCCTTTGGCAGGCCTGGGGCGGGTGCTTCCCATTTAAAGGGGCCATGCTCCTCTGGATCCTGCTGGTCTGGGCACCCGGGCTGAGCAGTGGCGGCGGCAGCCAAGTGGAGGAGCTGAGCTGAGAATGAAAAAGGGGCCATGTTGCTCATAGCCCCTTTAAATGGGAAGCACCCACCACAGGCTTGCCAAGGGAGGGAAAAGAGAGCAAACACCTCTGTTTTGCAGCCGGCATGGCGGGGCACACCAAGCCGGGTATGTCTTTTCATTTGCGTTTTGGTGCTTTTGAAACATTTCAATTCACCATTAAAATGACTCTTCTTAAACAGTATTAATACATGTGTAGATTCTTCCCCTATTTGGCTTGGGACCAAACTACCTTCTCCCATAAAAATGTCCCTGGGTTTAAGACCTTCTGGAGAGGCGCTTCCCGGAAAAGACCACCTCGAGTGCCTCCCGCCTCACCTTTGCCTCTTAGCGTCCCCCTT
Source organism: Elgaria multicarinata webbii (assembly GCF_023053635.1). Lineage (NCBI taxonomy): Eukaryota > Metazoa > Chordata > Lepidosauria > Squamata > Anguidae > Elgaria > Elgaria multicarinata. The sequence goes on along the minus strand of NC_086179.1, from coordinate 15,140,152 downwards.
CCGCCCCCTTGCCTCTTAACGCCCCCTATGCAATCCCATTGCCTGCAAGGGGGCGGTACCGCCCACTTTGGGAACCACTGATTTAGACCCTTGGCCTGTCAAGCTCAGCATTGTATGCACTGATTGGCAATGGCTTTTCAGGGTTTCAGACAGTGGACTTTCCTAACCCTGCCAGGAGATGCCCGAGACCAATCCTGGGACCGTCTGCTTATTTCTCCTTTGCCACTAAGTACCTGGGACCTTCTGCTTTGCCAGTGACCCAGGACCTTCTTGCTTCTTGTTTACCACTAATCTATAGCCCTTGCTCTTGGTAGGGTTCAAAATTCACTATAAGGATGCACTTTGCACAGCACATAGTTAAACTATGGAATTCAGTACCACAAGATGTGGTGAAAGGGGGTTAGACAAATTCCTGGAGGAGAAGGCTATCAGTGGCTACTAGTCCTGATGGCTATGTGCTACTTCCAGTATCAGAGGCAGCATGCCTATGTACATCGGTTGCTGAGGAACATGGGCAGGAGGGTTCTGTTGCACTGATGTCCTGCTTGTGGGTTTCCCATGGGCAGCTGGTTGGTCAATATGTGAACAGAATACTGGACTAGATGGACCCTTGGTCTGATCCAGCCAGGCTCTTCTGACGTTCTTCTGATACAGTGTCCTGAGATAGAGAGCAAGATTCTGGCTGACTCTTGTTCTCTTGTTCTCTGTCATTTAAGTAAAGATGAGCAATTACAGTGTAACTGTCCTGAATTTATAGCCCTTGATGAAGTAGACAATTCAAGATAGCCCTGAGCCAATCCTCAGGTTACTAGATTGGAGTTGACCCTCCCCTTCACCCTACATAATTTTTTGCAGCAATCCATTGAATAACAACATGTTTTCTAAGTTGTAGGAAATTAATTATTTTGAATCATATTTCCCTTCTGTCCGTATAGACCAGGGATGGGGAACTTCCAGCCCGTGGGCCTAATCTAGCTGCGGAGGTCCACCATCTGGCCTGCAGAGTATCCTTAGATTCGTCCCAGGGTGGTGATCGGCTTTCTATAGCCAGGCATCCTGTGTTGTCTGGGGATGGGAGGCATACAATATAAAGAAGCAGCTTCTATATGTATATCATAAATCTTTCATCAAAGTTGAACTCTGGTTTTCCCTCTTACACGATTGTGCCAGGATGTTCAGGATTGGATACATCATATGGGAGGACGCTACGGTGAAACATTGGACATCTGGTGGATATTCCCAGAGCTTGCCATGTAGTCCCTGTATGACCTTGGGCGGTCTTTGTCTCATTTATCAATCTGTAGAGATATCTCCTGAGTTGCAGTGGAGTTTATTAAATAAATGTTTCAAAGCACTTTCATGTCCTGGGATGAAAGAGCTGTGTTAAAATGTACTCAGTGTTGTCATTATTGATTTATGCTGTTTCTTACCTCTGCACATTCCCTTCCTTTAAAAGCCTCCCTCTTAAACAGTAAAAACAAGGCATTCAACTCTTGTTCTCTTAGCATCTGACCTCTCTCTCCCCTTTCATCATCTTCTCTCTGAAAAGTTTCATGTAGAGAAGCCACCAAATTTCACTTTGAGCAAAACTGGAGGTGAATTTGTAAGTTCCTGCCAAAGCAAAACCCTCTCAAGAATTTGAAAGCAAAATAATTGTGATAAGACCAATGAAATTTCCCGGGGGGTTCTCCCCACCCCCATCATCCTTTTCAGATATCCCTTCTTCTTAAATGATCGGGTGAGAGATAAGATTTTGCAAAGACCAAGGCTGAGAGGAACTTGTGTAGATGTGTGACCCTACCTTCAAAAAGACAGCTGAGAGATGTTGTTGACACTCTGAGTAGGAACTACAAAATTCAAGTGGGATTGAAATTCAGATTCAATCTTTGTCTCCTAGCGGCTCATGAATTCTCAGCAAGACCATGGTGAAATGTGAAATCTTATGGTCACCCTTAGAGTTACAAATGTACACCCTGGCTGGTGATGCAATTTATCTTATTAGATATTTGGAGGAAGTGATGGCGATGAGGTGTGGTAGGAAGAGGCTAAGGCAAGGATGAATTGTTTTGAATTGGGTCTGTTCATCCCTATTTGAAAAAGAGGACATGATAAGACAACATTATTATTATTATTATTATTAATATTATTATTAATATTATTATTTATGGAAGAGTATTCACATGAGCCTGCACCAGCAGTCTGAAGTGGTGCAGCCCAACCTGACGTTTACTACCTCAGTCAAAACTGGGCCAGAGAGAACCCTGATTTTATGTCCACTTGCTATAACATCCAGAAAGAGAGCAACAATCTCCACAAGTACATTAAGCTTTTCAAATCTATAGTAATAAAAGATGTTCTGAATAGAGTGGATGGACCCCTCCCTCAGGGGTTACAGGAATGCACCATGATAGGGTCCATGCCTAAAGGTGCCAACAGTTTCCAGTCAAACGAGACGGGTGCAATGTGACCAAATCCGAAAGTTGTGTAAATTTGTTTGAAGGCTGCTCTTTATCAGGGCTATTCTAAACCATGCTAGGATATAATAAATAATGAATTTAAAGGTAAGATGGGGTGTGTTTTGGGGCTCTGGTCCCCAGTCCTCATGTCTGCCCTAATTGCTGGCTTGTTTTGTTGTGAAGTGGACTTTGAAAAATATGGATTCTAAATAATAATTTCACTTAGATTTTTCAAACTATGACCTTTCTCTCTTTCTTTCACTCTGATTTTAATTGAGAGGAAACCTGGCTTGGAATGTCTTTTTAGGTACTGTACAGTGTTCCTTTGTGTCAAAATAAATGGCTGTATTGAAATCTCTGCTGCTTATAAAATGTGCCTGGAGTCGGTGACCAAATGCGTAAAAGGCCTTGGCTTTTCATTGAATATGTAGCTCTCCAATCAAGCAGGAGCCTGTACAAAATTGGAGGTTCAAGCTCAGGTGAATCTTACAAATTCAAGCTTCCTTTTTTCTTTCCTTTTCTTTCCTTAAATAATTGAGGTTTCTCCAAGATGACTCAATGCAGAAAACCTTTGTGTGCATGTGTGCGTCTCTCTCTCTCTCTCTCTCTCTCTCTCTCTCACACACACACACACACACACACACTGTGTTTGTGTGTGTGATAATTGTGCATCCAAATTCTCTTAGCCTGACTGATATTATTATTATTATTTTTATTATTATTATTATTATTATTATTATTATTATTATTATTATTATTTATTTATATAGCACCATCAATGTACATGGTGCTGTACAGAGTAAAACAGTAAATAGCAAGACTCTGCCGCATAGGCTTACAATCTAATAAAATCATAGTAAAACAATAAGGAGGGGAAGAGAATGCAAACAGGCACAGGGTAGGGTAAGCAGGCACAGGGTAGGGTAAAACTAACAGTATAAAGTCCGCACAACATCAAGTTTTAAAAGCTTTAGGAAAAAGAAAAGTTTTTAGTTGAGCTTTAAAAGCTGCGATTGAACTTGTAGTTCTCAAATGTTCTGGAAGAGCGTTCCAGGCGTAAGGGGCAGCAGAAGAAAATGGACGAAGCCGAGCAAGGGAAGTAGAGGCCCTTGGGCAGGCGAGAAACATGGCATCAGAGGAGCGAAGAGCATGAGCGGGGCAATAGTGTGAGATGAGAGAGGAGAGATAGGAAGGAGCTAGACCGTGAAAAGCTTTGAAGGTTAACAGGAGAAGTTTATATTGGATTCTGAAGTGAATTGGAAGCCAATGAAGAGATTTCAGAAGCGGAGTAACATGGTCAGAGCGGCGAGCCAAGAAGATGATCTTTGCGGCAGAGTGGTGAACAGAAACCAACGGACTGATGTGAGAGGAAGGAAGGCCAGAGAGAAGAAGGTTGATAATTTAAATGAAATTAAGTTTTCCTCACAGCTTCAGTCACTTTACCTTGTGTCAAGGAGACACCCAATGTGTTAGTTCATTTCCTTAAACTTATGTAGATGTAGTAAGAAGAAGGAAAAAAAAATATTCGGTAGCAGTAACAAATCTAGCTGACGTGTGGAATTATATAAATAATAAAACAAATGAAATTTTATTATATATGAGAAGATTTATAGGTTATTATTTAATAATCTTATATGATCATCCTAACCTACCTACCCCTTCTAACCCATAACCCACTCTCACTAGATGTACATTAGCTGAAGCCCGAAACCCTGTCTGACCGTAAACTGTGACCTAATCTACACCAAGCAGGATAGTGCACTATGAAAGTGGCATGAAAGCAGTATATAAGAGGCAGGAGCCACACTACTGCTTTATAGCGGTATTGAAGTGCACTGACAACTGTTGGGGCCCATTGACCCATACCATATACCACTTTCATAGTGCTATATCCTGGAGTGGGGAGGGGGACTGCAGAAAAGTTGGAAAAGTTAGTGGAAATAACCATGGCCTTCTGGGGAACCCTGGAGGGTGGATCGGGGGCCCAGGACGACCAGATTTATCTCCTGTGCCTGAAATTCTTCACCCCCTTTTAAAATTGTACTTCCGTTGTTCAGGGAGGTTGAGTAAAGCTATGGTAACCTTCCTAATCTAGTGCCTTCCAGATGTTTTGGACTATAACTCCCAACCATCCTGACCATTGGCCTGGTTGGCTAGGGTGATAGGAGTTGAAGTCCAAAACAATGAGGAGGGCACCAGCCCTCTGAAAACTGTGTGTTATGCATTTCTTTGCATTGCCTCCCAGGAAGAAAGTGGCTGTAGGAATGTGCCATAACCAAAACCGGCTGTGTTCCATAGGCTGGTTGAGATATAAGCACTTGTTAACGTCCACATGGGACGTGATCTGAAGCCTTGAGGTTTGGGCAGGAGAGTCTTCCCACAAGAGCAAGAATCTGTCAAGAAAATTATAGCACTCGCTAAATCCCTACAAATCTGTGGGCAGAATGTGCCAGAACTGATTAACGTATACCTTGGAAATCATAGAGCTTGCAACTGCTGAATGCCGTTTGCTCACGATCAAGGCTCTGAAATACTTTGTAAAGTTCACATTTTGCACCAAGATAATCCAAATCTTCCACCAAGAAACCCTGAATCATGCTACTGGTATACATTAAGCAGATCGGATGTGGTGATGACTTTGGCTAAGGTAATTTCAAATAAACCTGACTTGATGTAAGTGACTGAGGGACAAGCTGTATGTGATGGTCCAAGATAATTTATTTAAAACCCACTGATGTGGTAAAGGTCCTTTTTTGTTTTATATTTTTTGAGCAAAAGGGCATGTGGGTGATGAACTTTTCCTGCACCTCCTGCTTACTCTTTCCCGTGGCTGCTCCCTCCCACCTCCCAAATTGAGCTCACTTCTGAGAATAACATCTGCATATGACAGACAGAATACAGAGAGATACATCATGGGCAGGGCTGGCTGTCATGTTTCTCAAAACCTCCCGCCATCTTGGGAGACAATAACAAGGCCTGCTAAGTAATCCACAAAGCTTTATTCAAGCAATAGACATCTCTTCCCACCTGAAGGGAGTCTAGTCTCTAGGAATTTTCCCCTAGGCAAAACTATGCAAACTAAGCGAGACAATTGTCCTTTCAAGAAGTATGGAAAGCCCTTTCCCAAAACGCATTAACTTCAGAGAGACTAGTTCTGAGGCAGCTTCTGACGGGATGCCAGCCGGGCTGACTTTTTCTCGCCTTCCTTTCGCTCCACCGGTTTTCGTCTGCGGCGTACTCTAGGATCGGCTAACGTGTCCATGCTCTCTCCTTCGGAAGAATATTGGCTTCCCACAGACTGTGTATTATTTGCCCTTGACGAGATAAGCTCTGGAGATGGTTCGCTTCCGGCTGGTGAAGAGCCCGTGAGAGCTTTCTCCCCCACTGGTACAGGCTGGCCTGTTTCTGGCGCCGACTCCTCTACTTCAGAGTCTGATTCTGATTGATCACCTGAAACACCTTCTTCCAAACCAGGGGGATCAGAGCTAGACATGACACTGGCCGTGCCATTAGACAAAGGGAGGGAACCACCTCAGGGAGCCAGTGCTAAGGGGGGTGGCAGTGAGGTACTGAAGAACAGAACTATAGATGTTACACAGCCTGTCAAGCACACCTGATATTACCTTTCTGTCCTCATGTGTGGTAGAGGATGCTATCCTATCATTCATGCAATAACAGAGTTAAATATTGAGCAGTCTGGCTTCCAGTCCTGCTCCTCAACTTCCTTTGCCCCCATGAGGTAAAAATAGTAATGTATTATGCACAGAATAAATCCCTCTTCCTTTTTAAGGTATTAATTTCAAGAAACCATAACATAAAATACAGACCTCGTATGTTTAGTGACTAAATGACCTCGCCAGTATAAACAAAACTTTCCATGTATTACAATTTTATTTATTTTAAATCTGTGCATACAGGGTTTAACCATTGTGTGAATTACAAGGTAGGACCCTGCCAAAGTAGGTACACTGATATGGTGTAAATGAGCGGTATTTTCCACTGCAAGGTGCTGCTTTTTTTTAATTCCATTTAAAATCCCCTGTTCCTCACAGCAACGTGACAATTGGCTTATCCTTGAAGCAAGTGGCCATATTGCCAAACAGAAAAACATCAACTTTGGAATTCTGGTAGCTCTTTGTATGCTCTCACAATTCCTCCATTCCGTTAGTGATAGGAAGATCTACTTATCTATCCATCTATCACATTTCTTAGCCAACTTTCAATACAGCAGACTTCCCAAGGTGGCTTACGATATAAGACATGCAATTCCATGTCAGTATAACGAGTTCATAAAATTCCAAGGCAGTGCTGTCAGGCAGTGGTAGATTCATACTAGTGGTTGTCTGTTTCCCCCAAGAGTCTGAAGCAACTTTCTCTGGAAAAAAGAAAACCTCAGCAACTCTGTCAGATCAGAACCTTTAACTGTCCGTTCCCAGTATATATGGACTGGATCAATCAGTTCATAAGAACGTAAGAAGAGCCCTGCTGGATCAGACCAAGGGTCAATCTAGTCCAGCACTCTGTTCACACAGTGGCCAACCAGTTGTTGGTCAGGGACCAACAAAGCAGGACATGGTGCAACACCACCCTCATGCCCATTTCCCCGAGCAACTGGTGTATATAAGCGTACTGCCTCTACTGGAGGTAGCACATAGCCATCAGGACTAGTAGCCATTGATAGCTTTTTCTTCCAGGAATTTATCCAACTGCCTTTTAAAGCCATTGAAATTGGTGGCCATCACTATATCTTGTGGTAATGAATTCCATAGTTTAACTATGCGCTGTGTGAAGGATTTCATTTTATCTGTCCTAAACCTCCCACCAAAAAGCTCTATGGGATTCAAGCTTCCTTCCATCCTGCAGGCCACGGGGGTGACCTTGTACACATTGTAGAGAGAAGTCTTAATTATCCATTAGAGTGCCTATTGTATAACAGAGAGATTATACAGATCTGTTCTTTGGGACTTCCCTTATTTGAAGTTGGTACTATGCGTCAACTACGTAATGAATAAAACAGAAACTGGAAATGTGTGTAAAACTGGATGGAAGCAGCTGGCTTGACATTCCCAGATGATGCAATACTCCAGTCTGTGGAAGGTGTGAAATTTCTGCAAGGGGAATTTAATATTGGTTTTGGGTACGAGCTGGAATTCTGCTACAGTGCAAGTTCCTACCTCAATTATTTTCTCCTTTCATTTATATTTTTTTAAGGTGTTTGAACCACATGTTGACTTCCTTAGCTGGCAAAGCAGAGTAATCTGTGCATGGCTTAAAATGCCATCATTTGTATCGTGTGAATATCAATTTTGCCTGTTGCTGTTTCACATTTCCTTACCTCCCCCCGTTTTCCATGCTTAGTGGAAAGAATGCCTTAAGGAAAAGTGGGAAATAGCAGGAAAATGTGCGCGCGCACTTAGAGCAGACCAAGGATTTTGTTTTATTTTTTAGAACCTAGGGTGAGAAGATATTTCTTCCAAGCACTGGAGATCCAAAGTGAGGTTTCAAGTTCTTGAAAACTGGGGCAGTCATGCTACATAAACCGATAAGAAAAGCCCTGCTGGATCAGACCAAGGGTCCATCTAGTCCAGCATTCTGTTCGCACCATGGCCAACTAGCTGCCCACAAGCAGGACATGAGTGCAACAGCACCCTCTCTGCATTGTTCCTAGACCTGTCATTTAGGTGCAATGCTCTAATGCAAACATGGGACAAGACAATACTTTTAGGTCATTGGGTCCCACAGACGTTGGCATAGAATCCATTTTTGGGTGGGTGTGTCTTTATCTGTTTATTACTTTTATATCCCAAAGTTCCTCCAAAGAGTGCAAGTTGGTGTACGTGATTATCTCCTTGCTTTATTTTCACGACAACCTTGTGAGGCAGGATAAGCTAAAAAATAGCAACTGTCACCTGTTCACGGTTGAGTGGAGACATGAAATTGGTTCTCCTCATTCCTAGTCTGACACTCTAACCAGAAGACCACACTTGAGGTTCTGATTTGAAAATATATAATATTTTTAATTAGGGTGTGTGTGTGTATGTATGTGTATGTTAGAGTATGTTGATTCTACATTGATTTTGGTGGCACAAAGTCAGGTTTTCAAAGAATGTATTCATTTCTGGAGCTCAGATGCCAATGTTTGTGTTCTTAAAAATTTGAAACTTTAATTTACATGAAAGCAATAAACAAAAGGTTTAAACTTTTTAAGACTAGAGAAAAACCTAACATCAAGGTGCATGCAGCGCACTTGACAGATGGAAGCTAAGCACAGTTGTGTTGAAAGAGAAGCACAAGTAAACTGTCTGATCTGGGATTTAAGAATACAACCTGTTCTTGAATGGTTTTGCATTCCTTCTGAAGGATCAGCTATGTAGCTTGAGAATGCCCCTGGCTCTGGGTTTGCTCTTGGATGCTTATGTTCTACTGCCTTTGTCCAGCTTTGGCTGTTGCGCCGATTTTGCCCCTGTCTAGAGAAGATGGATCTGGCCACAGTGACACATGTTTTAGTCACTTCCTGTTTAGACTACTGCAACACACTCTACATGGAGCTTCCCTTGAAGAATATCTGGAAGCTGCAATTGGTGCAAAATGCTGCAGCCAGATTGCTTTCTGGTGGGCCGTTTATGCACCATATTGCACTGGTTCCTACTTCAGTTGCACTGGCTTCCAGATTGTTTCCAGTTCAAGGTGCTGGTTCTTACCTATAAAGCCCTAAATTATTTGGGCTCAGGATATCTGAAAGACCTCCTTCTGCTGCTGTATGAATTTGCCCATAGCTTACAATCCTCGTTGTTGTATGCCCCACCACTGAAAGAGGTTCAGGTTGGTTAGAACGAGGAGCAAGACAATAATGGACCTCCTTCCCTAGCGAAGTAAGACTATCCATTGCTTAGTTTTTGGTGAGTCGTGAAGACATTTCTGTTCCGCTGTTTGTAGATTTTTAAGTGTTGGTAGCTGGCTCTATTCTTTTGGGCATTTTTATTGCTGCGTTTTTAGTCTTTGTTATTGTTTAAATTGCTTTTAACGTTTGTTCTGTACCCTACTTTGGAGGCCTTATGTCTGAAAAGCAGTTTATAAATATTTTAATAAAATAAATAGAAATAAACAACAAAATTGAAAAAGATCCAGGTTGGCTAATGGGAGAGGAAGGTTTTTGAACCAAACAAAGCTTTTTGCCAACCAGATCAAGTCCATCAGTAGGAGAGGCATGCCCATGAGGTGGATTAAAATCAGTATGTGTTAAGGATAGATAATTTTAAATAATAGTAGGTCAGTAGCAGGATGGGCAGCTGGTACCAGGCACAACGTGTTTTTGCTGCTCAGAATGCACATTGGCCTGCTCCTACCATTTGCTTCTCCTTGTGTTCCGTCATTCCCAAGGTCTTTTGGTGTCGTGTCCAACAGTTAGCATGACTTTGTATTTATTTCTTTGGCTGAGAAGCACAGAGCGTGTGGTTGGAAAGAGATTCCGGTTAAGCAGTGACTGTTTTGGACTGGTGGCTCTGGCATCTGGGATTACTTAGTAGATTCTCACTGCCTATCTCTAGTCCCTCTGGAAACCGTTCTGCCTATTAATGGGAAATATTAGATAATGGGATCTTCAGTCACTTGTATGCCAGAGAGAGAGAGAGAGAGAGAGAGAGAGAGAGAGAGAGAGAGAGAGAGAGATCATTAGGAAAGGAAATACATCATCCGGTTACTCTAGACCATGAAAGAAAATCTAACAAGAATAAGAATTATTATAATTATACTACTGATACTAATATATTGGAGATTTTATTATATTAAGTTATTATGATTATTATTATTATTATTGACAAAAATGTTGTAGAAAAGGAAGAGGAAAAGAGAGAAAAATATACACCACTTGCCATGGAAGTTAAAGTACGATGGTAACAGGAAAAAGGTCACAATTATTCCGTTAGTCATATTAGTTAGCAGCATCACATCAAAAAAATATACAGAAATCTTCAGAATCTGGGCGTAACAAAATACATCTACACCAACATCGAGAAAGCAGTCGTACTTAAAACGTGCCCAATTCTCAGGAAATTCCTGAATCAGTACAAGACAGCATGACCTGGCAAAGCCCATCATGTCCGTCTAGAAAAACCGCCTTGAGTGAGAAAGAAATATACAACACCACCAATAATAAATGATGATGATGATGTATTGGAGCTTTTAATGAGGACTTTCCCTAAGCAAGCTCCACCCATTTCCCCCTAAATGTCTATAACAATGCTGAGCACTGTTTCTGAGGAACAACTCCAGTTCCTGGTCTAGATCTGATTCCCCATATGTTTTCTCCTGGATGAACTCTAGCACAGGGTTGGGAGAGAAAGAACAGAATAATCTTGGGCAAAAATCAGCCATTTGAAGACTTCACACATGTTCCTGACTTTTTAAATTAAAGCCCAGCATGCAGCCATGCCACCTTCTACAAGGGCTTCACTGAGCAAACATTCCCATTAACTTCAGTCAATAGTTTGATTGAATTTTAAAGAATTTAGGAGCCTGAGTGAGAGTCCTCTCCATCTCCTTCCCAGCCAAGTATTTATAACTTTCAAGTTCAAGTGTTTTGGATTACACCAAAACAAAACCTGTAGACGTCAATCTGATTTTTAAAAAGAAAGAAAAGGGGGTGGGGGAAAGAGAGAGTTGCAATAGAACCTACAACCAGCGCTTGAACCCGTCCTGAAGTGTTTGCGGAATAGCAACGGCAGCTATTTTCCTGCTGCTCACAGTTCTTTGGCTACGGCTCAGAATTCAGCCTTTCTTGGCCCTTAATCCTGGTTTCTAATTTTCTCTTTCTAACCAGAAAAAGCCCATGCTTGTGTGTGTGTGTGTGATGATGATTTTTAAGTAGCCAGGACCAGATCTCGCCGCTTGCTGAAACTATTTCTTGACCATAAATTTTCCCACAAGCCCCAAATGACGTTTTAACAGATCCTTGCGGGTTTCTGCATAGCCCTCTAAAGTCATATGATACCCTCCCTTGGTTGCTACAGATAGCATGTGCCCGTATAATGAACAATCTTTTAATGAACAAGCTATAGTAGACATTTTCCAACTGAGCAAGGGGGAGTCCAGCTGCCCCATCGCGCATGTGTGTGTGTGTGACGTCCTTTTATTATTTTCTGTTGTTGTTGAACAGATTGTATCGCCGCGTATCTGTTTATTTCTAATGGCTTGTTTAAATGACAGTTTCATAAACTCAAGTATCCCAAACAAAAGACATGCAGTTTACTTTGGCCATCCTGAGTAAATTCTCCTAATCTAAACATAATCAGTGGGTCCATAAATCACTCCAATGACGTTACTATTTTTTTTTCCAATTAGCAAACATGGTATGCTCTGCAAAAGCTCTATGATTAGCTGGTGCTTTGAAACATCTTGCCACACCAGAGACTTTTTTGAGAAATGCATTTCCTTGAAGAAAGTTTGCAAATATCAGGAACTGGATGTGTTCCCGTTTTTCTTGTCTTTTACTACAATTTTTTTTTAAAGTTCTTAACCCTGAAGCTTCTTTAAAAAAAGGGGAAAAAAAGAAAATGTTTACAAGAAGGTATCAACACATAGCTTTCCAGATAGCTGAGTTTCTCTTTATGCACTTTATTATTTCATTTATGGGACTAATTGGTTGCTTTTCAGGAAGAAGCATATCCGCAAAGTGCATATTCTCAAAAAAGAGACCGTTATCTTAACACACTTCTAACCTTTTTTAAAAATGAAATTGCTAGGAGCTGCCGGGCTTCGAAGACAGCTGCCCTATGTGGTAAGTCACTGAACTACAGGTGGCAGCCTTCTTAGTGAAGAAATGCCCATGTGTGCCTTCACCCACACAAGCTACCCATTGGATCCTCCTGGACAGGAAGTAGTATTAGAGCGCTTCCTGTTCCAGATGAGCCTTGCTCGAGCAAGAAGGAATTCCTCAGTTCTGGTGAACTCTTCTGTCTTTTGTTTCTCTTTGGTCCTGAATTCAGGGTTGTACTTCCTGATTGTTCTTGGGGTCTTCCACAGCAGTGACTCATACAAAGGTGCAACAGGAAGCTGAGAATGAATAATTCTGCTTAGTCTCTGTTGAAAATGATTGACTTCTCCAGTCCCATTTAACTTAGAGGTGAGGTGTGGGGAATGATTGGAAGGAGGCCAGGCCAGAACAGTGAATCGTGCAGAGACGTGTCAGTCAACCTCCTCCATGGGTAGGTACAGAGCCGGCCCTAATGTGAGGCAGAATAAGGCAGTGGCCCAAGGCAGCAGATTTTGGGTGTCATAAAAGTGTAGCAAAAGGGCTAGTTATTTACTTTGTTATTAGGGTATTTTTATTGCCAGGGGCAGGGGAGAGCTGCTAGTAGGCAATTCTGCCATGTACCCAAATGACTTGGCTGGCTTTGATACTATGCTCCTCGATGGGTAGGTGCTAATTGCTATTCTGCCTCAGGCACCAAAATCTCTTGAACCAGCCCTGGGTGAATATTTTGAACTCATGGGAACTTTTAATTGGTTGATTGGTCAATTATAAATGCATACTGTATAAATTTGTGCGTAGCACACCAACACTGTTTGGGATTTCTGGGTGGAGGGATTGCAGCAGTAACCGGAACAACACCCATCTCCTTTTCTTTCTTGCTGAGAGCTTTCCCTTGTGTGGAAATAATAACGATCAAGGGCTGACATCAGTTCACAAAAGTGAGCAAATTCAGAGCAGAAGCTTTAGTCCTGCCCTTAACTCACCCTAGCAACATACTTAGGTGCTACAATGCGAGATGCTATGTAAGGTCATTCACAGTTTAGAAGAACCTTCCGGACTTCCTGCTGCAAAGCTCAAGCCTTATCTTCAAAGAGAGCAGACAATTTCTCTCATTTTGGAGGGGGAGAGGGAAGTTCCGCAAGTTGTATTAATTGCAAAAAAGAAAAGAATCAAGCCCACATTGGTCATGGGCTGGAACAAGGGGTGGATTTGGGTGACATATTTGGCATACTTAACTGATGTGGTGAGTGAGACCGCTGCAGCTTTTATTAAAGAGGGAAAGGAAGGGGCTATAGGCTTTTGCCAAACTTTTACTTGGGTTTCAGCAAGCATTCCAGTGCTTGCCACGTATTGGGAGCCCACCCTTGTGCCCACTCTAGCCCTCCATGTCCAGCAGTTGCACAAGTACATGTAGAAAACTATCACGTGGGAGTTGGAGCCGAGGGTGAAGCCAACATTCAGAGCCAAGGAGGCCCAGTCATTGCCCAGGCATATCCCCAACTTGAGCAGAAGACCTTTATAGCTCCAGTGCCAGGGGCCCCCTTTCGGCCTTGGGAGATCCTCTCAACTGTAGCCCTGGAGGCTCTTCTCAAGACTTGGACACAATGCTGTGAGTGGCTCCTGACGGTACGCTACAAAGTAAAGTGGCCACACGTCCTACTTTCATAGGACAGTCCTCTATTTGAAAGGCTTTTCGAAGACAGTCCTCCAAAGACATTCTCTGTTTGGAGGCCTGTCCATTCCAAGTCTGGTTTAAAGATTACAAAACAAAACAAAACGTAAGTAGAGAGAGGCCTTGAAGCTATGCATCAGCAGTTAGTGTCTGGACACTGGAGTGATCAGGCACACAGGTCACCTGGTCACAGTCTTCCCTGATATGGTGAGATGTATCATGTTTCTATTTAAATTCTAGTAATCCTTTCTAAATTTGTATACATACATATACATTATCACATGCATATTTTATGCAAATCTGACTCTAGTTTGGTCACTCCTTTTTGTGTGGTGGTGGATAATTCCTTACTACTTTTTTGGGCCATGCTGAAATGACCACCTGACTCCAAGGCCCTATTCATACTCAACCACAGTTGGGCAATGATTGGGTGAGAAGGAACTGTGGGATTGGCTTGATCCATGTAATTCTTGCATTCAAATCACGGCTGACCTCCACCGCCATTTTGCCACTCCAGTTGCAGGTGGTGAACTGGAAGGGCCTTTCATTGATTTTAGGGGTTGTAGTGAAACTGGGGAGTGCAAAACATATTGGTGGGTCGGGTTGCCATTTATTCCGAACACCCACCCACCCCATTACGAATGTTTTAAAGAAAATTGTTCCATTATGCTATATCAATATTAGTCTTTCTTCAAGAGAGGGTTTGGGGGTGGAGATGGCATCTACCAGGAGAAGCATCACTGCTGCCATGGGGCAAGTGGTGATGAAACAAAAATGGGAGTGACAAATTTAAGGTATGCCAGACACACCAACTGTCCCCGGTTTCATCCCCCAAACTATCCTTTGGCTCACACCTGATTCAAGTACCATCATGATATGGCAGACTCTGTGGGGGAGGAGGGTCCCATGCTACTAGTGGCAGTTGTAAATAAGGTGTAAGACTAGGGCAACTCACATTTTATTAGCTTTTGGGGCTGTAGCCAGTCCTGGCCTTGCCTGTGATTCATCAAAGTATTTTAATGACCAGTTTCCTTTTCAATAAATAAATATCTTCTCACCAGTGTTTATGGCATGTTGATGTTTATTACTCAATCTGAGCACCAAGGCAGGGTCAGGTTAGATTGCAAGCAAACAACACCCCTTCACTCAGCTGCCGCAAAAGCCAGCTTGGGTAAAAAAACCCTCTTACTATGCTTCCAAATTGGGCCAGATCTACTAGAGATGTATGAGAATTTCATTTCAGTTTGCAAACCACTCAAAAATGCCTCATATGACATGACGAACATGAAGACGAATAAGAGAGCATGTTCTCCGAAAATATTTGCAAATTCCTGAATGTGTGTTCACGTTCACAAAATGTGTACTAGAAAGATGCACACCTTTCTCAAGATGTGCAACTTTTGTCAAAACCAAACAGAGCTTTGAAGTATATTTTGGGGAATTTCAGGAAGTTTGAGCATCCCTGGGCCGCCATCACTGTGGGCACACCCTAAGCAGGTTTCGGGTGCCTCCCGAAAACATTTTTATTTCAGGAAGGCTTCCTTGACTGACAAGCCACGGGTGTTATCAAAATTCAGGGTTTTTTTAAATAAAATAATAACTTTTAACATGGAGTTTTATTCTTTTATCTTATCTTCGTATCTTTTATTGTTCAATGCTCTGGAAAGGTATATAAATGCTGTAACTAAATGAATGAATGTTGCTCTTGATCCAGCTGCAAAGAGCAATGCTGGGTTTCTTTGGATTCTCCTAGCTAACCTGGTTGCTTCTGGAGATTAGAAATTGGCTGCTTTTTTATAATCTGCTTATTTTGTTATTATTGGGTATCTTAAATTACTGTGTAATTGTTTGTGGTTATCCTATTGGCCACTTGAAGGGTTTGTTGAGTAAATTACATCTAAAAAGGGAGGCAGGGCATGCATGGACACAGAGCTTTTGGCTCTTTAATACATGGAGCTCTCAGTGGCCTGGTTCAGACAACACACCAAACCATGCTGCTTAACCACAAATTGGTTAAGGGAATGCATTAAGCTTAATACATTCCATTAACCATTTTGTGGTTAAGCAGCATGGTTTAGCATGTTGTCTGAACCAGGCCAGTGTTTTACTGCTACCACTTCTTTCTGGGATCAAGTGAATCCTGCATGTATAGTTGGTATTCTTAAATCATTCATGGTGAAGTCTTGCAAGGCTAGGGTGACCATATGAAAAGGAGGACCGGGTTCCTGTATCTTTAACAGTTGCATAGAAAAGGGAATTTCTGCAGGTGTCATTTGTATATATCAAGAACTTGGTGAAACTCCCTCTTCATCACAACATTTAAAGCTGCAGGAGCTATACTAGAGTGATCAGATTTAAAAGAGGGCAGGGCCACCTGCAGCTTTAACTAGTGTGATGAAGAGGAAATTTCACCAGGTTCTCCATATATACAACCTGCTGAAATTCCCTTTTCAATACAACTGTTAAAGATACAGGAGCCCTGTCCTCCTTTTCATATGGTCACCCTATGCAAGGCCTATCTCTCTGCCCCGCCCCCTTTGGGGACTGACATAATTCAGTGGTTCTTAAGTTTTGTTGTATAGAAGATGGCTATGTGCTTGGCCTTTGTGGGCCACCGTATTTTCTTATCTTATGACCAGCACATGTCAGGCTAATCATGACTGCTTCATTTTCCCCTGTGTTGACCCAACCCAACATGCATTTGTGCCAGAGGACCTTTTTTTTTTTAACTTTAAAACATTTCTTGGCCGCCTTTCATGGCAGGAGCCCTCCCAAGGTCAATAAAATACACAGTTAAAATATTAAAAGCAATACAAACTATAAAATAGCAACAAAGGCCAATAATAAAACCAGCAACAAGAGCAGTCATATCACAAGAAGGCCACGGTAGAATAATATGTTTTCAATGCCTTGTTAATTTTTTGCAGTCACAGAGCATGGTGGACCTCCAATGGCAGTTGTTGCAAAGTGTGGGGCCACCGCAGAGAAGGCTTTCTCACATGTAATCACCTACCTGATTGCTCTCATGGCTGGTCAAATGAGAAGGGCCTCTCTTTCGGATCTTAAATCCTGATTTTCAGGATTTTAACGCATAGTGAGTCTTCGACCTGGGATCAGAGGGGTGCTAAAATAAGGCATCTATTTCATTTGCTACTACCAAGTTCTGACCAATGTAGGGAGTTGTAGAGAGACCAGCTACACCATTACGGAAGTTTCTTAGCAACAACAGGCCTGAACTTGTCTTACTGAACCCTGTGATGGCTACTGGGACAGGCTTACTTCTCTGAGGAACTTGGAGACTGGTGTCATTTCTTCTTGTGTTGGAATTTTGATCATGTGTCAGTGATTCATCACGCACATGGACTCTCATTCCATTAATGACGGGTGGGCAAGTTGTGGACCTTCAGATATTGTTAGACTGTAACTGCCAGCAGCCCTAGCCAGCATAGCTAATGATGAAGGGTGATGGGAGTTGCAGGAAGATGGGAGTTGCAGTCCAACAGTATCTGGAGAGCCTCAAGCTGTTAAACTCGGCCCTAATGGCTTGGGCCAGGTTACCTGTAAGATCACTTTCTCTTGTATATGTCTACCTAAAGTTTAAGTTCTTCTTGAAAGTTTCTCATCTATGTGCCTCCTCCAAGTGAGATAAGGCAAGTGGCTATCAGGGGCGTGGGTCGCAGCTAGGAAGAGGATCTTTTTAGTGGTGGTCTTCTTTCAGTGCCAGGTGAAGACCTGTTTATTTATTCACAATGTTTAAGCCCGAGTTGTTTAAAGATGAAGAGCAAAAATCTGGACTCTCAGCAGTTGAGTTAAGTTGTGTTTGGTAGTCTGAGCTGCTATTTTGGGTTTTATTCTACTGTATTAGAAGGGACATTTTAGGCCATTTTTTTGGTGTTTTAATTATTGCATTTTTAAAAAACAACAACCCACCCATAATGTCATCTTTGGTTCTATGAGCCACTAAGAGTACATTAAATTCAATAATAAATAGATGAATAAATAAATACAGACTTCCTTCCCCTCTTGCTTCACCTCTGCTTCACCACTCCCTGTCCCCAAGTTAACAGGACCATGTCAGACCGCTGTGTATGTGGAGTGAGGGAGGTTCTTTTGAAGTTCCCTAGCTACAACCACTTGAAAGAAAAGTGGCTGCATGGGAAACTCGCAAGCGGGACATGAATGCAACAGCACCCTCCCACCAAATTTCTCTGCAACTGGTGTACATAGCCTTACTGCCTTGGCTACTGGAGGTAACACATAGCCATCAGGACTAGTAGTCATCGACAGCCTTCTCCTCCAGGAATTTATCCAACCCCCTTTTAAAGCCATCCAAATTGGGGGCCGTCACTACATCTTGTGGATGTGAATTCCATAGTGTCACTCTGCCCTGTGTGAAAAAGGACTTTCTTTTATCAGTCCTGAATCTCCTACCAATCAGCTTCATGGGATGACCCCATTGGGTTCTAGTATTATTATAGAAGGAGAAAGAATTCTTCCTATCCACATTCTCCACACTATGCATAACGTTGTGCACCTCTATCCTGTTTTCCCTACCTTGCCTCTTTTCCAAGCTAAACAGTCCCACTTGTTTTAACCTTCCCTCATAGGGGAAACGCTCCAGTCCCTTGATCAGCTTAGCTCCCCCTTCCCCTGCTTTTTCACATGTGCTTGCATTGTAGTCTGCCAGATGTTAACCATCTCCCTGTTTTTGCTGTCCCAGGCAGGCAGCAGAGTGGAAGTTTGCTATGTCCAGGAATCACATGGCCAATGGCCAATTGGTGGTTGTCACTGAGCCAAGTAAATCGCAACACGTTACAAGCTACAAATAAAAATGAATCACTTCCTTTAGTTCAGGAAAGTTTAGAGTATTCCATCTCTATCCGAATAAATAGTGATTGATTTCGGCTGGGAATGATTATTACGCATCATGTTTCATCCAGTTCTGTAGTGGTTTTATTAAACACAAAATAAAATACAATTTCCTGAGCAATCTGCTCAGGCACAATGCGGAGTGTTGATGGATCGCTAAAATTATCGTATGAAATTACTGCTGCTAACTTAGAGTTGGTCTTAATTAGTTACTATGACCAGTGAGGAAATTTTAACAAAAGCAATTAAAAGGCAAAACCAAAACTCAAGCTGTCAGTCTGTGCATCCTCATTGAAGAGTAGGAAAGCTGTGGGTAATTATTTCTACAGCGAGGGACCGCTGGCTGGTGCGTAATACAAGAAAGGGAGTCACTTGGAACACAGTCTCTCCATGTGCTGTGAACTTAGCAAAACCACCCTTTGGAAACCAGTGTTTAATGTGCAGCTTCAGGAATAAGAAGGATTATGTATGCCGCCTTGGGTTCCTTGCAGGAAAAGGATATAAATGCAATAATACTAATACTAATAATACTAATACCACAATATGAATGAGCTGCATGCTGGTGCATGCAATCCATTTATGCTATTACTACTACTACTACTACTAATAATAATAATAATAATTTTATTTTTTTCTTACCCAACTCTCCCTCTGGATCGAGGCAGGGAACAAGGTTAGATACAATAATACAATATAAATCAAATGCATAAAACTGATTAAAAGCGCATATAAACCCAATGCAATATTAAAATAACAATCAGAACACCTTAAAATTCTTAGGTTTAAAATTCATCTGGGTAGGCCTGCTGGAAGAGATTAGTCTTTATGGCTGTCTTAAATTCAGAGAGAGCATTAAGTTGACGAATCTCCTCCGGCCGGCCTTTCCACAGTCTGGGGGCGGCAGAAGGAAAGGTCCTCTGGGTAACAGTTGTCAGCCTAGTTTTGGCTGACTGGAGTAAATTCTCCCCAGAGGACCTGAGTGTGCTGGACGGATGTGCTCCCATTTCACTCCTAGGAGTGGGGAAGCTTAGTGTGATGTCCAAACTTGGGATTATGGTTAATTGTGACCAAACAAGCCAGGATCGCGAGCTAACATTAAGCCAGGGTTTGTTGTTGGCAGAGTAATTGTGGCTTGTTTAGGTGTATGTAACCATACATCCTAGGTTTGGATGTGACATGAAATTCTCCCCTTCTTGGTTTGTTTATCTGCTTGCTCAAAGGGAGGAGCAAAAGGTCTCTCTGCACCAGCATGGTGCTCGTTCACATCATGGTTTATTGAGTCAGGGTTCCTGAGTTATCAAGTGTGGATGCAGATACTGAGGCCGTTGGTAGACCTACCTGAAAGTCTGGTTGGGAGGAGCGATGAGCCAGCGCTGCAGCTAACGCGGGCTGTCGCCCTAGTCTACACGTCAGATGCGACGGGCTACAGGAAAGCCCCGTCGCCTCCGCCATTTTTTTTGTCTTAAAGGGCTGGGTGTGCAGGAGCGCACCAGTGACCAAGGTAAGGTGTTTGTTTTTAAAAAAAGGGTTCCCTGCTCCCCCCTTCTCCCTCTCCCCCATCTCTCCCCAGCTGCGATCTCCCCCCCCCCCCCGGATCTCTCTCCCTGGTTCTGATCTCTCCCCCTCCCATCTCTCTCCCTAGCACTGATCTCCCCCCCCCAATCTCCCCCCTGGCTCCAATGGGCCCAACACTCCTGAGGAGCGCTGTGCCGTGTGTGCGGCTTCTCCCGGCTACACGCGAGTAAGCCACGTAGCCGGGAAAAGCCACGGAACGGGCCAGACCTTACACAGTCCTGGGCTTAGCCCGGGACTACAGAAGTACCGGGCTACAAGCGGAGCCCGTTACCCCGGACCAAAGGAGGGGTGACACCTACCTGACCCCGGGATCCCCTGTGCTTCATCTGGACGCACAGGGGCGAACCCCGTGTCAGCCCGGGCTAACCTGTGGTCTAGCAACGGCCTGAGAGTGCTTTTCTGTGGCTCAGTTCAGCAACTTCTCCAAAACGTTTTCTCCCTCTTTCCCTTTCACATCTGCACCTTCCCTTCAGTGTTATGTTTAGCATTGCCGTTTTTTTGCCCTGGTCTCCACATCACCAAATCTTGGTTAACGTTTTCCCCTTCAAACCAAAGGCAGGTTTCTGATTCTAATTCAAAAGGCAAACCCTAACTCAAGTTGCACAGTTGGATGCCATGAGTTGTATATGAGGAGGGAGGGAAACAAAGGATTGTACAAAGCCATGGTTCGTGAACCTACAAACCCTGGTTTGGAGCGTGATTTGTATCCATTTAGTTGTTAAGTGCATGCTGTCCAGACATGGTATGAAGGTGATATTATGAAGAGGTTGCTCAAACCAGGCCCCAAACCAATGGTTTTCTACATCGCATCTGACCACTCATAAAAAAGAAAAGAAAAAACACATGTAAACAAGTCCTCATTCAGAGAGCAACTAGAACTCCAATAAGCATCAGAGCACGTTTAATTTTCCGATCACCACAGGCAGCCACTGAAACTGAAAAGCGACATCTGCGATTTGGCAGGTTTGTCCTTTTTGTGGGGAGTATTCTTTTCTTTTTTAAAAAAATGTGGCAGAAACGTAATTCTGGATTACTTTAATTACTAGGCACATGATTGAATGGTTTTTGAAAAAAGGCAAGCGTTGTGAGACCCTGCAGTATTTAATGTTTCTTCATCGAGTAGCGTCTGGATATGCAATTACTGGCGGGTCGTCTTTTCTTATTGAATGCAAACAAAAAATAATAAAAGAAATACGTGTACTGCTGTTGAAATAAATACCTTTGCAAAAGAGCTCTGTTTTAGTGGGAAAAGTTCCAAGCTGTCTGTGCTTATATTGCTCTCAGTGTAAGCCGCATGACTGTTTTGTCCGTATATTTCACTTCTGTTTGTTCTTGTGTTTATTTGCGGTGGCTAAGCCCTCGCCAAGTATGGGCACGCAGGGTGCTTTTTCCTTCGGCAGCTGCTACCGCTGAGGGAGAGCTGTACATGCATCAAGCTGTCTGGTTACCCGTTTTCTTACGTTATAAGAGCGGAGGAACCCCAGAGGCCCGTCCTTCTCCTACGGATCTCGTTTGGAGGATTGTTGTTTGCGTTGCCACCCAATCCGTTTGGAATCCTTCTGCCAGAGATTAAAAAAGGATCGATGTTTTGCTCGGAATTCTCCCAGTTGCACCATCAGCCACTTCACCTCAGTGAGAAGTGCCTCAGCAGAACAAGGCTGCCACGTTCCTCACCAGTTTCTCCTCACGTTCCTCACAGCTGTTCCCCCTGGCATATCTGTTTTCCCCTCACATCTGACCTATTTTAAATGGATTGGGGTCCCCCCCACCGCCCCCATTCTCTGCTATTTTGGAAGACAAAAATAAAAACCCACCCCAAACCTTATTTCACTCCAGTGGTGATGCCAAAATGAAGCAGATTCTTTCTTGTTTCTTCTCCTTCTTATGTGAGGTAGGCTTTTCCTGTCCCTTTCTCATTATGCCCCCGCCCATCATATTTCTTTTTTGTGGAATAGAGGGCACAGGAGAAATTTTTGGGGTCCTCTCACATTACTCCACTGCAGCGTTCCCCAACTGGGTGCCTTCCGATGTGTTAGAATGCAACATTGGTCATGGTGGCTGGGAACTGTGGGAGATTCGGTCCAGCACATCTGTAGGGCCCCAGGAATAAGAAGGCTGTTCCACTGAATATGATCCTGTCTTCGAGAGCAATCCTAACCCCCCTGATGGCTGGCTGAGTGGAGTTAGGATGGAGCTGAAGGACTCCTCCACTGGTGGAGACCATTAAAAAAGGAGTATACACAGAACACTACATTTTGTGACCCTAAATCACGAAAATGTGAGCCTCATACATACATCTTTACAATCCGTTTTTGAGGCGCAAACATTAGATCTTGAATAAGAAATGAAAAGCCCCCCTAAGGTCCCCAAACCGGTTAGTCATGAAGCAGGAAGTTCACCAACTGAGTGTGGCCGAAACTCGCACTTGCATTTCTTCTTCCCTGCTTTATCCTCATTGGCCTGGAAACATCTTTGGGGAAAGTCCAAGAGAAACAGGATTCCTCCTTCAGCAAAGTTGAGCTTGCGTCATCCCCTAGCCTCCCTTTGCCCTGCGAGAGTTTGCTTGCAGTGACATAATGAAAAGAAAAAAAGATGCGGAAGTTTTGTACTTGGCCTGAGCCGAGCCTGCGCCAAGGACTCAGAGACTGTGTTCAGCCTTAAATATATTCTCAGGTGGTCTGACGGCAGTAGCTTTCATAAGGCCACTGAATGAGTTCAGCCTGGAGGAGCAACATTTGAATTGTGTACAAAATGATGCAGGGTGTCGAGAATGTGGATAGGGAGATACCAGGATGATCAGGGGTCTGGAAACAAAGCCCTATGAAGAGAGACTGAAAGAACTGGGCATGTTTAGCCTGGAGAAGAGAAGATTGAGGGGAGACATGATAGCACTCTTCAAATACTTAAAAGGTTGTCACACAGAGGAGGGCCAGGATCTCTTCTCAATCCTCCCGGAGTGCAGGACACGGAATAACGGCCTCAAGTTAAAGGAAGCCAGATTCCAGCTGGACATCAGGAAAAACTTCCTGACTGTTAGAGCAGTGCGACAATGGAATCAGTTACCTAGGGAGGTTGTGGGCTCTCCCACACTAGAGGCCTTCAAGAGGCAGCTGGACAAGCATCTGTCGGGGATGCTTTAGGGTGGATTCCTGAATTGAGCAGGGGGTTGGACTCGATGGCCTTGTAGGCCCCTTCCAACTCTGCTATTCTATGATTCTCCCTCTCTCAAAATACTAGAACCCAGGGTCATCCCATGAAGCTGATTAGTGGGAGATTAAGGACAAATAAAAGGAAGTACTTCTTCACACAGAACATAGTTAAATTACGGAACTCATTACACAAGATGTAGTGATTGCCACCAATTTGGATGGCTTTAAAAGGGGGTTGGATAAATTCCTGGAGGCAAAGGCTATCAATGGTTACTAGCCCTGATGGTTGTGTGCTATCTCCAGTATTCAAGGCAGTAAGCTTGTGCAGGGGAACATGGATGGGAGGGTCCTATTGCACCATGTCCTGCTTGTTCATCCCTAGCCGATGGCTGGTTGGCCACTGTGTGAACATAGTGCTGGACTTGGGCCATAGCTAGACCGAAGGTTTATCCCTGGATCATCCAGGGGTCAAGGTCAAATCTGTTCATCTAGGTGACACACAGGGGATCCAGTGCTCAGGCAGGGGCGAACCCTGGATGATCCCAGGATAAACCTTAGGTCTAGCTGTGGACTAGATGGACCCTTGGTCTGATCTAGCGTAGCACTTCTTATGTTCTTAAAAGGAAGTATTTTTTCACACAGCACATAATTAAACTATGGAATTTGCTACCACAAGATGTAGTGATGGCCACCAATTTGAATGTCCTTAAAAGGGAAGTGGATAAATTCCTGGAGGAGAAGGTCATGAATGGCTACTCGTCCTGGTGGCTATATGCTATCCCCAGTATGCCTATATAACAGTTGCTGGGGGCAGGAAGGTGCTGTTGCACCTGTATCCTGCTTGTAGGATTCCTGGTCGACATTTGATTGGCCACCGTGTGAACAGAGTGCTGGATTTCATGGACCCTTGGTCTGATCCAGCATGTCTCTTCTCATGCTCTTGAATTGGGGACCCCAACTATGGAATGCCCTCCCCTTGGAGGCCCGATGCACATAGTTTTAATTGTTTATACTGCTTTTAAATTCTATTCTGGTTTTGGCTTTATTGATGATTTAATGTGTTTTTAGCTATGTGTATTTATTGTTTTATACTGTTTGTAAGATTTTACATATACTAGGGTGACCATATTTTGGAAACCAAAAAGGAGAACAACATGGTCGCCCCCAAGGGGGCGTGTCCAGTACCAAGGGGTCGTGCCCACCCGAGCATAGCCTTGGTCACATATCTGATTTTACAGCACACATTTAAGACAAATCTGTTCTACATAACATCTTAATGTTAAAATCACTGAAATAAAGAACAAGTGAGAGATTCAACGTATCTGAAATTAACTTCACTCACTCCTACTTTTGTAGGTTTTGCTGTACTTTGAAGATTTTGCTATACTCTGTGTGTTACATTCTCCCCTTCCCTCAAATATCTTTTCTGACTGTATCTTCACTCATTGCAAGCTGCTGTTGTTGTTAACAGGGTTTGCTACTGGCCCCAGATCTGTTTCAAATTTTGTATGGCTAAAGCTCTACCTAAAAGCTATCATGGTGCCAACTTTCAGCTCTTTATCTTTAAAAATGACAGTTTAAAAAATAATAATTTTAAAACCTCATTTTTTAAAAAATTCCTAAAAAATCAATGGATGAATGGATGTGTTTCAAATTTGCTGTGGCTAAAGTTCTACCTAAATCCTAACATGGTACAAAGTTTCATCTCTTTATATTTAAAAATGATGATTTTAAAAATAATAATTTTAAAACCTCAATTTTTAAAAAA
This sequence comes from Elgaria multicarinata webbii, assembly GCF_023053635.1. Lineage (NCBI taxonomy): Eukaryota > Metazoa > Chordata > Lepidosauria > Squamata > Anguidae > Elgaria > Elgaria multicarinata. The sequence goes on along the minus strand of NC_086179.1, from coordinate 15,114,912 downwards.
TTTCTAAAAAATCAATGGATGAACAGATCTGTTTCAAATTTGGTGTGGCTAAAGCTCTACCTAAGTCCTATCATGGTACAAAGTTTCATCTCTTTAACTTTAAAAATGACGATTTTAAAAATAATAATTTTATAACTTCAATTTTTAAAAAATTCCTTAAAAATCAATGGATGAACGGATCTGTTTCAAATTTGGTATGACTAAAGCCCTTCCTAAGAGCTACCATTGTGCCAGGTTTCATGTCTTTATCATAACAAATGACAGAGTTATAAACATTTTTGTTAATTCCCATTAGAGCTGCTCTTTGGAAAAAAATCCAGATTTCCCCCCCGCCTCCCGGATTTGCCATCAAAAATCTGGACAAATCCAGGCAGATCCGGTCATATGGTCACTAAATATATACGCCGCCCTGAGATCCCAGTGATATAGGGCGGGATACAAATGTTTTAATAAATAAATGAATAAATAAATTTCAGCCTTCTTACACCTATGCTCATTTGAGGTTTGAGCTTACACCTTCCATGGTGTCCCTACCCTCACTCCTCATTTTAATATAGTGGATTTCAAACTTGCAGAGTCCTACGAGCCCACCATGGTATTGGTGTGGCCCCTGCAATCCCTGCACCACAATACCCAAGCCTTGTGTGTGCTGAAGTAAGGTGCCGAACCTTTGTTCACGTGAAATTGCTCTACCGTTTTTCAATGTCTTAAATTGGAGAAGAAAGTTGCTGTTTTATTTTGCACTGAGCCTGGTGCTGGCTTCGAAGTTGCAGAAAGAGAAAGTTGCACAGTAACTTGCGGCTTGATAAGACACCCGTGGCCAAAGGCGTTTGCATTGATAGACTCATCTGAGTAGTACGTACATTGGACGTTTTGGGAGCCTTCTCGAATTGCATCGCTTGCAAACTGTGGCCTGCCAGGGGAAGGTCCTCCTACATTGCTTCCCTGATAGCGGTTCAGCTACTTGACCTAATGTGACTTAATATGGGTTATTCATAAGCGTCGTACGTTGTTTGCTTCCTGCGAGGGAAACCACAATGATCTAGGAAATACGTAAATGCAAACACGGGCAAGGTTCCTCCTCCAAAGACTGCGTGTGTTGGGTAGATAGGAAGGTGTCTTGCAAGGTCATGCAGTGCAAAACACTCCTTATTAGATATCAATGCTTGCACATACATGCTAGTAAAACCGCAGTAGGCCCTGCCTGTAGGGACCATCATACAAACACTACATCTATTGGGGAAACTGTATATAAAAGTGACCTGTGGTGCATTCCTGCCTGGTCTCTGCTGTGGGCAGCATAGCAGTAGTAAAGTAACATTTCATGGGGAAATTTGGAAGGGAATACCCATAGGAAATGTGGGGGACGTCAACATAATGTTGATAAAGATAGCAAAAATTCTCGGGGTGAGGATGTGGCTTTATGCCTCCCTGAGCTGCAGTTGAATTTTGCCTAAAGTGATATGGAGTAGGAAAGCTATAGGAATTTTTGAAGGCAGTCTAAATAAATGAATAAGAACATTAGCAAAATGTTCCAAGTGTTTTCTAGGCTTCTCTCATTTAAAATGGAATCCTGGGTGTAAATTGTATCATACGGTCGTCTCTCAGTAGTGTAAATCTTTGGCCACGTAATCCTGCCCATAGTATTCTGGCTTGAAATCAGCCAAAATTCGTTCATTCGTTCGTTCATTCTCTCTCTCTCTCTCTCTGAGATGTTTTCTAGTCTTTTGTATTTGGTTACAAATACAAAAGAAAAGAGAGAGAGAGAGAGAGAGAGAGAGAGAGAGAGAGCACAAACCATGAAAACAATTTGAATACAATCAGCATATGTATGATGCTAGTTTAGAAAGAATAACTATTATTTAATTTAGGAAGAATAACCATGATTTAAATAGAAACATGGTACATCTCAGCACAGAGGTTGATCAGTGTGCCTGCTTAGTATGTCGTCAAGGTACTAACTGTGCATGTGCAACCTCAGTGCTGCTGTTCTCCCTATTTTATGCTTCTTTGGCTGGTCAACCCATCAAACAGAGGACTCCTTCAAGTAGAAGATTGCCCTCTGACAGTTCTCCAAAATAGAGACTGCAAAATAGGACACCTGGCCACCTTATCTGACCCAGTCATGTTTCATAGAATCATAGAATAGCAGAGTTGGAAGGGACCTACAAGGCCATCAAGTCCAACCCCCTGCTCAATGCAGGAATCCACCCTAAATCATCCCTGACAGATGCTTGTCCAGCTGTCTCTTGAATGCCTCTAGTGTGGGAGAGCCCACAACCTCCCTAGGTAACTGATTCCGTTGTCGTACTGCTCTAACAGTCAGGAGGTTTTTCCTGATGTCCAGCTGAAATCTGGCTTCCTTTAATTTGAGCCCATTATTCCGTGTTCTGCACTCTGGGAGGATCGAGAAGAGATCCTGGCCCTCCTCTGTGTGACAACCTTTTAAGTATGTGAAGAGTGCTATCCTGTCTCTCCTAAATCTTCTCTTCTCCAGGCTAAACATGTCCAGTTCTTTCAGTCTCTCTTCATAGGTCTTTGTTTCCAGACCCCGATCATCCTGGTTGCCCTCCTCTGAATATGCTCCAGCTTGTCTGCATCCTTCTTGAATTGTGGAGCCCAGAACTGGACGCAATAATCTAGATGAGGCCTAACCAGGGCCGAATAGAGAGGAACCAATACCTCACGCGATTTGGAAGCTATACTTCTATTAATGCAGCCCAAAATAGCATTTGCCTTTCTTGCAGCCATATCGCAATGTTGGCTCATATTCAGCTTGCGATCTACAACAATTCTAAGATCCTTCTCGTTTGTAGTATTGCTGAGCCAAGTGTCCCCCATCTTGTAACTGTGCCTTTGGTTTCTATTTCCTAGATGTAGAACTTGGCATTTATCCCTATTAAATTTCATTCTGTTGTTTTCAGCCCAGCACTCCAGCCTATCAAGATCATTTTGAAGTTTGTTTCTGTCTTCCAGGGTATTAGCTATCCCACCCAATTTTGTGTCATCTGCAAATTTGATAAGCGTTCCCTGCACCTCTTCGTCCAAATCATTAATAAAAATGTTGACTGAGCCCTGCGGTACCCCACTCGTTGCCTCTCCCCAGTTTGAGAAGGTTCCATTGATAAGCACTCTTTGAGTCCGTTTCTGTAGCCACTGTGAATCTACCTAATAGTTGTTCCATCTAGCCCACTTTTAGCTAGTTTGTTAATCAGAATATCATGTGGTACTTTGTCAAAAGCTTTGCTGAACTCAAGATATATGACATCCACAGCATTCCCACCCTTGACATCAGGTAAACTGTCTCACTTGTCATGGGACCTTACTTATCATAGTTCTGAGTTTACTAAAATCAGCTTTCCTAAAATCCAGAGTAAGTGTATGGCTACACTCAGCTTTTGTCTCCTTTATAATCAAGAATTCAAGTATGATGTGGTCACTTTCCCCCTGAGTTCCCCTAACTGCCACTTTATCCACTAAGTCATCCCTATTGGTCAATATCAAGTCAAGGATTGCCGATCCTCTAGTTCCTTCCTCCACTTTCTGTAGGAAAGTGGATTCTTTCCCATCCGTTCCCTATAATAAAGCAGTTGCCCAAATGTGTTGGGTTAACTGTGTTAGTGTTTCTTTTTTACTTCTTAATTCTTTCCTTTGCCATATTCTTTTACTTTATAATTCTGGAGGTCCTCCTTCCCTCCCTCCCTCCCTCTCTCTCTCCTCTCCTCTCTCTCTCCCTCTCTCTCTGTTCCTCACTCTCTCTTGTATTGTTTTGTTGTATCTTTATACAGTGCTTAGACATTTGTAAGCACTGAAACTAAGGCCTTAGCTAGACCTAAGGTTTATCCCGGGATCGTCCCTGCCTGCTCCCGGGATATCCTGTGTGTCATTTACATGAACAGGGATGACCCTGGGACGATCCCAGGATAAACCTTAGGTCTAGCTAAGGCCTAAGTCATGACTAACTTAAGTATGGTTTTGGGAAGGGCATTACCACTGTTGCAAGTAGGATTAGGATCCGCACATGAAATTATCCTTACTTGTAATTAATTGTGCTTTTGTTTTGATGAGTGCCCCAGGTGACTTTCAGTCCTTTATCTTTTTTTTTTTTTTAAAAAAGAAAGAAACAGAAAACAGTTAATTTGCCTACCATTCCCCGGAAACTGTTTGCACAGTAAAGAGATTATGTGGTCCTCATTGCTTACGTCACTCTCAAAAATCTAAGGAAAAGCAATTGGGGGGAAAAAAAGAGTATTGAAATTCCCTGTCTAGAAAAGAACAATGCTCTCCTTTAAAAAGTGCTGGCCGCCAAGGAAAAGTGCTATGTTTCGTCCTTCCGGAAGTTGCTGTGTTTTATTTAGTTTCTCATCGTTTGTGTTCTCGGTAGCTGAGACCAGAACTGCACGTACTGAGCCTCCTCAAAACCCGATGTGTGCTCCCAGCTGTATTGCTTTCGGTCTCTTGCAGCCACAAAACGGCAGCAGCCCTTTTTAGTGGCTTTGCCTATGCAGCAATAAAGTCTTCTGTATTTTTCCTGCAAGGGGTGGTGTTTATTTTGGAGAGGCTGTGGTGGGGGCATGACCCCATTGCTGCTGCCCCCCTTTTGGGGACACCACATGACGTGAGGCATATTCTTTTCTGCAGCTGGGTAATCTCCATCGCTTCAAGAGAGGCTCTTGATAGGTGCAGGTTTGGAGTTCCGGCCCATGAACAGAATGATGGGGTGTGTGTGAGTGTGTTGTTGTTGTTTGTTGTTATCACCATTTGACAACTCTTGAATTTTGTATCTGATCCTTGTGTTTCAAACTTTCTTTGCAGTTCATGTGGTTCAGCAAAATTGGTTTGCTGCACAGCATTGCGCGCTCTGAGGAACCATACGTACAATGTGCCACGTTTATTTATTTTATTTATTGCATTTATATTCTGCCTTTTTTCCTCCAAGGAACCCAAGGCGGCGTACATAATCCTCCTCCTCTCCATTTTATCCTCACAACAACAACCCTGTGAGGTGGGTTGCGCTGAGAGTCTGTGACTGGCCCAAAGTCACCCAGTGGGTGGCTCAGTGGGGACTAGAACCTGGATCTCCCGACTCCCAGTCCAACAAAATTAAATCGGTAATAAGATATACCAAATAAAAAATAACGTGCCTTACTAATTTATTTATTTATTTATTTTTGTAGCATTTTGAAAACAAGCTAGATTTGGACATTTTAGCCACCTGTACTGGTTTCCTGCCAAAAACTGCCAGCAAATTGCCACTGCAAATTTAGTCAGTGTGGTTGTGGTGGTGGCAGGCGAGGGTAGTGTGATGCTTGCAGTGTTGTCTTACACCATATAACATCAAGACGATATATGATTTGACTCATGATAAATGCTGCAGTTAATGTGAACAAGGTGTGGAATGCATGCACTTTCTTTGGCACCATGATGAAATAGGGTGACCATATGGAAAGGAGGACAGGGCTCCTGTATCTTTAACAGTTGTGTAGAAAAGAGAATTTCAGCAGGTGTCATTTGTATGGTGAAATTCCCTCTTCATCCCAACAGTTAAAGCTGCAGGAGCCCTGCCTAGCGTGACTAGCTACAAAAGAAGGCAGGGTTCCTGCAGCTTTAACTGCTGTGATGAAGAGGAAATTTCACCAAGTGCTGCATGCATACAAAAGATACCTGCTGAAATTCCCTTTTCTACACAACTGTTAAAAGTACAGGAGCCCTGTCCTCCTTTCCATATGGCCACCCTAGATAAAATCAAAGGGGGATCTATGCTACTGCTTTAAAGCGCTTTATAACAGTTTTGACAACTGTTGGGGCCCAGGACACACTGCATATACAGGTTTCAAAACGTTTTCAAAGCGTTTTAAAAGCAGTAGTGTAGATCCCCCCCAAGTCAAATTGGACTTTGATTCTGCACCATAAGGGGCTTATAACTGGATAGAAAATACCAATGGAACCATTAAGGGTGCTTCTACGTTATTTAAAAAAGTGTGTAGAAATCCTAGATGTAGAGTTGGTTATTCATTTATTGATAGCAGCTAAAATGTCTAGCGTGTTGCATTAGAAAAGGAGTATTGTTTGATTATTAATTTTTTCATGATATGGAATGTTACCGTGTGCCACTTTTCACCATTATGGGTATGAGCATCTTCCGTAACCTATGCTGAACCTTCAGTTGCGTCTGTATACTGCCTGGAGATAAACAAGGGATTAGTGAAGCCGTTTAATGATTTTTCAAAGCGTATATTTTGTAAATGGTAGCTTAATTGTTCTGTGGATATTATTAGCTGCACGCTGAGCCTCTGGGGATAAGTGGGTTAAAAGTTTAAATAAGATTGTGGAAGTGGAAGTCTTAATTTCTCACAGTTCCACAAACTGCTTTCTCTTGCTCTTCCTCTCTGGGTCAAACTAAACGTTCTGCTAATCACACATAGTGCATCAATCAATGATAATTTTTCTTGCTCTTGCATATGGCTCTGATTCAAATGAGGACCACAGCGATGGAGGGGGATTAAACCCGCCCCCCCATTTTTTTAACCTCCACCCCCCACAGGGTGTGGAATTTCAGTGGGAAAAGCAGGTGGAGAGAAGGTCTAACCCACCCACCCACCCACCCCGCCTCCACCGCCTCCCCCCCATCCTGAAGTGTTCCTCAATCCAAATTCATTGAGGAATTTGGATTCCTCAATCCAAATCAGAGCCACAAGTGCTTACACAAGAGTAAGGAAAAATCACTATGCCTGATTAGCAGAACGTGTACTCTGGCATTAATGCAATAAACAAGCACCTCTTACAATGTGTTTAGTGAGACCACGGAGGCTTTTGATTTGGCCACTAAGGCTTCCGTTGACTCCCCTGACATGCATAGGTTATACCTGTGCACACATGCAGCTGCCATGCACTTCTGTGGTTGCAGGTGACCGCCGATGAAGACCAGCTTGAGAACCGCTATCTGAAGTGTAAACAATCCTGCGGGTTTAATTGTCGCCGAGAGGGATACAGATCTTGAACGGAATCATGGCAACACATTTCCGAAAGGCTTATTTTTAGCCATCGAGAGAATGTCAAAAAATAGTCCAGCAGGGATGGCTTTGAAATTACCCCACATTGTCCGTAGAAGCTGCTTGGCGTCAACGATGCACGTGTTTTGTTCTCTGTTCTTAAATGGACCCGTGTCAGTGACAAGTGTCCAAGTGGCAAAGGCAGTTGAGTTCAAGGACTTTGCAATTCCAGTTCTGGCTCCCGACTGCACAGGGAGCAGGTGCAGAGCTGGCGCTGAGAAAACTTGGGTTCAAATCTTTGTGGAAGTCATAGAATCATAGAATCATAGAATAGCAGAGTTGGAAGGGGCCTACAAGGCCATCGAGTCCAACCCCCTGCTCAATGCAGGAATCCACCCTACAGCATCCCTGACAGATGGTTGTCCAGCTGCCTCTTGAAGGCCTCTAGTGTGGGAGAGGCCACAACCTAGATGTCCTGGGATGCTGGGATGCATTTGGCAAGTTGCATTTTCTGAACGTAGCTCCTGGTCCTCAGTTGATGGGACCCCATCTTACAAGGTGCCCTCTTTTGTATCTGGTCACACTAGGCAGGGCTCCTGCAGCATTAACTGTTGTGGTGAAGAGGGCATTTCACCAGGTGCTGCATGCATACAAATGACACCTGCTGGAATTCCCTTTTCTACACAACTGTTAAAGATACAGGAGCCCTGTCCTCCATTTCATACGGTCACCCTATGTTTTGCACTTTAAGTCCTATCAGGCCCTGCCACCATTTTGTCCCCACAACAACTCTGTGAGGGAAGTTGGGCTAAGAGGTAGCGACTGGCCCAAGGTCCCCCCACTGAGCTTCAGGGCTGAGTGGCGACTTGAACCTCCATCTCTCAAGGCTTCATCTGGTGTTCTACTTCCTAGGCTTTAGCAGACAGCAAATTTTTATAGCAAAATTTCAGCAAAACCAAATAAAAAAGATGAAAAGAAAAATATGTAGCGATATATATATGAATATATCCATTCCAAGGCATGCGTATGAATTGTATATACGTGATATAAACGTGTCTTTCTCAGAATCATACATTAACTTCAACAAAAACAGACCTTTTTCATTTTTTTAGTAAATTGTACTAGTACAGATAAAATGTTTTATATAATATTGCGATGCACACAGTTGCAGGCAGTGTGGTGTAGTGGCTAGAGTGTTGGACTGGGAGTCAGGGGATCCGGGTTCTACTCCCCACTTGGCCATGGAAGCTCAGCCCAACTTACTTCGCAGGGTTCTTGTTGTGAGGATAAAATGGGGAGGAGGATTATACATATGCCGCCTTGGGTTCCTTGGAGGAAAAAAGGTGGCATATAAATGTAATGAAATAAATAAATAAGAAGAAATAATTCAGAAACACATTTTGAAACAGCATGGGTTGATGTTTGTTCGGAAGCAATGTGGAACAAGCCTGTCTATGGGGTATAATCCAGTGTCAGTCCGATGTAGAGTAGACCCATTGAAATGAAAAGAACAAGTTAGGTCAGGACTCACTTATGCCCTATTCATTTCAGTGGGTTTACTCCATATAAGCATTCTAATTATGGACAGAGGTCACTTACTGTGACTGGTCCTAAAAAAGTGGTAACTCCCCATATCCATCTGCCTTCTCCATCTGGTGCCCTCCAGTTGTGTTGAACTGCACCTTCCATCTTCCCCAGCCAGATGATGGGAGTTGTAGTCCAACACATTTGGAGGCCTCCAGGATGGTGGGTTAGCTAATGCTACAGGAATGCTAGACAACCAGTCTGGTTTGTCCTGATGTTCATCACTAGCTTCATGCAATCTTGCTCATATGTAGTTGAGCAAGAGTGCATGATGGGGACGGGATCTTGCAGCAGGAAACTGCCTGCAAGAGAGGTGGTTGCACTGGAATGGAATGGGATGGATCCTGAAATGGTACCCTATTTCCATCAACCTCTGCCCAGGCTCCAAAGTGCTTTGGGTCTTTACAGAAAAACAAGAGTCTCTTTATTTTATATTGGAACGGTAAAGTTCAGGACTCAGTACAACCTTATTTAGTGCTAGGGGCAGCTGAACTGGCGTGAGTTTGATTAGGTTTACAACTCTTCTTTGCTATAATTTGTATTTGGTAGGACAACCCTTTTTTCCTTCGCTTCGTAATAGCGAAAGAATAAATCCATTCAAAAAAATATGCTTGGGTGTTTAGCTGAGCTACAATCTCTCAGAAAGGAGTTCGAAGAAGAGAAAAGGTCTTTTTACAATCTCTCTCCGCCTGTGCACCCCTTTTGCACTCAGCATCAGACATCCCCCGCTTCCGTTTTGCACATGATTGAATATAAGAGAACAGGTCCTGCGCCGTCACATCTAGGGATGGCCCTTTAGCATCTAGGGTTAACACCGACAGCACAGCTTTGAACGTGATGTGCTCTTCCTTCCTTTTGTCCTTCGTTTTTATTCCAACCTCCCCCGGCACACGCACACACTTCCATTTTGCCCCCAATGCTTTCTTCTCCCTCTCCTCCCCTTAACCTACGTTTCTTGGCTTGGTTCAACTCCTCGTCTGTTGGAACTGTGACGTCAATGCCTCTCTGCGAGTGACCCTCGTGGCAAAGCTGCAAAACATTATACACTGTGAATAAGAACTTTCTTATTAGATCTGCAGCTGGCTGGATACAGGCATATGGCAGCGAGGAAGTTTTGGAAGAAAGGCTCCGTCTGACAAAGAACCCAGTCTCTTGCATCAAGGTTTATACTGGCCCGTCTCTGTGTTTATGTTACAGTATGCCAGGGGCATGCCTTCCTTCATTTCATTTCTTCTCTTTCTCTCTCTCTCTCTCTCCCCCCACCCTAAATACACTTACATTACATATACTTTAACTTTTTAAAACCCAGCCAGTGCTTATGTCGAGACACAGGAGATATTTTATTTACATTGAATTTCAAGAAGATTATTCCCAATGCAAAAATCATACGCGCACCCAAAAATGTAATGGTTTGGATATTCTAACTCGGGATGTACAGAACTCCCTCCCTTGCCAAGAAATGTCGCTAGACATATCAAAACTCTTTTTGCTTCTCTCAGGATTCCTCTGGTAGCTTTCCTAAGCAGGGGCAGCCAAAGTCACCATGACATTTTGCATTAGGCGAAATTCGAGGAAAACGCCGGACTCAACATTGCAAGTAGGTAGATTCACCCTCACCCGTAGCACCAGATGTCCTACAGGACGTCCACCAGTAGTGGCGAGAGAGACAGACATTGCTCATCGTTGAGCTTGACAGTGGGGAGAATTCAACGGAGTGCTCGCGCCCCCACCTATTCTCTTCCGCCCCGCCAATTTCGTTGCACAGGTGCCCCCCCATTGCTTGTGCAATGTTAATCTAGTGCTTGCATGGACAACCTGAAATGAGTGGAAATGCTAATTTCTGCAAGGAGGGAGTTTGGCGGAGCTCACGTAAGAAACAAGCGTTTCCGCCTGTTTAGGGGGCTTCCTTGCGTAAGCAGGGGGACCCACTTGCACAATGGAACTGGTAAGACCCACTGCTTCTGGAAGGGAATCAGTGCAATCCCTTTCCACCCAGGAGTTCGGCAGACGGAAAAATGTTTTTTTCCCTCTGCTTCCTTCGGAATATCTAGGTGATCTTGTCCATGTGGAAATCTCCACATTATCCTCCAAAATGTTCTTTTTGCGCAAAACTCAGCAGTAACTCATATCTGAAACTCGAATCTGCTTCTATTCTGAAAATAGAATATGAGCATCATCAGACGCAGGGGGGGGATCACGCTTCCCTACCGTCGTTATGGCCTCCTTTTGTCGTCCCTCAATAGCGATCCCTTTACACAGGGAAAGAAAGAGGAAGGAATGCCCATTCAGTGGGCATTTTTATTGCGCTGCTTTTCCTACACACAACAGGAAATGGCGGCAAGTTTTGCTTTAAAAAAATAAGTCGGATTTAGCAGGGTCTATTTTGTCTCAGAAAAAAGACAGAAGGGGCAGGAGATGTGTGGGAGGCGGACATTGTTGTCAAAAGTACGTGTAAAAAACGGAATCAGCAGTAATGAGTGTGCAATAAAACTCACATCTGATGATGCTCCATGTTTTTTAGGCCAGTCAAAACTGTTATGGCAGGCTTATATTTAAGCATTACCCTGGTAGTCACAGGTGACAAGGTATTCCATATAGGCAGAGTAAGCAAGAGATTTTTTAGCTTGGAAAAAAAAGAGGCTAAGTGGTTGGATAAATTCCTGGAGGAGAAGGCTATAAATGGCTACTAGCCCTGATGGTTGTGTGCTACCTCCAGTATCTGAGACAGTAAGCCTGTGTGCACCCATTGATGGGGAACATAGGTGGGAGGGTGCTGTTGCACCAGATCCTGCTTTGTGGGTCACAGTGGCTGTTTGGCCACTGTGTGAACAGAGTGCTGGACTAGATGGACCCTTGGTCTGATCCAGCAGGGCTCTTCTTCTGTTTTTATGAGGCTGGTGGCTCTGGTGTCAGTGGGGTAGTGAATCCCCTCCGGTTCCCATCTGAACCAGTCAGAACTCGCGATGTGAAACCTTTAGGGTTCTGACTGAAGTCCAGAGCAATTCACCACCTCAGTGACATCGGAGCCACCAACCTCCACTGCAGAGAAAGGACGTTACACTTCATCCCACCCACTTCTGACACCCTAAGCCAAACAAATTTTCTAGAGCATCTTGCAAAGATTGCAACCTGAGGAGGGCAGAATTTTGATCTACTGGTGGTTTGGCAAAGATCAGCAAGGAATTCTTACTTCCAATAGTTTAACAAAAGCAGCCTCAAAATGACTCCCTGCCCCCACCCCCAACCAACCTAAATTGTACCCTTGAAATGCAGAAGACTTTTATGCGGAAGGACTGTGATCCCCATTCAGTTCTGGTACTCAAAACAAATCCCTGGGCTCAGCATCCTTTAATTCTAAGTGTTTGCCTTTTGCACAAGACTCTTGTTGGTGGATCTCAGGGTTCTAGTAAAACAACAAAAAACGACATGGTAGATCTTGCAATTTGGAAGTCTGCTTGGCCTTGATCTATAAGACATGGCATAAGAGAAAAAGGGATTGGGAGGGCAGAGGAAAAAAGCAAACTCATGCACTAGTTTTTTGTTATGAAGTTATTACCAGAGCCAGCTGGGAAGGAAACAATTCAAAGAGAGGAAGGGCCAAAAAGTGCTATTCTTTTCGCTGAGCCCACAGAGTGCCCTGATTCCTCTCTCTCCCTCTGCTGCAGTCTGATGAAATGGCTGCTGGATGACAATTGGGGGAGAATTAAAGTCTGAGGGCACTGGCTTCTCAACAGAAGGCATGGTGGCTGTGCTTCCCCCTTCAATGGCCCTGCTGCAGCCTGACAGCCAGGATTATATTTTGTTCCTACAAACCTACCAGCTTTGATATTTTCCCCAAACTTCTTTATTTTTCAAGCATCACAATGCGCAGATGCACCATTCAAGACAAAAGGCCAAGTTAAATGAATTCATTAATATTAGCTAGCATCTTCTCCCGTCATAGAATGGCTGGTGTTGGTAATCTTTAGATGGATGAAAAGATGCATTTATACCTTCGCTTCCAAAATAAACAGGGGTCCGTTTTTCAATCAGTGAACTCTCTTTCAACAGCCCTTCCCTTAATTAAACAGTGGGCTAGTTCACCCGTCTTCCTAAGACTCCAAAACTATTCCGAATTATTTCTCAGTACAGAAAGTCTTTGCAAATTGTCAGATTTTGTAGTCATCACTTTAGCTGTTTATATCGAATACTGAGCCAATTTGTTCTGAATAGTTTGGATGCCATTTGCAGCTCCTAGTACCAGTTACTTTGGACACATGATTATATACATGGACAATGACCTTTTTCCAGCACAAAACAGAAAGGACAAGATCTCCAATTACAACTCAACAGAGGAAGTGAATTTTTCCAGTGCATATACATAATATTAAACACATCACTAATATGTTAAATATGATACTGATGTGATTAATAGGATGTACATACACTGGGAATATTTTACTTCCTCTATAAATATTTTTCTCCCTCATAACAACATAAGAGCTCTGATGGATCAGACCAAAGGCCCCCTCGTCCAGAACTCCTTTCACACAGTGGCAAGCAGCTGTTGACTAGGGTCCCACAAGCAGGATACGGTGCAGTAGCACCCTCCCACCCATGTTCCACAGCAACTGGTGTTTATAGGCCTACTGCCTCTGATACTGGACGTAGCACATGGCCATCAGGACTCGTCGTAGTAGAAGCTGGGTCATTCCATGAAAATGATTGGTGGAGGATTCGGGACAGATAAAAGGAAGATGTTCACACAGTGCGTAATTGAGCTATGGAATTCACTACCACAAAAATGTTGTGATGACACCACTTTGGATGGCTTTGAAAGGGGATTGGGAAACATGGGTGGGATCGTGCTGTTGCACTGAAGTCCTGTTTGTGGGTTTCCTGAGGGTAGCTGTTGACCACTGTGAATGGAAAGCTGGACTAGGTGGACCGTTGTTCTGATGTAGCATGGCTCTTAATTCTTATGTCAGCCACAAGGCAGCAGGCTGAGACATGCCCATGCCAGGGGCTCTGGAAGAGCCTCCACCCATCCCAGTAAACCAGCTTTCTCCAACCTTGTGCCCTGCAGATGTGTGGTACTTCAACAGGCTTGCTGGGATTGATGGGACCTTCCATCCAACACGTCTGGAGGCGCTAGGTTGAGGAGGGTTTCAGGAGACAGTACTCAATTTGAGTGACCAGCAGTCTGAATCACTAGAAGGCAGCTACGCAAGTTCATGTATGATTGCTACTTTGAAAAGTACAATTTGTGGATTAGCAAACTATTCCAAAACATACGAAGCAAAGTTCGTGGTAACTGTGGAATGTCAGCTTCCTCATGAACCCTGTCACTGTTTCTTCCTGTCCTTGTTTTCTCCCCCTCAGCCCCACTCTTTTATATCTATGTATTTCTTTCTCAAATTTATAGGCCACCTCAGCGCCTACAAATGTCTGCTGAATTTGCTGTAGCAGGTAATGTCTACAGAATCTCATCTAACAAATAATTGTCTCCTGTGGTAATCTGTGGTGACTAGAGCAAATACTACAGACATTACCTTCTAGTAACCCCCTGAGGAAGGCCTAGAAGAAAGAGCAGGCCGAAATGGGTTTCTTGAATATAAATATTTTGCATCCTAAGAACCCATTTCTCTTCTTCTTGACATTTTCTGAAGGGTGCCTTCTTGCCTCTAATAGCTCCCATGATTCTGCTCATTGCTTTTGGACTTGCCGGTGTCTTTCCTGAGCTTCTCTTAATGTGGCTTTGATTAACCCTGAAGCATTCTGGAGATATTTGACCATCTTGAATTTCCCTTTCAGCTTCCTATTTACAAATGCCCTCTTCTTTTCTTTTCTTTTTTAAGTTTCCTCTTTTGAAGTCTAATGCAACTAAGCTGGGCTTTCTTGGCAATGGTCCACTTTCATATATTTTGAACTGGATAGCACTGTGATCACTGTTTCCAGTCAGTTCAACATCACATCTCACGCCTGGTCCTGGGTTCCTCTTAGGATTAAGTCCAGGTCCATCTCCCCTTGACCAACTGTTTAGAACAGTCATTTACAATATTTACTCAGTCTATTGGAGGGTCGTTGAAGTCTCCCACTAATACAACACTTTCTCCTCTGTTGATGCTTTCCTTAATTTATTATCCATCCATTCTTAACCAGACTCCAGTGAGTGGAAATTTTAAGGAAGGAGATTATTATTATTATTATTATTATTATTATTATTATTATTATTATTATTATTCCCCCTGTGAATTGTGATTTTTATCAGGGAAGTGGACTGTGAGTGGTGATTAAAGAGAGGATGTGGGCAGTTTAACCCCTCACTTGGAATGCAAAGCTCTGACCCACTATAAGCATGCTTCAATATGCATGATTCCAAGCTTATGCTGTATTGTGGTGTGTGTGTTTTTTTTTAAAAAAACTGAACTAAGAGCTGCACTTTTGAATTGTGGCCTACATCTACACTTTGGCTCAAGGATAGGGAATGAGTGGCTCTCCAGATGTCCCGTTGTGTAAATGATAAGTTGTATAAATGGTGTCCATAAAAGGACCACTTACGCAACATTGCAGGCATAAATGGCAGATAGCTGAGGGGTCCAGCAGCTTATCCAGGAAGCCAAAGATTGGCAGATGGATGGTGACTTAGCGAGCGCCTAGTGATGTGGATGCAGGTGAGCCTGTCCATCCCTACCTCTGTTGCTCCTGTTGCTCCTTCTGCCCTGCATAGGATGGATAGCGGTATCTGCCTGGTGGGACTGCACCCTTCAAGGAGTAAAACAACCCACCCACTCCCAGGGCTTCAAAACTCCTGGAAATTTTATGTCTAATTCTCGGTGGCTTTCCTTAGTGCCTGAGCCGAAAAGTGATGCATGCTTTTCTCATATGTACCTGCCCGGACCTTAAGATCAACTACAAGGGCCCTTCTCTGTGAGCCCCTGCCAAAGGAAGTGAGGCAGGTGGCTACCAGGAGGAGGGCCTTCTCTGCTGTGGCACCCCGGCTGTGGAGTGAGCTCCCTAAGGAGGTTTACTTGGCACCTACATTATATGCCTTTAGACGCCGGGTGAAGACCTTTTTATTCTCCCAGCATTTTAACAGTCTATAAATAAATTTTAACTTGGTGTTTTAAATTTATAATTTTGCACTGCTGCTGTTTTGATCTGGTTGAGCTTTTATATTGTATTTTATATTATGGTTTTATACTCTTGTTTTATATTTTGAATGGTTTTAATTTTTGTGAACCGCCCAGAGAGCTCCGTCTATTGGGCGGTATAGAAATGCAATAAATAAATAAAGAATAAAGAGTGAGGGCAACGAATGATCTAACTGACTTGACTGAAATTCAGGGCAGTAAAGAACCTGGGCACACTGTGTACATGCATTTCCAAAAGAAAAATCTTCCCCAGAAGAATTTCTTGAGCCTCACCACATTAAATTTTCTAGGAACACCTCTGCTGGAATCATCAATTGTGAGTGGGCATGTTTATACCTATGGATGTAGAGGGAGGGGGGAGGAGCTTGCAATATTCTGATCGTGAGATCCCCCCCCCTGGATTCACACGTGGCCACCATTTTTTTTGGGGGGGAGCAGTGGGGCCGGTTGCTTCCCAAAAGTAAGTAAAAAAAGATATCCCCCACCCCCAAAATCACCCCCTCCCTGCCATCCCAGGGGTGGCAAAATTGTTGCCAACCCCTCACAAGTGAGCGGGCACCAGGCAGGATGGGTGCCCACACTTCCCGCAGTCCCTGGACGGTCCCAGGACCATGGGCAAAACCGGGATAACTGGGCAACCAATTATCCTGCAAAACTGGAGGGGTTGTCCCTGGCTGCCCCCGGGAACCCCTGTGCGTCATTTGGATGCACAGGCATGATCCAGGGACGACCCTGGGAAAAAGGCATGGTGTAGACATGCACAGTGATGCAGGAGGTATCATCCTTAACTCCCAGTGGTCTTTGTGACATCATCACTTAGCCAAGTATGGTCCCTGATTGGTTGGGATTGCCCGTGGAATTAAGTGAGGAAGAACTTGAATGGAGGAGCATTGGGGAACATTATCTCTCCCCTCAAAAGCTCTGCTTTCACCTGAAAATCAAAACAAGCAAACATCCGATGTAGCCCACAGTGCCTCCTAATTTGTAGAAGTCCCTTTCTGCAGAAATCTCTGCAGGCATTGTCTTTCTGCAGACAATGTCTGAGCCTTCATATTTTCTGTGAGAACTGTCAAACTTTCCTCTATAGGGTGGCATTCAATGGCCAGGCTGCTGGTGCAGCAACTAGTATTTATTGGAAGGTCGTGGTTTATTGCACGTGTCCCCCCAAAGATACTCATTTCAGCAAAGTGCTGCCTGTGTAGCCTGAATGTGATAGCTTCAATTTGCGAGAACCTCTAGGGGGGGACAAAAAATCTTTGAAATAGCAGAAGTTGGCAAAATCCAGAGAGAAATCTACATTTTATAGATTATTTTTAAAAAAACACACACGATTCCTCTGGGTGCAAAGGTGTTATTATCTTTGGTCGGTGCTTTATACTTGAAATGGTGACTGGGCCTCTTTTATGCACACAACTTTTGATTCACTTTTAAAGACATGCCTTGCTTTGCCTCAATAAGGCTAGGGCCAAACGCAGAGCTCAAAGGGAAGTTGTGAGAGCTGTTTTAAAAGTTTGCCTTTTGGTCACATCTGGCTAGAACTGGGAACTGCTGGCACATTGTATGAATGTGAAAGGCAGGCAGGCTGGTTTCATAACTTCTGGGGCTTTGCTTCCTTGGGGACGGAAAGGATCCCCCTCCCTAACCATCCATATAATCCACTTCCCCCTGCTAGGAAGCATCCCTTCCGCTCTCTGGGCTACCCATCAGGGGAGCAAGGTTTGATAGAAAGCGCAATTCGTACAACGTACTGCAAAGTTGCTGCCCTGGTTCAGTACCATGTGGCTTCTGTCTGGCTGCGTTTTCTTGGCATGGCTGCTTGCAGTGGCTTTGGAAATGTACAGACTCTCTACAGCTGCAGGGAGGCTTTCTTCCATGTGGGAGGTTGAATATTTGAATAGCACTTTTCTCTAGAAAACCCAGAAGCCGTGAACCAGGTAGCTAAGGCTGCACCAGGAATATTGGGAGAGGGAGAAGTTAACTATGCCGCCGTAGGCTCAAGCCGTCTGCAGATGGGATTTGAAAAAGATGAACCGTAAAGCGCCACGTTTTCAGCACTTGCTCCCTGGTCTCCATGGAGACAGCACCCTTCCATCCCCTTGGGAGCGTGAACGCCATGACTTACGAGGATTTGATCTTATCCACAGGCTGATGTTGTTCCTTTTGGGGGGGGATGTATGATTCAGGTGCACCAGAGGCTGTAACAACAACAACAACAACAGCAAACAAAACGAAAAGTCATTTGTCCTTTGGTACACGTTTCTCCCTTCTGGCACTTCAGATGTTTTGATCTTCAAAATTAATTCTGAAAATTATGATGAAGTTGGGGGGGGGGGCTTTTCATTTTGGTGTCTTGTAGAAAGCCGAGTGTGTTGATGGGCACCCTGGGGCCACGGATGAGTATCAAAACATGTGCTTTGCATGCAGAAGCTTCCAATTCTGTTCTCAGCATTTGCCAGTTTTTTAAAAAATATATCTTGGATGGCATAGCTGGGAAAAAGGTCTTGGGGAGCTTCTGCCCATCATAGCAGACACCACTAGGCGAAAGGAACCAACTGTTCCTTCTACCTGGGATCGTGTCCATCTGATCCAGCCAGGAGAGGAAGCCTACAAAGCAAGGGGCCAGTCAGCGGCTGCTGTTGTCCTGCCTTGGGGGTTTGCCTAGTCTGTGGAACCTCCAACTGCCTCCTAGCAGACTCAGGCTCCCAGCACAGAACCATCTCACACACACCCAGCTGCAACAACTTTTTAGGACTGGGAGCTTAAGAGGCAGGCTTCTTTGGGGGTGTTGTGTATTTTAAACTTTTTTTTTTTTTTTACATCTCTTTTCCTATGTTTCCTAACGTTGTAAAGGCGGAATACAAATAATAATAATAATAATAATAATAATAATAATAATAATAATAATCTTTGAGAACTACAAGTTCAATCGCAACTTTAAAAGCTCAGCTAAAAACTTTTCTTTTTCCTAAAGCTTTTAAAACTTGATTTTGTTCTGACTTTTATACTGTTAGTTTTACCCTGTGCCTGTTTGGTGCATTCTCTTCCCCTCCTTATTGTTTTATTATGATTTTATTAGAATGTAAGCCTATGCGGCAGGGTCTTGCTATTTTATTGTTTTACTCTGTACAGCACCGTGTACATTGATGGTGCTATATAAATAATAATAATAATAATAATAATAATAATAATAATAATAATAATAACTGTGTGATCTTGCACTCAGATAGGTTCCATGTGTAAGTTTTCAAATCCATTTTTCTCTTGTGTCAGTCTTAGTGGAGGCTGGTGGCTCCCCTCTGGGGAGGGACCGTAGCTCAATGGCAGAGCATCTGCATTGCATGCCAAAGGTCCCAGGTTCAATCCCCGGCATCTCCAGGTAGGGCTGGAAAAACTCCTGCCTGAAACCCTGGAGAGCCGCTGCCAGTCAGTTGACAATACTGGATTAGATGGACCAAGAGTTTGACTCAATATAAGGCAGCTATGTGCCTATGGTGAGAGTTGGGCAGTGAATCTGCTCTGGGTCTCAGAACCAGTCAGAACTCAAGAGGAGCTATCCAAGGTGCTTTACACCTTTAGAGTTCTGACTGAAACCAGGAGTAAATTCACTGCCCCACTGACATCAGAGCTACCAGCCTGCACTGGTCAATCTTGTGATTCCTAGAGGGACGTGTATCCCCTTTTACCAGTTGAACCATGAGACATTTAGGCTGAGTTCGGATGATCAGTGGGGAGAAACAATGCAGTGTCGGTTGTGTCCCCCAGTCCCACACTACCGGTTGTGCGACTGGGGCCAGATCTATACCAAGTAAGATATTGCACTATGAAAGCGGTATCGAAGTGGTATATGGTCTGTGTCAATGGGCCCCAACAGTTGACACTGTACTTCAGTACCGCTACAAAGCAGTCGTGTGGCTCCTGCCTCTTATATACTGCTTTCATAGCACTTTCTTGTGCTATATCCTGCTTGGTGTGGGTCTGGGGTTGGATTATCCCTAATTATCCACATCACTTCAGGGTTGCTGTGTTGTCTGAACCCAGCTCATAGCATGGGCATAGTTCATTTTTACCCACCCTACAACCAATATTGCAAGGTATGGGTTATAGGTTGAGTGAAAATGAACTACGCCCGTGCCTCATGGTGGATAATTAGGGTAATCCCAGTTGCGGGACCGGCAGGGGCCAACCTCTTCCTCCACGAATTTATCCAAGCCCCTTTTAAAGCCATCCAAATTGGTGGTCATCATGCCACCTTGTGGTCTCGAATTCCATAGTTTCACTTTTCGCTGTGCGAAGAAGTCCATACTCTTATCTGTCCCGAATGTTCCACCCATCAGCTTCATGGGATGACTCTGGGTTCTAGTATTATGGGAGAGGGAGAAAAATGTCTTCCTGTCCACATTCTCCACACCATGCATAATTTTGTACACCTCTGTCATGTTTTTCCTAACTTGCCTCTTTTCCAACCTAAACAATCCCAGTTGTTGTAACCTTCCCTCATAGGGGAGATGCTCCAGTCCCTTGATTATTTTAGTAACAAGTAACCTGTTCGAAAGACAGAGTAGAAGACAGAGGTGGGGATAATTAAATCATCCCTCCATTTCGCCCATATTAAAGAGGACAAAAAGTCTCCAATGACACTCTACTCAGTGCTGAACAGCCAGCATTGTATTTACCCACAATGCCCCAGAGTGGTGTAGCATCACATTATAGGAAATTACAGTGGTGTCCATCTGGCTCTCTAGAGACCCATGGAAGCAGTGTCAGTAGCAGTGGGCTCTCAGTAACTTCCCAAGACTGCTGCTGCTACAGTTGGACCTGGCTGAAGCTGAAAGACCCTAGCTTGCCAAAGGCCACAGTGAGTTCACAGTAGAGGTGAGATTTGAACTGAGGAATCCAGATTTACAGTTTATTCTGCACTCGCTCTGTAGAAGATGTTTGTAAAACACTGACCCAATTCATCAAACTAAGTTAGTGCTTCTACTTTCAGATCCTCTTCTACTTCCAGAGCGTCTCTCATTTGGTTTTGTTTTAATTTAATTTAATTTTGATTGGGCAATTTTATCACCCCGTCTTAAACTTTCTTGTCCTCCCAGCCAACTTCTTACCCTGACATCTGACCAGCAACTGTGCTTCCTCTTATTAAAGTCTTCCCCTGTTGACTTCAGTTAGTCCCAACTCATCCTTATTAAACACCACCTATCCTATATTAGGGCCGGTTGTAGGCCTCCAGGTGTTGGTGGTGAGGGAGCCGGGACTTGGGCGACGTTTGCCCTGGAAGAAGATTGACTTCATTCACATCTCCCAGATGCTGTTGCCAAGGTCTGCATGCTTCCCCCCCACCCTCTGCAAATATCCCCTCCTTCCTCTACTCAGTCATCCTTGGCCAGCAGGACAGTGCGCTCAACAGAAATACTCTTTGTCAAAGTTGCTTCCCTGCCTACTGAGTAAACTGTCTATACAGAGGGAGGCAAACCTTATGCTTGACTCAGCAAAAATCGTAAGACATGAGAGAGACAGGGCAGCTGGTTGTTAATTTCCTAAACGCCCTAGGAGACTCATGTACATCCGGCATACCTGAAGGGTAGACCAGGGCCTAATCTACACCAAGCAGGATATTGCACTATGAAAGCAGTATGAAAGCGATATATAAACGGCAGGAGCCACACCAAGCAGGTTATAGCGGTATGAACGCGGTATATGGCATGTGTCAATGGGCCCCAACAGTTGTCACTTTGCTTCAGTACCGCTATAAAGCAGTAGTGTGGCTCCTGCCTTTTATATACCGCTTTCATAGTGCAATATCCTGCTTGGTGTAGATTAGGCCCAGGATTCCTCCATGAGTGCCTTTACATTCAGAGATCCAGAACCTTTGAGGTTTCCCAAGTACAAATGAGATGTGAATCCACACCCTTAGATTATTTTGGGAAAACCATTTGCGGGGCGGGAGCAGCGTTGTTCCCTGATTCCCTCCCCTTGCCTGTTCAGTTTTCTTGCGATTATTTATCTAGAGAACTTTTATCTCTGATTGTTATAATAATAGTCACATTGTGCTCAGGAACAGGGAATGGTCTATAGGGCTCAATCCCACCCGCCGCAAATGCCATTGTTCACATGGATAGCTCACCTCTTACAAGTCGGGAGGGTAGCACTACAGGTTGTGTGGAGATTGTTCATCTCTTCTGGGTTAACAAACAAATAAATAAATAAATTTGGATTTTCTGCATTAACAAAGAAGTTGAGGAAATTACTGGAAAAGTCAGGGGGTTACAAATGGATGATGGCATCATGTGTGGAACGCTCCCCCCTTGCCATAATATGCAAGAGAATGAGGTGGGTAGTTTCCAGATTAAATGCCTCATTTGAACGTACCCTAAATCAAGATTCCTTTTTCTTTCTTTTTTACCTGACTGTAACCTGTATTGAGAAAAACACACACATGAACTCACATTTTAGTCATAAAGCAGAACAGAAAGGGAGGAATCGGTTCATCTCCACTTTATATTATTATTATTATTATTATTATTATTATTATTATTATTATTATTATTATTATCCCACCTTTTGCCCAATGCTGGGCCTCAAGGCGGCCTTACAAAATTTAAAATATACATGGGGGGGGGGGAGGGAAACAAAACCATAAACAATTAAAAATACACAACAAAATTGTAAGACCTTAACATAGATGGAGGGCTGGATTTTTCTCCAAAGGCTTGCTTGAACAAAAAAGTTTTAGCCTGCTTCCGAAAGCCCATCAAGGAGGGAGCCAGCCTAGCTTCCCCGGGAAGTGAGTTCCAGAGCACCGGAGCAGCCACCGAGAAGGCCCTCTCCCATGTTCCCACCAAGCGTGCCTGTGAAGAAGGTGGGACTGAAAGAAGGGCTTCTCCAGAAGATCTCAAAGCACGGGCAGGCTCATAAGGGAGAATACGTTCTTTCAAATAACCTGGACCCTCCCTCAGGATGCTATTATTATTATTATTATTATTATTATTATTATTAATTGCATTTTTATACCGCCCAAAAGCCAAAACTCCAGTTCAAAGTGGAGATGGGATAAAGAAGGATAAAGAAAAGAGGGATAAAGAAAAGAGATTCTTTCAGGACAGACTGGCAAAATATATATAGACTACACAAAAAAGGAATCCAACAGTACAACTTTGGCAGAAGCCTATAGAAATCTGTGGGACTCATAAAAACCAGATAATCAATAAATTAAATGGAAACATAAAATACCAGCCTGGATAAGAAAATGAATTGAAACATGTAAGAAGAGAAACTCTATAATCGACCATGTGTGGGGAGAGAACGGTATAGAATAAGCATTGATGTGTATAGTTTTCTTCATTTTTTCTTTGAGTTCAATGTATTTTAAAAAATCAAATAAAAATAGGGGGGAAATGGATTGCGTCCCTCCTAGACTTGATGATCCTGCCAAGGCTGTATCCCCCAGCCGAATGGTGCATGGACTGCCTGCTTTGCCCTAGGGCAAAACATTGGCACGGGCAGCTTTGATCAGAGGTCATTTAAAACGGCCACGCTAAAAGGCTTTTGTGCTGATAACTGCGCTGTTTTGGTTGCCTTCACCCAGGTCTGAAACACCCACACACGCTGGAAGCATCCACGAGCCATCTGCTTTCCATCTTCTTTTATTTTTCCTCTTACTTTGTACATTCTGTAGAGTCTGCGAAATGGACAACCTGCTTCAAACTCTTCTCCCCTACAAAAATTGACAGGCGTTCCGATGCTACAGATGGAATAGAAGCCCGAAGCCAAAGGATTGGCTAGTTTGAATCGGAATGTCAGATTCTGCACGCACACACGCGGAGGCCCTGTTCAGAACACACTTTAAACTATGGCTTTTAACCACAGTAAATAAGGCGTTTTGCCAGGGTTTAAGGTGTCTTCTGAACAGGGCCACACGTGTTTGGTTGCTGGCCATAGCACTACAGTTACAGAAGAAGACACGACTGGCAGAGTTGCTGAGCTGGGGTCTAGACCAGTTTCGCCCACCTGGTGTCCGCTAGATATTTTGCACTACAACATGGGAGTTGAAGTCCAAATCATTTGGCGTGCACCATGTCGGGAAATGCTAGTCTAGACCTTGAACCAAGCAACCGTATGCCCTGTTGGACCTGTGATCCAAGTCCGTAGCTCTCCATGATCACTTCCTTTCTGTCAGTAGTGCAAACCTGACCGATACCTAGGTCCTAAATGTAGTTTTGCCCCAACTCTACTTTTGTCTGGGCTCTCACTTCTTCAGTTCCGTGACTCCGCCGCCCATGTTTTGCTCAGTTTCCTGCATTTTAATCTATTGCCCTGTTGCTTTAGCTCTCTTTCTCCTTCCTACTGCAAGCTCCTCCTGATCTTACATGCTGCAGAATTGTTTTGGGGGCTTCTCTCCCATTAGCCTCCTCTTGCCTTCATTCCATTGAGCTTTTTTTAAAAAAATAAAAAAACAGTTTTACCCCATTTGTACGTCCCAGGATTCCCTCACCTTCTTTCTCAGCCCATTGCCTACTTTGCACCCTTCCTTCTTCTCTTAGGGCTCCTCTCCCCTTCGATTTCTGAAAGAGGGGGACTTCTGTGATTGGTCCCAATCCTATCCAAAATGAATCTTTCCCTTCCCTCACAGAAGTTGGACTGCAAACTGTTTTAGTTCCCTGAGCAACAGAGCATTCTGTATCACCAGATGAGCTTAGCCAATCAGCTTCACTGCTTCAAGCACAAAATCCCAGTGGCTACGGTAGCATCCTGTGCCATGATGGGAACGTCTCTGTTCTGTGTGCAGGACTGCAGTGCTCCAGCTGTAAGCCTGGTTGAATTAAAAGCAAAACGTGAAAATAAAAGTTTTCCCCTTGCTACTTTATGGATTGTTGGCACGCAAAGCATCTGCTAGCCAGATGCTTGCTTCCAAGGCAGAACTTGCAAAGGAGTAAAGGAAGAGGAGAAAGTGGAAGGAGAACAGTGTCTCATGGTCTCTACCTGGGTCTGGGTGCAAAGCAAGCATTAAGCAGGTAGGGTTGGTTTGAAAGCAACCTGCTCTTCACTCAAGCAACAGTTGCAAGACCAAAGAGCGGAGCCTGAGGGTTTATAAGGACAGGTGGAACCCCGGCCTTCTCAACCGCGTGTGTCACCTACCCCTTGTGCAACTTCGGGCCAGCTAACAGCTGCTAAATGAGACGTTGCAGTCGTATGTACGTCTGCTCGGCATCTTTGGTGGCACCTAAGCCACACAGAGAGTGAGCCAACAGTAGCCTTTTCTGCCAAGCCACCTCCGTGCCACAGAAAATAAGGCGTCAGGGTTTGAGCATCTCCTGGCACCAGAGAAGATGGAAAGCATGGAAACTTTGGAAGCTTTTCTGGGAGACTAGCTCAAATCAGGCTCCTCCTGTTCCTGAATGGTTTCTATTGTGGTTCGTTGTAGTAAGAACAACTATTACGCTTTAAGAATTGATTTGTTTGTTTTCCTCTTCCCCCTTCATCGCTTCGTCCTTTTGTGTTACATGTCTTTTAGATTATAAGCTTATGGACAGCACCTGCCTTGTTTCCTTGATTGTATGTAAACTGTTCTGGGACCCTTGTGGCAGGGGATGGGGGGGTAAAATAGATTAAAGAAACAAATACTTATTATTATTATTATTATTATTATTATTATTATTATTTTACATTTATATAAATAAATCCTCATTAGCCTCTGTTGGGGATCCCCCCCCCCGTGCTTCAGGATATCCCTTCTCAAAGTTTGTGTATCCTTCTGCAAACACGAGGGTCCCCCAAGCCTGCTGATAATCTCTTTGTTGTCCGTGGATGGTGCTATTTTGCTACATAAAGGCCTAATCTACACCAAGCAGGATATTGCACTATGAAAGTGGTAAGAAAGCGGTATATGAGAGGCAGGAGCCACACTACTGCTTTATAGTGGTATTGAAGTGCACCGACCACTGTTGGGGCCCATTGACACATACCATATACCGCTTTCACACTGCTATATCCTGCTTGGTGTGGCTCCTGCCTTTTATATACCGCTTTCATTGTGCAATATCCTGCTTGGTGTAGATTAGGCCTAATATGCACATTTGGAGAATGAGTTTGCAATTAGTACAGATGTGTAGTCTAGCCATTAGGGTTCTGCCTCTTTTAGCCAGTGGAGAGTGGGGTGAAGAACAAGGTGGGAAAGGATTGCATGACCCTATGGCCCAGCCCAGATCCCTTCACTAAGTCTGCAGTGGTTGTCCATTTTTACACCTCATTTTTGTGAATGTAGGTTGACCATCACTTCAGGCACTTTCCCTCCTAATCTGTACAATTACAGTAATGTGTATCTCCATGCCACAGAGCTTTCTGGACATGTTAGAATTGCTTTCTGACCTTCTCATGTGGGTCCTGCTTGCTGTCTTCTCAAGTAGCAATCGAGATAATTTGGCCCGTTAAGATACCGAGAAAGAGGGGTGGGGGAGAGAGAAAAGGGAGTTGCAGTTATTTTTAGTGACCACTTCATTTTGTCCTTTGATTGTGCTGAACAGGCTGTCTGTCTGTTTGTCCTTTTCACCATTCTTACACATCTAATGTAAAGTTACGGCCCCAGAACTGTCCTCTTCAAATACATAATTCAGCATCTGGTTTCTAGTTTACATTTCTTAAAAGATCATGGGAATCCCTCGCCATTATATTCCCATATAATTTATTTTCTTTGCACAGGGCAATCATTCATTTCCCCCTGAATCAGGGCTTTCACCACTCTGCTTTAAATAATAATAACCATTTTGCACCCAGGCATCAGATTTGGCGCCAGGAAAAAAAAGGGTTCTGCAACCCCTGTAAATCAATAAGCTTAGCAATATTTCTATTATTTTTACAGTGTTTGCTATTGTACATATTGTATCCTGGTTTATTGATCAGTGGGAAGAGCAAGCAACTATGGAACCTTATTCCACCACCCCTTCTGGCTTTACAGCATGTGTTGCCCACAAAAACCAAGTGTGTGCTAGCTCCGTTTCTTTATTTAAATGAAAGCTGAGATTCTTACAAGGCTTAATTCCTGGCCCAACGCCACACACTGATTTTTCTGTACTTTTGTAGCATCTTCGTAAAGCTACAGTTCCGCGCTAGATGCTTTCCATCCTGCGTTAAAAATACATGTGTGTGTGTGTGTGTGCGTGCGTGCGTGTGTGTGAGCATCCTACCAAGTGTTTCTGTTTTGCTGTGCCATGTGCTGAAGCACAGATGGTTGGAATCGTAACACTGAAAGTAAAGAGGAGGCCTTGAAGTCCCATGTGCAAGGTAGAAAATCCAGATCCTGCAGGCATTAGATTACCTCACATAATTCAGCCCACAATTTCCAGCATGCAGTGGAAAAATGCGCAAGCCACTTTTTGAAGATCCAGTACATTTCCCATTGTCAGAGGCTGTGTCTGCTATTGCAGAAATAATATTTATTTCTTTTCTATCCCACCTTTTAGCCCCCAAATGGCGCTCAAGGCAACTAACAAGAAAATTCAGCTTCAAAAAACCTGAAATCTTAATTTAAACACATCATAAAAACAAATTCATTTTAAAAATTTTTAAAAAACACAGCAATACAAGTTCCTGCTCTCTCCCCCGAGTAGTAGTAATAACATCCCTGGCACACCTAATGGGTACGCGGGAGAGGGCCTTCTTAGTGGCTGCTCCAAAGCTCTGGAACTCCCTTCCCAGGGAGGCTAGGCTGGCTCCCTCTGTTCTACAGTTTTGGAGGCAGGCAAAATTTTTGTTTCAGCAGGCTTTTGGAACTATACTGGACCTGTGTTAATGTATTGGATCCCCCCTTTTAACCTGTTACGGGTTTTTTTTAAAAAAAAAATTAACATGTTTTTAATTTTACTGTAGGTTCTGTTTTAACTTTTTAATTTATATTATATGTTTTAATTGTACATGTTTTAATCTTGTAAACCGCTTTGAGTCCCAGTACTGGGGAAAAGGCGGGATATAGATATAATTATAATAAGTGCACTGCAGAGCAGCGTGCACTGCAGCACATCAGGGAGGCGGAAGGAAAGGAAAAACACCTACTTCCTGTCTGCTGCTACTACTTCCGCTGGTATGTAAAGGGTGTGGAGAGTGTTTTAGGGGACAGGGGCATGGCAGTGATGGGTAGGATAGAAACCGAGGGGACTTTCCAAGCTCGGGTTTTGGTCTGAACATGATTCAGGAGAGCTTCAATATTCACCTCTCCTTTGGAGAGCCCCTGAAGTCCATTTTTAAATGAAATCCAGGGAAACACTGTCAATGTTGCTAGCTTCCAACCCTGACACTCAGTGGCCCAACTCTTACTGGTGGGTATGCCTCGAGAGCTCCTTGAAATGGACAAGTTGTCCTCGTCCACATTTCTACAAGCACTGTGGTAGGCTTTTATAAAGTCAGGCCACATATTGGGATGGATGAATCTGTCAGTCTCAGTTTCTCAGTCTCAAATTTGATTGATCTTGAGCTTCGCAAATTTCTCCACTCTTAAGTTTGGTTCATACTAAATTTTGATGCATTTTTGCCTAATAGAATGTTTGCAAGTGGTTTTCCTGATATAGTGCACATTTGAACATTATTTTATCTAATATACCATTTTTGCACATATTTTTCAATTGGAAGTCTCCATTGCAAAATTCACAGAAGTGTGAATTCTGAAGGAGAGCTGAGTTTTATTTGGCATAGTGGTTTGAAAGTGTAAAATTAGGTAAGTTTGCATTAAAATTGTGAACTGAACGAATTTCTTCTTCACCCCTGGCCACATAGCTATAGCAGTTAGCCTAGATGTTGATAGCACTGTATTTGATGTTTCTCGGAATACGTAGCTGGGTTGTGGGGAAGACGATAAAAGAATGGACACTTTCATTTGGTTAAAACTTTCTTAAAAGGGTTATATTCTATGCATGTGGTATGGGTGAGCATCCAATCCAATTACAGGACCTGGCTTTCCACATAGAACCCACCCTACTGTGAGGCGAATGTAAAAGCCACCTCATGACAAAAAAAGCCATTATGCAAGTCCCTATACTGGCTCAAACCCATATACTGTGGAGCTTCAGTGGTTTACCAACCTGACTGTACATTTACGAGTGCCTCAGCATACATTCAGGCCAGTGGTTTTGCCATACAATCTGCTATGGAAAATCACACAAGAAGGTTGTACAGGGTGAATACCAGCAACCGTTGGCCGCAGCCTTGAAATTTACTAGCCCACAAACAGTTTTACTAGCCCATCTGCCCCACCGCCATGCTGACGTTCGTCCTTTCTGACCAAAAAGAGGTCTAAAGCTTTGCTCCCTGGTCCCCGGGAGAAAATTCTTACTTCCATTAGTAAATCAGATCTGGAAATAATAACTCGCTCAGTTGCCTTTCGGTAACTTTCCATGGGGTGGATATAACCACTTGGTAAACTGGCCGTGTAGCTCCTTTCACACATGCGCCCAGCAGTGTGCGGGTTGCTTCCATGTTTTATGATCCTATTCTGAGAGGTGCATGTCTGAAAAATTCAACTGTGGTGGTGGGAACAACTGCATGGGTATTTCAATAATAATAATAATAATAATAATAATAATAATAATAATAATAATAATACTTAACCACCTCTCCATTTTGATCAAGGCGGGGAACAACAGTAAGTACATAAAATACAGATTAAAAACATAGTATACACTGTTAAAACATGCTAAAAAACATCCTAAGAGCATCCCAAAAGCATCCTAAAATTCCACTGGATACGCCTGCTGGAAGAGATCAGTCTTTTTAGCATTTTTTTAAATGCCAAAAGACTGTTAAGTTGACGAGTCTCCTCCAGCAGGCCATTCCACAGTCTGGGAGCAGCAGAAGAAAAGGTCCTCTGGGTAACAGTTGTCAGCCTAATTTTGGCTGGCTGAAGGAAATTCTTCCCAGAGAACCTGAGTGTGCAGGGCAGATTGTATGGGAGAAGGTGATCCCGCAGGTAGCCTGGACCCAAACCACTCCCTCTACCATACTGTTCCAGTGCTTTGTGGGAAATTTAAATGGCAGCTTCAGCCTTCCCCGTCACTCATCAGAACACCAGAAAAGGGTCCCACTAAGATGATGTCAGTAGTGGCCCTCCCTGAGGTCCTAGCAGCTGCCCAAGGATGCTGAACGCTGATGGTGGCCCTGGAATATCTGCAGTTGCACCCAGTATACATGTGGCACTGCACCAATTATATGAGTTCATTGGTAGAATTGAACAAATTCAGATTTTATTAAAGGGCAGCCGTGAAAAACTTGGGTCCACAGTTTAGGCAAGAAGGAGGGCGGGAAGAAAGCCACAACTCTGTGGTAGGGCACATGCTTTGCATGAAGAGGTATCCAGGTTCAGTCTATGTCATTTTCTGATAGGACTGGGAAAGGCTTCTATCTGAAATCCTGGGAAGACACTGCCAGTCATTGGGCTTGTCCAGAAGGTACCTTAAACCCTGCTGGTTAAGGCGTATGGTTAAGCAGCAGGGTTTAAGGTGTCTTGTGCAATGCATTTTGCTAAACCTGCTCACTCACTAACCACAGTTGGACCATCTGCAGCAGGGTTAATGGCTCTAACCTTGGCTTAAAGTGTTGTGTGCAACAGCACAGCCAGAGAACCACAGTTTTGCGAACCACGGAGCCTGAAGTGTCATCTGAACAGGCCCAGTGTAGACCAGGTATGTGGAACCTCCAGACCATGTGAGGTCCCCAGCTGGCCCATCGGTTTCTCCCACAGTGAGTTTCTCTCACTTGATTGGAGATAAAAGTTTTTCACTGCTGAGTGTGTGCTGTGGGTCTGGGCAATCACATTGGGGGCCACATCCCAGCACTGGGGTGGCCCCACCCCACTTGGGGATTGGCTCTGCCTGGGGCCTGAAAGAGCCCCCCTCCCAACTCAAACGTAGACAACATTGAGCTGTATGGATCAAGGTAATGACTCACTATAAGGCAGTCTTCCCCAACCTAGTGCCTTCCAGATAGTTTGGACTTCAGTTCTCATCAGTCCCAGCCAGCATAGGCAGTGGTCAGGAATGCTGGGAGTTGTAGTCCCAAACATTGGGAGGTTACCAGGTTGGGAAAGGCTGGTAGAAGGCAATTTCCTGTGTTCCAAAGCGTAGAATTGGTGTAATGAGGGAAACTAAAATCGACATGCATGGAAATCAAATGAAAAGTGACACGGATCGTTCTCGACACGGATCCTTACTCCTGAAGGGTTTGGATAGTGAATTTCAAGGGCTGACGTGGCTAAAATAACTACGCCATTCAGTAGTGTTTTCGGTGGTATTTTAACGGTTCTGAACTGAAAACACGGAGCGGTAGCCCAGTAATTGAGCAGCTCGAGTTGACGGAATTCTTTTACAATCCTCACTTTAGGGTTTGGGTGGAACTTCTGGGTTGACTGAAAATATGTCTTCTTAATTAAACTTTCTAATTGAGTAACAAGAGTGGCGGGACATCTGAATATCCAACATCTGGGAGAAGGGGAAACTTTCAATATTTATCTTGGATGTGGGCGCACTCACACCAGACCCGCTGAATTTCACATTCTGTTAGCATTAAGAGGCTGCCCTCTGTCTGGAGTTCCCTGCAGAACAGTAACATTGGAGTTAGTAAAACTGAGCAGTCTACCAGGTATTTCTGTTTACTGCTGTGACCACTGTGCAGCTTTAGAAAATGAGAAGTGAAAATGCTGGTGGAAGTTTTTTCGGAATAGTCTGCCACCAGATTCAGTAATACAAAGTAATGAGTTTTATTTTATTTATTTATTTATTGCATTTTATGCCGCCCAACAGCCGAAGCTCCGTGGGCAGTTCAGAAAAATTAAAACCATTCAGTATAAAACAAACAGTATAAAACCATCATATAAAATACAATATAAAAGCATATTATACCACTTCTGAGGGTACATCTCCTCCAGCTACTACATCAAACTACCGAATTTGGCTTCTATAGACTATTTTTTTGCCTAGTAAACGATCTACAACTATCTTCAGCTTTGTCACAATACAGAAACTACCTAGTTTCTTTCGGTTTCTATCAATCAAGGAAATCCATTAAACAGCTGCATTTTATATTTCAGCACCTGGTAGAGCCTCATCTGAATATCTGCAGCCAACTCCTACTATTTACCTTAAGTCAGTAACCAAATACAAACTTCATGGTTTCAACATCAGCCATTTTTCTTTCATGCCTCTTTGCATCGTTTACCATCTTGTCTGATGAAGAGTTCTGAAGAACTCAAAAGCTTACACGGTATTTATGACCTTTGAGGTGGCATAGTGATGATTTACGCTATAAGGATTTTAGCTCTCTTTTTTCTTTCTTTTGGAATTTCCCTAACTTTTTTATTTTTATTTTTTGGATTAAAAAAAATTGAAAACAAACAAGCAAAACGAAAACAATATCGATGCATTTTTTGAATCTCGATGCATTTTTTAAGTATACAAGGGGGCGGGGAACTGCAACAAAATGCTGCAGTATATACTCACCCCTAACAGAAATGCTCTGGTTCGTGGTTCTAGATAGCCAGCCATACCCTCCTACTAATGGATGGGCAAACATGGAATGTTCCAGTCTGTTGAGGTTCTCCAAATTCCTCCTCGAAGCTCACTTGGATCGTTTGCGTTCCCAAATGCGAGCGTCTTCCCCCCTCCACGCTTGTGAAAAATTAGCATTTTTAAAAGTGTCCTTTTTCTCAATCAGAAATGCACACTTTCCCTCCATAGGCTAAAGCATGAAAATTCTGGGTTTCGGGGGTAAATGTGCAGTTGCGCAAGTACGCATTGTTGAACATGAATGCAAATTTGGGAAATTGCAACCATTTCCCAAGAATTGCACCCTGGGCCACGTTTGTATTCGGGGTTGTGAAGGGGATGTGTTCACATGATTTCTGAACAGGAATGACATTTTTGTACATCCCTGCTTTCTACGAGATACTAAAAGCTCTGACGTGCTCAGCGAAGCCATTCTGCTCTTCCTCCACCCTTATTTTTCATCCACCCCTTCCCGCCAAATGACACTCAACACTCTACTGAGATGCTTCCTAAAGACACATAGTCTTCATGGTTTGCTCCCTCTGTTTTGTTCTTCTCTTTACCTCCCACAGCATGCTGCTTACCTCTCTTTTGTTTCTTCGTAGCCCTATTCTGGCTCCAGTCATGTTGGCACAGAAGCACGGAGTTCAGTATTAGAGGGAGAAGTAATTCAAAGGAAGATTTGACATCTTTTATATGTTGTCTTTATAGAGAGAGTAGACGACAGATGAGCTACTAAAGGTTACTAGCGATTTTAAAGAAGTTTGATTCATTGTTATATCGTGGGCACGATCCATCCCTTCCCATCAGCTCAAAATGCAAATGTTGCCTGAACTGACAAGTAAGCAGGGCAAGCTTCTGCTGGGCGAGCCTCAGAAGTAAGCAGGACTCATTCACTCAGTAGCTTCCTCCCCAGTCCCTGCCCTTTCTCCCCAGCAGGGAAACACTCTTATCTCCAATCAGTTAAGAGCTTTTCCTTGCTGAGCATCGAGAAAGGAAGCCTTTTTCAACGCTAAGCTTCCTCCCCAGTCCCTGCCCTTTCTCCCCAGCAGGGAAACGCTCTTATCTCCAATCAGTTAAGAGCTTTTCCCTGTTGAGCATCGAGAAAGGAAGCCTTTTTCAATGCTGAGCTTCCTCCCCAGTCCCTGCCCTTTCTCCCCAGCATTGAAACGCTCTTATCTCCACTCAGTTAAGAGCTTTTCCCTGCTGAGCATCGAGAAAGGAAGCCTTTTTCAATGCTGAGCAGGGCAAAGCTCTTCTCTTCTGTCAGCTGCTGATCATAGAGAAGAGGTGGCAAGACTTGGGGAAGAAGTTGGCTTGCCTGATGGGGAATTCCCATGTGCCGTATCCAGCCTGCCGGCCCTGCCAGATATACATGAATATCCAAAGTTGCCTTATAACGAGTCAAACCACTGGCCCAGCTAGCCTGATGTTGTCTACTCTGTCTGAGTCTCAAGAACTTTCCTAGCTCTGCTACTTGAGCTGGTTTAATTGGAAATGCCAAGGATTGAACCTGGGACCTTCCGTGTGCAAAGAACAGGCTCTTCCATCAAGCCATGGCCTTGGCTGCTCACCGTTTCTCTAATCCTAATTGTCTCTTCGGGAGGATGGCGGCATTGGAATAATGTCACATGCCGTCTAGTTTGCCCCTGAGCTTCTCAGTTGCTGAAGAGGGGCAAAGCAGACAGGAAATGAGGGGACTGGCTTGAAAAGTTAACAAAAGTGAGACATAGGGCAAAGACCATTGGCTGTGGTCCATAGCAGTAAGAATAAAGGGGAAGGTCTGGGAAGGGTCAGGAAACTGTTAGAGAAGGGAGATGTGCAGGGCCAGAAGCTAGGAAGAGGTGAGGAATTACATATGGGTCTGAAATATCCAGCTGGATCTTTGGCTGCAGACCTCTAGTCTGTTTTTAATCTGACCTCCAGCAATCTTCACTTGTCTTCTTTCTCTGAATGCTAGCAAGCGAGCAGGGAGGGTGTTGATTTGTTGTTCCCTTTAGTGCAGGTCTAGCATTTGGCCCCCTGACGTGTGCCTGTTGATATCGACCAACTGTGTGGGCCAGCTGGGTTGGAATTCATGTGGTGGGAATGCGGAGCAGGGAGGGAGGGAGGGCTCGGTGTGAACAGGAAACAGTTTTGTCCCCATGGACACCTAACTGGCAGATCGCTTGGAACTCAGCCCTGGCAGTTTGCTGATCCGTGGGCTGATTTGAAAGGACACTCTTGGAGTCTGCATGCCTGGCGTTTGACCTTCCATTTTGACAGGGATGTCCTCACTTGCCGTGTGATAATCAGTACCAAAAGATAGTCTGCGTTCCATTCCACTGGAAGACTCAACCAGCTTAAAATGTCTTCATAGAAAGCAGAGGAGTGTTGTGTGTGGCCATGGAGGGTAAAAGAGCAAGACAGGGCCTCCCCCTCCCCGCAACGAAAATGATACTGGGATGGTTGTTGTCTGAAGGATGCTGCCCTATGAGGTTCTGCTCTTGAGAGGTTAAGGACGTTACTGATGGTGCAAGGGTGGGGCTGTACTCAAATTGAGACCTCTGATTCCCACACACACACCCCTAACCTTGAGGATGGCTGTGCTGAGGCTTAAATTGAAAGAAGCTTCTTCTCCATTGACAAGAAGGTCAAGTTCCAGAGTTTATACCATCCCCAGGCAATCCAGGAGCTGCCTACCAATTACAAAGGCCAATGTTACACAAACCTGTTCCTTGTTGAGCCTGCAATGCAGCCATAGCATGGTGGACATGTACCTTCTTCTGTAGTGGGCACTCCTCTATTTCAAGGGCTGCCAGAGGACTGTGTTCTACTTTGAAGACATCCCCTGTTTGAAGGGCTGTCCAGTCCAAGCCCAGTTTAAAGATAAAAACCATCAGAAGGAAGAGCTAAAGGGCATTGTAGCTGCCTATCAGAAGCACTTAGACAGCAGATCAAGTGAGCTACACAGGTCACCTTCCACACTACGGTGGGATGTGCTGTACTTCTATTTAAATTGTCATAATTATTTCTCAGTCTGCATTTGCATACATATAGATTAGCATACGCAAAGTTGATGCACATCAGGGTCCTCTTTGACCTTCTGATTTAGTGATGCCCAAGCGGCCACCCTTAGCTGCAGTCTATGGTTGATGACTGTTTTGTTCAGTGGGGGATGGGGGTGGCAGATGTTAGAATCCATTCCTGATAGAAAACAAACTTGGCAGTTTATGGATCTGATCTCTGCAAGAACAAACAAGATTGTGGTAGAAAAAGAGCGTGGGTGATGTGGTTGCTTGTGTTGATTAGACAGAGTGAGATGCAGCAAATGATAAATACCTGTACACGCCAAACAATCTAGTGCTATTTAGCCTTAGCTCAAACTGTTTAGAATCTACACGTAGTGGGAATTGATGTGGCCCCAGTCCAACGTATCCATTCATGTACCTGCCCGGCTTCCCTGAAGCACATGTGCTTGACCTCACTTCAGAATAGAGGAATGCATGAATAGAGACTGAGGTAAATAGCTCTGATCTTTGCAATCCTTATCCCCCAACAATTTTAAGGGGTAACAGTCCTGCAGATTGGACTTGTGTGTGCAGGCCCTTATTCCAGGGTGTGGCGACCCAACATGCAGCTATCAGTCACACGCCCCGGAAATGGGAGGAAAGGTTGATCCTGATCCCGAACACTGTGTAGGTTCAACACAATGTGAACTCCCTTTGAATAGGTCTTTTGTTTAGCCCGCAACAGGAGGTGGAGTTGAGAAATTGAATTTGCTGGCGGAAAAGGTGCACGGAAGACATGTCACACCCGGGATGAGTCCCGGGACTGAATTTATTAGTGGTGTTTCAGAGGTTTCAGTTTTATTCTGCTCAGTGCTGTGAGCATCCAGTTCCTTCACTACCTCCCTGCCACATTCCCATTTGTCAATGGACAAATGCAGAGTGCTAATTAATTTGCCAGTTTGATTGAGATTGAGTGGTGGAGAGGCAAGGGTATGTCCCCTCTCTCTCCCCCCCCGCCCCCCTCCAATGAGTGATACAATATTGCTGGTTGAACATGAAGTGATTGGACCAAAATAGAAAGTACTTAGCAGGAAATACCCCCAAGGGCACATTTAAACTGAACGTACAGTGAGATTTGACATTGTGGGTTTAAAACAAGCTAGTGAGCGGCTGCTGGATGTTGGATGTTGTAGCAGCATGCAGACACTTTTCTCAGGCTGGGAAATAGTGGACAAGGGTCTATGGAGAACTTTGCAAATTTTGGTAAATTCTTCTCACAACCAAACTGAAATGAAATTCTCACTTATCTCCAAGATGAAGCAAATCAGGTTTTTCAAGTTAATACAGGATTACTAGGCTGGAAATAAACTGGGAGATGTTCACATTACCTAGTCCCTGTGAACAACATGCTTCATATGGTCCCAGGTTCAGTCCCACAAATCTCCACTTAAAAGTAGCAGTTGACGTAGAAGATCCCAGAGACTCACTAACACTTAGGACAGACGATGTTGGGCTTCATAGAGAAATACTCTGACCTGGTATAAAGTAGACTTCCTATGACAACAAGCCAGTTGTCATAGCTGATTTTGGTAGGGCAGTGAATCCATTCTGGGTTTCAGTCAGAACCAGCCAAAACTCTAAAGGAGTTATCCACGGTGCAGATCTCTATCACCAAACTAGACTCAGAACCTTGGATAGCTCCTGTCGAGTTCTGGTTGATTCTGGCTGAAAGAAGGAATGGGTTCACAGCCCCACCGAAATCGGAGCCACCAAAAGAAGATTCTGGCTGAAGAACTACTGGAGATAGATAGACACCTTTAAATTCATTCTCAATTAAGGCTGCAATGGTTCCCAAGCAGTTGAAAAAGAACTGGTTTGATGAGTCAGGAAAGTATAATGAGGAAGGTCGTTGCATCTACTGGTGTTGTATTCAAGGCATTCTTTACTTGCCGGACATAGTATGGCCGTTTTCAATTGTTCCACTTCTTCCCCCGTGAACCATTTGAAACCCAAACTTCTCTGTGCTCTGACCTTTGTGGTCCCACATTCACACAGTGAGAATTTCATTTAAGTCTAGTTTTGATAAGAATGTACCAAATTTTGCAAATTACTTCATATTCGGAAAGGAGAGAAAAAAACCTTGAGATTTATGAGAACGCGGAAGAAAGGGAAATTGACTATTCAGCCATCTCTAGTTACTACAGACAGACAGATCTTTCTTTTTCCTAAAGCCTTTAAAACTTGATTTTGCTCTGACTTTTTATTGTTAGTTTTACCCTACCCCATGCCTGTTTGGTGCATTCTCTTCCCCTCCTTATTGTTTTATTATGATTTTATTAGAATGTAAGCCTATGCGGCAGGGTCTTGCTATTTACTGTTTTACTCTGTACAGCACCATGTACATTGATGGTGCTATATAAATTAATAATAATAATAATAATAATAATAATAATAATAATAATAATATCAACCATGTTGGTAACATCCACCAGACAGAGCCATTTAAAACGGCTTCCTTGTATTGGTGGTAATGTGTAAACTTTCCCTAACTTTTGGCTTGTGCTTCAGACCAACATTGGACTAGATCAAAAGTACATTCCTGCCACCGGTCACTGCCGCTGGCCCCCAAGTTGCCACAACAGTGCCACAGAGAACTGTTAATGACATTTATAAATGTGAGGTAGAAAAGCAAGAGAAATTTTCATCTATCAGGAGCTTTATAAAGCAACTATTCCAGGGAAATGAAAAAAATCCCAGTTTTTCTGCAGATTGATTTTTAAAACAGCAACAACACAGAGAACGCTTTTGGCAGTGCGCAAGTATTGTTTTGTCATGAAGAGACCTTTGCGTCATGTTTTGTGATCCCTGCCATACGGTGCCTCATACAATATTGCCCTTAAAGAGTTCTGCTCTGGATTCTGTCCTGTGACAGAGACCCTCACAGTATGCATGTAAAGATTTCTTACCAGAACAAAAAGGGAAAGAAGGGATGGGGGGAAGTGTGTGTTTTGTTAGTCTAGACTCTTTCAAAGATTTTATGGCACCTCAGGTTTTGCTTGGCATTGATTTTTGTAGGCCTTGGCCTGCTTCGTCAGACAGAAGAAGAGGCCTGAAGAGGCCACCTTTCCACAGTGCGTTTTGTGCTCCCGCTGTCACAAACACCACTGATGGATGTCCCTAACTGGTGCTGAATGCTTCACCACTTAGTAGCCTTTACACTTCATGAATAAAAATGATGTTGAGAGGAAGGGTCCTGGTAGAGTTTTTTCAAAGTCGGCATAAACACTTTCTGTAAACGTGTTACTGTAACTTTTTTTTCCACTTATGGAAAAATCCTTTTTATCTCCTTTGATGTATTTACTTTTCTTTGTTTACACATTTATTTATTTATTTATTACATTTCTATACCGCCCAATAGCTGGAGCTCTCTGGGCGGTTCACATGAGCTTGGTAGAAATTAATATGCTTCCCCCCTCGCCCCCCCCCCCCAAAAAAAATTATAGCTAGTTTTCTCTCTCTGTTGTATTGTGTGGTTATTTAAACAACAGGGAATGCTTATGTATGCAGTTCTGTATACCCAGGCCCATTTAACTTGAGTTGCAATTGAGTGACACCAACTAGTCCATTTCTAGTTTGACCTTGGGAAAATTCCTTATTGACCCAAAATACTGGAGATCTTTCAGAAACTGGAAGTGAGCAAAATGCATTCAAGGAGGCCTCCAAAATGACTCTGAACCCAAATTTATCTTACTCCACCCTGCACCAAGCTTCTAACTTGCATTACTATTATCAAATGCCATTGTAGGTAGGTTGGTGATTGGTTGGTGTAGGAAGAGATGGTGATTGGCCCAGAGTCGTTGGGTGCGTTCCATGGCTCAGGAGGGATTTGAACCTGTGTCATCTCAGTCCTAGTCGAACCCTCTAACCGCTACACCACATTGGCTTATTATCAACTGCAAGGAGCAAAAGGAGGAGCCATGCTTGAAAAGCCTGGGCAGATAAACATCTCTTCCCGGTGCCGAAATGTCATCAAGGTTGGTGCTAGTCAAGCTTCTCTCCCTGGGGAGGACATTCCACAGAGGGGCACCATAACCCAAAAAGTCCTCTTCTGATCATCATTTGAAAGAGATCCTGGGATCATGACAACAGACTTTGGGTAGAAGGTGATTGTCATCTCAGGCGATCATAATGTGTTATTTTTTTAAAAAAATATTGGACAGCCTAATTAGTCCGAGAAAGTGGTAGCATATAGTACAATCTTTCTTTTGCAAGCCCAGCACCATACCCCTTAAACCCTTGATCCAAGCAGTCAGGAGTCAGGACCTAAAACTGGGTTGCAAGCTGACCTAACATGGATCATATCAGTAGTTGCACAACCACTGCTGACTGTTGTCTATTTAAGGCATAATCCTATGCATTTTTAGATGGAAAAAAGTCCTACAATTCCCAGCATTAATGACTTTTTTTAGAAAAAAGAAAGAAAGAGTAAACTAGAAACTGGGATAGGGATGCATGGAGATAAGGAGATAAGGAGAAAGCAGAAGGGGAGTGGAGAAAGAGAGGTGTGGAGGAAGAAGCAGGACACAACAGACAATGAAAAGCAGGTCTCATTTAACAGTTTGGAATTAGAGGTATGTCCTGGGTCAGACAAGGTTGGAGCCTAATATACTACACCAGCCTTCCCCAACATGGTGCCCACCAAATGTTGGATTACAACAATGAAGGAGGTCCAATGCCATTTTCACCCACTGCTTCACCACCATGGGCTGCAGTCCATGGGGCACCCCTTCCAAAAAAGGGCCAATATTGCTGGTTTGCCGCAGAGATTTGGTGGCAAACTGCTCGGTAGAGCTACAGAGCACAACCTTGGTTAAATTTAGCTTGGAAACAAGCTAAATTGGGCCATGCGGTGCTCTGTAACAGCTACAGAGCGCCAAACGGCCCAAATTTAGCTCACAAATAAACTAAATTGGGCCATTTGGAGACTCTGTATCTTCTACGGATGCCATTTTGCAGGTGGAAATTTTTAAAAGAAAAAATGGAGGTTCTGGGGGTGGTGAAGAGCACATGCACCCTATAGGCTGCATGTTGCCCATCCCTGGATTAAACTTCCAACATTCCTCAGCCAATATAGTTGGCTGGGGGATGCTGGGAATTGTAGTCCCATACATCTGGAAGGCACCAGGTTGGAGAAGGGTCCACCGCTCTATACTGGCTCTCTATAGATCATCCAGACCATTAAAGCATACATAGTTGAGTGTGTTTTTGCAAATGATAGGTTACGCTATCAGTATCGTACATGTCCCTCAAACAGCTTACTGCCGACAACTCATCTCTCCCTCCAAATGTTTCTTGGTGTCTGTCACCCCAGTAGGAACTTGGATTCCTACTGAAGTCAAACACAGTTTACGTCTTGGAAATAGGATAAAAAGGTCATATACTGCCATGAGAAAAGTCTTGAAGTATGTAGTCTTTTTCTCCCTCCCTCCCTCCCTCCCTGCTGGCTTCTCTTCCAGCACCAAATATGATCTCATCCCTTGACTTTCTTTGGAACGGAGATCACAGTTAGAAGCTTGAAACAATTTCTTCACCATGAAGCATACAAATGTCTGCATTTCTTGTTTACGCTGTTTCTCATGAACGGCTGTACCCAACCACAGCTTCTTTGCTCATGAACTTACTCTTTTCCTAATGTTCAACCACGAGTCGCTAACATTCTTGGTTTATTGTTATTATTTGTGTCGTTTATATTTGATTCTCAGCCTACAACATGTTTGATAATTTTGGTCTGAATTATCACATTTCAGAACATATTTTCTCTCAAAACACACATGTTTTAAATGCATTTTGATCCACTTTTGAGCTAAGAATTGTGTCACAGTACACAGGAAATGCAAAATTTACTGGATAAAAACATTTCAATTTGCATAGTCACCCAGCAGTTGAGGCTCATGTCCAGGGCTGGGCCTACGATTTTGAGGGGGCCTACTCCAAGTCCCCCTGGTAGGGGCAAAGGAGGACCCTTTGGTAAAGATTTATTACAAAGGAGCTCTCCTGTGAGTGAGCAGGACTGACTCCATTTTGAGACAGCCAAAAAGCCAAGGTGTCTTCACACACACACACACACACACACACACACACACACATCTCCAGCAGAGATGAGACAAAAGCTCATGAATGGGGCTGAGAGCAATCACAAACAGCCAGATCAAGCAATTCAGGCCATAGCTAGACCTAAGGTTTATCCCTGGATCGTCCAGGGGTCAAACCTGTTCATCTAGGTGCCACACAGGGGATCCAGTGCTCAGGCAGGGGTGAACCCTGGATGATCCCAGGATAAACCTTAGGTCTAGCTGTGGCCTCAGTTCCTAATAGACTTCATAGAATGCATTCCCTAGAGGCAAAGGTGGGATTACCATTACCTTTTTAATAAACCGTTCTAGTTCATATGTATTTAGAACTGATTAAAAAAATACTTAATAGACAGTTTGAAATGGGGCCTACATTTCCCATCTGGCCCGGGCCTATTACCAGCTTTGCCCAGCCCTGGTCATGTCAGGCTGCTGGAATTCAACAGACATAAATTCCTAAAGTATCCCTACTTCTGATGTAGGGTTGACTGAAAATAAACCACTTACCCAAGGCTACCCAATAACACCTTAAAGAAAAGAAGAAGTGGAGGCACGTTGCAGTCTTGGAATATGTGACAATATTTTCACTCTGGTCAATAATTAGCTGGCAGTTGCCCCAGTCAATTGACAATGGCCACAGCTAGACCTAAGGTTTATCCTGGGATCATCAAGGGTTCGCCCCTACCTGAGCACTGGTGCCCCTATGTGTCACTTAGATGAACAGGTTTGACCCCTGGACGATCCAGGGATAAACCTTAGGTCTAGCTATGGCCAATGTTTGACGGGTCAGCTGACTACTGTGCAAACACTACTGGCATGTGCAGTTAAAATAATTCCAGGTAGAACATCTTAATGGAACAACTCTGAAGAGCCAATGTTAATCAGAGTAGATTGTTCTGGACAGATCACATAAGAAGTCTTGACTAGACAGGGGCAGTCTGCCACAAGCGTATTAAAACTATTGTGCACTCCCATAAAAGGAAGGAAGGAAGACAGACAGACAGAATGGTGTATTTATTCTTAGTAAAATAGGACCACAGATGTATGACAAATTTGTTTCAGTTTGTTTTTCA
Source organism: Elgaria multicarinata webbii (assembly GCF_023053635.1). NCBI lineage: Eukaryota > Metazoa > Chordata > Lepidosauria > Squamata > Anguidae > Elgaria > Elgaria multicarinata. The sequence continues at coordinate 15,072,489 of NC_086179.1, read as the reverse complement.
TCAGGATTTTACCCAGTTTGCACGTTCCGGACAGGACATAGACTCAGACACAATCTCTGGCCGAAGTTCGTACATGTCTGAGCTTGCAGTGTGATTCAACAACATGTGACCATTTGGAGAGAAAAAATGTGCATGAAATAATGCATGCTCTTGAAAATGCATACATATAGGCTTTAATCAATTTATTTATTTACAATATTTATGTACTGCTCCCCATTGAAAATTTCGGAGTGGTGTACAAGTTAAAATAAAATAAAAACAGAATAAAACGCTTTTAAATAGGTTTTAAAAGAAGCAAAATGTACAGCGAACCATGGCTGGTCATTAAAGAAAGGCTTCCTGGAATAATGACGTTTTCAGGAGGCGCCGAAAGGAATACATAGCTGGCACCTGCCTGACCTCCAGAGGCGGGGAATTCCATAGGAGGGGGGCCACCACGCTGAAGGCTCTTCCCCTTGTAGACTCCAATGGGAGGATGGATCTATGTGGAACCACCAGGAGCAGACCCTTGGATGACCTCAGTGACCGGGCAGGTTGGTAGAGGGGAAGGCGTTCTCTCAGGTATCCTGGTCCCAATCCATGGGAGAAGAATGCATGCCTTTCAAAGATGCTCACCATTGATGCATACCTTGGGAGAGAGATGCATGAAAATACACACGGATTTTCATCTGCAAAGAAAAATGCAAAGCCCTCAATCTGATAAGGACTGGAGTCAGAATGAGCTTTGACGTGGCTAATTCTCACCAGGTATTTTTTCACTAGCATTCCTGACACTGGGCCGTGCTAGCTGGGGCTGATGGGAGTTGAACTCCAAAAGGTCTGGAGGACACCAGGTTGAGGAATGTTGGATTAGAAGAAAAGTGCCCTTGCTGCTTTCCCCCACCATTTTATTTGTGATGAAATATCCGCTCCTGCAAAGGTGTCATAGAATGCACAGCCCTCAAATATTTTTTTCTTTTTTTTTAAGCCTAAGAATCAAAACATCCTGCAGTCTTCCACTTTCGAGTGCGTGTATCAGAGGGTGGATAATTCGGACAGAATAGGGATTCTGTAGTTGTACCGCCTGTCCTGCTGCTCAACATTCTCCCTTCCTGAGCTTGCTGAGGTGGTCTTGGGGTTGTGCTGGAGTCTCCATGGCTTGTAATGCTGGTGGGGAGGGGCTTCGACATACATGCTGAAGTCGGGAGTATCTCAGGACTTCATGGCCTCCATGGCAAACATGGGTCTGTCCCAATTATTATCTGGCTCCACTCATTCAGCCGGGCACACTTTGAATCTGGTTTTCTGTGTAGGGTGGGATGATGGTGATCTGGGGGTGGGTGGAGGAACTTTCTATGGTTCTGTTGTCATGGACAGAAACCACCTGGTGGGTTTAGACTTGCTGGGACTCAGAGCCATGGTACATTTGAGAACATAGAAAGTTGCCTTATATTGAGACAGACCATTGGTCCATCTAGCCCAGTATTCTTGACACTGACTTGATAGCAATGGCTGTCCAGGGTCTCAGGTAGGAGTTTTTCCTGCCCTACTTGGAGATGGCGGGCATCGAACCTGGGACCTTCTGCATGGAAGGCAGATGCTCTACCAGTGAGCTACATCCCTTTCCTCGAAGAGACCTTGTCTGGGTCCTCAATGCTGTGGAATTAGAGGCCATTTCAAGCCCAGGGGAACATGTGGGCAGTGGTGGCTACATTGTGGAATGTAGGTGGTTTTGGTGGCCTTGGCATAGAGCCTTGTAACCCTCCTGAGAGCCAAGCATGAGAAACAGTACATTATGTAGATTGCGGACCACAACCAGTGTAGACAGTGTCAGGGATTGGTGAGCCCCTTCAGCTGGAAGAAGTGAGGTGTGCAACTCAAGGATTCTTTCATGCTGCCTCTTGAGTGCTCATGTAATGTGAGAATGGTGTTGGTTGCTAGGCTTTGGGTTTCTTCAAGAGCCCAAACCTGCCACCTTCTGGAGCTAGCCCGGACCTCAACGAAAGTACTGGTGATTTCTTTTATTTTCTTGTTGTGTCATATTTATGTTGTAGTGTGAATTTTTGCTACCGATAAGCACTGGCTTGTGAACCTTAGATTTGTATGGGAGTTGATATATAGTATTTTGACAATGACGTTAATCCAAATTAGGTTTCATCGTAGGCTGCAAAAATAAGGAGGTTAATTCCTGCAATGATGCTTGGCTTCCGAAACAGTATGGAAGTATACACTGGTTTCTCTTGGCCGTCTTTAATTCTACCCCCAGGCCTTTTGGGTTTACACCGCTGTATTAATTCAGTAGATGGTGGTAATGAATTACATGCTCAGGGTGTGGCTAAAGCACAATGTTTTGCAAAGTTTGCTTTGCAGCCACAAAAGGCGGTGACCATGCCAGATTTTACAAAGACATGCTTGTCAGGGGGTGGGGTGGGGGGTGAAATGGAAGACATATGGGTGCTATAGTTTGCTACTATGAGTTATTACAATGGTTTTGAACGGGAGAACCTCTGCCAAGTTTATTGCTGGCGTCAGCAGCAAGCAGCAGCATTGTTCTCAATGGGCTTTTAAAATCTTTTTCTTGGTTGGGGAATGTGTTCCAAATTCAGGAAAGAAATTTAGGAGTGATGTTGTGGGAGCAGAAGGAGATGGCCTCTGAAAAAGGGATCTTGTTCTTTGGTAGAAACAAAGAGTACAGTATGCTCCTTTTGCATGGGATTGGTGAGAAACTAATTTTGCCCGTTAAAAGCGATGGCTGTCTGTGTGAAATGACTTCTAGAATTTGGTACGTAATAAGCACCCATATTGCAAAGCTGGGCATATTGCAATGGTCTTTCATCTGAGGGAGCAGCTTCATCGCTTATTCACAAAAAATGTGTCAAATTATTATTATTTATTTATATAGCACCATCAATGTATATGGTGTTGTACATAGTTAAAAGAATAAAACAGCAACGCCCTGCCACATAGACTCACATTCTAATAAAATCATAATAAAACAATAAGAAAGGGAAGAGAATGCACCGAATAGGCACAAGGGACAATAAAACTAACAGTGTGAAAGTAAGAACAAAGGCAAAGGACTTCGTGAAGAGTTCCAGTCCCTATGGAGCAACTTCCAAGTAGTGTTTAGGAATATGGGGCGTTGCCTTTTATCAAGCAAGACTATTAGTACATCACCATTGTCTACATCAGGACAGGCAACTTGCTACCCTCTGGATGCATTGGGCTACAACTCCCATGAGCCGCAACCAGCGTGGACAATGGTCAGAGCTTATGAGTGTTGTAGTTCAAAACATATGGAGGGCATTGGGTTGCCTACCTCTGTTTTATAGTGAGTGGCAATGGATTTTCAGGTTTCAGGCAAGAGTCTCCCCCAACTCTACCTGGAGATTCCCAACTCTACCTGGAATATTGCACCTGAGACCTTCTGCATCCAAGCATGTATTTTACCGCTGAGCTATTTGAGAGCCACCGTGAGGGCCTTTTGTAGGCTCCTGCTTTTCTTTAGGAAGTACAGAGTAGCACCAAATGTTGAGATATAAACTTGGATTAATCAATTAACATATTTCAAGAGCCAAGGCATTCTGAAATTCCTCTAGGCTTGTCAAGCAACATTTCCCATAGTAGGGTGACCATATGGAAAGAAGGACAGGGTCCCTGTATTTAACAGTTGCATAGAAAAAGGGATTTCAGCAGGTGTCATTTGTATGCACGCAGCATCTGGTGACATTCCCTCTTCATCACAACAATTAAAGCTGCAGGAGCCCATTTATGTGTAGAGGTAGAATGCTATTGGCTACCAATCACTAGCATGCTGACTTTAAACCCCGGTGGGTCAACCCTTTTGGTAAATGCATATAGAATACCTTATTCAAGAAAACTCATGACCAGTGTATCGTTTTCAGCCATCTTGCTTTAAGTGATCTGCCAATGGAGCATGCAAATGGTCTGGGAGAACCTGATACTGTAGTATTGCTAGACCTGATAGGCACCTGAATGGGAGACTGCTCCAAGTCCCATCTCAGCTGCTCTGAGCATTTTAAAGGGAAAGTAAGATGCTTTTCGGGAAGGAAGACATTACTATGGGCTTCCCCTATAAGATACAAATATGATCAACGTTGCACATTGCACTTTTCCTCATGGTCTTCCTGCTGCAACCATTTGATGGTATTCCAGAGTGCTGACTTCACTTATCATTTCTTTTGGATCAACGCATGAACAAAAAGCGCGATGCAGCTGTGTTGGTGGTTGTGTTGAGATTTCTAACCTTATGCTTGTATGGATGTTGATCACCAAGTGTTTTGGCTGTCTCTGTGCAATTTTTGCTTATTTGACAATACACAAAACAGTCCTCAGAATGAACCACTTACATCTCCTTTGAGATTTGGAATGACAGCATTAAAGGCCCTTTGCTGACGTTCATACACGATCGGAATGTCTTCTTCTGGGACTTTCCTGATTGCAGCTTTCACAATCGGGCAAAAAAGAATGGTCTCAGTTTTGGTATCTTTGTCTTAAGGTGGGGGGGGGGGATACACCAGGGTCGAATTGTAGCATCAATGACATTGCAGAGGGAGTACTTAAATTAAGTGTTCCCTGTGCAATATCAACAGTTGTAAAGTAGGTGCTTTCCGAGTATAAATGCAATCATGGGAGTAGTTGCTTGTGTTTAATCAGTGAAGTAAGGATTTAAATTTGGTTCAATGTCAGCTCTGTTAATTAATAAGTTTAAGATTCATAGGTCTAGATTCATGGTGGCTAAAGCTGCAATCCTAGTTTACACACATACTGGAGAGTCAGCTCCATTAAACACAATGGGGCTCAGTTCTGAGTAAACATATATTGGATTGCATTGTAAGTGGCCTGTAATTCATTCATTTTGTTCCCTTCTTTGCATGAAATTATCTGTATCAGCATCCATTGTTCCTAATCTCTTGGCAAAAAACAAAACACTATTCGTAAAAGTGTTTTTAACTGGAAAAGTTCAGTAGTTTTACTTTTTTAGATGTTCATTTACTTATTATTTTTTGACATTTATACCCCACCTTTATATAAAATTAGGGTGACAGGAAGACAGGCCTCCTGTATCGTTAACAGTTGCATAAAAAAAGGGAATTTCAGCAGGTGTCATTTGTAGGCATGCAGCACCTGGTGCAATTCCCTCTTCATCACAGCAATTAAAGCTGCAGGAGCAGCTTTATTTATACCCCACCTTTATATAAAATATGCAAGGCATCTTATGTTCAAATAATAAAACAATATGCAGTGCAACATGATAGTTTATCATGTATTTCGTACAGTTAGCTAATATTATAACAAAGTATGTCACTGTCATTTATTCCATCATAAAATAATTTACAATCCCCCCCTTTTTTAAAAAAAAGGAATGCTAGGGGTGGGTGCAGCAGAGATCTGTGTTTTATAGTTGTAAAGCTCATGAAACCTTTATAGAACTATACACATTATTATTATTCTCATCTTTCTATAGATCATGGGACATTCTGAATGGGATCACAAACGAGGACCACGAGGATCGCAGGTCAGCTTTTGTAACATTTTTCTATGGTTGATGTAAAATGGCAGAGATTATTATGGGTCTTTTGCCCAGCCTAGCATATAATTTGTATTATTTGGTGCCTCAGAAAATAATTCCACTCTCATCAGGAGCATGCTTATATTCCTTACCTTATTAGGGTTTAAAGAATCATCATCGTTATTCTTCTTATTTATTATTTCCGTCCGCCACTGCCTTGCCAACCTTGGCTGTTTTCACCCAGAGTCACTTACAGTATAAATATAAAACAATACAATACGGTCATAAAATGCAACAATACAAAACAAACAGCAAGTCTTGCATTTGTGAAAATGAGTCACCATCAGTATGCGCTTCTCTCTCTCTCTCTCTCTCTCTCTCTCTCTCTCTCTCATTGTTGGCAGTTGTTTGTGAATGAAGGCAACCAGATATACAACTGATGGACATGTTTGAACTTCTTATCAGTCAAAGTATTTTGATTTATACCGATTCGATATTGTCAGTGGCAATAGAAACTGCCAGCGTGTTGTGGAAAGGCAGGATGGCAGTTCTACAGGTTTAGACAGGACTCCCAGGCAGTCTGTAGCAACAAGCCACTGAGGAACCACGCCAGACACAGCAGTTATATACGGACAGATGGGACCCTATTGGTTCTTCGGGTCACCTGATCACTGTTGGGCTGAAACCTCTGGGTCAGGGTGGGCAGCTTGCAGCCCTACAACTCTCATCAGCCTTAGGCAGCAGAGCCAAAAGTGAAGGATGCTGGGAGTCCGAGGGCCACAAGTTGCCATAGGACATCTACACTTCAGGTTAGCTGCAGTTCCATTTTCCTGCAAGCTGTCCTGACCACTGTCAGAGTTTCCAGTTCGAGAACCCTGGCACCTTATAGGAACTAGACCTGAAGCTCATGAGAAAATGGGCATGTGCAGAAGACGGCAGGGCTCCTGCAGCTTTAACTGTTGTGATGAAGAGGGAATTTCACCAGGTGCTGCATGCCTACAAATGACACTGGCTGAAATACCCTTTCCTTTATAACTGTTATATGGTCACCCTATTAATAATATACACCTTTTGGTGTGTATTTTGTCATATTTTTTAGTAAGCACGTTTTTTCTGTATTATACACATTTTTGTTGGCGCTTGTGTGATGTGCGAACTCTAATCCCAAACTTTGGAGCTTAATCTTGGACTGTGGCTTTGGCTTGTGCAGGCAGGAGCTCGGCTTGCAAACTAGGTAGGTTCAACATTGTATCGGCAATGATGGTCAGGACAGAGGCTTTCTTGTGCAGGAGAGGGGTGTGGTTACTTCTCTATGGTTAAGCATCGGACTGAGCTCCGAGAGGTCTGATTGGTACCCGATGTTATAAAGGTGCAGATAGGACTGGCCTTTATAATGGCCTTTTGATTCAGAGTGGTTGTACTCACTGGCTGGTTTGCGTCCCTTGAGTCTCAGAAGCTGAAGGGGTTGTATGAGGCTAGCCATTTGGTGGAGCCCACTCAAAAAACAGTGGGCCTCAACAGCTGTCCTCCCTCTGCTGCTGCTGCAGCTAAACTAACCGGCCTTCTGCATCAGTTTTTAATCATGTGGAAGGCTAAAGGGCCAACTCTTAAGAACATATTGGCTTATCCTGAATGACATATTGAGTGTCGTTGGATCCACTGATGCTCACTACTTCTAATGCTCTGCCACCTGCCCAATTCAAAGCACACTCCACCCTTACTGAGGTTTTACAATGGCATGATGAGTGTGGGTTGAACCTCTGTGTGAGGTGACACAATTCCACAGTCATTTCGCCATTGACCTCAAATGTCCGCCGTTCTTTGGATGGGGGGGGGGAAAATGTGCAAATGTTGCATATCAGTCATGGCACACACTTTTTATTTCTTTGCATTTACACTCTCTTGGAATGTGTTGTGGGCTTTGAGTTCCCAGTGCCTGTACGTGCAGCCAAGTCGATGAACACAGCGTTGTAGGCACTTTGGCGGTGACCCTGAAGTTCCTGCCAGGCAAACCATTGTTGCTCAGTTCTGGGTGTGATGGCGGATGGGGTCCAAGGGCTTACTAGGAACTCAAGCAATTGGCATTTGGCTCTGTGTCTATCATATCTGTGTCTAACATGTCTGAAAGCTCCTCAGGATGTTGGGAGTGCAGGGTTTGGCTGGTGGATTTTGTTTACCCTCTGAGCACACCCCATAGTTCATGACCGGGCAGGGATGAATCCTGACAGTTTGCCCGATTTTGGTCAGAATCATAATGCTAGACTAGAAGTCTGTCCCACAAAGGCATTTTAAACCTTTCCATGTTTGATTTTATATCCTGCTGTTTTTCCTCCAAGAAACCCAAAGTGGCATACATAATCCCCTTCCTCTCCATTTTTATCCTCACAACAACAACCCTGAAAGGTAGGTTGGACTGAGAGCCTGTGACTGGCCCAAAATCATCCAGTGAGCTTCCATGGCCAAATGGGGATCAGAACCCAGATCTCTTGATTCAAAGTCGAACGCTCTAGCCACTACACCACACTGGCTCCTCATCTCTCATCTTGGTATAATTGGCCCAGAAGGCTGCCTTCAGCAAATGAGATGTTCCAAGCTTGGCACTGTAAACCTTGTTTGCCTAAAATTGAATCTCCGTCCGAAGGTGTATGCTTGCCTTGAAAGCATGCACTCTACATTGGTATGTCTCCCTTTTGTGGAATGGATAGGGATGCTTGCCAATCTCTGTGTCTCTCTGTCTCTGGGCTTATCTACACCTAAGGCTGTAGAGGGAGGGAGGGGGGAGGATCACGGATTTACCTGCTTCCACGATCCTCCACCAGCATCTAGATGACCACGTGATGTCGCAGAAGGGAAGAGGGACGTCGCAGGAGCCATTTATTTTTTAATTTTTTTAAGAGGAGCCGGTCGCATGGCCCCAATCTGGGGGGAAAGATGGGTAAAAAACACACACACCGCACCCCAACCCCCTGCCATCCCAGAGATGGTGAAATTGCTCTCCCCCACCCCCAAAGAGCATGGAATCCTCCCCGAACAGCTCTGTACCCATTTTGATAGCCGCAGTTACTCACGAGGAGGTGGGAAGCTGGGACGGACCCCCACGGAGCTTGGGATGTTGCTGAGACCACGGGAAAAATTGGGATAATCGTGGTCTCAGTTATCCCAGAGAAACTCTCTGCCCGTTCCTGGTTAACCCCAGGATCCCCTGTGTGTCATTTAGACACACAGGGATGACCTTGGGATGATCCCGGCGGAAAAGGCTGGTGTAGACATGGCCTCATTCTCTCTCTCTCTCTCTCTCTCTCTCTCTCTCTCTCTCTCTGAAAACCTTCAACACATTGTTTTACAGAAACGGAAAAAGGGAAGCCAATTTATTGAGGTTGCCATATGGACAGGATTTAGTTGCTGATATCGTTCTGGTGCTGTTGGTTTACTGAGTGGGTGGTGAGCCATAACCTCTGGTCTGTGTAGAACAGGCAGTCCTTCCTTTCACAGCCTTCATGAGCCGATGCTCATATATATATAGAGAGAGAGAGAGAGAAAGAGAGGCACATGGGTCCGGTGTGTTTTAATTCTCTTTAAATGTAAAAGCTCTCAATTATATATAGCCGAGGTGCTGAAATTTACCCTTGCTGTTCCTAAGCAACAGCTATTTTCAGATTGAGTGCGTCTGGTGTTGTCTACCTACTTCATGCATCTATGAGGTAATTCATCAGCGAATGCGGGCTTTCCCCCCACCCAACCACCAGTACCAGCCCACTATCTCTCCCATGGCTGCTTCCGATCGGACTTGTAGATCAAGGCTTGCAAAATAAGGAAGAGTTTGGAGAGAAAACTCTTTGTCCCATACGTTCCTTGCAACACCTTTGCAAGCAAAAGAAAACTTTGGGACCCCTGAAGTCGTCTTGAGCAATGCAACTTGAGGGTCGGAAATAACACCTTTGCCGTTGATTTGGAATCCTTCTGAGGGAAAGGAATCATGAAACGGAGACCTTTGCTGTTGTTGAAGCGTCGATGGGAGTCAATCCCCATTATGGAACAGGTACTATTGATTCTATAGTTGCATCTCTTGTTGATAACTGCAGTTGATGGGAGTTTGAGCAAAGAACTGGATACCTCTCACACCGTTGCCGGAGCCTCAACTGCAACTGCCTGTAGTTCTAGTCAATGTGGGGTTACGGTTTTTGGATTTAAAAATGTAGCTGGTCTGTTTCTTAGAGCTGAGAACCCCAGCCTGAATCGTAGGGATAACATGCATTATCCATTTAAATGATGAATAGTTGCAGGCTAATCCTAATGAATATACAGCTTAGCTGCTCCTAAGGGATCCAGAAAAGCATACCAAAGGCTGCTGGAGTTTTTTTAACCGATGATGATGATTTGACAGTGGTCATTCTTTAAAGGGGGCTGTTCCAATGTAAACCACTGGGTAAGACTTGAGAGATTTAGCAATACAGACTTCATTGTGTTTTGCAGAATACAATGGGTAGATTCGTAGCACATTTGTGGCATAAGTTCAGCTGCAGAAATCCTAAGTGTTTGGTAACCCCAGCTCCTTTAAAAATGAAAAATAAATAAACATGATGTTAGCATCTAAGAATGTTGACGTACTTTTGTGAATCCCAGTGGAGAGATGGTGCCTAAAAGGTTCCAAAAAGCTTGGTCTATTTTCTAGAACCTGAAATGTTCTTGAATCGATGATGGAGATTGTGTTATTCTTACTAGCAAGCACATGCTAGGACATGCATGCTTAGGGGAGTGGAAGTTTTATTTTGTGGTTCAGAAGGAGGCAGGCAAACGGGCCTGTTTGGACATAACAGCCCCAGCTTCTTAAACCTCCTTCACTCTGTTCTTGCCTCTTCCTTTTGCACGCCAGCTAGCCTATGCGGCAGGGTCTTGCTATTTACTGTGTTATCTGTACAGCACCATGTACATTGATGGTGCTATATAAATAAATAATAATAATAATAATAATAATAATAATAATAATAATAATAATAAATTAAAGCACAGTTCCCCATTACATCCAAAATGGGGAAATGTGTTTGATATTGGTTTATTAACCAGGATCGTAAGCCAGGATCAAATGGTAGGTTAAGATCCTGGTGAGTAAACTGACATTAAACCACAGGTCCCTGAGTGAGATGTAATGGGGGACTGTGATTTAAAGACACCTGTATAGAAACCCTGAAGCTGCTGATGCATGATGGGAGGAGGCAAAGAGAGGGGCAGAGGGGCGCGCAGAGGTCCAGCACTCATTCCTGGCTTAATAAACTGTGGTTTATCAAGCTGGGAACATTATGTCCAAACCAGGCTAATGAACAACACAAGTATTCGAAGCATGTTAAAGCTGCTTCGGTAGATGCTGCTTCCGTTCTGCAATATGGTGGCAGGTACCATGTGCTGTGCTAAGCCGTCCGTGTGGAATGGCTTACTCAGATAATCAGATAGTTTCCTTTTTGAAGGTTTGCAGTGGCATGGCAAAAAAATAAATAATGCTCAGTCTTCATGGTGAGCACTCGTCCCGTGGCTTGCACTTGTGGGGTGCTGCAGGGTTCGAACCGAGAGATCTGTAAGACATGCCAAAAACGTGTGCGTGCAAAGACCCATGTTGTCTGGGGGAGGGACTTCCAGGTTATTCAAGACAGGAAACTACCACCAAAGAGCAGAATCCAGATCCTGGGGGCTGGCCCTGTTGCGCTGCCTGCAAGATTGCCCCATGGCCAGCTGCATTTCCTAAATTTGGGCCACTTGTTGCTAAAAGAAGCTACAGGACTTTCTCTCTGCACTTGCAAACTGATGGCTGATGAGCCAGCTTCTCACTTGCCTGCTTTCCCATTTTCCTCTCTGTTCCAAGTATTTCTGTAGCCATTGGAGGCTGGATCTTCCTGGCAATGTCAGCCACCATATGGATGGTCTTCATGGTGCCGGGTTGGCGATGCCTCCCTCCTGAACCCTGCACTTTACCTCTCCCGGGGTGGCATCATGTAATCCTGAGGCCGAGGAAGGAGTGCGGATTTTCTGGGTGGCCATCTGGAGCCACCCCCGTCATCTTCCTGGTGGAAAGCAACCAATCGCTGGTTGCCTTCGACCTGGTTCTGCTCATGGGTTGACTCCAGATTAGCCACGGAGCAACACTACACAGCGGAAGCACCGTGCTGACGTCGCTCCCTTTGAAAAAGTCAGGGTAAATTCCAAAATTCTTTAAATTGCAGCATTGCTGTGGCTGTGAAGCTGTGTCTGCGTCGTCTAACCAAAGGGGCCCAGATCTACAGCCACTGCGGGACTTTCCTTTACCAGGGGCTGGAAGGGAAGGGAAACACTGGATTTAGCCTCCTATAAATAAAAGACCCATTAATCAGATTTTTTTTAAAAAATACTTCCTCTTCCCACCTGTTGATGGCACCTTACTCCCAATAGCCAAATGACCTCTCCCAGGGGTTTCATAAAATTGTTAAATAACAAGGGGGCCAAAATAGAACCCTGGGGGAAACCGCAGGCCAATGGACCTGGAGTTGAAAAGTAATCCCCTGTCACTATCATCTGGACATGACAAGAAGGGCCCAAACTGCTGCAAAACAGCACCTCCAAAGCCCAGCCCTGCCATGCGGTCCAGAAGGATGCCATGGTTGATGGTACTGAAAGGGGTCCAGGAGAACAAATATGGTCATGCTCTTTCCATTTGGTTCCCGGTGTAAGTCATCCACCAAGTTGACCAAAGCACTCTTATTCCCATATCCTGGCCAAAAACCTGATCATTATGGAGAACTGATCAACGTTTAATAATCCACAAACTTGGTCTGTCACTTCACCCAAAAGAGGAATTGCAGTGCAAGTAATGGAGAGATAGACAGCTCTCCTGGAATTTGGGGATAACTCCAAATTCAGTTCATTGTGCAAAAGAATATCTCGGTGATAATGTCTTAAGGGCAGTGGTAAGAGTCATAAAGCTTTTTCATTGATCTGGGAAATTCATTCAAGGAGAAGGAGGGGGAGCACATTTTGAGCTCTGCAGAACTCTTTTCTCATAGGATCATAGAATAGTAGAGTTGGAAGGGGCCTATAAGGCCATCGAGCCCAACCCCTTGCTCAGTGCAGGAATTGAGTGGAAGAGTCTGTGAAATTTGGAAGTTTGCTATTGTACTGATAACAAGTGACGCAGTAAAAAGAAAGTGGTGTTTAACCAGTTGGGATCACACCTGGCTTGTTGAGATTGACATCACACACTTTAGGAGTTAAACCTAATAATAATAATAATAATAACAACAACAATAGCAGCCCTCTTCAAATACTTAAGAGGTTGTCACACAGAGGAGGGCCAAGATCTCTTCTCGATCATCCCAGAGTGCAGGACACGGAATAATGGGTTCCAGTTACAGGAAGCCAGATTCTGGCTGGACATCAGGAAAAACTCCCTGACTGATAGAGCAGTACGACAATGGAACCACATGTGCTTGATGTTGAAGGCACAACATTTTATGCTGTTTGCCTTTAAACCATGATGGGATGGGACGGCACACAGTTCTACAGTGGGTTGGTTTTTTTTTTTAATTGTCAGGATTGATAATAGTCTCATTCTTAGCAGTACAACTTTAGTTTTTTATTTATTCCTTTTCAACCGACAGACCTCTGGAATTTCTGGCAAAATAGAGCATAGTAAATGTTCCTAAATGATCTTGATTATATTAAGCAGCTGTAGTGAGACATCACGGTCTCAGAAGATAATGGCATTCCAACATGAGGTTCTTCTACATACACGTGGAGGCAAGGTTTTTTTTATTTATTGGCTTAATAGCTCCAAGCAAGCAATTGGCCATGTGAGCGTTTCTATATAATTGCATTTGATTACTAGCGCTTTTTGTTTGGCACTGCAGCAGGTTTTTGCCTTGACATTAAACTACACACACACACACACACACACACACACACACACACTGCATCACACAAGCCTGCTATCAGAATTTAGCAAGATGCATATTTGTGACTTTTGTTCTTATTAAGAGTAACCTATCTAATCTATTGCTGATTGTGGAACTAATACAAATATTCCACTAATGTCCAGAAAGTGTTCGTTGATGAAAACTCTTGTTCCCCGTGAAGACAAAGCAAACACACAGTCAGCAGCCTCATGTACTGGATATCTTGCTAAATCACACTGTTTCAGCCTTCCAGTGGCGGGATCACATATTTGAATGCGCTCACATGAACAATCTTTCTGAATTGCACGTTTGATGCGAAATGAGCATTCTCCCTGACAGCCTGGAGTGGTGTGTTTTTTAAATACGCATAAGAGGGAACATTCAAAACATTGCAATTCCTCTACTCCTAATACTGTACTTGGGAGGCTGCCTTATATCAAGGCAATCGTTGGTCTTTCTAGTTCACTATTGTCAACACTGACTGGAAGAGGCTCTCCTGGGTTCCAGGCAGGGATTTTTCCAGACCTACCTGGAGATGCCAGGGATCAAACCTTGGACCTTCTGCAGGCTGAGCATGTGTTCTACCACTGAGCTATAGCTTCCCCTTTGAATACAATACCAAAAAAACCATTTATCATATGCAACCGCTCTTCAAGTAACATGGCTCGACTAGTATCGCCCATGCTCATTTCCACTGCCATGTTCACTATTTCCAAATCCTCTCTGATTTAGGGCCTGGTTTTGTGTGTTTTTCCTTCTCCTCCCACTCTTTTTTCTTTTAATAACCCCTGGATTTTAAAGCACTGGTTGCTTTAAAATCCATACCTGGCTTTATATATTTCCATCAACGCTAAGGTGACTAGATTTAATCCAGTCTGAATCTTTGCCCTTTAATCAGTGATGAGAAGCTGCTGTTGGCTGAGAATTTATAAAAACAGAAAGCCGGGCTTAAATGAATGCTGTAAAGATTCAATAATTGCTACAGTCTGTTCATAAAGCCATAAAAAGACTTCACTTTGATATGGCAGGGAGGTAAGAAATCAATCATGTCTCCTCAGCTAGAAGTATACTTTTATTGCAGGATAAATGTTGCTTCTGCTGATGAATCATTGTTTGGTAGTTTCATGCTAGTCCAACAGACAGTGGCTGGGCTGGGCTGGCCTCTAGGATTCACCATATAGAGAACAACCTGAGGAACATATCCACAAGGATCCACTTGTCCTAGCAGATAGAATATTTACCTATAAAAAGGCACCCTTCAAGGTTGTTTTTTAAATATTATAATTACTGTTATTATTAGATTTTTATTCTGCCTTTTTTCTTCTTGTAACAAGCCCAAGGTGGCTTACATAGTCCTCCATCATGAATTCTTCCCTTTGTTCTTGGGTACCAATCCATCCTTTCCATGCTGTCGTGATTCTTCCCGCCAAGATGTGAGACAATGAAGAGGTTATTGAATAAAGCTTTGTGGATTGTTGTACAATTTACAAAGCTTTATTCAATAAACAGATGTCTCTTCACACCTGAAAAGAGTGTGAAAGCTAGGAGCTATCCTCTAAGCTAAATTAGCCTAATGAAGCAAGGCAGTTGCCTATCAACACAATGGGCAGTTTCCCCACAGTGCTCAACAGATTATTACTGAATTCCTCTCTCAGGGTGAGTCTTGAAGGTGAAGTTTCTGCCATGTGGCCAACCTTGCGTACCACCACCCACCTCCTCTCAACTCCTCCCGCTTGACCCTGCAGCGGACTCTGGGGTCTATCATCTCGGAAATTCCCTCCCCCTCCAACAGAGTCTGAGATTCTGGGGGAGGGGGAGGGGGATCTCTTAGCCTGGGGATCCTGTCCGATAAGCTCCTGGGAAGATTCCTTCTGGACTCCTGAAGAGTCTTGGTGAATTTCCTCCCCTAGTTCCTGGTACACAACAACTACTTCTTCTTAAGCCTCTGAATCTGATTGAGGCTACGAAACCCAGTCCCTTGCACTACACATGCATGGGTTTCAAAGTGTCTGAGTAGATGCAGTTATATGAAATAATGAAGCAGGTGCAGATCAAATAAACTGGGTCAGCCTTGTGCAACCTAGCGCTCTCCAGATGTCTTAACAACAACAACAACAACAACAACAACAACAACAACAACAACAAATTTATTTCCTACCTGCCTCTCCAGCTGGATCAAGGTGGGGAACAACAATAATTATAAATACACTCATATTGATTAAAATCACAATACACATTATTAAAACGTCCCAAAAACTTCCTAAAAACATCCTAAAATTCCACTGGGTAGGCCTGCTGGAAGAGATCAGTCTTGATAGCTTTCTTGAATGCTAAAAGACTTTTAAGTTGACGAGTCTCCTCTGGCAGGCCATTCCACAGTCTGGGAGCAGCAAAAGAGAAAGTCCTCCAGGTAATACTTGTCAGCCTAATTTGGGCAGGCTGAAGAAGATTCTTCCCAGAGGACCTGAGTGTGCGGGGCGGATTGTACGGGATCTTGGATGGCCACCCCCAGCATCGTCATGCTGACTTAGAATGCTTGGAGTTGCAGCTCAAGGCAGGTTGGGGACAGCTGATCCAGATCTATAGATACGGCTGTTACCCAATTAGAGAAATCTCTGCCTGTTAATCAAAGGAGTTTTAATTTAATGGATTACATCTGCATAAATGTGCATTTTGAAGGGGGGAGGAATCATATTTTCTTTATTTTTAGTTTGTGCATGTATATATCAGGCCAGGAGACATCGTTGAAGAACTGTACCATGTTGCCTGGGAGTGAGAGGTAGAATGCCTCTTCTAAGCTTGTGCATCTAAGCACTTCTGTTTTTAAAAAAATGGTTTGAAAATGTGTTTCCTGATTAATTTATTAAAATGTGCTTCCTGAAAACATATTACTAAATGCAGTATCATACATGCGAGCTCCTCAAGGCCAGCTTTAAAGTTTTTTTTATTCTGCATGCGTACTGAGAGAGCTTGAAAGCTAATAATAATCAGAGCTCTGTGTAAACTATAATTCTGAGAGACACAGAAAAACCACAGAACATGGCATTGGTTATGGAGTACAGTTTTTGTGAAGGTCGTAACTTTCATTTCAAAAACAATAGCAACAGTTTTCAAGTTCTTCCGATTGAAAAGTGGCTGGTGCAACATTGACCAAAGATTTAAGTGCTCTCTGTAGCTCTTTACTATTCCTTACAATGAAGAAAAGCACGAAAAATATGCAGAAGACGAAGTATGCAGATGTGTTTAATTATACAGACCTCAGAATCTCAGGTTACTGTGGCACACAATTGTTTTAAGTGCAGACTGTATAAAGCCCTGAGAACTAATAATAATAATAATAACAACAACAACAATAGCAGCCCTCTTCAAATACTTAAGAGGTCGTCACACAGAGGAGGGCCAAGATCTCTTCTCGATCATCCCAGAGTGCAGGACATGGAATAATGGGTTCCAGTTACAGGAAGCCAGATTCTGGCTGGACATCAGGAAAAACTCCCTGACTGATAGAGCAGTACGACAATGGAGCCAATGACCTAGGGAGGTCGTGGGTTCTCCCACACTAGAGGCCTTCAAGATGCAGTTGGACAACCATCTGTCAGGGATGCTTAAGGGTGGATTCCTTCATTGAGTGGGGTGTTGGACTCGATGGCCTTATAGGCCCCTTCCAACTCTACTCTTCTATGATTCTATGATAATAAAAATAATTAGCACCTTTCTTCATTTATAGCATTTAAGGCAGTGTGTGTGGAGTCCTCAGCTGGTGTCACAATCAGGCACTGACCAGACCCCTAAAGATATGGACTCTGTAAACAGAATTTCTCTAGGTAAGCAAGCCATAATTATTGCAGTCTATCTCAACCTGGTGCCCCCCCCAGATGTGTTGTACTACAATCCCTATCACCCCATAAAATGCTGGCTAGGGATGATGGGAGATCTTGAGGTCACCAGGCTGGGATAACTTGAATTAGAGTTTAAAATGACAGTGAACAGAGATCTGTTGGAAATGGAAGCTCAAGGCAGAAATTGTTTTATTGCAAGTTCCTTAAATTTCTTCTCTCCACTCTTTGGCAGCCTCTGGTAGGTTGGGGGGGGGGAGCTCTTCGGACATTGTTACTTTGGGATGAAAGAGTTAGCTTAAATAAGTGAAGGCCTTCTCCATTGTTCCTCCCTCCAGAGAGTCACAATCTGAAGTCTTGTCGCAGTAGTTCATTTTTAAGAGTTGCCCACTGGGAGATTGTGTGGCTGACGGGCTGTGTGTTTTCAGCACCAGATGTTCTTCTTTACAGTAGATGGAAGCCGCAAGTTTGTCCTGACGAGGTCATGACGGATCAGTGTTCTAAATGTTTGACAAAAACGAATGACTGGAAGAAGCTCCCAGAGATTTGTAGATAAGCCAGAATGGAGTTAAATCCTTCAAACTCTTACAAAAATAAGATAGGAATACGTAGAAAATGTCCTGTTGGTTGTATTTTGCAGATCTCGGGTTCATTGTGTAAGAGGAGTGAATTGCTCAATTACTGAGCCTTACACAAGTATCGTACAAGACCAGTGTTTGTTTCTGCACTCTGGACAGAAAATCTGGAAGTCCGTCAACCCACAAACGAGTTTATTTATTTATTTATTTGTTTTAATTCATTTGATATCCCACCTTTCATCCAAGGAGTTAAAAGTAGTGTACAGTGGCTCCTTCTCTCTCTCCATTTTCTCCAACTTGTGTTGAATGAACATGATTTTATGCATTTACCACTGTAACTCCCTAGATGCATTGCTTCTGTCTTTCCCTGTAATAAGCACTATGCATTTGCAATCCCACATCCAGAGATGTTTCTTTTCTTTTTCTCTTGTTACACACCTCAGCCATGTTGTAGATTTTTGAGGAGGTGCACAGCTATCTGTCAACACACTATTCTTTCTGGGAGAGGCTGCAATGTGGCCAAAACCAAGCAAATGCTGAGAACCGAGATACAACAGCACTAGTGCAGAAATATTCTGATTATTCAAATGTTTTGGTAGATCTAACTTCATCTATCTATCTATCTATCTATCTAAAAAAAATTGTAAACCACCCAGAGAGCTTCGGCTATGGGGCGGTATTGAAATCATCATCACATCAAAAAACTATACAGAAAACCTTCATTAAGTGGGCCTACCAAAATACATCCACACCAACATCCAGAAAGCAGTCATACTTAAAACATGTTCAATGGTCAGGAACTACCTGAATTGGCAAAAGACAGCATGACTTGGCAAAGCCTGTCATGTCCATCTAGAAAAACCACCATGAACAAGAAAAGAGAGATAATAATAATCCGCATCAAGTATAGTATTCACTGAATTGCCAGATTCATGCTGCAAAGTGAAGAATGTATGACTCCTAATGCAGGATCGGATAACCTCTGTTTAGGTTGACTTTAGGAAGAGAGCAAATTTCTAGCTTTCTGGAGGGGGAGTGGGGAAATGAAATGTGCAGGTAGTTTTTGCTAAATGTTTGGAAACCAGAAGTGCTCTGGTGAAGTCTTAAGGATAGGATGACTTTGGATAGTCATCACCACAGTACCTTTCCCCAGAATTTCTCATTTGATTGGGGACTCTCTGATGCAACTTGCTTCTTGTACTTGGTGTGATCTTTCTCGCGTGACACAGAAGCAATTCCAAGAGAACGGCAGAATTTTTACGAAGACACACCGGACGGTCTATTTTTACTGCATCACGAATTTACAAAATGTTCTTCCAACATCTTTGCTTTGATTTATTGTGAGAGGTTTAAGGCTCTGGTGGCCAGGAATTCTTCGTCAGTCATCACTGTAGAAGCAGGGAAAAGTCCCTCAGAGCTTTTACTTTTGTTTTTAAAGTACATCATTATAAGCCCTGTTTGGGCGTTCCTGTCACGTGTTTTCTGAAGTATGAAAGGGAAGAACAGGGACGAATTCGTTGGCCCCAGTCCCTTCATTGCATTCCCGTTGGCCTGGCTCCACCAGTTAGGGCTGAATTTCTGGAGCACAAAGGGTTCTAAACCTAATTTGCACTTCCCAAGAATCAGAGTGCAATTATTCTGTAATTTTGCAATACAGTCTCAAAAAGTGTGTGCATATTTTAGGGGGACATGGATACAGTTTAAATGTAAATTTTTATGCAGACCTTAAAAAAAAAGAATAATATTTTTTATTACCGTACAAGTTTTAACAACAACAACAAAAAAGTTTAACTACATACTTCAAAAGCCTCAGTTTCAAATATTGCAACGTTGTAAATGAAAAAAGAAAGGGGAAAAGGTGTAAATTACACATGAACTTCAGTAAAGGTAGACCAAATATCCAAATATAAGTCGATTCATAAAATGGAGCCTCTATACCACTCTTTCAAATGTTGCTAGTGTTTTTAGGTCTTCAATCCATTGCATTATAGGCAGTGAGCTTTTGGAAATGCCCAATAATGGCCTCATTTTGGGAGGAAATCATCAGATATAAAAACTTTGTGTTGGAAGGCTCTTTCATATTTTCTGATGTACATGTTATCTTAAATTATGTACCTGCTTATTGGAATGTAACACATGGTAAGTGTTAATGGATTTTTCGTGCTTTGTTGACTGCTAAAAGACGGATACTACAACACTTGGAAAGAGAAAAGCTCACCGACTATAATGCAATGTTGTTGTTTTAAAAAATCAGAAAACAATGAATTTACGACGAACTGGCAATCAATTGTTCCATACATCCCTAGATTGTGCAGGGAGCTTACACTAAAGACCTAAAGAGGGCTGAAATTGTTCAGAGCGGTTTTGGTTTGATGAAAGCTGACTTGCTTCCTTATCTTATCTGTCTCGGTCTCTGTACTTCACAATTAACTGTTCTGAGAATCGATAATGCAACATGCTGAGAAATCTCTGTTTTATTACGTTGTGGTATCAGGCCAGTTAATAGAGAACAGTTTTAACACACACACCTTATTATAGTTCAGAAAGTCCTTGGGTTTGGGGTGTTGTTGTAGTTTTAAATACATAATTGACAGCTCAATCTTTCTCACCATCTCCCTACCTTCCCTTTAGCAGAAGGCTGATAATATATATCTCTGTCAGGGATGTTTCAATTCTTTTGAGGTTGGATTTCTAGCGGTGGGATATTCCACCATGTGGATGCCAGAATGTTAACTCTATAGGGGAAAGATGTTTTTGGTGGTTGGCTTCTTCCTTTACATTGTGCAATTTCATCTGGCTTTGCTGTTTAATTCATATCCCTATGCAAGGTACTACCCATGCGTAATTATGTATTACGCACAAGAGTGTGCAACTGAACCTTGATGGTTTTGTTGTTGCTGTTTTTAAGAATAAGCTGCTTCAGAAGGAGGTGATCTTGGAGTGGTGGGGAGAAGGCAAGGAGTGCTTAACCCTGTCTCCACCTGCCACTTCCCTTCACCATACGCCCCTCCGTGCTGCTTTTCACAGGTAAAATGCAGGTGGGAACTGCCACGTCCCCCTTTTCAATTGCCCCGGAGAACTGAGTTTATTCCACACCAGATTCAAGTCATGCATTTTACCTATATATTTGAAAGGGTGATGGGGAGAAACGCAGCACCGCTCCACTCCACCCAGGCTTGGCGTAGTGAGGATCAAATGACATGTAGTGAGGATCCAATGACGTGTAATGGCAGTTATATGTCGATGCAGTGATACGTAGTTAGGGTGTATATAACATCCCACTTCACCAATTTTCTTTCAATCTTAGAGGGAAGCGTTGGGTTTTGGGGTCCATTTTCCTTTAAAAAAAAAAAAGCCCTCTGGGATCTCATTCTGTCCAACTTTGAATTCTGCTTCAGTTTCCACCCTATCCATAATTAATTATATTACGTATTTCTTAAAATCCCTTGCTTCCAGCTGACCTGCAACTGCCTGGCATCTGTCAGCTTCTAGTCTGTTGAAAGTTTTGGTGTGTGTGTGTGTGTTTAAAGTACCCCATCCATAAATGGGGTTAATGGAATTTACTAGCTTCCTGTCCCCCTCCGATTTTCAGCATTGACATGTCACTCCTGATACTTTCCTTTTAAGACTCCCCAACTCTGCCATTCCTTTATTTCACTCTTCCCATTCTCATAGTTCCGTCTGTTGCCTTCCTCTGATTTGTTTATACTCACCTACAGGTATAGGGTTGCAGCTTAAAAATGCCTCTGAAGGTGGCTCTAAGCACAGGGAAAGCATTCGGCTTGGAGGGCCTGACCTGTGTCATGGGGTCCTGTCCTAACCAGGTGCAGGATTGCTTAGTCAGGCTGCTTGTAGAGTTGCAGAGTCATGCTACAGTTGCAGGACTTGCACCAAAGTGAACTGGAGCATAGTTGGGGCTTTTTGTTCCTCTTGGGCCACACTACATTCCTCCCCAGGCTCTGCCTCCTTCCTGAGTAGTGGAAAGTCTGAAAGGGGGAGTTCTCTAGCCTAGGCTTCCACTCAGTGGCAGAGTCATAAATTTAGAAGTGCAGGCTCTCATGACGGTCCGGATAGTCACCCCCACACCCCCAAGGAGAGTCCAATCTTGTTGATCCATGTCAACAAAGCAATTCTGGCAATTTTATCTCCACTAGGAGCAGAACTTGTGCAAGGCTAATGGGTCTTAATTTCCTGTTCAAGAGCCAGCCCACCCCCAAAATACTTTGCATTACAATGGTGAGAATTGTAGCTAAGCCCAGAGGGAACGGGATTCCAAGGAGCGTGGCAGATGATGCCAACGTCTGTGCTAATAAAGAAGTGCTGGTGCTGCACCCTTGTGAGCCCTGGTTTCACAGCACCATTGACAATACCTGCCTCTCAGTCTGTTCCCACATGTGGTGGGGGCTGGTTCCTCAAGCAAATCTGTCTCATGGAGTTCTCTGTTTAGAGGTCTTAGTCTGAGCAGTGCAGGGCCCATGGCCCTCCTGGCTGACAGGTTCAGTTGCAGTGTTGTGCAGGTGGCAGTGATCTGGGTTCAGTACTTCCACAGTTTGCACTGCTAGTCTTCCTGATTCCCTCGGCTTGTCCCCTGCACCAAAGTCCTGTCCACTGGTCAGGGACGAGTTCATAACAGATGATGAGCCAAGCATTGCAATCCTCCTACAACTACGGCAAGAGCTTGGAGGCTGTTGCCACCTCTACATCAGCTTCCGTGAAGCTAGAGTCTTCTACACATGCTGATTCTCTGGAATACCATAGTGGGAATACCATGTAAGAAATTTCTGAAATATAGAAAGAAGGTGGTGGTTATGGTGGTGTTAGATGCTCTTGCTTAGCTACTACAGGGTCCACGTGCCAATGACCACCCAGGGAGTGCAGATGATGAGGGCACCAGAAGCAAACGTCATTGTATACCTGTAGTCATGATGGTCCTTTGATTGAAGCGAGTTTAAAATGCAAAAGTGCACAGGCATTTTTCAGGGTTGGTAAAAGGGTGTTTTGTTCTCACATATAAGGCATGTTAGTTGTAAAGCATGGAGTGGAGGTTATTATTTATTATTATTTATTGCATTTTTATACCGCCCAACAGCCGAAGCTCCCTGGGCGGTTCACAAAAACTAAAACCATTCAAAGTTGCGGAGGAACAAGAGCAATGTTAATTGTGTGTCCCACAACTGAAGTCATACACATGGCGTTTTAAAAGAGGCCCTCCCTAAGATCTAAAACACTGAGATCCTGGACCACCGTGCACATGGAAAGAATGCCTTCTACCCCTGGAACCGCCATTTTTTCCCTGGGGTCATAGAATCATAGAATAGTAGAGTTAGAAGGGGCCTATATAAGGCCATCGAGTCCAACCCCCTGCTCAATGCAGGAATCCACCTTCCTTTTCATCTGGGAAGTCACCAAAGATCTGCAAGCTCATCCCCTGTGTAGCTAGATATATCTTTAAAATGGAGACGGCAATTTGCAGGTGGTTCGCTCAGCTACCTCCCTGTCTGTAATGGCACAGAAAAAAAATCAACAGTTTGGACTGAACTACACAGTCAAGTAAATCATGTGGAACTGAATTCTCAGAACGGTACTATTTCACAATGCAGGTTACTGATTGCATGAATGCTAAGAACAGAAGAAGAAGAGTTTGTTTGGGTCTGAACAAAGGCCTTTTTATTATTATTCCAGCATCCTCTTTCCCACAGTGTCTAACCAGGTGCCTATGGGAAGCCCACAAGGAGGACACAAGTTTTCCATGTCAAAAAAAGAAAGAAAGAAAACTGCCCTTCTTATAAAAATTATTCTTCTCTACATGGTAGAGTGAAGCACTCTAAGACCAGATCTACACCAAGCAGGATATAGCACTATGAAAGTGGTATATAAGAGGAAGGACCCACACCAAGCAGGATATAGCGGTATGAAAGTGGTATATAAGAGGAAGGACCCACACCAAGCAGGATATAGCGGTATGAAAGCTGTCTATGGGCTTTCATACCACTTTCATAGCACTATATCCTACTTGGTGTAGATAGAATCATAGAATCATAGAATAGCAGAGTTGGAAGGGGCCTACAAGGCCATCGAGTCCAACCCCCTGCTCAATGCAGGAATCCACCCTAAAGCATCCCTGACAGATGGTTGTCCAGCTGCCTCTTGAAGGCCTCTAGTGTGGGAGAGCCCACAACCTCACCAGGCAACTGATTCCATTGTTGTACTGCTCTAACAGTCAGGAAGTTTTTCCTGATGTGCAGCTGGAATCTGGCTTCCATTAACTTGAGCCCGTTATTCCGTGTCCTGCACTCTGGGAGGATCGAGAAGAGATCCTGGCCCTCCTCTGTGTGACAACCTTTCAAGTATTTGAAGAGTGCTATCATGTCTCCCCTCAATCTTCTCTTCTGCAGGCTAAACATGCCCAGTTCTTTCAGATCTGGCCTAAGGCTAGTCTTCTCCATAATGTTGTGTTTTCTGGATGTTGTTGTTGTTGGGAGCCATTCTATTATGCAGTCGTCGTCCCCCACCTGCAGTGTCAAATGCTATATTTTGTACCACGTGGTTGAGCTGCATGTGTAGATTAACTCTTTATTGAGCATGACTTCTCAGGACCACACGGACCAAGAACATAGGACGCTGCCTGATATCGAGTCAGACCACTGATCTGCATAGCTTACTCTTGTCTACACGGATTGCCCATGGCTCTCCTATATTCAGTCTGGGATCTTCTGCATGTGCTCTACCACTACGTTACGGCCCTTCCCCTAACTTCGGTATCTTTTACATAGACGTTTTTTGCCAGCTTCACTCCAAAAAGCTACTTGTCCCTTTGGTCTTGTATGATGACACAGACTAACCAAGCCATGGTTCTGCAATTATTTATTTCCTAGACTAGAGTTAGCTTATATATCTGACCGTGCAAAAGCAAAATTTATTTCATGAAAGAGGGTGAGATTCTCCCATCCCCCTCACCCCTCTGTCCCCTGGTCTTCCACTTTCATGTCATGTTGTTGCCTTTGTGTATCAGGTCTTTTTAATGAAAAGAAGTTTTCAAATGCAGGATGGCACTTGAGAATTGTTTTCCTGATTATTATTATTTTTTTTGCCAAGAGAGCAATTTAGTGAATAAAACACTCAATGAAGCTCATACAAAATATCCAGCACCTTTCACCAGATCATAGCTGTGCTCTCCGCAAACAACAACTGTTCCTGAGAGGAAAACAATGAAAAGTAGATATTCATTTATTTATTTTAAATTAATTCTAGTGTGGTTATTACACTACTTTGCTGTAGTAGAAAATTAGTGGGGCGGGGGGAACAGTCCTATTGAAATAAAACCATTGTCACTATATATGTGTACATGACCTATATATAAGAGGATTGAAATTCAATTGGACCATAATACATAAGGGTCCATGTTTTGATTCGCCATGTTGAGTACGCTGCAGCGCTCAGTTCAGTGTCATGAGCAACTGGCCTTCCTTCTAACCTTGGAGCTGCAGAGGTGGATGGAGACCTTTCTAGCGATGGGTGTTGCTTTCTTCCATGAGTGAATGTGTCAGGTTTGCTTTCTTTCGTATGCAAATTTGTAAAATCTAAAGTTCTTTTTCTCCCAACTATAAAGAACTTTGCAAACGTTGCTAAATTCTTACCAAAAACAACCTGTACTGAAATTCTCACCCGCCAGCACCAGCGAAATTCAGTAGGTGCCCCTATTCCTAGCATAGAATCATAGAATAGTAGAGTTGGAAGGGGCCTACAAGGCCATCGAGTCCAAACTCCCTCCAGATATGGTGGAGTTCAACTTCCAAGCCAGCATAGCCATTGGCTGGGAATGATAGGAGTTGCAATCCAACATATGTGGAGGGCACCGGGCCGGGGAAGGGTGCTGTGATTGGGGAGGACCATGATGGAGAGGACCATGATGCACCTGACTTCCATCTTGCTGTTAAAGATGAAAAAAGAAAGAGGCAGCAACCCAAATTAAGCACAGAGATGGCTGGGAAAACACAGAGATTCAAACTGAGACTTTCCAGAGCAAATAACTCAAAGCCCTGGGCCTGGATGGACAAATCTCGTTTCAGTTTCTTTCCAGAACCAGATAGATAGATAGATGATAGATAGATAGATAGATAGATAGATAGATAGATAGATATCAAGTAGGGGTGTGCATGGACCCCCCACTCCGCCCCGTGGGCCGATCCAAAAATTTCGGATCGGCCCGCTCCGCACCGCTCCGCCCATACTCCGCTCCTCTTCGCCGTGGAGCTCCGGCTCCGAATCGGAGCTCCGCAGTGGAGGGGAGTGTCGCCAGGTAAGGCCAGGAGAGGAGGGCGGGGGGGTTACCGGGCCCTGCCGCCATCGCCGCCCTTGCGGCGATGGCGGCAGAGCCCGGTAAGGGACCAAGGGGGAGGGGGACCTTACCTGCCTCCATCCGCAGTCCGTCGGCTTCTTCAATTGAGCCCGCGGTTCAACCAGGAAGTCTGGGCCATGTGGTGCGATTTCGGTGGGCAGGTGGGCGGCTGCTGAGCACTCTCCAGGATCTCACGGGTTCACAGGGCGAGGGTCCGTGCAAGTGTTGGGAGAGTCAGGGTGGACGTGGCAGTTGTCCGCTGGACTTCTGGACCCAGTTGGGCTCTCGCAGCACCCCCAATTCTGTCCCATAGGATACACAATTCTGTGTTAAGAAATTTTGGAGCTCTGTAAATTAAGCAAATTTGCTCAATTCGCATAATATGTAACCAGTTCTCTGCATGTCACTCCCATTGAGCTCAAAAGGAATTGTTCAGAACAAGTGCGTGTCGGATTTCAACCTTATTCTGCCAGCCACAGAGAAGTGCATATGGCTAGGTGGTCATACAGTCCCACCACACGCCTGTTAAAACCTTGCTTTGTCCTGTCTTCAGCTCTGGAGGTTTCACCAGCAATGGCCTGTGTACTTTCCAAGCGTATCCTCAGAAGCTTAAGGACTAGAAACTATTGGGCATGGCTATATGGGGCGATATCTCGGGGATCGCGCCGGGATCATCACCTGTGCGTCCACATGATGCATGGGATCCAGGGAGCAGGGAGCGATGATCCCTCCCTTTCCCTGGGATATGGCCCTACCCTTGTATCCTGACTTTTCCCGCGGTCCCAGGATGATCCCGAGACCGTGAGACGTTTGGCCAGGCATCCCATTTTTGTCCTGGCTCTTCGTGAGTAACCGCGAGGAGCCAGGAACTGGAGGAGCTCCGTGCCCATCTGGGGTGGGGTGGGGGGAGCGGGACGAATTTTTATTTTAAAAAACTTATCTTTGCACAAGAGCACTCCTGAGCTCTTTTTCAATAAAAATAAATAAACAAAATGGCGGGCGTGATGTCCTCCGTCCTCCTGGGACATTGTGTGCCGCGTGTAGACAGAGGGCGATGATTCCAGAAGTAGGTAAGTCCGGGATCACCCCCTCTCTGGCACTCTACACCCATAGGTGTAGACATGTCCTATGTCTAAAGAAATTAGGGTGACTATATGGAAAGGAGGACAGGGCTCCTGTATGTAGAGAAAAGGGAATTTCAGCAGATGTGATTTGTATTAGGGATGTGCTCCGCTTCTAATCGGACCGGAGAAGCAGGAGCGGAGCGGGGGGCTTCACCTGCCCTTAAGGCGGAGGCGAAGAGGATTGGGGGGCCGGCGGAGCGTGGCGGAGAGGATCGAGGTGAAGGCGGATCCTTCGCCTCGATCCAGAGCTCCGCCGAAAAGGTAAGTGGGGTTTATCGGGCCCTGCCGCTGCCGCTGTCGCCCATGCGGCGACAGCGGCAGGGCCCGGTAACCCCCCCGCCCTCCTCTCCCTTACCTGCCTCCATCCGCGGTCTGTCAGCATCTTCAATTGAGCCCGCAGTTACACCAGGAAGTCTGGGCCGCTTGCGGCCCAGACTTCCTGGTGGAACCGCGGGCTCAATTGAAGACGGTGACGGACCGCGGACGGAGGCAGGTAAGGTCCCCCTCTCCCTTGGTCCCTTACCGGGCTCTGCCGCCGTCGCCGCATGGGCGGTGATGGCGGCAGGGCCCGGTAACCCCCCCTATGGGGCGGGAACGGATCTCCGATCCAGAGCTCCGAGTGGAGCGGAGTGGGCACAGGCGGAGTGGGGGCGGGGCGGAGCGGCCCGATCCAAAAATGGCGGATCTGAAAGTGAAGCGGAGTGGGGGGTCTGTGCACACCCCTAATTTGTATGCATGCAGCACCTGGTGAAATTGCCTCTTCATCACAACAGCTAAAGCTGCAAGAGCCCTGCCCTCTTTTGTATCTTATCACCCTACAAAAAGAAATGAAAACTGAATTCTCATAATGCTGAATGCTGACACCCAACATTAATTTAGATGCTTGTTTGGCATGATTGTGTTATCTGTGGTAATGTTGAATAATAATGCATGGCTAAGAAAAGTGGGTTACGCTGCTTTAAAAGGATTAAATAATGAAACATGGGGTGGGGACTTTTTCATTTAAAGTTTGAAATCTAAGGCCTTAGCTAGACCTAAGGTTTATCCCGGGATCGTCCCGGGGTGATCCCTGTTCATGTAAATGACACACAGGATATTCCGGGAGCACAATCCTGGGACGATCCCAGGATAAACCTTAGGTCTAGCTAAGGCCTTAGAAATGAATAAACAGGCTCAGAAAGAAATCAATAGATAATGGAAATCAATAGAAAATTCAGTCTCCGAATTTGCATTGCCACAGTCCAAAGTATCGCTAGATTCTTTTTCTTCTTTGGCATGTAGGAGGACTTCACAGCCCTGCCTATGAGATCATCCCACTCAATTTCCCTGCCAAAGAAGGATTAATCTACATAAGTTTTCCTAGGCTTATATTTGACAGAAGCGCCGCGGGAAATGAGAGAGCAATACTTCAATGTCTCTCCTGCCTACACGATGTTTCATCTCAGCTCACTGTTTTTAGAGCTTAATCCATTAAACATTATACTCTGACTCTAATTAGAAACATTTACACTGATTGGTCAAAATTGCTGTGAAATTGAGCTTTTACGTAGACCCTCTCATACACTAAGTGCAGGAAATACGGCATTCCTATTTCATCCCCCACACCACCAGCGCTCCCAAAGTCTTTTTTTAATAGGAAGTGCGAGTTAGGTTAGCAGAAATGTGTAAATATGTAGTTTCTTGCCAAATCTGCCATACATGAATTAGATTTATTTTGCACTTGGATATAAGGAGATGCCAAAAGAAAAAGAAAAAAATCAGGGCCCCGTCTCCTGGTTGAATTTCTTCCTATACCAAGATAGAGAGTTATGCTTTAGTGCCGACGAATTACGTGAGAAAGTAAACTTTAGAGGTTTCCCCATGGACAACATTTTTGCTGTTTAACTCATGTGAGCTGCTGTCAACACAGAGCTGTTGAACTTCCTGAGCCTTGTCATCCTAAATCTGTTCAGTGTCAAGACTGCAGCATGTTGGGATTTTAACAAAATAAACCCCCCAAAACCGGAAAGGAACATCACTTTGAAAGTCCAAAGTTTGTTCTAAGTTTGGTTGTAAATCAAGAACTATTGTGAGTCAAACATTTATTTCATGCTCAACTATTCAAATAATAATCTTTCTGTTTGGTCACCAGTGTCGTTCTGAAGAAGTTTAGGATTTATTTTTCCACTCGCCGTGCGTTTTAACTATCGTTAGTCTATGTTTCCTTTAAAAGGGCTGAAGAAATACGCTAGTCTGCCTCCTGGTTCAGTCTTCCAGGGCACTGTGGCAAGGGATCTGAAATCCCTGCGAGAAATTTATACTAGCATTTTCTAAAGCTTTTTGGGTAGCTTCAAATGTTTCGCCTGTTTTAGAATCTCCACATTCGTCTTACATTTTGCTCTAGGAAAAATAGGGTTGTGATGAATGCCTTTGATTTTAGAAGCTCTATACAGATATGGGCATCATCTTAGGCCGTTTCTACGCCTCCCTTTTCCCCCGGGATTGTCCCGGGATCATCCCTGTGCATCCAAATGACACACAGAGGATCCCGGGAGCAGGCAGGGACGATCCCTCCATTTTCCTGGCATAATCCTTAGGTGTAGAAAGGGCCTTAGTGAATTCAAGATAGTGCTTGAAAGCAGTATTTTTGATAAGTGTTTGTATTGAAAAGTAATCTTTAAGAAATTAAAATCCGATGATGAATTAATCACAGGCACCATTTTAGGAGATTCAAGTGTTTTTAATAGATCAGTGGAAAGAAGCCTCCTGTTGACTGTGGTGCCTGTTGATCTTTATGGAAGCTGTTGGCAGCCATGCTTTGAGAACCTTCTCTTATCCCGCTTCTCATTCAGACCAAGTGCAGAACTGCTAGGAATGGGCGAATGAGTGATGTTTGAGATCACTAGGATTCTTGGACATTGACGTGTTGCTCGTTTCCTGCCCGATTCCTGTTCGCGTTTGCAATTGCTGTTCATTCTGTGTGAATGGTAAACATGGAAATTGAGTAGCAATCGAATGGGAGATTTACTCAAGTTTGTGCAACTGCCCTCCATAGGATAAAGCAGGTCTGGTTCAGTCTACAGAGGAAATTTGCGCTCGTTAGGAAATGTGCCCAACTGGGAATTGGAAACGAGATGAACGCAAGCACGTATTTGAGAAATTACAAAAATTTTCGGCTTGTGCTTGCTGAGTACCACACAGGCAATGTTGTTCAGGCTGAGAATTTCTGTTCTTACCGGACCATTCAAGACGTATTTTTTGCTGTGATGGTTAGTGATCCCTGATGTTATAGATTATAGTAGAGCTGTGCAAAGTGGCCTCTCAAAATTCTCCACCCTGTTTGTGGGTAGGGAAATTGGAGGGACAATTTCACCGAATTTCTCCCGGGGGAGGAGAAATTCTCCAGCAGTTTCTCACAGGCAGGCATCACCATTGACAAGGATCGTAGAACAGCTTCTTTCTTTCTTTTTTTGTAAGTGTTTTTTTTGGGGGGGGTTGCACTGCTAAGTGGCTACAACATCAACTGTGTTGGCAGCCTGGCCCCCATTTTGCATCCTCCACAGTGACCCATATACCCAGCATCACTCCAGGGCATTGAGGGGAGGGAATGCAGTCACCACAAAAAATAATGGTGAAGAAAATGTGGCGAAAATTCAGGAAAGTGTCCTTTGATTTCTAGGAGGTAAAGGACACTTCCTGAATTTTTGCCACATTTTCTTCACCATTATTTTTGTGTGTCCCCCATGAAAAAGGCCTCCATTTTTCTGCCTCATTCTCAGGGCGTTTTTAAATTTGTTTTGAATGTGAGTTGGTGGTGCTTTTGACCTTACCTAATCACTGTAAGGTGGCTGAGGTTACTGTCTATATTTTTCTTTCTATTGTACTTCTCACCATTGCTCTACAGCAGTGGTTCCCAAAGTGGGCGGTACTGATCCCTTGGGGGCGGTGGGATTGCATAGGGGGGGCGTTAAGAGGCAAGGGAGCGGCAGGGGGGCGCTAAGAGGCAAAGGGGGCGCTCGAGGTGGTCTTTTCCGAGAAGAAGGTCTTAAAACCCAGGGACATTTTTATGGGAGAAGGTAGTTTGGTCCCAAGCCATATAGGGGAAGAATCCACACATGTATTAATACCGTTTAAGAAGAGTCCTTTTAACGGTGAGTTGAAATGTTTCAAAAGCACCAAAACGCTAATGAAGAGACCCTGCTTGGTGTGCCCTGCCACGTTGGCTGCAAAACAGAGGCGTTCGCTCTCTTTTCCCTCCCTTGGCAAGCCTGTGGCGAGTGCCTCCCATTTAAAGGGGCCATGCGCAGTGCGGCCCCTTTTTCATTCTCAGCTCCTTAGCTTAGCTCCTGCACCCATCTGCCACTGCCGCTGCTCAGCCCAGGCACCCAGACCAGCAGGATCCAAAGGAGCACAGTCCCTTTAAATGGGAAGCACCCGCCCCAGGCTTGGTGAGGGAGGGAGGGAGGGAGGGAGGGAAAAGATGTAATTGGATTTTGAATAAATATTCAATAAATTGTTACTGTTTTGAATTTTATTATTATTATTATCTTCCTTAGTGGGGCGTTGAAAACCACTATTCTGAATAATGATTTTTATAGGGTAGGGTAGGGGGCACTGGGCATGAGTTTGTGGAACCAAGGGGGCGGTTACCTGAAAAAGTTTGGGAACAACTGGTATCCAGTCTCCCAGCTGCCTGCACTTCCTGATCTGAAAAGGCCTAAAGGGAAGAATAAATTTATGATAACTTCCCCTGGTCAGGAAGTGCAGGAAACCAAGGAGGCCACAAGCTGTCAGAGAGATAATTGTACAATGAAAGACAAGGACACTCTCACACACACTTCTCAACCATCTCATCAGTAAGGTAAGCCCAAGAACCCTGAACCAGACCCATGATAATTTCTTTGAAATTTCTTCTCCTTTGAATTTCTTTTCAAAAGCAATTTTCTTTTCTGGCAAATTGAATGAGAATGGTTGAAATTCCCATGGGAGAAATTTTCTGCACAGCACTAGATTATTATAGTTCTTAGCACATTTTCTATATCAGGTTTGATGGGGTTGTGCACCCATTTAGTCTCTAGGCAATTATGTTTTTTCGCTAGCTTCCCATTATACACAGAACACTATTTCATAAAAAAAAACATGAGCCTATGAATCTTTGAGGTGGGTGAGTGCCTGTTATTTCCCTCCTCGCCTGCCCCACCATGATCTATGATAGGGGCTAATAAACTGTGGTGTGAAACTGATATCAAAGTAGAGAAATCAAGCCTCGTAGGAGAGGAAAGGGAGTAGGGTGACAATTGGTGAAAGATAGTTAGGATCTGATGATCAGAATGTACTTGTAATGAGGGTGATATAATGTGGGAAATGGGTTTTCTTTAGATTGGAAATGCTCCCCTCCCCTCGTCCATTGGGACAAAACAATGAAACAAAAAGGAGGCCTGTATTTATTTCTCTAGTTAGCTCACTGGGCTGAAGTTCTCCTTGACTGCACCCATTGCCCAAGTTCTCCCAAGGAAGACTTAGGCAATGGGTGTAGTATCGTAGAATCATAGAATAGCAGAGTTGAAAGGGGTCTACAAGGCCATCGAGTCCAACCCCCTGCTCAATGCAGGAATCCACCCTAAAGCATCCCTGACAGATAATAGATAATAGTTCATGAAAGAGTTTATAACAATTTCAACTATGAATGACATGGATATACTATCAGATTTTAAAAGCCTTGAAATAATAATAATAATAATAATAATAATAATAATAATAATAATAATAATAATAATGAGAGGGCCTTCTCGGTGGTGGTGCCCGAATTTTGGAATGATCTCCCCAACAAGTCCTGCCTGGAGCTTACACGACTATCTTTTAGACAACAGGTCAAGACTTTTCTCTTTTCCCAGGCATTTAGCAGCATGTGCTGAGTTTTAATCGACCCTGGATCTGTATTTTAGGTTTGGCTGATAGCTCAAAGTTGGTTTTAGATGTATGTTGTCTTTGGGCATGCAGGCTCTCTGCTGTATGTTTTTATGGTTTTAAATTGTGTATATCGTTTTTGAGGGCTTAATCTTTTGTAAACTGCCCAGAGAGCTTTGGCGATGGAGCAGTATAGAAATATAATTTGTTGTTGTTGTTGTTGTTGTTGTTGTTGTTATATATATTCCTTTTACCACCTTTCAAGAACAAAAGACTTCCCAAGGCTGAATAGACATTTGGGATACTATTTGAATGTCTTGCTGAATGATTCAGCCTCGCAGTCCTGCTGAGTAAGTTTAAAATGACTAAAAAATAAATAAATCATACCTTGGTTCTGTTGACTGTGTTTGGCCCTGCCCATAGATGGAATGCTGTCCCACCCGACACATTTCTTAGATTGGAATTTGGCCCTTGGACTAAAGAGGGTTAACCACCCCAGTATTCAACAATGTGGAATAATGGCTCTACTTTCAACTCTGTCTGCAGATGTAGTGAGGCTATATGCTCTTTGGCAAGAATTTAAATACAGCAAAAGGGGGGGGGAATTGAGCCCCTGAATCTTAGGAACAAACCCCATACAACAAGGAAGTCAAACTTCAGAGGCTTCCTACAGGTAGGATAAGCTAGTTGTGAGGGGGGAATTGAGGGGAAATCTGAAGTTTCTCTTTATTTGTGGGGTCAGGATTTCAGTCAGTCTCCTTTGGCTTTGGAAAAGATGGCAAATCTATGTGAAAGCTGACAGTAGTATCAAAAGTTTATTTTCCCTCTCCAAATATATGGTAGCCCATCACTGGTTCCTCTCTATTCGGCCCTGGTTAGGCCTCATCTAGAGTATTGCCTCCAGTTCTGGGCTCCACAATTCAAGAAGGATGCAGACAAGCTGGAGTGTGTTCAGAGGAGGGCAACCAGGATGATCAAGGGTCTGGAAACAAAGCCCTGTGAAGAGAGACTGAAAGAACTGGGCATGTTTAGCCTGGAGAATCATAGAATCATAGAATAGCAGAGTTGGAAGGGGCCTACAAGGCCATCAAGTCCAACCCCCTGCTCAATGCAGGAATCCACCCTAAAGCATCCCTGACAGATGGTTGTCCAGCTGCCTCTTGAATGCCTCTAGTGTGGGAGAGCCCACAACCTCCCTAGGTAACTGATTCCACCGTCGCACTGCTCTAACAGTTAGGAAGTTTTTCCTGATGTCCATCCGGAATCTGGCTTCCTTTAACTTGAAGAGAAGAGAAGATTGAGGGGAGACATGATGGCATTCTTCAAATACTTAAAAGGTTGTCACACAGAGGAGGGCTGGGATCTCTTCTCGACCATCTCAGAGTGCAGGACACGGAACAATGGGCTCAAGTTACAGGAAGCCAGATTCCGGGTGGACATCAGGAAAAACTTCCTGACTGTTAGAGCAGTACGACAACGGAATCAGTTACCTAGGGAGGTTGTGGGCTCTCCCACACTAGAGGCATTCAAGAGACAGCTGGACGACCATCTGTCAGGGATGCTTTAGGGTGGATTCCTGCATTGAGCAGGGGGTTAGACTCGATGGCCTTGTAGGTCCCTTCCAACTCTGCTATTCTATGATTCTATGAAACATGACTGGGTCAGATAAGTGGCCAGGTGTCAGGGATGCTTAAGGGTGGATTCCAAGATGGCCTTATAGGCCCCTTCCAACTTTACTATTCTATGATTCTATGACAGATGAGCTGACTGATAAAGCATTGTTTCAAAAGCTAATCTGCGGGGAATAATTTATATAAACGTTCTCGTTTTTAGAGCTGAGTTGAAATTTCTCAGAAGACAGGCTGCTGTTCTGAGATTTCCCCCCCCCCCTTCCTCAGAAGACAAAGGCCACTTTGCAGAATTTGCTCCATTGTCTTGGACTGGCCACCTTCCCCTCAACATGCACAGACAGACTATACCCCATAACAATGCTAAGCCTGGGAGACTGGAGGAAGCAAAATGGTGGTTTGGCTTCCAGCGTTAACAGCAAAAACTAACGAATATTCAGAGAATAGAAAGAGGCTGTACTATTTCCGTTGCTAAGGGTAGAGCCCCGCCCTCAAGAAACTGTTGAAGAATTTCCCCTCCCTACGGAGAAAAAAATGGGTGAAATGCCACCCCCTTTTTCTGGTCACAAATAGGGTGGCTAATTTTAAGAGGACATCTGCACACACCTTTAGAAATCAATATGACAAATCTCCCTCCTCCCAAATCTGGGAATTTATTATTAGTTTTCCAAGACACGATACTGATGTGACCATAGAAGCCATAATTCTTTGAATTCTTCTTCCATGCAATAGTTGTATACCAAACAACCTTGTTCCCTTTGGACACACAGGAAAGTGTCTTATACTAGGTCAAACTATTTGTCCATCTTGCACAGTTATTGTTGACCCTGAATGACATCTGCTCTCCAAAGTCTCTGGCAGAGACCTTTCCCACCACTTGCTTCCTGATCCTTCCTGAACTGGTATTCCTTGGCCCCTTAAACTGATCGCAGTCCTTAAGGTGCCCCACAAAGTTTCTCCTCTCATTGACATCATTGAAATCCCAGCAAAACAGACAAATTCCAGTTCTCGCACAGAAAGCTAGAGCGTTGAAATGTTCATGAACGTTCTGTGGCATCACACCAGTTCTACCACTCTGTGCGGGCTCCAGTTTGGGCACTGAAAACAAATTGCGGGCTGGATCATGTGTGCAGAGGTAGCTTTTGCTCTGCAATTCTATGGCCATAGCTAGACCAAAGGTTTATCCCTGGATCGTCCAGGGGTCAAACCTGTTCATCTAGGTGACACACAAGGGATCCAGTGCTCAGGCAGGGGCAAACCCTGGATTATTATTATTATTTATTTATTTATTTATATAGCACCATGATCCCAGGATAAACCTTAGGTCTAGCTGTGGCCTATGTCTGCATTCTTGAGCCACTATTTAACACCTGCTCCTGAAGGAGCACCTTCTCTGATACGTTCCTGCCCGATGGCAAAGATTGTCTTTGGAGGTGTGATCGGTGGCTGCCGTGGAAAGATCTTTCTCGGTAGTGCCTCTCCCCGCCCATCTGTGGAATGCCCTTCTCATGGAGATCTGCCTGACATCTTCAT
The DNA here is from genome assembly GCF_023053635.1 of Elgaria multicarinata webbii. Lineage (NCBI taxonomy): Eukaryota > Metazoa > Chordata > Lepidosauria > Squamata > Anguidae > Elgaria > Elgaria multicarinata. The sequence goes on along the minus strand of NC_086179.1, from coordinate 15,036,138 downwards.
TGTATATGTTTAGATGTCAAATTAAAACCGTCGTCTTCCAGCACGCATTTATTATTTTCTCTTTTGCGCTGATTATTTTACTGCTGGTTCCTTAGCGTTTTGACGTTTAATTGTATTATTTTGGCACTTGCATTGTTGCATTATTGTTTGTTTGGTTTTGGTTATTTTGTTGTTGCTTGGTTTTATGATTGTAAACCACCCTGAGAGCATTTGCCAACTGGGCAGCGTGCAAAAATAAATAGCAGATCCCATAAGGCCGCCACAGCTATATTGACTCTCTGGGTTCAGAAACAATTCACCCCTGAGTAACATTTACTAAGGAATAGCTGCAGGAGCAGGCTGTGTCTGTCATGTCTTATTTCTGGGCTTCCCATAGTCGACTGGTTGGCTACTCTAGGAAACAGGAGGCTGCTTTAGATAAGCCTTTGGTCTTATCCCACAGCGCTCATATTTTCTTAAGACCGTGAGTTTCACCACCATCAGCCTGCCTTCCCAAGAGATCCAAAGCATAGCCTTTCCCAGAGATCTTCAAAGCCCGGGTGCTGAGGGAAAGGGAACAATCAAAATTATTGACAGAAGGAAAACATGGGATGTGTGGACTCAAAAAAAGGTACACATGCTAATTATATAAATATATATGGAGGGAATTTGGCAAATAGACCAGAATTATTTCCAGGGGCAGGGAGGAAACGGGTTATCAGATGTTGATCACACAACTCAGAAAAGAAGTAATCTTCTTTGAACAAACATGACAGAAAGAGATTCTTAGGAGATGATAAATGATTGTGGTTGGAAACCACCACGTGAAGTCATTATAACTATGGTCAGAAACACTGTGGAAGTTGTTATGTTACTCATCACCAGAGGTGGGAGGGAGTAGGTGAGCGAGTGTGTAAAAAATGGCCAGATGACTTCCTTCTTCCGTTGTCATGGTTCGTAGACCTGTAGAGCAGGGAAGGGCAGAAGGTTGATCTCCTGATGTTTTGGACTTCAGCTCTCAGAAACCCCTGCCAACACGGCCAATAGTCTGGAATGCCTGAGGCCTTAGCTAGACCTAAGGATGATCCCAGGCAAATGGAGGGGGTTGTCCCTGCCTGCTCCAGGGATCCCCTGTGTGTCATTTGGATGCACAGGGATGATTCCGGGATGATCCCGGGATATAGGGCTGGTCTAGACATGGCCGGAGATGAAACCCAAAACATTTGGAGCTCTACTTTCTTCCCACTCCTGTTGTGGAGTTATCTGTACAGGGCCTCTGTACAGAAAGATATATTTGATTCCGCCTGATGCAATTTCTCCTTTCACAAACAGTATTGTAAAATCAGTATGTGGTTTCTTAACTCGATGATGAATCAATGTTGTTGATACTGCCAAGAAAGAAAAAAAGATTGTTTTAAGGTGGATTTTATTACAAGAAAAAATACAGTTCTTCCTTACCTGCCTTTTAGTTTGTTCATTCATTAATTTATTCATTTGTTTGTTTGTGTTAAGACGACATCATATTAATTACGAGGCATGCAGTAACTCAGTTGCAATACGTTGTTAGTTATATATCAGAATTTGCAACTTTTTGATGGCAAGACCTTTTAGGAAAGCTGTATGAGACAGACAGCTAGTTTGTATTTTCGAATGCTGTGGCACATTTTGTTGGGTTCCAAGTGTTTTATTAATAGTCTCAAGTGTGTGTGTGTGTGTGTGTGTGTGTGTGTGTGTGTGTTTATAAAATATTCAGGTTTGTGTGTTTCTTTTTGTATTTTCTTTTCTCAGGTAATTATATCATTTTTAGAGCGCATTCTAAAACAGGAGCGGGTAGCATTTCCCCCCCTTTAAGGGCACAATCCTATGCATACTTAGATGGGGGGGGGGAAGCCTACAACTCCCAGCGTGCCCCAATCATTTGTAGGATTTTTTTCAGTCTAAACTTGGATAGGATTGCATCCTAAATCTCTTGAGCACTTCCATTCAGGAGAGCAGTTCTTACATACTAGACTTCCACTCTAAACAGAATCAGTATCCCTAATAGAACAGAAACATAGCGCTGCAATGTACAGACAATTAACTGGTTAAATTAATCAAGGTGATGATGATGGTGATTAATCTTTATATACTATTAGTATTATAATTAATTAATTAATTAATTAACATTTATATACTGCTTTATTTGTTAAAAACAACAACAACCATCAACATTATTTCTGATTTACTAAAAAGATTACTGTCAGTTAATCGGGCAGCAGATTGCTCCATTTAAATATATTATTTATTTATTTATTTATTTATTTATATAGCACCATCAATGTACATGGTGCTGTACAGATTACACAGTAAATAGCAAGACCCTGCCGCATAGGCTTACAATCTATATAATAGGGGGGGAAAACAACTGTAGTTGACAAGTATTGCCCTTAAAAAGAGGCATCACTTCCTGCATAGAAGAAGCCGAAATGCCTCTTCTAAGGTGAAGGGCATGGTTCGACGGGGTAATATCCCGGGGATCGATTTTTTCTCGCTTTTTCCGCGGTCCCAGGATAATCCCGAGATCATCCCGAGACGTGTGGGCAGCCATCCCGATATAGCCCTAACTCCTCATGAGTAAACACAAGGAGCCGAGAACCGGGCACAGGGCACAGAGCTCTGCATGCGCTCCGTACCCATTGGGGGTTGGGGGAAGTAGATTCGGGGCTTTTTTAAAACAACACCACCACCTACCTTTGGGTGCAACGGGCTTAATCCCAGCTGAGTGGGTATAGGATTGTATAGTCTCAATCAATAAACAGAGGCATAGGAAAACTTACAGATACACACACACACACTATTCCTATGATTTAAATTTTAAAATATAATCTGGTTTCTATGACAAATATGGGTGCTGGTGGATGAGGTTGGTGAAAGGAAAAAGACAGGACAGTTGAAATGAGCTGTGAAAGAGGGACTTTTTCTACTACACCATTAAGAAAATTGTTGCTCCCTCTGATGCTGAAGATTTCTTCTTTTTTAGAAGTTTCATCTGAAAAGGAGCGGGACATTTGGATCTGACCCCCACCCTGTTATTTCCATGTTTATGTGCGTGAGTTTTACACATGTTCCCTTTCAAAGGAAAGCATTAGTGGACAGCTGTAATTAACATTCTGCCGTCCCACTGCTGTGCCAATTTTTGTCGTCCTCTTAAACAGAAATTAAAATGTCATACTGAAACTACTGTAGTGTTGACGGGAATACAGGGAAGCATTTAATGAATACAACCATCCACCTAATACTCACCCATTTTTGGGAAACTCCAGCCTCTGCATTTAGGTACAACCACTAGTCTCATGACAGCAAATGATGTCTCATATCTATCTTGCCTTCAACATAATGAAACAACTCTGAAAACACCTTTTATAGGAGAGCTAGCCACTGAAAGGCGAGTGTGATGGAGCAATGACCTGCTGGAACAGTCTTAGGGTTCACTTTATTTTATTAATTTTATTTATTTATTACATTTATATTCCGCCCCCCATAGCTGAAGCTCTCTGGGCGGTTTACAAAACAACAACCAGAGTTCATCATCTAGTATGCATCCTGCATCCTTTACTTATGTTGTGTGGGAGAGGGACTTCCAGGTCACTCTCTACAGCTTGGGTGCACAACTTGTGGCCCTCCAGATGTTTTGACCTACAACTCCCATCATTCCTCACCATTGGCTATACTGGCCTTAGCTGATAGGAGTCAAAGGGCCACAAGTTGCCCACCCCTGCTCTAGAGCAGCCTGCCCCGACCAGTGCCCTCAGGTTGTTTTGGACTACATATCCCATCAACACTGATGGGTGGGGATGATGAGAGTTGTAGTCAACACCTCTGGAAGGCACCAGGTTGGGAAGGGATGGACTAGATCTTGCTTAAAATCATAGTGGTCTGTGCCCCTTTCTGAACACTACGTGCTTGTATCTCCCCATGGTGGGTCCACCCTACAACAATCACGTGTTGTATTCCAGGTTGCAGCCTGGGAGTCACTCCCGCTGAACTTAATGGGACTTAATTCCGAGTAGAGATGCATAGGATTTCACCACGTGCTGCATGCATACAAATGACACCGGCTGAAATTCCCTTTTCTATGCAACTGTTAAAGTTACAGGAGCCCTGTCCTCCTTTCCATAGGGTCGCCCTAAGCAACTTTGCTTTTCCTCCCTTCCCTTCTGTCTTCCTACATCAGAATTTACTGCTGAAGCCATTCCACACACACTTCCCTGTCTCTCCCTGCCCTCAGATAACGCCATTAAGGCAGCATATTTTTCTCTTTCTTTTCTTTTTTCAAAACTGCGTATGTCTTACACATAAGTGGTTGTGAAAGCAATGCTTCTGTGGAAAAACTCTGGAGCAGCAGTAAACTTTTATTAATTGAACGGAGCCCTTAAGAAGTAGCTGGAAAGATTTCCAACGCGCAAACAGAACTGGCGGGTTGCACTTATTTATACTTTTCTGTTACAACTCCTTTTTTTAAAAAAGAAACAAGATGTAGAGAGGAGAAAAAATGAAGAGTTTACACCAAGGCAGAATTGTAAAATAATCAAAGAACTGTTTTGTTTTGTATGCAAGGATTTGGGTTTTGGGGCTGTCCTAGGACATATTCAGATGCCTAAGGCAGAAAATTCTAAATAGAAGTCCTTCAGCTATTTAATATTGGGCTCAATCCACCACAAAGATCTGCTTGAGTTCATTTTAACAAATTTCTATCCTGCTTTTTGGGGTATTGACCTTCCCGCAATGGCTTACAAACCAATTGGTAAAACAACAGTATAATAAAATAGGAAAGGAAAGGAAAGGAACCTCTTGTGCAAGCACTGAGTCATTACTGACTCTTGGAGAGGGACGCCAGCTTTCGCTGACGTTTTCTTGGCAGGCCTTATAGCGGGGTGGTTTGCCGTTGCCTTCCCCGGCCGGTATTCCCTTTCCCCCAGCTAACTGGGTACTCATTTTACCGACCTCGGGAGGATGGAAGGCTGAGTCGACCCAAGCAGGCTGCCTGAAACCAGCTTCCGCTGGGATCGAACTCAGGCCATGGGGATCGAACTCAGTTTCAGCTGCAGAAACTGCTGCTTTACCGCTCAGAACGACCATATAGATTAACATTAAAATAACAGCAGCAGATGAAACCATTATTAAAACACGGTACGTCCAAATCACCCCAGAGTAGAGATAGATGAACCACCCCTTGCCTGCCCCATGCTCCCAACCCCGGCCAGTTACCCAACCCCAGCAACGGGCACGAACCGCCGGGCAGCCCGAGTTCAGCAAGCACTGGAGTCCACGGACAGCTGTCCGAGCCCAGCGACTTCTCACTGGGCTTCGAGCCCCAACCTGTGCCATCTCTACCCCCCCCCCCCCAGAGCAGCCTGGAATAAAAAGAGCTTTTAAGGGCTCCTCTAAGATCCAGCAAGAAGTGAGCCATTCACATCTGGAGAGGTGGGTGGTATTTGCACAGATCTGGATTCGCCAAAGACAAGAACCTGTCCCTGGTATTTCACAACCTAATATTTCACACCAGTGGACTATTATGGGCATGTCTAGACAGGGCGATATCCCAGGGATCATCCTGGGATCGTGCCTGTGCGTCCACATGATGCACAGGGGATCCCGGGAGCAGGGAGGGATGATCCCTCCCTTTCCCCAGGATATCGCCCTACCCTTTAATCCTGACTTTTCCTGTGGTCTCAGGATGATCCGAAGACCGCAGGATGTGTGGCCGGCCGACCCGCTTTGTCTCAGCTTCTTGTGAGTAACCACGAGGAGCCAGAAACCGGGCAGGGAGCTCCTGAGGGAGTGGATGGGGGGAACGGGAATATATATATATATATATATATATATATATATATATATATATTTAAAAAACACTGTACTTTTGCACAGGAGCACTCCTGGGCTCATTTATGCTGATCAAAAAACACAAAATGGCAGGCGCGACATCCTCCATCCTCCCGGGACGTCACACGCTGCGTGTAGACAAAGGGGGAGGATCTTGCGATCACCATATTGCGAGATGCTCCCCCCTCCCTCCTGGAAAGCTGGGAGGTCTAGACATGCCCGGTACCAATGGATCAGGGCAGAACAGTAGGCAATTGCTACAGGCAACATCCGAACAATTTAGATCTTCCTCTGCTTTTCCCATCCCTCGGAAGCCTGGAAGATAAGGACACTTGAGAGACCCAATAGACTCTGCTGTGCAGAATATTCCTTCAATCTTGGTTTCAGTTTGGCACAGTTTGACTTTGCCAAAAATTCTTGTCATTTCAGTTCCCTTCATTCCCCAGGCTGATGTTGGTTCTTGGTGCCCTTTTCCTTCTATGCCCTTACTGGCCTTGGTCTATTTAAATAAATAGGGTGCACCACCTTCAGGTGGTGATGAGGGGGTATTTACTGTGAGATCAGGTGGCCGGTGGGTGGTCTATCTATATTTCCTTTTTTCTTTTGCTTAAGATTAAGCCAAGACCAGCTCACAGCTGCGTCATGTGAATGAACACTTCAGATGCCTCCTAGAAATGTTGTTGTTTACTCTTCTTTTCCAGGTACATAGGAAAAAGAAATGGCTTCTCCCTTTTATGCTTGGTACCAGACATAAGGGAAGGGGACACCATCCTGGGCAGTCTTTGAATTACCAGATTGTCCAGTATGAAAGAAGGTCCCTGGCCATCCTAAGTCAGAGGAAATAGGGCCAGGGGATATAGGGAAGGATTAGGAAATAGAGGGGTTGAGATTTGCAAGAAGGAACGGCTTGGAGGAATGACCCTGAGAGGAGAATAGAAACTGGGAAAGAGAATTGGCAGAGAGGTGAGCTGCATGACGCCTGAAGGCACACCTTGATATGATGGAAGCAGTCAAATCTTGGGCTTCAGGCCCTAGGAATAAGCTGCTGTCATTTGGAAAGATACGTGCAGACAAGCTTGGGTTACCTCGTCCCGCCTGCTGTTCAGTTTATAAAGATACTGGCCTCATCTTCACCTGCAGCCCTTTTACAACAGAAGAGGGCTGCTTCCAAACGTTCCCCGTTTCTGTGATCGGCGCTCACGGGGCACACACGACCGATGTTTACCACAACGACAGGAGTGCCGTTGCAGGAGCATGTGTGCCCCATTGTGGTGCATGTGTTTTGGTAGAAGTGGGTGAGGCTAGGGAGATGAGTACAGGAAACAGGGTTGTTGTTTTCTATGACTCGTGAGGCCTGCACAGCACGCAGCAATACATGGGGTGGATATTAACTCTGTTGAATATGCGCTCTTGCGCAGAGATAGGTTCGTATTAAAGAAAACACAAGCATACTCAGGGGTAGAACACGCCGATACCCATGCACACACCCCTCACAGCTGATTGGCTGTTCCCTGAGCCCAGAACTTGCGGTGAACAGCAATGACCTTGCAAAGGGGGGGGCACACGGCTAACGTTCTTTGGAATGGACATGGGAGAGCCGGAAAAAATGCGACAAAAGCAGTCAGGGATATTCCAGGAAAACTGAAAGGTAGAGACAAGATCACTGCGGGAGCAGGTGAACGTCATGTGCCTCCTTAGTGACAACCGCGATAAGATCCTGCAATAAACGTCTGGTATGGACTCCCTCGTAATGTAACAGTTTGTTTGGTACCTATCCGATCTCCTTGCTCCTTTGTGGGAGGCCCAAACTTTGGGGCTTTAAGAAGAAGGCAGATACCTACTTCCGTCCAGAAGCCTCGCGAAAACACCACGTGTGTTAAGCCTCCTTTGAGCTTTTTAGGGAAGAAAAGCACAGTTTAGAGGTTTGCTGCGACACTGCTAAGGCTTTGGCTTAGAGCTCTGCAGTTTTTAGAAGAATTATTTTAGAACCTTGAGCCATAAAAAAAGTGATCCCTTTTGCTCTTCTTCTGACCAAAAAACTAGGTTTTGAGGGATGAGGTGGTGTGGGAGAAGGAAGGGGGAGGGGGAAGATTTTCTCTCTGGTTTTTTTTTTTTTTAAATGCCTGCTGACATCAACAAAATCTCCAAATGGTCTTTCAGGGCTTTGCAGAGAGACAGGAGCCTTTTATTCCAGTTCTCCCATGGGCACCATTTGTTTGTATTCCCAGAAGTGGTCTAAAACGTTTTCTAGCAGTACCGGCAGCAGACTGGTGACCTTGCATCCTTAGTCAGCAACTAGCTTTTCTGGGTGGCCGCTTTCACAAGGGAGGAAGGCACCATTTAAGTCCATAGTCCCACACCTCCTCTCTGAAGAACGGCCTGATGCAAGCACCTATGAGGCACAGCAGCTGTGCTCATCCACACTCTTCCCCTGAGCATTCGGCATTGCAATTCAAGAGTCGTGTTCAAGGGGCCACTTTGGGGCCCAAGGACAGCCGCTGGCGCACCTCTACCTTATGTATACATGTGCCTTTTAGAAAGACTGCTTATTAGCGAAGGCACACATCTGTTTGTTTTCATTATTGTTATTCTAATTCATGCACAAAAAAAAAAAACCTGTACAGATTCAATGGAGCTCTCCAGAATCTAATTACGAAGAAACCAGATGTCTTTTTGACAGCTAAAAAGCCCCCAAAGTGCACATCATCGCATATGCTATAGTGAATTATAAAGAACCTGGAAGCCCTGTACTGAGTCAGATTCTTTCCTCCTCCTCCTCCCCACCCCCAGTTTCCCAAAGCTGCTTACTACATATCCTCCCCTTAAGATGGGAAATTCTTCCACTTTACAAGTGAACACAAGAACATAAGAAGATCCCTGCTGGATCAGACCAAAGGTCCGTCTAGTCCAGCACTCCGGTCACACAGTGGCCAACCAGCTGTCAACCACGGACCAACAAAGCAGGACATGGTGCAACAGCACCCTCCCACCCATGTTCCCCAGCAACTGGTGCATACAGGCTTACTGCCTCAGATACTGGAGGTAGCACATACCCATCAGGGCTAGTGGCCATTGATAGCCTTCTCCTCCAGGAATTTATCCAACCCCCTTTTAAAGCCATCCAAATTGGTGGCCATCATTACATCTTGTGATAGTGAATTCCATAATTTAACTATGCGCTGTGTGAAGAAGTCCTTCCTTTTATTTGTCCAAAATCTCCCACCTGTTGCCTCACATTGCTCATCTCTGAAGTGGGAAGATGTGAATGTCAGGTGTGACAGTGTTTCAGGGTAGCTGCAGGAGGGAGGGGATCCTCTCCTCTGTGTGCCAGGCACCCTGCATTTTTACCAAGATGCACGATTTTGCCCGTCTAGGCATGGCTTTGGGGAGGGGGAAGGAAGGAGCCCGGACGCCCAATAGGAAGCAGCATGAAGGAGTTTTCGTGGTCTCCTCCCTTCCCTGGGACCACCCCCTTTTCAGCCTTTCCACACTCTTTCCGAGTGGGGAGAGGTAGACAATGTGGCAAGAACCACATCAACTACGAGGTGGGGAAAACAGTTTCTGGGAACCAAGGTCAGAGCACTGGCTCCAAGCTCGGTTCCCAGAAACTGAAAAATCTTATGGCTGTCTAGAGAGTATCTAGTGGCCATAGGATTTTGCCCTAAGGAGTGAAAAAAAGAGTGGATGTTTTCCATGTGTGGGGTGCTGTTTTCTAGAGATCCAAGGACTATTATTTATTCCAGATTAGCCGATCTGGAATTTTTTCGAAAGGTGATTTTGTTGAACAGAGCTGATATGTTGACAGTTTTATTACTGAAACTATCTATTATTGTTGAATGTATGACAGGATGAGGGCAATTTCTGTGATGGAATAATAGCATAGCAGTAACTTTGGGGGGGCATGAATTGGGTGCTGAATGCAGCTGCACACTTATTAAGTGTTGATTCAGAGGAATATAAAACATTCTACCCAGATCATCTATATGCAGTGTTTTCCTTTCCTTGGTGGAAAACGGGGCATCTCTTGGAAGCATTAATTTTCTTTTAGTTGCTATCGCTCAAAAAATTGAAGAAGTTTTAGAAGCAGCTGCAAACATGAAATATTGTAAAATGAATTACTGATGATTAACCATCTTAAATCTAAGGTTATGGTTTTTTTCCAGAAGAAGGTTAAAGCATAAATGGCAGATTAACAACCATCCCATTGAACAAGTTTCATCCTTTAGATACTTGGGTATAACATTCCATTCTTCTGGCTTATGGAGTTTGCAAACTAAAAATGCAATTGAGAATGCACAGAGAAGCATCAAGGCTCTCCTCTGCTTTTTCTATACGAAAGGAGGCCAATATATTCCCTCAGCCATTCAAGTTTTCAAGGCGAAGGCCATCTCCCAGATGTTGTATGGATCACAGTTGTGCGCATACAAAAATTTTGCCCCCTTTGAAGTCACTCAGACTAAATTTTTGCGTTCAGTTTTTGGGAGTCCCAAGTTGTGTTCCAAATGTAATTGTCCGTTTAGAGACAGGGCAAATTTCTATTGAGGCCCGTATATGGATCCTTAGGATTCATTACTGGCTGAAACTGATTTTCTCCCCAGTGGGCCTGGCCCCACTGACATTAATTGATACATTCAAGACAAAATTGAAAACTACGCTATATGAAAAACTGAGAGTTCTAGGCTTCTCACCAAATGCCCTAGTTGCTCTTGGTTATGAAAAAGCTAAAATGACAATTCAACAACGTATTTGGGATATAGAATTGCAAAATCATTTGAGTTTGGCTTCAAGGTATCCTGAATTTAGAGATAATGGGAGGATATTTGCTTATGCAAAATATCTGGTGGACTTGAATATTCCTAAATTCAGGAAAGCTTTCACTCTGGCCAGGTTTAACGTTCTACCTTCAGCCCTTTTGGATGGAAGGTTTGGAAATGTACCCTACCAAGAACGGGTATGTCCCTGTGAGATGGGTAAAGTGGAAACAGTAGGCCATGTTCTGCTGTATTGTTCCTTTTATCAAGATCTACGCCAAACATTTATAACCTCTATCTTGCAGCGAATTCCCAGTAGATCAGATGAATATTACATAAAACATCTTCTATCGGATCAGAATCTTCAGGTTACTCTAAAAGTGGTCAGTTTTTGTGCGGCTGCCATAAGCCGATGGAAATTAATGTTGAAGAATTTTATTGCACCTTAGGCTGAGACTGCCGCGTTTTATGGATTTTATGTATGTATTTTATTGTATATTGGGGTTTTTAATATTATTGTGATGATATTTTCTGTTGTGCTGGTCTATGACCGAAATAAACAAACTAGGACTATAGTATGACCCTGCCTAAATATAGAAGAGCCTTTACATTAGTGAGATTTGATGCTTTACCCTCTAAGCTCTTGGATGGAAGATTCCAGGGAATTCCAGTCCAAGATCGACTTTGTCCCTGCAATAATGGGGAAGTAGAAACAGTGGGCCATGTACTTCTACATTGCTCTTTCTATCAGGATTTATGCAGGGATTTTATTTTTCCCATTTTATATAATTATCCTGGTAGGACTGACAGTTTTTATATTTCTTTGCTTCTCTCCGATAAGATACCACATATTATGAATAAAGTGGCCAAATTCCATGCAATTGCTATAACTTGCCGTAAACTTTTAACCATTGATTGCAGCCTCTGATTGTGTGATACAATTTCTTAGCCTGAGACTGCCGCGTTTTATTTTATGTATGTATTTTATTGTATATTGGGATTTTTAATATTATTGTGATGATGTTTTCTGTTGTGCTGGTCTATGACTGAAATAAACAAACTAATATTGCTTTCATATTCATCATGATAATTCAAAATTTAATTTACTACAAACAAGAAAATACATGCCCATGTACAGTGTATAAAATATATCTTAAGCAGCTTCATAACAATGAAAATTAATAGTGTGCCAATGCTTCCCCCTCGCTCCCCGGCTCCATTATAAAAGGAGACCAATTTTTTAGAAACCCTTCTTTATGCTGTATCTCGACATCGTACCATTTTACATATCTTGGAGAATCATGCTATTTCCCTTCCATTCTCTACATGTGGGCATTCTTAGATTCCTCCAGATTTTTGCTCCTATTGTTTTGCTGTTGTTAAAATGTTAGGTGTAATGTAATTTTGATACAATTTCATTCTGATGGATAGCACTCTTCAAATACTTGAAAGGTTGTCACACAGAAGAGGGCCAGGATCTCTTCTCCATCCTCCCAGAGTGCAGGACACAGAATAATGGGCTAAAGTTACAGGAAGCCAGATTCCGGCTGGACATCAGGAAAAACTTCCTGACCATGAGAGCAGTACGACAATGGAACCAGTTACATAGGGAGATTGTGGGCTCTCCCACACTAGAGGCATTCGAGAGGCAGCTGGACAACCATCTGTCAGGGATGCTTTAAGGTGGATTCCTGCATTGAGCAAGGGGTTGGACTCGATGGTCATGTAGGACCCTTCCAACTCTACTATTCTATGTTTCTATAAAGATTAAATATTCAGCTTCTGTCACATTGGCTTTGCAAACAGCCGTGTGGTTGCCTCTGGCAAGTAAGAATTAACTTCCGGCAACCAAGCAAGGAAACTTCTGTATTCTGAAAGATACTCTTCTCTCTCTCCCTCCCCTCCTTTTAAGAACATGAGAAGTGCCCTGCTGGATCAGACCAAGGGTCCGTCTAGTCCAGCATTCTGTTCACACAGTGGCCAAGCAGCTGTCAACCAGGGACCCACAAGCAGAACACCCACAAGCAGCACCCTCCCACCCATGTTCCCCAGCAACTGGTGTATATAGGCTTACTGCCTCTGATTTTTTCATGCTACCCAGTATAGATGGGCTCATAACATTTTCCTTGGGTTAGTAACTTTTTTGGACTTCTTTGCAAGGCTGCCCTATTGTCTACTATTGATACCTGTGATTCCTATGACCAATTAGAACATCCTACATAGTTATGCACACTGCAGCCATACATTTTTTAATTACTTTCAGTCAACAACCAGTGCAAGGAACTGAGAATAAATTTTGGAAATGCAAACCCCCTAAATTCCATGTGTATCTTCAGTAAGGGCTAGGAAGGCGGTAGCTCTAGGGACAAATTATGTTTTTTGGGGGGGGGCACTAGGCCAGCAATAAATGTGGTAATGGGGAATGAAATGATTGGCATTTCTACGCTATGGGAGGGAGCAGGGGGGATCTTGCAATATGCTGATCGCGAGATCCTCCCCCTCAGTCCATATGGGCCGCACAATATCCCGGGCATCGTGCCTGTTGCGGTGGCCATTTTTTTAAAAAAGAGAGAAGGTAAAAAAAATTTAAAAGCCCCGACCCGCTCCCCACCCTATCCCCGATGGCCCTGAACTCTTCCCGTCCCGGCTCCTTCCCTCTGACGACCTCGGCTACTCGCGGGAAAGAGGGAAGAAGCCAGGATGGGCAGCCACACCACCCGCGGTGCTTGAGTTCGTCCCGGGACCGCGGGAAAAGCTGGGGAAGAAGGGCCTGCTGGTATCCCGGGGAAATGGAGGGATCATCCCTCCCTGCTTCCGGGATCCCCTGTGGGTCTTGTGGATGCACAGGGATAATCCCAGGACGATCCCCAGGATATCGACTGGTGTAGATATGCTCGATGACTTCACGGCATTTGCACTTCAGGGATAAACAAGGGAACGCTTCAGTTGGTGAATCAGGACTGAAATGGAAGGTGGTAGACGAGTTGGCTGTCTTCCTTCTTCTCAACTTATTTTTGTAGTGTATTTCCCGAGAATCCTTGATCAAGATGTGTATTAGTGGAACAGGATCTGGGGCACAGAATCCAGTATGCTAAAAATCTCAGCTGCTGCAGCTGGTTTTACGGCTCTTTAAACATCCTAGTCCAGCCTTCCTCAACCTGGCTGGGGCATTCTGGGAGTTGTAGTCCAACACATCTGGAGCGCCCCAGGTTGAGGAAGGCTGGACTAGTCCTCAGGACTGCAAAGATGAACTTGTAAGTCTGAGCAATACCTGGTGAAATCTGTACTACCGGTGGCATTCTGCAGTTCCAAAAGTGTGTGCCAAAGAGATTTGCTAGTGAGCTGTGAGAAATTAGACAAACTGTTTAATTGGAAAGGGTCTTGTGGGTGCAAAAGCAAGCAGTTTCTGCCAACAGCTGGCGATTCTGCTGTATGTCTTTGTCAGGGGTAGGTGGGATCATTTGATCACACCAGTGCAGAGGCAACAGAATTATCCACCCTCCAAGGAGAATTCCCATTGCATGTCTGCATGCATCACTGTTCTTTGCTTCCGTCCTTCCTTCCAATTCAGAAACATGCTCAGAAAAGTAATGTATGCTGAAATACAGGGGGAGAGCCAACACCAGCCAAGAAAGACTGCTTCTGTCACGGCGTATTCTTTCATACTCTAGAAGCAAACCATTTCAGTGTGCCTGCAAGTTTAATCCCTACCCTATGTTCATTGCTTTGGAATCTGTTTTAGATATTGAGCAGTATATAAATACTGTAAATAAATACATGTCTGGGGACTTGAGATACCACTTTCTCCCATACGTCTGATCCCCTGTGCTCTGCTCATCACCAGAGGCCTTGTTCTGCATGGTTCTACTCAGTGAGGCCAAAAAGACAAATGCTAGGAACAGGGCCTTAGTGGTAGCATCACCAACTTTGTGGAATTATTTATTTATTTATTTTTATGTTTTTGGGAAGAGAAGCTCACCAAGCCCAAATGCTTTTGGGTTTACGCAGCAAGCAACAACCTGGGTCTTTTGTAAAGTGTTTGAGCTAAGCTAAATTGCTGTACTGTTGCTCTTACTGTCTTGTAGTGTTTTTTTTAAACTCTTTGTCTTTGCCTGGCTGATTGTTGAGTCCTTGCCCACCTTTTAGTTGTTTTGATGTGTGTGTGTGGGTGTGTGTGTGTGGGTGTGTGCATTGTTCTGAACTTTGATTTTAATGGTGCAATATAATTTCAAAAAATAAAATCAACTATATAACCAAGATCCTTGTGATATAGGGCAGGATGCAAATGTCTTAATACACTTTTCACTGTCTAGCTCCTTCCTATCTCTCCTCTCTCATCTCACACTATTGCCCCGCTCGTGCTCTTCGCTCCTCTGATGCCATGTTTCTCGCCTGCCAAAGGGCCTCTACTTCCCTTGCTCGGCTCCGTCCATTTTCTTCTGCTGCCACTTACGCCTGGAACGCTCTTCCAGAACATTTGAGAACTACAACTTCAATCGCAGCTTTTAAAGCTCAACTAAAAACTTTTCTTTTTCCTAAAGCTTTTAAAACTTGATGTTGTGCAGACTTTCTACTGTTAGTTTTACCCTACCCTGTGCCTGCTTACCCTACCCTGTGCCTGTTTGCATTCTCTTCCCCTCCTTATTGTTTTACTATGATTTTATTAGATTGTAAGCCTATGCGGCAGAGTCTTGCTATTTACTGTTTTACTCTGTACAGCACCATGTACTTTGATGGTGCTATATAAATAAATAAATAATAATAATAATAATAATAATAATAATAAATAAATAAATAAATAAATATCTAAATTGTGCCTCCTCTCTCAGTGGTTTGGAAGATGCTGATGATGTTTTCAGGCCTGTAGAGGCACATAAATATGTTTTGTAGTTGAAGAAAATGCAGATCACGTCACCTCTCATAACCTCCTAGCTTTTCATCATTCTAGACGTAGAGTGTAGTGAACATTACACACCCGCATCTTAGTCGAACTATTTTCCTGCTGTTGAGATTTATGGCGATAACTTCTGAAAGTTAAACATTGCTGAATATCCCAGCGTAGTGGTGTTGCCAAAGAGTGACGTCCCCTGTTGAATGCGATGTGTTCCTTGCTTCATTTTATCGTCGTCAGACGCCCTAAGATTGTACGCTCTATAAAAAATGCGATAGTCATATCATTGGAAGAGAGGACCTGTTGGCCTCACTTCGCAGGAGAGGAGCCCACAACTATTAGGACATAACTAATGCTGCAATGCCTGGGGAAAAAGTATATCTTTCGCACCTAGAAGGAGAGAAGGCTTTATGTTAGCCAGTGGCACAGGAGTGGTCATCTGGGATCGCCTGACTTCTTAGGCCTAGGGGATTACGGGCTGTAGCATAAATTTCTGATCTTAAAAAGTATATAATTCCCTCCAGGGACCAGCAGTCCAGGCAGTTCAAAAAGCCAGTACCTGATAGGAGCATAAGAATCTACTTTATATTGAGTCCAGCCCATTGGCGTAGCTTAATGGTCTTCAACCCACAAAGTGAGTCACGAGAGCAGTCCAGATGGGTTGCAGCAAAGCTGTTGCCGCCGTGTTGGGCACAGAGAAAATTGTGAAAGTGGGTCCCGTGTTGCCTGTTGAGAGTCCAAGGTGGGTCTTGGGACCAGTGGAAGACCACTGGTCTAGCTAGTGCAGAATTCGCCAGCCAATTTGTTGACTGGGTCTAAGCAATGTGAACCATAAGCCCAGTCCTGGCTAGCCTGCTCTGGTTGTTTCTGGGTGTGATGTGAAGTGCTAGTTTCAACCTATAAAGCCCTACGTATCTTAGGACCCCAATACTTCATGAACCGCCTCTCCCCATACAAACCTACCCAGAACCTCTGCTCAGCTTCAGAAGCCCTTCTCTGTGTGCTGCCTCTGAGAGAGGTTCGGGGACTGTCCATTCGGCAACGGGCCTTTTCTGTGGTAGCCCCATGTTCATGGAACACTCTCCCCAAGGAAGTTCACCTAGGGCTGACACTGTCACCTTTTTGGTGCCAAGCCAAAGATATACTTTTTCCCCAGGCATTGCAGCATTAGTTATGTCCTAATAGTTGTGGGCTGCTTTTGTTACTAGTTTATTTCCATTTCAAATTAAGCTGTGAAAATCCTTGGAAAGTGTTAGACGGGCCCTGGAGGTTGACACCATCATGTAAAACACCCACAAACATCCATGAGTGGCCAATCACAAGTGTGCAATTAATCACTCGATTAGAGGAGCCCTCTGTCAACTCAACACATCCTCCCCTCCAAGTTTCTGGTCACCACACCTAAAAAAAAGATACTACAGAGCTTGGGGGGCGGGGAGGGGAATGTGCAAAAAAGGGCAACTAAAATTATCAAAGGGCTGGAGCATCTCTCCTATGAGGGACGATGACAACAGCTGGGATTGTTTGGCTTGGAAAAAAGAAGGCGAAGGAGAGACATGATAGAGTTGGACAAAACAATGCATGGTGTAGAGAATGTGGATAGGGAGGCTTTTTTCTCCCTCTTCCAACGAAGTCATCCCATAAAGCTGATTGGTGGGAGATTCAGAGAAGATAAAAGGAAGGACTTCTTCACGTAGCGCATAGTTAAACTATGGAATTCCCTGCCACAAGATGTAGTGATGGCCACCAATTTGGATGGCTTTAAAAGGGGGTTGGATAAATTCCTGGAGGAGAAGGCTGTCAATGGCTGCTAGCCCTGATGGCTATGTGCTACCTCCTGTATCCAAGGCAGTAAGTCTTTGTGCACCAGTTGCTGGGAAACATGGGTGGGAGGGTTCCGTTGCACTATGTCCTGCTTTGTGGGTCCCTGGCTGACAGCTGGTTGGCCACTGTGTGAACAGAGTGCTGGACTGGATGCATCCCCGGTCTGATCCAACAGGGATCTTTTTATGTTCTTTCCTCCTCTCTGCTGTTGGCACAGTTGCTTGGTCTGTACAAGTTTGCTGAAGGATGGGGGCCCTGGTTAGCGAAAAGGCTTGTCTTTCAATGGGACTAAGCAGGATTCTTTGGCCTTCTTCAATTCTTCTCCGTTCAGTTCTTCCACCTCCCAGATTCTCCACACACCAAGCCTGACCACAGTTGCATCACACTCTGGGACACGCTGCACAAGAGTTAATGAGAGCTAATGTTCTCAAGTTGACATGATTCAGTCAGCCATGGCAAAATAAAATTGAAACACCACTGCCAATCCAACACGAGGGGGAAATTCCGTCTTGCCTCCAAATAAGATGCTTCAAACTCTGAGCATGTGCAGAATGCATCTGCCAATTATCCATTCCCACGGAAACTCAACATCCGGTCTGAGCCTTTAGATTTTGTGCATTCAAGCACCACAGGTTAGAAGTTAGAGAAAAGAATTGTGTGGGGGTGGGTTTTTTTAAAACCTAATTAAACTTCTGGCTAAAATGACCACAAAAATGAAGAATTCAGAGCTTTGCTTCGTTTCTTCCCGTAATTCTGTTAGCCGCAGTTAAATATTAAGATTCTCATGGCACTCCAGATGACCTTTGGAGTGCAGAGTCCTCGGAGACTTTTTATTCTTTACCTTGCCTTCTGTGTAATCTTAAATTACCAAAGCCCCCTATCGCTTTCCCCTTCCTGTCTCTCACCTGGTGGCCCTTCCAAGCACTAAGATGAAAGCAAAGTCTTGCAGCTTTCCGGGGAGCCCGAAAACTAAAATATTGACGTAAAGATTTTTCCTACAGCTGAGGAGACAGATTATTACCCCGGGAGGTCACAGGTCCCCCACTGCCTGTCAGGGTTGAACCCTGTCTTAGAAGCATCCGTTCCCAAAGTACGGCTGTTTTCCCGTAACCAGTTGTTACAGGAAGGCCGGATCATAGCGCTGGGAACTCGAACTGGCAAATGTAGTTTTGATAATCACCTGTCAGTTCCCCTTTCGGGAGAGACAGAAGAAGGAGAGAATGATTATGTTTGCCTTGTCTGTTTGTTTGTTTCTGGAGTAAATGTTACGTGTTAGATTACCGCCGCGTTTAATTTACGATCAAATGCTTTATCGTTTAGCCACTGATCAAAAGAGGAATGTGCGAATGCCCATGCAAATTGGGGTCAGGCCACTGGGCCATGTTCAGTCACTCAGATTATTACGAACGGGGCAGTGAAATACGGCCATTCAGTTGATCTTGTAAACATGCACATTTTTGTTTGCTCTGCAAGGAGCAAAATATGCAGCAGGCTGTCGTTTATAGAGTATTCGTCACACACCAAGGGGGAGTGTCTGTCTGGCCCAGTTCCTGTCAAGTTGGAGGAACAGGACTGGATAAAGGAGCACCCAAGGAATGGCGAGGCAGGAGTGAGCCCTAGGGGAAGGTGAGCCATAGGGGAAGGTTGTCATAGCAAATGCAGCAGTCCTCTTTTTGTTGCTCACACTGATGAGCAGGCCCAAGCTAGAAGGTATTACATCGGGTGTTGATCAGTACCACATGACTCCCTCTGGCCTATTACTGTTCAGAGGCTTCCTTATTGGTTTCCTTGCAACTTCCATCTTTGGCCATAGCTTGGGGACATATGGGCTGAATCCCCAGGCCATAAACCTCCTGTCCCAAATTTGTTGCACTGTGAGTTTAAATTTAAATCGGGAGGAAGTAGGAGACTTGGAACCATATGCCGCAAGGGAAGGGAAGAATACTTGAGAGGTTTAGATAACTCTCACCCACGTGTTGACAGAAGGTGTGAAGGGAGTAACAGGCTTTTCCTGTGGGGAAAAAAGCCCTGCATTACCCCTTTGAAGCACTAGTTTATTGTATGTGGGGTGCTTTTGAAAACAAACAAACAAGGGTGGCATTAAAAAAAAATGCATCCCCCCACCTGCTGTCCGAAACAGTACATCTCCCCTTCAAGGGTTCTACCCTTGAAAGCAGCCCGGGAATAATTTTAAATAAAGAAATAAAAATAATAATTCCAGAATTCCACCACTCGGGATCCTTAGCTCCTTAGTCCAACCTGATGTTGAGATCCAGCCATGCAAAAATAATTCTGAGACATTTGATGGTGACACTGGATGAAGACGGAGATGTTCTCGGATTGAAATAATGGTGTGTTACCGCAATTTTTTTTTAACTGAGTAATGGAATTACTTATTAACTGGTAACATGCCCCCCAGATGATAGGAATGGCTGATGAAATATGGTCCCAAGGATGGGTGCAGATAAGTGGATAGACTGGTCCACTTTTCTTCCCCCCATGGCCTCTGCTCCATCCATTTTGACAACCTCTACCTACTCCATTTTCTTTTCTCTTCATGTTGCCTGTCTCTCCTTCCCTTCTTACCCTCATTCACATAAAACTGTTTCCTGTCCCTGATGCCGCTATCCTTATACCCTGCTTTCCCAATAAAGAACTAAGTAGACCTCATGTGCAGTTCCCAAGACATCTCCCAGCTAGGAATGAACAAATCAGCCAAACCTGATCATGGCCAAATTCTCCACAGATCAAATGCTGAACTTTGTTTCCTTTTTGCATGGCTATCTGTGTGTATTTCCGTGCATGGTTTTCCAAGTGTACTTGTCAATTGGGAGCGTCTTTGAAACAGATGTGTGCTTCTTCCATTGATTAAAGCGCGTTCGTCCACATTTTTCAACAGTACGCATTAGTCTCATGCGCATTTTCTGAATGTACGCATGTGTTGAATGCATTTTGGGGGTGTCCATGCATCACATTGCAAGCTCAGGAATGTACGAACTTTGTAGATTGCGTTTGAGGCTGTGTCCCATCCAGAGGGTGCAAACTGGGTAAATCCTGTTCAAAAAGGAAGTGAAATTAATTTCTCATACATTCCTACTCTCATCCAGAGCCGGTCATACCAGATAGTACTAGACTAGATGGACAAATGATCTGTAAAACTCTTATGAGGCCAGACTTGTTTAATTTCGGCAGGAGATCTTGGACATGTGCCCTTGCTCTGGGCCTGACTTTCTGATCCGTGGAAGTTACTGCTTTATAACAGTGAACGCAAAGGAGAAGTTGTGCCATCAGAATGGATTCCAGGCTTGGTGAAGAATATTATGGCTGTGATGTTTGCCAGTGCTCTTGTAGCTAGGGACCGGCGAAATGGCCAAGTGCTCGCCTCGTGGGTACTTGTCCCATCGCTGCCGCCAGCGGCCCACACGAGCCTCCGCCGAGTGCTCAGCAAGCGTTCAGCAGCCACCCGCTTCCATGTTAATGGCGGCTGCCATTGATGTGAATGAGGAACATGCGCAGTTTCCGGAGGCTCACGAAACTGCAAATTTACCCCTTTTGCATTAATGGCAGCCGCTATTAGCATAGAAGGGGGAAATGTGTAATTTCCAGAGCCTTGGGAAATCATGCATCCCCCCCCTGTGGTAGTGGCGGCCTTTAAGGCCCAGTTGACACAAGGGTAAACCTTTAAGGGCCCCATTGGCATGGGTGGGGAATTTCCCAAGCTCCGGAAATTGTGCATTTCCCCCTTCCATGCTAATGGCCGTCACCATTAACGTGAAAGAGGTAAATGTGTAAGACGGATCATTGGCCTGACTTGGTATAAGCCATCTTCTTTTGTTCCAGTGTTGCCATGGCCAGCAGGCCCTTGTTTGTCTGGTGCGTCTGTGTAGACTTGTGGGGGGAGTTGTTGAATGTTGGGGTGGCCTAGCAAAGTTTTGACCAAGAATGTTGGAAAGGCGAATTCTGGCCTTGCCTGCACATCTGGCTGGTTGCTTGCAACATCTGGCCGCACCCCACCCCCTGTGTACGACATCTTTCAATTAGCCATGTATATATCGTAACATGGCGTTGTGCAACCCTGAACTGAATTCCGCAGCTTGGGGGTCCTGTCAGTCTCTCTCCCTCTCTCTCGGCCTCCACCCTGCTTTCCCCTAACACTGGAACGGAACATCGAGTTCACATAAGGCACACAGATGCACCAAAAGTATAGAGATATTGTTCCCACAAGTCATACACGCTACAGGTACAAGTAACACATTATTCACCGAGCGGCAGAGTTTGTTTTCCAGTTGCGTCTGGTGGCCTTGCAAGCTTTTGTGGCTGAGTTTAGACATCCTTTCTGGCCACGTACAGTTCGTGAACAAAAGAAGCACCTTGCAGGGGCCATCCGGTCCAGCGTTGGGTTTCCTTCAGCAGCCGGGCCGCTGTTACCAGCAGTTTACAAGTGGAGCATTCAAAAGTATACTGTGGCCTAATCTACACCAAGCAGAATATAGTGGTATGAAAGCAGTCTATGGTCTGTGTCAATGGGCCCCAGCAGTTGTCAGTGCACTTCAATACTGCTATACAGCAGTAGTGTGGCTCCTGCCTTTATATACTGCTTTCATAGTGCAATATCCTGCTTGGTGTAGATTAGACCAGAATCTATACAAGGGGTTCAATTTAGCCATCATGGTTAATAGCAGAGGAGGACTGGGATGGCTTCGGGGTTCGTGGGGTGGTGAATCTAGCAATGCCCCAAGTGTCCAATTGGGTCTGAGCGTCCAACGCCACCCCCTTGTCCACACCACTGGATGCAGTTGGGCACATTCGGCGCAAGCGCTGTCAAGCGCTCACGAGGCCCCTGCCCGCCCTAGCTGCTGAAATTGCGCACTTCCACGCTGCATTAATAGCAGCCGCCATTAACACAGTGGGAGAAGTGCGCAATTTCCAGAGCCAACAGCAATCACATACTTCCCCCCGCTGCGTCAGTTGCGGCCGTAAAGGCCCCATTAATGCAAGGGTAAAGAAAATCATGTAGTGGTCATCGCAACATCTTTTAGCAGTGAATCCCATGTTGTTGTTGTTGTTGTTGTTGTTATTATTATTATTATTATTATTATTATTATTATTATTAAGCCTCGTGTGGCGCAGAGCGGTAAAGCAGCAGTTTCTGCAGCTGAAACTCTCCCCATGGCCTGAGTTCGATCCCAGCAGAAGCTGGTTTCAGGCAGCCGGCTCAGGTCGACTCAGCCTTCCATCCTCCCAAGGTCGGTAAAATGAGTACCCAGCTAGCTGGGGGAAAGGTAATCACGGCCGGGGAAGGCAATGGCAAACCACCCCGCTATAAGGCCTGCCAAGAAAATGTCAGCGAAAACTGGCGTCCCTCCAAGAGTCAGTAATGACTCAGTGCTTGCACGAGAGGTTCCTTTCCTTTCCAATTATTATTATTTATTTATTTATATAGCACCATCAATGTACATGGTGCTGTACAGAGTAAAACAGTAAATAGCAAGACCCTGCCGCATAGGCTTACATTCTAATAAAATCATAATAAAACAATAAGGAGGGGAAGAGAGTGCACCAAACAATTATGTACTTAAAATTATGTCACACAGAGGAGGGCCAGTATCTCTTCATGATCCTCCCAGAGTGCAGGACACGGAATCATGGGCTCAAGTTACAGGAAGCCAGATTCCGGCTGGACATCAGGAAAAACTTCCTGACTGTTAGAGCAGTATGGTAATGGAACCAATTATCTAGGGAGGTCATGGGCTCTCCCACACTAGAGGCCTTCAAAAGGCAGCTAGACAACCATCTGCCAGGGATGCTTTAGGGTGGATTCCTGCATTGAGCAGGGGGTTGGACTCGATGGCCTAATAGGCCCCTTCCAACTCTACTATTCTATGATTCTATGTGAAGATGTACTTCATTTACCTATCCCAAACTTACAAAAAATCAACTTCATGGGCTGACATTGAGTTTCTGGTAATATAACTGGGACCTTCAGGAAAAGGTGTTTTTGAAACTGAGGGTTCTTTCACATGGCGTTTTTTGAAACTAGAGGTTCTTTCAAAAGCAGGTTGTGACGGTGCCTTCGGGAGTGGGGAAATACTGTTCAAGGAAAACAAAGGTAAAAATTCCACTAGACCCACTCAAGCTCTTTTGCTATACCAAAAGTACGTTTTTGCTCGATGGCCTACGTTTCTAGCTCTCAGTGATCACGTGGAAGAAAAGCCAGCCATGCTGAAAAGATACAAGTACAACAGCAAATACAAGTTTTTAAAAATCAGTGTGCTAACTCTCAAGAAGTTGATGATACTACATCAGAGAGAATGCACCAGCAATGTGCATTTAAATAAGTTTAAAATGCACACACACACACACACACACACTTCCCCTGGTTCTGCCCGGCAAAAGACATAAGCGTGAAATAGAGTGTTTGGACATTGGAGTGGAACATGTGATATTGTGTCCAATGCCACCATCTGGTGGTGCTGACGGTGCCTTGCACTGCACAGTCATCTTCCCTCTTTCCCAATGACGCATTGAGCCTTAGCATCTTTATAAACCTCGTGTCAAAAATGGCAGACAGCACTTAGCAGCTTCATTAGTCAAGTTGCACTTTTTAACATGTATCGTGTAAGACAGCTGGTTCAAACTTTTCTTAAATCTTTACGAAGTTCAATCATTCTTCCCGTCTGTTGGTTTAGCAAAAGCCCCTCCATAAAGAGCAGAGTAAAGCTTCCTCCTCGGCTGTTCCCTCCCCTCTTTCTTCTTACTAAATCTTTGTGCCAAATGAAGGGTTGTTTGTTCTATTTAGAAGCTTGATTTTATTTCTGGACGTCCTCATCATGTTTTAGCATTGCTAGTTGCCTGGGGACATTTCTGGGAGAGAGAAATCGGGCCTCTTGAGAATTCTTCCCTCTCCTTCCCCAGCCCACCCCCAATAAATAAGGAAAAGAGATTAACATCGTGTATCTTTAGTATCCTTATTAATCTTGCAGTCTGTAAATAGAGCCACTTAATGTGGGTGGGAGAGGGGAGTCATAAAGTTAGCTTGGGACTGCTGCAAAAGCTAAGGAACTCTTCAACGGTGAAGGTGCAATGAACTGTGGTCAAAGACCAGGAGCGACCATAAAAAACAGAATCCCAGGAGCTGAAAGTTCATTGGAGACCATCCTTCCTTCTTGCTAGGGATGGGCCAAGGCTTGATGCAGGATGGCCAGGTATCCTACTTTACAGAGGACATTTCTCTGTTTTAGAGAGCTGGCAAAGGACAGCCCTCTATTTGAAGGTGTCCTCTATTTGAATGAGCTGTCCAAGCTAAGTCTTGATTAAAGTCAAAGAACCATAAGGACAGAGAGTAGGGGTGTCATAGGTGTCTGGGTCAGTCTGGAAATTTGGTGGGCAGTCCCCTCCCCATCTGGATACCCCAGGCTCGGCTGGCGAACCATGGGGCAACCCCATCCACTTCCCCTGTGAGCTGCCTTCTTCTCCTGGGAGCCATCTGTTTCTCCCCCCTGTCCGGAAATGCTGGGCTCCCAAAAGTGTATAGATCTGATCTTGCGCGCAATGGGTGCCGTAAACAGCCATTTCAGCGAGATTGGAGGCATTCCATTCCTTCAACAGTTGACACCTGGACAGCAGATGGAGCAAGCACACAGGTCACCTACTCTTTCTTCTTCACTGTAGTGAGGTGCCTTGCATTTCTATTTAAACATTAGTTTTTATTTCGAAGTGTGCAATTACGTTTCCATATGCAAAGTTTATGCAAATTGGCACCCCCTTTTGTCCTCTTGGGGGGGTGCATTTCCTCGTTTTTACCCATACGTAAGTGGCCACCTCAGGTTTCAGTTCATGCTTGACACATACCATATAGCGCTTTCATACTGCTATATCCTGCTTGGTGTGGCTCCTGTCTTTTAGATACCACTTTCATAGTGCATTGTCCTGCTTGGTGTAGATAAGGCCTTTGAGTGTCTGAGAAATAGGAAGGCTCTGGATCCAACAGATCTAAAAAACAAAACAAACATTTTTGTTTGCCTGTAAAATGCCCAAATTTTGACTCTACCGATGTTGAACACCAACACTGGAGAAACAAGACCCGCAAACGTTTTCATGGCACCTGGGTAGAGGTTCGTGAGTTCTGATCTCCCTTCTGAGGCTATTCTTTTTCTCCGCCCTCAGAGGAGGAGAGTTAAAACATCCCATGGCCACCCCATGGAACCCATTTATTTATTTATTTATTTATTTATTTATTTAATGACATTTATATACCGCCCCACAGCCGAAGCTCTCGGGGCGGTTTACAACAATTAAAAATAGTAAACATTAAAAAGTATACAAAAATTTTAAAAAACATAAAAACAGTATAAAAACAACAGTATCCATTTAAAAACAACAATTCTGGGGTCCATTAAAAACAAACTTAAAGTTGTTAAATGCTGTTAAAATGCCTGGGAGAAGAGAAAAGTCTTGACTTGGCGCCGAAAAGATAACAATGTTGGCGCCAGGCGAGCCTCATCGGGAAGATCATTCCACAGTCGGGGGGCCACCACTGAGAAGGCCCTCTCCCTTGTTGCCATCCTCCGAGCTTCCCTCCGAGCTTTTAAGTCTATCCGAGGGACATAGGGCATAGGTAATCTCCTATATACTTTTCTTCCCTCCTCGTAGGCATCTCCCATGTCCCTTTTCATCACTTTGGTTCATTTTAGCCAAACGCCTTTCTGGTTCTGTATTAATAATGTGGGTATCTGTGTCTTGTCTGCTTATGCTTCTTCCTCCTGCTTCATGCTCACATCTGCTATGCCGTACAATTCAAGCCTGGAGTAAAGATATTTGCCATTGTTTTCTTTTTCTGTCCCTGATCGGCTGTCTGTTTCTAGTCACCAATTTGTAACCATCTGGATTGTAAGAATTAAAAGATCTATAAAGAAGACAAAGGGCAGATTCTCAAACAGGGAATCATGCTAAACTTGATGTATAATTTAAAGCAAAATTGAGTCCCATTATGAATCTGTAATTTCTTCCATCTGCCTCATTGAAATTAAAGGGAAACGATATTATCTTTTTAAAAAGTAGATCATTCCTGTTTGATTCATTTATATTGTTTCCTCTCTCTCTCTGATACTGAATATTAAGGGAGGATGGGTAGTGCTTGCATTTCTGGTCCCACAGGAAATTTCTAACCTTTTCCAATTCAAAATGTGACAAGTCAGATGCTCAAAAAGATCTTCCATTATTATTATTATTATTATTATTATTATTATTATTAATAATAATAATAATAATAATAATAATAATAACAACAACATTTTTATGCTGGCCAATAGCTAAGGCTCTCTGGACAGTTCACAATTAAAGTCATAAAATACAGCAAATCAGAACATAGTATAAAACTTTAAAAGTTTTTTAAAAATACCATGTAAAACCAAGATAAGTTACAGCACAGGGAAAGCCTGTGGGAAAAGATGCATTTTCAGGAGGCGTTTAAAGGATGTTACATTTTCCAACTCTCAAACCCCAGATGGTGGGTGCCACTACAGAATATATATATATAATATTCATTTTGTCCAAATAACCAAAACAAAAATTCAGTGGAGCCTAAATCCTCACAATAGCAGAGATTAGGTTAGCCATGTGTCCTCTTCTACAGAGGACAGTCCTCTGTAATTTGTCTTGCAGTTTGGCTGATTCCTCAAGTTGTTTTTAGATATAGGTTGTCTCTGTGTAATGTGTGTGTGTGTGTGTGTGTGTGTTTGTGTGACTTTTTATGTTTTTAAATTTTGCATATTGTATTTTTAATTTGAGTAAACCACCCAGAGAGGTTCGGTTATGGTATAGAAATGGTATAGAAATAATAATAATAATAATAATAATAATAATAATAATAATAATAATAATAATAATAGAACTTGCCAAGTCCAAATCCAGTTTAAAAATAAACCATAAGAATTGCTGCCCATCGACAATTTACTGTATTTCTATTTAAATTATCATTGTTATTTTCAGATTTGCATTATACATACCAATTAGCATATTCCAATTTTATGCAGACGCGTGTCCTCTTTTTGGGGCATTGCATTTCCTCTTTTTTTACAGTTCATTAGAGGGCAACCTAATGGTAATTTGTTTTTAATTATTTCTATACCACCCAATAACCAAAACTCTCTGGGTGGTTCACAAACAGGAAAACTACACCAGCTGCCCCGAGCTCTTCGTAGCAATGCCAGAGAGCAAATATAATAATAATAATAATAATAATAATAATAATAATAATAATAATAGAATAGTTTCCAAACGGAGCGGCTAGGTCAATGTGACACCAGTCTCAGCGATGGCATGCAAAATCTATTGGGGGCAAAGCCAACAGGACATACTGAAGAAGATTCTAAAGAAGAAGCCAACTCTCATAATTTTCTCAGAAGAGCCCCTGGATTGGAGAATCATGCTGAACAAATGCATGGAGCACGTTTTCATTCCTGCTTAACCTTTGGGTGAAAATCCCTGTTGAGACTTAACTGCAAAGTCTAAAAGGACCTGCTATTTCCACAGAAACTGTCGGCATGTGCAGCTCAAGGCTTTTTTGGAAATTAAAGAGGCAGGGGGAGCACGGAGAAGAGAGGGGAGCTATGTTTACTTTTAATTTTGTTTTAAGACTCTTGGCCGGGGAGTTCATGATGTGACTTGGAAACTATATCAAATCATGATTTATTGTTGGCCTGTTATTCTATAAAGCTCAAAGACAAGCCAGGCCCAGCTGCCTGCCTGTTCTTCAGTTTGCACATTGCATGACAATATCCTGTAGTCTTTTCTTTGCTTTCCTTCTTCTCCCCCCCCCCCTTTCCTGGTGGCCTGTTGGAGATCTTGATTGCTAGAACACAGGGAGCGGCCAGGGGTTTAGCAACGGTTAGTCACCTGGTGCAGTGTTGCATTCTCCACTTGGTGAACTCATTTGACATCACAAAGGGCTGATAAAGCCTCAAGTCAATGAACATTTGCCGGTTGATGTTGACATCAGGTTCTGTGAAGACACAGGCTACAAGGAAAGAACTTCTTGACGCATTGGCTGAATTATACGAGGGCAAAAGGGAAATGAAAGCTGGGACAATATTAAGCGGCCTTCACTAACCTGGTGCCCTCAGGTGTGTCGGACTACAACTCCCAACATCCCCAGCCATTGGCTGAGGAGTGCTTGGAGTTGTAGTGCGATACATCTGGAAGACACCGGGGTGGGGGAAGCTGGTATGGGGTCATATTGGCACTGTTGAACCCACAAGACTTGCCTAATAATTCCCACGGACATATGAAGTTGCCCTACCTTGAACTCCAAACGAGACGTAACATTAACTGCATCTTCAAGGAATCATAGAATAGTAGAGTTGGAGGGGACCTATAAGGCCATTGAGTCCAATCCCCTGCTCAATGCAGAAATCCACCTTAAAGCATCCCTGACAGATGGGCTGTAGCTCAGGTGTAGAGCAGATGCTTGCATGCAGAAGGTCCTGAGTTCGATTGTTCAGTCAGGGCTGGAAATGCTGCTGTCCAAAATTTTGGGAGAGCCGCTACTAGACAGTGTAGACAATTTTGAGCTAGGAGGACCAAGGGTCTGACATGGTAGGGGCAGCTTCCTATGTTCCTATATGAAAACACACACACATACACATAGCATCTAGTGGTGGTGGGGTGTGTGTGTTCATCATTACCGGCATCACAACAGGAATGGGGGCAGGTTACCCTTGCCTCCCCTGCTCTGGGTCTGAGCAAATCCCTCCTCTGAAGGTCCTCCTCCGGGTACCTACTCCAAGGGAAGCTCGGAGGATGGCAACAAGGGAGTAGGCCTTCTCCATGGTGTCTCCCCCCCCCCCCCAATTATGGAATGATCTCCCCAACGAGGCTCGCCTGGCACCAACATTGCTATCTTCTCGGTGCCAGGTTAAAACTTTCCTCCTTTCCCAGGCATTTAGCAATATGTGACGAGCTTCATCGGTCCTGGATCTATTTTTATAGTTGTTTATAAAGTTATTTACAGTTGTTTTTAGGTATATGATTCTGTGTATGTTGCATGTTTTTGTGGTTTAAAATATTGTTTTTAATTGTTTCAATCTCATGTAAACCGCCCAGAGCACTTCAGCTATGGGGTGGTATAGAAATGTAAATTATTATTATTATTATTATTATTATTATTATTATTATTATTATTATTATTATTTGCATTGGGGGAAATCTTCCTTTGCCACCAAAGTACCCCCTGGTGCCCCCAGTTCCTATATTGTGTGTGGGGGAGAGGAAGGGGGCTTTCCCCAGCAGCTTTACATTCTGGTTGCAGGAACAAGAAGAAGTGCTGTGATCAACGCTGGCCTTAGGAGTAGGCGAGTTGGGTGGTCGCCCAGGGCACCAATCTGATGGGGTCCCAAGCTGAGCTAGGTGCTGCCAAGCTGAGCTCAACGGCTGTTCTTTACAAATGCTCTGCCTGCAGTGAGCTCAGGTGGCAAAAAGCAAGTGTCTGTACCTTTTCCTCCAAGGTTTTACAGGTTGTTTGGGTACCAATTACAAAAGAGATTGTTCTTCAGTTAGCTTTAACACACGTTTCAAAAGAGATCGTTCTTCAGTTAGCTTTAACGTACGTTTCAAAAGAGATCGTTCTTCAGTTAACTTTAACGTACGTTTCAAAAGAGATCGTTCTTCAGTTAGCTTTAATGTACATTTCAAAAGGGATCGTTCTTCAGTTTGCTTTAATGTACATTTCAAAAGAGATCGTTCTTCACTTAGCTTTAATGTACGTTTCAAAAGGGATCGTTCTTCAGTTAGCTTTAACATACATTTCAAAAGGGATCGTTCTTCACTTAGCTTTAATGTACGTTTCAAAAGGGATCGTTCTTCAGTTAGCTTTAACATACGTTTCAAAAGGGATCGTTCTTCAGTTAGCTTTAATGTACATTTCAAAAGGGATCGTTCTTCAGTTAGCTTTAACATACGTTTCAAAAGGGATCGTTCTTCAGTTAGCTTTAATGTACGTTTCAAAATCCTTCTTCAGTTAGCTTTGACGTACATTTCAAAAGGGCTCATTCTTCAGTTAGCTTTAAAGTACGTTTCTTTTTCCAGTTTCCACTTTGCTGTCCTTTGCGCTAGATCAAAATCAGTGGATTGCAGCTTCACTTTGAGGCAATGCTACCGAGCACTTAGCACTTTAAATGCCGTAAACACTAGAAGCACAGTAAAAAGAATAATAAAATAAAGACGTAAGCTGGAAGAGGTCAGCTGGATATCTTTTTTGCTTATATCTTTTTCTTTATTGTTTTTAAAGATAAAAATGACGGATATTCTGAAATAAAGAATACTTGACAAAATATAGAAACTGCTACAAATATATGCAATGTAACACTTAGATTATACGTAAAAGCTGTGATAGTTCTGCTGTGTTGTGTAGTATACTGCCACTGTTCAGAATGCAGTTTTTGAGCTATGTTGTTCTCAGTGGGCATCACACTTGCAGCAGGGCCCATAAATCCTCTGGATGGCCCTACAAAACTGACATCAGGGTGGGGGGAACACCAAAGACTCTCCTTGCCCAGGGTGCTGTTTATCCTAAGGCCGCTCCTGAGTTGTGATTGGTGCTGGGTTGGTAGGATCTGCCAACCATTTAAATGCCCCAAAATGGTATGGAGAAATGCTATGTCAGCAGCATTGTGGAAAATTTAGTGGGTGGGCAGCTCCTAGATTCAGCCACTTAAGCTCAGCAACACTACACGTGAGAAGGATCTTGGAATTGTTGTAGATCACAAGCTGAATATGAGCCAACAGTGTGATTTGGCTGCAAAAAAAGCAAATGCCATTTTGGCCTGCATTAATAGAAGTATAGCTTCCAAATTGCACGAGGTATTGGTTCCCCTCTATTCGGCACTGGTTAGGCCTCATCTTGAGTATTGTGTCCACTTCTGGGCTCCACAATTCAAGACGGACGCAGACAAGCTGGAGCGTGTTCAGAGGGGCAACCAGGATGATCAGGGGTCTGGAAACAAAGCCCTATGAAGAAAGACTGAAAGAACTGGGCATGTTTAGCCTAGAGAAGAGAAGACTGAGGGGAGACATGAGAGCACTCTTCAAGTATTTGAAAGGTTATCATGCAGAGGAGGGCCAGGATCTCTTCTCGATCCTCCCAGAGTGCAGGACATGGAATAATGGGCTCAAGTTACAGGAAGCCAGATTCCGGCTGGACATCAGGAAAAACTTCCTGACTGTTAGAGCAGTACGACAATGGAACCAATTGCATAGGGAGGTCATGGGGATCTTCCACACTAGAGGCATTTAAGAGGCAGCTGGACAGCCCACAGGTCAAATAGATTGCCTATCCTGTATCAGCGACTTTCTGGCTTTGTGCTAACGTTTCTCTCTTTCTCTCCTTCCAGTCTTCAGGTACCAGTATCACAGTTGATATCGCCGTCATGGGAGAAGCTCATGGACTCATTACAGATCTTTTGGCAGATCCTTCCTTACCACCCAATGTCTGCACCTCCCTACGAGCAGTGAGCAACCTCCTTAACACACAGTTAACCTTCCAAGCTATTCACAAGCCAAGGGTCAGCCCTTTGGCCTCCTTCAACGAGAACTATACCTGCTCCGACTCAGAGGAATGCACGGAGAAAGGAGAAAAACTGACTATTCCCAAGGTAGGTCTCCCCTTTTCAGCTTATCATCTTAAATGCTTATCATCTTAATTTCCTTTTGTTAGCGTGTGGATTCCATGAGTCTAAAGGAAAATGTTCTGGAGCTAAGAGAGATGTTGTTGTTGTTTTTTATTCATTTTTTACATGTTTATCCTGCCTTTCTCCAGATGCAGGGTGTGGCATACATAGTCCCTGTTACCACATGTCTCCAGTCGCACATTACACCCAACATTGTACTAGAATTGCACCGGCTACCTATACGCTTCCAGTCGGAATTCAGGGAAGCACTCTTATCTCCAGTTAAGAGCTTTTCCTTGCTGAGGGCTGAGAAAGGAAGTCTTTTTCAATGCTGAGCAGGGCAAAGTTCTTCTCTTCTATCAGCTGCTGGTTGTAGAGAAAACAGGGCAAGACCTGGGGAAGAAGTGGAGCTGCCCTTGAAGATGACTCGGAAGTTGCAGCTAGTGCAAAATGCAGCAGCTAGACTGCTCACCGGAACATCCTATAAAGACCATATAGGAAGGAAAGGAACCTCTCGTGCAAGCACTGAGTCATTACTGACTCTTGGAGGGACGCCAGCTTTCGCTGACATTTTCTTGGCAGGCCTTATAGTGGGGTGGTTTGCCGTTGCCTTCCCCGGCCGTTATTACCTTTCCCCCAGCTAACTGGGGACTCATTTTACCGACCTCGGGAGGAGAAAGACCATATAACACCAGTCTTAAAAGAACTTCATTGGCTGCCTATACGCTTCCAGGCGGAATTCAAGGTGTTGGAAATGACATTTAAAGCTCTAAATGGCTTGAGAACTCGGTACGTGAGGGTGCACGTCTCCCTACACATGCCTGCCCGAGATCTGAGATCTGTTGGAGGAGCCTTCCTCTGCGTCCCACCAATGTGAGACATACAGTATGGTGGGACATGGGAGAGGGCTTTCTCTGTGGTGGCCCCCCCGGCTGTGGAATGCTCTCCCCTTGGAGGCCCAACTGGCACTGACACTGGCTTCCTTTCAGCACCAAGTTAAGACATGGCTTTTTAACAAAGCCTTTGACGGCTAAATTCTTCAAGCTTGCATATAGTTTTAATTGTTTTAATTGGTTTGTACTGCTTTTAAATTCTGTACTGGTTTGAGCTTGATTAATGGTTTAATTTGTTTTTAGCTGCGTACATTTATTGTTTCATATTGTTTGTATGATTTTATCTGTAAGCCACCCTGAGATCCTAGTGATATAGGACAGAATACAAATGTTTTAATAAATTAATTAATTAATATGCAGGTGCACACATCTCACTGGCATGTGTAAATGTAGTTCCTGAGCTTAAGGCCTAGAGATTAGGTCCGTCATGGGGAGCTTGTGTTTCATTCTTAAACCAGGGGGATATTAGCTATTGAATATAAATTAAGAGTTGAATAAAAATATATAGACTTTATTGCAGAATAGATAAGGATATCAAAGATATGGGTTTGATACACAATCAAGAAGTTCTTTAGACCAAGGTTGCCATCCTATGCATATTTAGAGTGAAAAAAAGTCCTACAACTCCCATCATTCCCCTTCCAGCCATGCTAGCTGTTGCATGCTGGGAGTTATAGGACTTTTTTTTCTGTCTAAACATACAATAGGATTATGCCCTTAATTAATTAATCTTGGATCAGCAGATACCAGCAGCTATTATGCCAGATCAGGGATGGGCAATGCCTGGCCCGCCAGATGATTTTGCCTACAACTCCCATCAGCCCCAACCAGAAGAGCCAATAGTTGTAGGCCCAAATATCTGGAGGGCCACAAGTTGCCCACCCTTGCACTTGATATATAGAACCAGTTTCCTTGAAGAATTGGGCACCCAAAAACCCAATCCCTGAGCTGCCACCAAAGCTGATCAGCAGGCCAGAATCAGACTCCCACCAAAGCTGTGTGGTGGGCTTTGGGGAGCTTGGTTCTTTGGGTAAACGGAGTGCATGGGGAGAGCCATTCCATCTGCTCTGTTTCACGGCAGAATCAGAAATACGTCTGCAGAAGTGGGGAAGTTGCAGTTTTCACATAAGGGGAGGGGAGACACACTAAGGAATTGGCTGGCAATATTGGAGGCCTAGACACAATGGAGCAAACATGGAACATAGATGAAATCCAACACTTTGATCGAGGAGTAGACAACCCGGTGTCTTAGGTATTTTGGACTACAAATCACAGAATCCCTGACCATTGACCATGCTGTTTGGGGCTCATAGAAGTTGTTATCCCAAACATCAGGACACCAAGTTGCCTAGCCCTGCTTTAACCGCTATACCACACTGCCTTTCCAGCCAAGGCCAGCCTGATAAACCATGGTTTATTGGATCAGGATTGTTGCATCTGACCTGGATTTCAGCCTACATTCCGTCTGGAGGGTTTTGAAGGCACAGCAGTAACCTGAGGTAGTCATGTTTAGTAGTGTTGGGGTTCAGGGATTTTGTGAGCCCCATCAAGTGGGGAAGGGCTGAAGCTTCCCTTGTCTACAGAGACATTGTAAATTTCATTGGTTTGTAATAAAAGGACTGTGTGCAAACTCCTTGAAGTGGGCTGCATTTGTATTTCTTCTTCTCCATTCACAAAGTCTTCTTCTTCTCCATTCACAAAGTCTTCTGGCATGGAATGCCAATAATGATTGGAAATCATGAATGAAAGATGATGTCATTCTTACCCTAGCGCCTCCGGAAAAGTCTGCCACCAGGTCTTCTGCGGCGAGTGTCATCCACTTGGACCACAACCACATCTGCCACCGGCTTACCTACCTTGGAGCCAGCTCCAGTGCGAAGAGACCGCAGTGCGAGCATCAAACTTCATGATACTTCGTCATCCAGGTAATGAAATAGTTGTGATGAAGGAAGGGAGGGCTGGGTGGGATCAGAGATGGAAGAGTGCATTGCTTGTATGCAGCGATTGAGAAACTTAAGAATATATAGGATTACTTTGGGAAACAGTAAATTATTTTAGACAGAATTAGAACATAGTGATTGACTTTGCGTAGCCACAGAGACTAGGGGCATGTGTAGACCTCCCGGTGTTCCGGGGGGGGGGAGGGGGGGAGGATTTCGTGGTATTCTGCTCACGAGATCCTCCTCCTCAGTCCACACGTGGTGTGTGACATCCCGGGAGGAAGGAAGAAGTTGCGCCCCCCTTTTTTTATTGAAGATGAGCGCGCAAGCATCCATCGAAAAGGTTGGTTGTTGTTTTTAAAAAAAGGTCCCCCTCCCACCCCCAATGGGCATGGAGCTCCTGAAGAGCTCTGTGCCCCATGCCCAGTTCCTGGCTCCTTGTGTTTACTCACGAGGAGCCAGGATGAAACTGAGACGGCCACCCACACAATCCCAAGACTGCGGGGGAAAGTTGGCATTAAAGCCATCCCAGTTATCCCGGAGAAAGGGAGGGATCATCCCTCCCTGCCCCCGGGATCCCCTGTGCATCATGTGGATGCACAGGGACGATCCCAGGATGATCCCCGGGATAAGGCATAGTGTAGACATGCCCTAGCACACAATTCCCAAAGATGCCATGTTCAGTTTCAGTGCTGAGGGTCCATAGAGATGCCCAGCTAAACTTCAACAGGATTAGCAATAGGGCAGAAACCACACAGAAGCAGGTTCTGCAAGACCCTAGTCAGTGACTAGGCCACTCAGATGTTGCCCCAGCAAAGGCTAAAGGACCAATCAAGTCCTTAAGTCCTTCCTCAATTCCTTGGATCATCTGTAGCCCTGTCTGTAGGCCATGTAACCAAAGAAGGAGGCAACTGCTCAAATGACTAATGACGCTATAGCGTAGATAAGACTATTGATTATAAGATAGTAAGACAAGAAAATAATGAAGAGTGATCAGCCGTTTAGCACCCTTTACAGAACAATTTTCACTAAATTAAGAACATCAACCAATTAAGAAAAGTTATTGTGCTTTCAATGGATCCATCCATCAAATAACTGCTCTGCCACAAGTGTCAGACCTGATTGGAATAGACGTATTTAGCCTGCAGTGCAAGGACTGATGATGCACTTGCGGCATGTAATCAAAAGAGAAGATCCCATTCCCAAATTGGTAAAGGGTGACTTTTCTCCCCCAAAAAATATGCTTCGCCAGGCATCCTAACCTGGGCACTCCTATTCTCCCACTCCAATGCCTCCATCCCTCTATATGGAGCGACTCCAAGGCATATCCCACTTTTGCAAGGTAGTCAGGGATTGGAACCAAGGGGGACGGGGGAAGTCATTGGTTGTTAGTCCAATTGGCCCAGAAGCAGGTGCATGATCCAAAACATGCTGCATTAGCCTGGACTATCAGGTCTCAAGTTTCCCTAACCAGGAAACATTATTGATGTGGATCACTCACAGCATGATGCCCCCAAACCCCTGCATGAGGAGGTATTCTCAACTACACAGCTTGGGATGATAAACGTAAATGCTAGTTCTATGTTTAAGTATAACATCAACGACAGCTCTTATATTTAAAGCCATCCCATGAAGCAATGAAAAGCAGAGGTCAAGTTCTCAGGTCCTTATTTTGGCGTTATGAAATCCCAACAAAGGTGTCTCTTGCCTCATTGTTTTCATGTGGGAAACACTTTTCCTTCTGAACATGACCTTGAGTTGTGGGACCTTAAGAATCCCTGCTGTCTTCAGAGAAATGTGTCCTTGTAATGTATCACAAATGGTGTGGGGCAGAGGTGGGGGAGGGGGGCGGAGAGTGATTTGACCAGAGGTTACAACCCTTTGTCAGCCCCCCACCCCCACCCATTCCACACATCTTTTATTAACAATGAGTTTGTTCTCCAGATCCCCGTATGCTGCTAAGTTTTGGAAATCCGTTCTCTTGACTTTAGCAGGATCACAGGCAACAGCTGCTCTGCAGTCCAAACCTAGCTGTCAAATGTATTGTTAATTATTCTCCAGCTCTCTGTCCCTCTGCTATAGCATTCATGTTTCTGCCACACCAGCAACTTTTAGTCCTTGTAGGTTTGTGCACGTCTCTGTAAGATAGATTAAGCCCAATTTACTCTTAGGGACCACCTGCTGCCCCTAAAACCAGTTTATGTTTGGAGGAACTAGGACCAATAAACCAATATCGAAGGCAAAGTTGCATTATCCCTTTTCCCAATCTTACTGTGGGTATACAAGCTTTACACCTGTATAAAGTTGTTTTGAAGCATCTAAACTATGACGATTGAAAATGTGTGTAGCTCAAGTATTTGTTTGTCATTCTTTTCTATTACTTAGGGCATGGCTAGATGGAGCGATATCCCAGGGATCACCCTGGGATCATTTCTGTGCATCCACATGATGACAGGGGATCCCGGGGGCAGGGAGGGATGATCCCTCCCTTTCCCATGGATAACAGATACCACTTTTATCCCGACTTTTCCTGCAGTCTCGGGATGATCCCGAGACTGCGGGAGGTGTGGGGCGCCATCCTGGTTTTGTCCCATCTCCGTTGAGTAACTGCACGGAACTGGGCATCAGGGGTGGGGTGGGGGGAGTGGGAGGGTGTTTTTATTTAAAAAACCACTTACTTTTCACTGGAGTGCTCATCTACAAAAAAAAAAAATCCAAAATGGTGGGTGCAACGTCGCGCACCGCATGTAGACTGAAGGGGAGGATTGTGCAATCACTATATCGTGAGATCCTCTCCCTCCGGTCCCTAGGTCTAGACATAACCTTAAGGGACCACACAAGGGGAGATAATGGCTACTACCCCACCTCTTCCGCTACCATGTTAGTGAAGAAGAGTTTGTTGTGTTAAATCTGGAGAAGAGAAGACAGATCAGGGACAAGCGCACATGAAATACAGGAAGGGCTGTCGTAGAGGAGAGGGCAGAGACCTGTCCCTGGCTGCCCCATAGGGTCGGACTAGATCTACTGGGCTCAACTTACAGGAAGGTATATTTTGGAT
This sequence comes from Elgaria multicarinata webbii, assembly GCF_023053635.1. Classification (NCBI taxonomy): domain Eukaryota; kingdom Metazoa; phylum Chordata; class Lepidosauria; order Squamata; family Anguidae; genus Elgaria; species Elgaria multicarinata. The sequence continues at coordinate 14,998,277 of NC_086179.1, read as the reverse complement.
GAATCAAGGGAAGCTTCTTGAGGATTGGAATAGTTTGATAATGGAACCAGTTATCTAGGGATGGAGGGCTGTCTCTTGCCAGAAGAATTCAAGTAGAGACTGGACAGCCGTTTGCTGGGGATGTTCCAACTCTGGGTTTCCTGCATCGAGCATGGGGTCAGGAAAGGTGGGGAGGAAGCAAAGCAGATTGGGTCACCAGCTCATGGGACGATGTGGCTATGCTTGCCAGCGATGATGGGGGTTGTAAGCCAACACATCTGGAGGGCATTGGCTGGGCAAAGTTGGCATGGAGTGTGCCAGGCGAGGAACAGAACATAGGAAGGAGACCATCCATGCTTAAGAGGACTTCCAAATGACCTGTACTCCTATTCTCCCACTTCAGTGCCTCCATCCATCGATATGGATTGATGCCAAATTGCAACCAGAGTAAAGTTTCTTTTAGAACCCCGAGGAAGGCAGAAGCTCTCACCAAATGTAGCTTTTTCTTTTGCCTGTCATCTGCTGAATGTGATCTATCCTAGAGAGGCCTTAAAGGGACTGAAACATGATGTGTAGGGTTGGGTTGGACAGTTGTCAGGGCTTAGTGTTGGTGCATGGAGGATGGCTCTGTGCTATCTACATGCCTCTCAATGCCAGCTGCTGAGGAGCAATGGCAGGAGAGGTTGGTTGTCCTCGTGTCCTGCTTGTGGCCTACCTGTGGGTCTCTGGTTGACCACTGTGGGGAAGCAGGATGCTGGACTAGATAGGGTTTCCGGTTCCTGGGGATTGTCAGCATCTTCCTGACCCTTGTCCTGGCATCTCTCATCAAGCAAGAAAAGCGTACAATAACCGCTGTGTTCATCTCTGCTCTGTTTTCACAGCTCCGATCCGTGGAACAATTCCCTCCTGATGACCATCACCAAAAGCAGATCGTTCTCTGCCTCCTATGCAATGTCTGCTGCCAACCATCTGAATTCAAAAAGGCCAAGCCGACAAGGTGGTCAGCTCTTAGGCATATTGACTTGCTAAGACTTCAACAGAGTTTAAATCAGCGAACAGCTCATAGGTTCACAGCAGGGTGTCAAATAATGTGGTGTTGTGAATCACTAAGGGTGCAATCCTATGTATGTTGAGACAGAAAAAAAGTCCTACAGGATGGATGGATGGGGAATGCTGTGAGTTGTAGGATGTTTTTTCTATCTAAACATACACAGGATTGCACCCTTAACCAGGGTGCAGAATCTCCAACGCAGAGCCCCAAACTGGCCCTCGGGGTTCCCCTGATGGCCATGCCCACTTCCTAGGACCCCCACCCCATTTTCCCCAAACGATTAGTGGTGTCTTGACTTTTGTGTAGTTCTTTCCCCCACCCCAATCTAAAAGGTTGAAATGCCTGTCTTATAGCAAGCAGCCGGGAGCTCACGAGCAGGTCTCTCAGCTGTCCATCCCCATAACGAGCGGCCATTTGCATAGAAATGGCGGCTCGGGGATTTCCATGAAACTAATGGCGCAGCTGCGGTGATGGGCGAGTATCTGCTGATGCAGGGCAATTTCGCCCACCCCTACAGTGACATCTCTGTGAGAAGTGGTTTGGTTTACATGAAGCATGTAGATCATTATCTACCCACGTATCTATACTTATTTATTTATTTGTTTGACTCATCATTCTTGTTTTTCTCCTAATAGGTATCCCACCAAATATTTCACCTCTCACTTCTCCAAGCCATTCGCCCATCCAGGGCACTCCAGCCAACAGTCCCACCAGCAAGACCTCAAACGAACAATTCCCGGAGTCGACCGTCACTGCCGCTAAGCAAACCAGCAAGCCCCACAGGATCTTGGGTTGCACTCTGAGCGCGCCTAACTTATCGGAGCCTGTTGTGGCCACTCCTGTCATTTGCAGCAGGTAAAATGCCAAGGATGGGTGTGATTTTCATTTTTCTCGCAAAACAGGAACACATGCCCCTGTCCGAAGCTCCAAACACGAGTGCGAGCACATGTCCTCCGAAAATAATCTGTAAATCGTTGAGCATGTTCATCTTATTCCGGACTCCCAGGTGGATTTGCGAAAATTTGGGGGAAATTTGTGCAAATTTGAGGGAAATTTGTGAAAAATCTTACAGTCAGTTTCTGATCAATTTGCCCAAATGTCCTCCTTGTGCAGAGTGAGCAGTGATCACAAATGGGAATTGGACACGAGACGAGCAGCGAGACTATGTTCGGAGAATTTTAGTGATCTTGAACACTCCTTGTTCTCCCACTCCTAAAATTATGAACCATAGAGAGGTTTTACTATACTCAGTGGTATATAAATGAAACAAATAAATAAATAAAATACTTATCTGGTGCTTGTTGCAACAGCTGCTTGTTTTCCCTATGGGACACGTACTTTCTCCTCGTTCTCTCAACTTCCTTGTGATATGAGCAGCTTGGTCATGTTGCAAAGATTTGTGTCCAGAGAGAACCACAGCTTGTAACTACGACACAACAGTTTCCATTGTCGACGGGGAATCATATCTCCATAGTAAAGCACATGCTTGACATACAGAAGGTCCTGGGTTCAATCCATGCCATCTCCAGTGTAACAGGATCAGGTAGCAGGTGATGGGAAAGACATCAACACAGATAGCTTTAAAAGAGAATTAGAAAAAATCTTGGAGATGAAGGCTATTAATGGCTGGAATTCTTGGAGGTGGAGGCTATTAAGGGCTGATTTTCTTGGAGATGAAGGCTACTAATGGCTGAAATTTTTGGAGGTGAAGGCTATTAAGGGCTGATTTTCTTGGAGATGAAGGCTACTAATGGCTGAAATTCTTGGAGGTGAAGGCTATTAAGGGTTGATTTTCTTGGAGATGAAGGCTACTAATGGCTGAAATTCTTGGAGGTGAAGGCTATTAAGGGTTGATTTTCTTGGAGATGAAGGCTACTAATGGCTGAAATTCTTGGAGGTGAAGGCTATTAAGGGTTGATTTTCTTGGAGATGAAGGCTACTAATGGCTGAAATTCTTGGAGGTGAAGGCTATTAAGGGCTGATTTTCTTGGAGATGAAGGCTACTAATGGCTGAAATTCTTGGAGGTGAAGGCTATTAAGGGTTGATTTTCTTGGAGATGAAGGCTATTAATGGCTGAAATTCTTGGAGGTGAAGGCTATTATGGGTTGATGTTGTTGAAGGAGAGAGCTATTAATGGCTGAGATCTTGGAGGTGAAGGCTATACAATGGATTTCAATGGTTAGTAGTCCTGATGGCTGCATTGATGGCTATAAAAGTGATGGCCAAGAACATGGGCAGCTTTAAAAGGAGATCAGGAAAACTCAAGGAGGGCAAGGCTATCGATGGCAGCACTTGCTCTCTGGAAAATGGTTCCCATTGACATTAGGGAGGTGTCTTCAGTCTTAACCTTTCAACTGCTCAAGCCCCCCCTCTTCATGCAGGCTTCCCCCTGAGGGGTGATCCAGCCAGTGATTTATTATTATTATTATTATTTATTTATATAGCACCATCAATGTACATGGTGCTGTACAGAGTAAAACAATAAATAGCAGGACCCTGCCGCATAGGCTTACATTCTAATAAAGTCATAATAAAACAATAAGGAGGGGAAGAGAATGCACCAAACAGGCAGTATAAGAGTCAGAACAAAATCAAGTTTTAAAAGCTTTAGGGAAACGAAAAGTTTATTTAGTCAACCAGATTTATATAATCGCCCAGTGATTATTTTATTGTCATATTTTATGCCTTTATCATTTTTGTTAACCACTTTCATAGGCTACAGGAAAGCAGTACATAATTCTGTGTAATGAATACTAATAAATAATAGCCGTGCTGGCTATATACTACCTTCAGGACCAGAGGTAGTATGCCTCTCAATACCAGTAGCTGAGGAACACTGGGTGGGAGGTCACTATTGCACCTGTATCCTGGTTTTGGGCTTCCTATTAAGGCATCTGGTTTGGTCACCGAGGGAATAAAATGCTGGACTAGATAGACCTATGTTACTGTTTCCCAGTAACTGGTGTTCCCAGTAACACCAGTTACTGGGAAACAACAGTGGGAGAGGGCTATTGCTCTCATGTCCTACTTGTGGGCTTCCAAGAAGCAGCTAGCTGGTCGTTGTGAGGGACAGGATGCTGGTGAGATCTAGCAAGGTGTCTTCTTACGTCTGTTCCCTCGGGAGCCACAGCCAGTCAATAAGCAATGCTAGGCTTGATGCGCAAATAGACTGACCCAGTATAAGGCAACTTCCAATGTTCTGAGCTGCCAAAAGGAGCCCGTCTCTTCAGTGGTGGGAACGGCTGAGTCAAAAACATGGATGGATGTTCTCCCTCATCTGTACACATCGTATCTCCAGGTCCCAGCTTTTGCTGTTTAATAATAATAATAATAATAATAATAATATTTCTTACCCACCTCTCCATTTTGATCAAGGCGGGGAACAACAGTAAGTATAAAATACACAAAATACTGATTAAAAACATAGTATACATTGTTAAAACATCCTAAAAGCATCCTAAAATTCCACTGGATAGGCCTGCAATAATACAACTGCTGCAGCTATTTAATATGGATTTAGTCCCCGTTGTGTGCTAGTTATTCCCTGTGGGAAGCAGACCCTGACCCTGAATGTACAGCCACGCATATTTCGCAGGAGCAGAGAAACGGGGAAGTGGCTTGTTACTGTTGCGGAGTGCTGCGATAAAATCATCGAGGAATAGCTCAGGCGCTCAGAATTGTTCTTGGGGGCTCCGCAGCTCTCGGGCGGCTTGTGATGTTTTACTGCATGCGGCTATGTTGTTAAGTGTAATATGAAAGTTTATTAAGGTTTGCAGAGTTTAAAGAAGGTACTCACTGTGTGTTTGTAGGAGAATGGCAAGTATGAAGCCATAGAGGGGGGAGTGAGTGCTGGATGGAAAGAGAGGGCTGATTGGATGTTTGAGTGGAGCGTCTGGATTGGCTGTGAGAGAAGGGGAGGAGTCACAGGACTGTATGATATGATGATATATATATGTGAGAGAGAGATTTGGAATAGAGATAGGAAGGGTCTGCGTGTTTTGTTGTTTTGGTGGATTAGAGCGTGGGAAGGAGAATAGTGTAGTTTAGAAGGGGTAGAGTAGGTAGAAGTACTTATAAAGTTACATTTGAAACGTTGAAGTGAAATTAACATCTGAAACCGTTACACATTGTACTTTGAAACCATACGCTTGTGAACTGAGAGAAACCATTAAGCTTTTGAACCTGCATTAAGGTCTTGTTATTAAATTACATTCATTTACACCTGGTATGGTCACTGGAGTACCTGGGGAAGGGTACAGGTCGAGCTGTGGTGGCAGCGGAAGGGAGAAGTTTGGGGCGAGGGTGCAGATCTGTATAGCTGTGGGGCCTAAGCAGAAGTAGGCGCGCCACAGGGACGGCTTTAGCATCCCAAACCCCTGACAAAAGCACCTGAGCTGGGTCCTTTGGGTTCCAGAAAGAATAAGAGTGATCCAGAGTAAACCCAGTGCAGAGGTGGTCGTCACACAGCTCACATCTTGAATTAATTTCTCCCAAATGACTTCGTTGAAATGAAACATGCTTAATGCATTCTGTCAGTACCATTCCAGATATTTATGCAATTTTCCAATAAAAAGTGGTTTATTATCCTGCCCTTTCCTATTCAGTCATACGCATTAACACTCTGCAGTCTGGTTAAATACGTGTCATGCGCAAGCATACGTCCTGAAAGGATGCATGTGAACAGCTCTAAACAGCTGCTCAGCACGGTAAGCAGCAGCTGATTAGTTTCAAACAGCACAGAGTACCGAGGGCAGCTTTACTTAGTAAAATGTGTGTGGGGGGGTTTTCTGTGCAGGTATTTTGGGCAGGGTCTATAGCTCAGAGGTAGAGCACCTGCATTGCACGTAGAAGGACACAGGTTCAATTTCCGGAAGCTCCAGTTGAAAAGATCGTGGAGCAAATGAGATCCGGGAGATCCACTACCAGCCAGAGTAGACAGTAGATGGACAAATCGCTTGATGTATGCCGCAAGGAGCACAATCACTACACAGCTGTCAAATCCACAAGTTGCAAAGCACAAAAACTTGGGGGTTTGTATTGCCTTAGAAGGAAACTCCCCCCCTCCAATTACTACCCTTTTTCTGAGTAATTTTAATATTGGCAATTGTTCCCCACACGCACACACCGGTCCAGGTCCTTCAAATTTGCACAAATGGAGCAGATTACAATTTACAGTCTTAGTTATATCAGTATGACAGCACTACTCCAGTACCGAAGCGCACTGATATGCTCTTTGCACACCTAGAAATGCCACTGGTCAAATCCCACCTCTTATAACATGTTCAAATGCCAGCTGTCAAATTCTTTCTCCACTTTGATGCTTCCCTTGACAGCAAACTCCAAAAAAGGGTTGCTGAACAACCCTGGAGCTTTTGCTGCAGGTGTAATTAATGTGGGAGTATTTGGAGCTTATTTCCACTTTGCCAATTTAGCAGTGAATGAAGCACGTGAATAAATTAGGAAAATGTGCTTTGCTGCAGTCCTGTGAATATGCTTGTTACTTCTCCTGTATTGGGTAGATGAAACCAGTTAATCCTGTTGGGTATCTCCTTTGACCCAGAGCAAAAGGATTGAAGCTTTGTGAGTCAGTGAGGATAACTGACCATAGTGAAGGCAGACTCCTGAGGCAGTGTTCAGTTTCAGCAAGTGGAAGCTGGAAAAAGTATAACCCAGGAGCAGAAATGGCATACCCTTCCCTAAGAATTTCCCTGAAATTTCCTTCTCTTTTGGATGTCTTTTTGAAAGCGATTGCTTTTCCATCAAATTGAATGGGGTGGAAAGAAATGTTGAAGGAAATTTTGGCACAGCACTAGATTAGACCAAGGTCCATCTAATTCAGCATCCTGTTCTCCATTATAGGGATGGGCAAACAAGTGATGTTTGAGGTTGCTAGGATTCTCTGAACATCGTCTTGCTGCATATTTTTTACGTTTTAAAATTTTTGTATACTTTTAATGTTTACTATTCTTAATTGTTGTAAACCGCCCAGAGAGCTTTGGCTGTGGGGCGGTATATAAATGTAATAAAATAAATAAATAAATAAATAAATAAATAATAAAATAATGTCCCATACCCTGTCCCTGGTTGCTCTCTGCAAGTGGGGAAATTGTGCAAATCAAGCAGCGATCAAATGTGAAACGTGCGCAAATTTTATCTATAGACTAATTCAGTCTACAGGAGAATTTTTCACTAATTTCCTCTATCAACTAATTCAGTCTACAGGAGAAATTTGCATAACTTTCCTCTGTAGACTAATTCAGCCTTCAGGAGAAATGTGTGTGAATATCCTCTATCAACTAATTCAGTTTACAGGAGAAATTTGCACAAATTTCCTCTGTAGACTAATTCAGTCTACAGGAGAAGTTTGCGCAAATTAGGAAATTTGGGCAAAAGCAGACTGGGGAAGTTGTTCAAATCAAATGCAAACACATGTCCAGCACCTCACGAATGTTTTCAACAGACACTTGTTTCCAATCATGTTCAGGGCTTCAAACAGGGCATGCTCACATGTTTTGCATGTAAAAATGAAATTCTCATGCATTGCTACAACCAGATGGCTCTAGGAAGCCCATGGCTTGAATGCAATAGTCCTCCCCTATTAATGCCTCCCAGAACTCGTATTTCGTGGCATAGAGTACTTCAGACCTGAAGGTTCCACTGAGCCATTTAATGGCACATAGCCATTGATAGGCCTAAACTCCATGAATTTGTCTAATCCCCTGCTGAAGTCCTCTAAAATAATGGCTGTCAGTCCCATTATACATTGCCTGAAGAAGTATTTACACATGCTCAGCTATCAATAATCAAGTATGCAATGATCAAGCTTTGGCTATTGGCAATATAGAAATACAATAAAAAACATTTGCATGTATGAACCAGCCATTCAATGAAGTGGTATAGAGATATATCAGTAAATATTTAACCAAGTAATTACTTTCCATAATCCCTTGCAAGCTCCGGGAAACAAGCAACTATCCAGTTGCTGCTCCTTCTCTAATTTTTCACTATTTCTGCCATTTCGACCTGTTCTCCAGCTGCGGCAGGCCGTACAACCAAATAGATCCCGGGGAGGGAACGTTGGACAGAAATGATGGAGCAGCACACACCTTGAACAGAACAGGTCAGTGGACGATAAAAGAGGCAGCATTGTGTAACGGTTGGAGTGGGAGTCGGGAGATCCGGGTTCTAGTCCCCACTCAGCCATGGAAGCTCATTGGGTGATTTTAGGGTAGTCACAGACTCTCAGCCCAACCCACCTCACAGGGTTGTTGTGAGGATAAAAATGGAGAGAGGGAGGACTACATATGCCGCCTTGGGTTCCTTGAAGGAAAAATATCAGGATATAAATGCAATAGATAATAAATAAATAAGGGAGATGTTTTGTTGGAATGAAATCTCTAAAATCCCTTCGATTGCATTTCATGCCATTCAAACATCTTTAGATACATGATAGAGCTATTTAAAAGTGCCAGAGAAGAAGGGGAAGTGAACAAACAAAAGCCTTCCTAAAAGCTGTACTATTACAGAGACATTCATCAGATGAAAAATAAATGTGTGTAAGCCAGGCTTTGATCATCCTGAAGGCTTCCCCGGAGGATGTTCAAGTCGCCCCTGAACCACCGTTCTCCATCCATATTTCACCTGTGCTTATCTTACCTCTCTTTGGCCCTGTTCAGAAGACAACTTAAACCATGGCTTTAAGCATGGTAGTTAAACTAGAAAGCCAGGCTGTGTTCAGAAGACGTCTTAAACCATGGCTTTAACCATGGTGAACAAAGTAAAAAGCTTTATTCACTGTGCTTAAAGCCGTGGTTTAAGGTGTCTTCTGAACACAGCCTGGCTTTCTGGCTTAACCGCCATACTTAAAGCCAGGGTTTAAGGTGTCTTCTGAACACAGCCTGGCTTTCTGGCTTAACCACCATACTTAAAGCCAGGGTTTAAGGTGTCTTCTGAACACAGCCTGGCTTTCTGGCTTAACCACCATACTTAAAGCCAGGGTTTAAGGTGTCTTCTGAACAGGCCCTTTCACTGGTTAATCCTTCACCCTACCGCTCAGAACCCACTGAGGAATATTTATTCTATAATCAATAAAGCAAACGAAAGAATAAATATCAGAAACATAAAGGCATACAGAAGCTCTACAACTTCCTGTCTCAAAGCAGAGTGTTCAGGATTCTCATTGGGCAGAGTGTGGTTTGTGCATGTAGCCAAGTTCTTACGGGGGCTCTCTGTTCAGTGGAGTCCGGTGGTGCCTCCTTTAGAGTCCTGACTGGTTCTGATTGAAACCCGGAGCGGATTCACCGCCCCACTGACATCGCGCCACCAGCCCCCACTGCCTCTGCTCTCCTTGGCAACAGGATGTGGACATGTGCATTGGGCCTGACGCTACAGACCACAAAGTGCTCTCGGCTTTGGCTCTCGGCAGCTCAACGACAATGTTTCCGTTATCAGCAGTAACAGGTGCTTGTGCTTGCATTTCAGACGATCTGGCGCAAGCCACCTCTGACTACGAAACGAACAACAGCGACAGCAGCGACATCGTGCAGAACGATGAGGAGGCGGATTGCTCCAAGGAGCAGGCACAGACGGGATCCGTTTGCAGGACTTATTCTCCGGAGACAATCATATTGCATCCGTTGTTGCCGCCTGAGGTATCTCATTCCCTCTTCAACGTCGTGGTGAAGACCAAAGCTTGTGAAAAACCCATTTTCTTTTTTTCTTCTTCACGCAGCTCCCTGCTAGCGCCCACATTTTGCATGCAGAAGGCTTTGCAAACCCCTGGTGCCTCCAGATGAAAGAATCTCAAGTAGCAGGGGATGAGAAAAGGTTTATCTGAGCTTGTGGAGAGTCGTAGGCCCTGTTCGGAAGACACCTTAAACCATGACTTTAACCACAGTGCTTTGCCTTAGTCACTGTGGTTAAAGCCGTGGTTTAAAGTGTCTTCTGAACCAGGCCACTGCTAGCTAGACAACATTGGACTAGATCTGCCTTCCCCCAACTTGATGCCTCCAGTTGTTATGGACCTATCAGGCCTGAGCAGCATGACCAGTGGTCTGGAAGGCTAGGAATTGTAGTCCGAAACATCAATAGGGCTTTAGGTTGGGGACGTTTGGGCTAGATTGACCAGTGGTCTCAACCCAGTGGTGTAAGGTCTGTGCTCAGATAAGCATCCATCCTGCATAACCCCTTGCAGGCTTAGGAAAAGCCAAGGATTTGCAGAAACAAAACAAAAAGTTTTATGGGTGTGCGAGGGGAGGCAGGAGTGGAGCAGAAACTGCCCAATGCAGACCGACCCACAGTTGGATGAGGGGGGTGGAAAACTGGGGTGGAAAAGGAATGGACTGGCTGGAAGGCTAAATCCCAGCTCTCTACACTGCAACATTTTGTTGTAGGTCTCACTTGTTGCTGCTGCTGCTGCTATCGTTATTCTTCATCAACATCATCGTAATCTCACTCGTTCTTCTTGTCTAAAGAGTATCAAACTTACCTAAAAACAGATGGGAATTCCAATGCAGCTTTTGCTATTTCTGATTGGCACGGATGCGCAGATGCCTAAATCCAAAGCAGCCTTGTCCATAAAAATCAGACATAACAAGCGAACGGAGGAAACAGTTTTGGGAGATAGGAGAGTGGAACAGAACAGGGACTGTTGTGAATTATTGCACAACGAAGTGCAGATGTGCGGGCCTAAATTAAGCTTGTAAATATCCACATTTAGCTCTTAACTAATAACCCCCAGGAGTGGTGCAACAGTCCAAGTTGACAGTTTGGGGAGAAATCCTGGCTGCTAAAGCCCCACCCGCCGAATCTGTCAAATTTCAGTCCAGTTTGAGTTCGTTTTAAAACAACAACAACAGTCTGGTGACTTTTGGCCAGTCACAGACTCTCAGCCCAACTTATCTCACAGGCTTGTTGTTGTGAGGATAAAATGGAGAGAAGGAAGAGGAGGATTATGTATGCCGCCTTGGGTTCCTTGGAGGAAAAAAGGTGGGTTATAAACAGCACAATTAGCTTTCCCCGTTCCGATGCTGGCTGCTACTTTTCATTGTCCAGCTCTGCAATGCTTCTAGGCTTGCTTGAGATCTATGTTCATTTTAATCCTATTATGCACCTGGGGCCTGTTCTCTAAACTGTGGTCATAGGAAGCTGCCTTAGACAGAGGCCTTAGCTAGACCAAAGGTTTATCCCAGGATCGTCCCGGGGTCATCCCTGCCTGCTCCTGGGATATCCTGTGTGTCATTTACATGAACAGGGATGATCCCGGGATAAAACTTAGGTCTAGCTAAGGCCTAAGACCATTGGCCCAGGTGAAGCCAGTACTGTCTCCTCCTCCTAGCAGAATCTCTCCTCCTCCTCATCCTCCTCCTCTTGTCCCCACTGCTCATTCAAGGGAAAGAGCAAGAGAAAGGACAGGTGCAGCTTCATCTCCTCACTCTTGTCTCCGTTTGCATGCTTAGAGAGGGCGAGTGAACAAGCAGGAACAGCAAGTAACAGCAGCAGCAGGGCCAGTAGGCTCTGAGGATTGTCACTCAATAATAATAATAATAATAATAATAATAATAATTTATTTATTTCCTGCCTGGATTGAGGCAGGGAACAATTAGGAGCGCATTTTTCAGAAAGAGCTCGCACATTCCTGAACTCACAATCTCATTAAAAAAAACCGCCATGTGGTTGTTTTGTTTTGTCTTATAAAAGAAACAGTTTAAAATGTGCATTTAAAAAAAAAATACACATTTTCACGCTTCAGTCAACCAGGGGAAAGTGTGCACTTTTGCAAAATGAGCACAGAAATGCACAATATTCCCATTCAAATTGCGCACTTTCAGTGCCTGAGGCTATTGGCTCAGAGTCTGACCTGCCTAGGGAAGTCCAGAGCTAGCTTTTTCGGCCTAGCTTTTTTTTTTGGGGGGGGGGGGGGCAAACATTCTTACAGTTGTAATTACTTTAAGGTGACAACTTCCTCAACTCTGGCATACGCTGGAAACCTCCTTTCCCACCCTGAATATGTGGCTGTTTCCATGTTGAAACCTACATCAAGCAGAGAAGGAAACAGAAATGACATTTGGGGTTAGAATGGGTTAGTAATAAAAGCACAGTCAGCGTATACGTTTAGAAAGGTCCAGGTAACCCGTGTTTTACCATGTTTTTTGTAATGGTGGGAATATTTGTTGGTTCTTGATACAGGACAAGCCTATTCTTGCCCCAGAGCCTCTAATAATGGACAATTTGGACCCTCTTATGGATCAGCTAAACAGTTGGAATTTCCCCATCTTTGATTTGGTAGACAAGATAGGAAAGAAATGTGGTCGGATCCTAAGCCAGGTAAGAAAGTGTACGTTGCAGATTTCGGTCGCAGCCCAGCCTTTTGTAAAGCATGTGTGTTGCGTGTTGCTGTTTAGGGGGATATGCATGGACTGTGATCCAAGGCTCTTTCCATGCTCAGAATTCCCATTGTCTTTTATCGGAACAGCAAAGCCACCCCACTCCTGATCAAGGAATTCTTGGTGCCAGTAGGGAACAATTGGATCCCACCTAGCAGATTGAAAACCTGATAGTATAGATGCTGCCCTTGTAACCATGGTTGCCATTTAGGGAGGGTGCTGGGGCAGTTGCTCTCTTCTGTATTTTAAACTACTTGTGACTTTTTCCTTGCATAACACCTAGCATTGGATCCAGACTAAGCCATGCTTTGGTTGCCTTGAAATCATTAGTACTTCAATTAGGCACAATTAACTTACCTTATTGACTTCAATGGGACTAAAGCGTGACTTAATATAGCCAGGATCGAACCCTATATTTCTGCCAGTTCTCAGATTCAACACTTGGTTTGGAGCTAACCATGGTTCACTGAAACCATAGTTTACAACCCGACTTCTAAACATGGTTACAAACTGTGGTTTGGAGGAAACCATGGTTTACAAAGCTATTAGAGCAGACAGAAGGGCCATACCTAGACGGGACGAAATCCTAGGGCGATCCCTAGGATTGTCCCTGTGCGTTCACATGACACACAGGGGATCCCGGGATCAGGGAGGGATGATCCCTCCCTTGCTCTGGGATCTCGCCCTCCCCTTTAGGCCAGGTTTTTCCACGGTCTCGGGAGCCTGGGCGCCGTGGTTTGTCCCAGCTCCTCGCGGTTCCTCTCAAGGAGCCAGGACCCGTGCACAGGGCGCAGAGCTCCCCAGGAGCACTGCACCCATCGGGGGTGGGGTGGGGGGGAGTGGGGAAAGTATTTTTTTAAAAAAGAAACACCTACCCTTTGCGCACAAGCATTTGTGCACTGCTGTCCCTTTAAAATTAAGAAAATGGCGGGCGCAACGCCTCTACCTCTGAGATTGTCATGCTCTGCATGTAAACAGAGGGGGGATCTCACGATAAAACCATCGCGAGATCTTCACCCCTCCATCGCGCACTAACAGGTAGGTCTAGCTAAGGCCAAGGATAAATCAAAAAGTGCTGAAACAGGAAGGGGATGGAATTTGTATGAACAAGTGGAGAAGGGTGGGTGGGAAGGAGAACATGTGAACCCCACAAGGCTCTTTCAGCCTTTTAAACATGGTTAAAAGCATAATGTCTGTACTTGGCCTAAGGGTGTGAAATCAAACCAGAATTTGTTTAATGAATGCATCAGTGTACTTAAGGCCAAGAAAAGTAATGGTTGTGCTTTCTGATGTGGGGGGGAATGTATATTGGGGTACACGGATGAAAGTGGATGATGTCAAGGCTCTGCTTGATACTCAGAATGAACTGCGCACCCATATTCCAAATTTCACCTTCAATCTGGGTTACTCAGGGAAATTCTTCCACACAGGTAAGAATGAAGGTGGTATAGTACTGTGCATATACTGTTGTTGTTTAAAATGGATACTGTTTTATACGGTTGTTTTTATATATTTTTGATGGTTTAAAATTTTGTATACTTTTTTTTTTAATGTCCACTGTTTTTAACTTTTGTAAACCGCCCAGAGAGCTTCGGCTATGGGGCGGTATATAAATTTAATAAATAAATAAATATATAAACAAACACATCAATCTCCTTGTGGCAGTGCAGAGCAAAAAAGATCTCTGGGGTTTGGGATGATTCATTATTAGCTTTCTGCAGTTTAAATTGCCATCCTGATTTGAGCTAGAGAGAGGGAGGAAGAAATTAACAAAACGAATTACCTAGGTGGGCCACATAGCCTGAAATTTATGGAATGGAATAAAGAAGAGCTGACATCTCTCTCTCCCACCCACCCCGAGGGAGCGTTTGCCTTCGGCAGCTAAGCGCCAACATAACCTCTTCAAGGATATTTGACAAGCCATCTACGTATGTTGCACGGGATGCCAAATTGGTTTAGAATTTGTATTTAAAAAGAAAGAAGCTAAAAGCATCCATCTGTGGTACAATGGAAAGCACTTGAACGCAGCACCGGCAAATCTATAAAAATGCAGGGGAATAATAATCCATGCAAAAGGCGGGGGGGGCGGAGGGGGGACACACTTTGATTTGGAATGGAGGGCAAACCCTCCCTGATCTTCCCTGCTGTTTTTTTTTAGCAAGCTGTGTCGTTAGGTAATGCCTTAATTTACGCTCTCTGTTCTCCTAATAACAACCCCTGTTGGGATAAAACAAGTTTTATTTAGAAAGGAGAAGGTAGAATTGAAGGCTGCAATTTAAAGGCCAGACGCAGTGTAAAATTAGAGTTTCCTTCTTTGCTACCTCCGTCAAAGGCCTGAAAACAACAGACTCTTGGACAGTTGGAGGTCAGGTTCTAGGAAATCGTGTTGGGACGAGGCTCCAGGAGGCGAGAGCTGTAAATGAGGATTTGGGAAGTGTTTCCATGGTCAAGAAAGAGCGATTATTTCCTCCCATCTACGCGCACCAAGGAAAGAAGCCACTTAGGAAGGTGTGTAAAACGTAGCCTTCCTGCCACCTCTGGCAAGAGGGTGATTGTGGCTGTGAGGGCAGAAAGCCTGACTCAATTCAAGACGTTAGTCGTCACCACCACAGTATTTTGTTGCTTGCTTTTGTTTTCTAAAGTAGTCATTATTATATTTGTTAGCCATTGAATATGAGCCAGCAGTGCGATATGGCTGCAAGAAAGGCAGATGCTATTTGGGGCTGCATTAATAGAAGTCTAGCTTCCAAATCGCGTGAGGTACTGGTTCCTCTCTATTCGGCCCTGGTTAGGCCTCATCTAGAGTATTGTGTCCAGTTCTGGGCTCCACAATTCAAGAAGGACGCAGACAAGCTGGAGCGTGTTCAGAAGAGGGCAACCAGGATGATCAGGGGTCTGGAAACAAAGCCCTATGAAGAGAGACTGAAAGAACTGGGCATGTTTAGCCTGGAGAAGAGAAGATTGAGGGGAGGCATGATAGCACTCTTCAAATACTTAAAAGGTTGTCACACAGAGGAGGGCCAGGATCTCTTCTCGATCCTCCCAGAGTGCAGGACATGGAATAACGGGCTCAAGTTAAAGGAAGCCAGATTCCAGCTGGACATCAGGAAAAACTTCCTGACTGTTAGAGCAGTACGACAATGGAACCAGTTACCTAGGGAGGTTGTGGGCTCTCCCACACTAGAGGCAGCTGGACAGCCATCTGTCAGGGATGCTTTAAGGTGGATTCCTGCATTGAGCAGGGGGTTTGACTCAGCCTTATAGGCTGATTCTAAGATTCTCTGATTCTAGTTTTACTATTATTAACATTGCACTCTCAGTGGACATGGTCCTTTACAGAGCAATACAAGCAAATGAACATTTGAAGAGCTGTGTTGGATTTGAGCAAAGGCCTATCTAGTCCAGCATTCTGTTCACACCGTGGCTGGTCATATGCTAGTAAGACAGTATCCTGCCCCACGGAACTTAAAATCTAAATTTAGGCCAGGAGGAGAGAGACCCAAAGTTCTCAAGAGGTGGATGTGAAGGCAGTTAGATACAGTCTGAAACGAATTTCTTACCTCAGTTCTGTCACCTCAGGACTGAGTCATACATTATTGGTTTCCTGTGACTTCTTCCCACAAACCGAGGAGCAGAATACTTTACGTTATTAATAAGAAAAATGCTTTGCATAAGAACATAAGAAGAGCCATGCAGGATCAGATTGTTTAGCTTGGAAGAGCCATGCTAGCTTGGAAAAAAAGGAGGCTAAGGGGAGACCTGATAGAGGTGTACAAAATTATGCATGGTATCTAGAATGTGGATAGAGAGACATTTTTCTCCCTCTCTCAAAATACTAGAACCCGGGGTCATCCCATGAAGTTGATTGGTGGGTGATTCAGGACAAATAAAAGGAAGTACTTCTTCACACAGCGCAGAGTTAAATTATGGAATTCACTACCACAAGATGTATTGATGGCCACAAATTTGGATGGCTTTAAAACGGGGGTGGATAAATTCCTGGAGGAGAATGCTGTTAGGCCTGATGGCTAGGTGCTACCTCCAGTATCACAGGTAGTAAGCCTGTGTGCACCAGTTCCTGGGGGGACATGGGTGGGAGGATTGCACCATGGCCTGCTTGTGGGTCCCTGGTCGACAGCTGGTTAGCCACTGTGTGAGCAGAATGCTGGACTAGATGGACCCTTGGTCTGATCCATCAGGGCTCTTCTTATGTTCTTAGGCCAAGGATCCATCTAGCCCAATATTCTGTTCACACAATGGCCAATAGCTGTTAATGGGAAACCCACAAGCAGGATAGGGATAGGTCACACCTAGATATTGCTGCCAAGAAAATTCATCCCCAGCCCTCCCAGCTGCTGGGAGGAGTGCAGCTAAGTTCAGAGGGAAACAAGGAAGTCTGATGGAGAAGGGGTAGGGATGTCACAAGCGCCCAAATGGGTTCGGAAGTCCAGCAGACTCCCCTGTGCCTGGACATCTGGACCCCACTCAGTGAACCCCCAACCCTTACCTGTAACGTTGCGTAAGTGGCTGCTGAATGGCCACTATTTGCATACGTTTTGATATATGGAAAAACACGAGTCGGCATTTTGAGTAAATGGCGATTCGCTGAGGGGGAGGCCAGCTCCTGGGTGCTTGCGGAGTGGTCCAGTAAGGACTGGGGCTTGGTGCGCTGGTCTGGGGGGGAGCGAGTGGGGGGTGGCAGCTTGCTGAGCCCCCAGGGAAACCGGATGGAGGTGGGTTCATCCATCCCTAAGTGGGTGGCAGATAATGTTAACCTCCCTGCTAATCAAAAAGTGCATGTGAGCCCTGATTCCACTATACCTCTGCTCTTCAGGTGGGAGGCTGCCCAATTGACAGCCAGACCGATCCACTCCTTCAGAGACTCACCACCACCACCAGTCAGGAAGATGTTCCCACTCTGAGAAGGGGCATTTTGTGCCCCCCCTTGTCTACTTCTATTGGCCACGATGGCTATATTAACTAACTAACTAACCAGTTGCTCGGAAGTTACAGCAGTAGAGGGTTATACCTTGCATGACCTGCTTGTTGGCTTCCTGTAGGCATCTAGGTGGCCACTGTGGGAAACTGGATGCTACCTAGATGGACCATTGGTCTAAGCCAACAAAGCACTCAAGTTCTTAACCTGCCAACAGTAATTAACATACCCAGGGAGATAGTCTCAGTATGAGGAAGCTAAGTATCTTTTGCTCTCACCTCTCCAATCTACTTTACTTATTTTTGATCATTTTGGCGCTTTCTCCACTGACCCAAATAACATTCAAACCGACGGGGGAAAGCATAGCATGCTGATATAACCTGCATTATTTTTTAAAAAGGAAAGGGCTTTCTGACATTAACATCCCTGAGAAATAGATAGATATATGTCATGTTTTCAGAGTCTGCTCTCGTTCCCTCCAGGGGAAGAAAAATAATAACTTGGAAACTATTGCTTACTGGGATTGTTGCCTTCTGGATATTTCCATCATTTCAGTGCTCTGTTGTTCGTAAGAACATAAGAAGAGCCCTGCTGGATTAGACCGAGGATCCATCTAGTCCAACACTCTGTTCACACAGTGGCCAACCAGCCGTTGGCCAGGAACCCTCAAGCAGGACATGGGTGCAACAGCACCCACCCACCCATGTTCCCCAATAACTGGTGTATATATAGGCTTACTGCCTATCCTAAAACACTTGGGGCAGCATTGCTTGCCAACACCACCAGTGACAACGCTGGCGTAGCTGCTTTTAGCAGATCCGATCCTAAGCCAGGATGGGTGGAGTCTTCCCATAAGGGTGGCCACTTAGGAATCACCAAAGAATGAGGACAAAAGAGAACACACAGTTGCATTAAAAATGTGCGTGCTAACTTATATCTATAAAATGCACATTTAGAAATAGTTATTATTTAAAAAGAAATGCAGGACATTTCACCACGGTGTGGGAGACTGTAACCAAGTGACCAGTGTACCTGTCTGTTCAGTTCGGTGTCTAGGTGTGAACTGTTAATGCTTAACAATCCTTATGGTTCTTTCTGTTTAAACTGGAATGGGACAGAACAGTCCTCTGGCTGTCTCAAATAGAGGATTCTCCTCTGTAAATGAGGACACCTGGCCACTCTACTTCCCACCCACCCACCACTACCATTCCAGAAGAAGTTCCCATATTCTAATAAGAAGCTCCCACATTCTAAAATTAGCGCATATTTATACTTTCTTGTGTAGAAACTACCTCATAGCTAACATTGAGCCTATTCAGACAACACGCCAAAGCATGGCTAGGCCGCTAAGCCTTTCGCAGCGAAAGGTTAGTGAGTGTGTTTAAGTTGTGGTTATATAACCACCATGGTTAGGAGTGGTTCACATGACAAAATGTTTACCTCAAAATGCTTAACCACCATGGCTTAGCATGTCGTCTGAACAGGATCATTATCTGCTATCCCATAAATTAGGGCCCGTAGTCTTAATTATCTCATTGTTATTAAACATTCCTAAAACAAATTAGAACTTACAAAGAAGGCTTACACATACAATTTTCAGGCTAGGTAGGATCCATTTTGAATTACACCTTTGAGAAGATAAGTCCTTCCTCAAAATTTGCCAATTAAAGAGAAGGCTATAATTTCTTCTAGACATCTGTATTTCAAGCTTGTTGATGTGTGTACTTCACACAAGTTTTTTTGCTGAATTGATAAGCAAAAACTTTACATTTACCTTTGCCCTGGAATAATGCAGTCTCACACCTGTTCTGTACTCAAATAGCTTTTTTGGTCCAAGGGGGAGGGCATTTCCTCAGCATTTTCTCTTTGATTATCATCCAGGTCAGCTTGAGTTCCTAAAAAGAAACGGTTAAAAACAATAATGATACATTAAAAACACAAATAGAACACACATAAGTTACAGAATACAAACAGCCACCCAACCTAACACACCAGCTTCCATGCAGGTGGCCTGCTTGAACAGAAACGTATTTGCCTCCTGACAGAAGGACAGCTGAGAGGGAACTCTCCATCAACTCCGTAATTGGGGGACAGAGCAGGACCGGGTAAACAGTATTAATAACCTCAAGCAGGGGCTGGTGAAGGGGCTTAGCCTGGGGAGACTCTGGAGGCCTTGGAGGTCCGCATTTGGCCGTTGGGCTGTCGTTTCCCCACCTCAGTTCTAAGTATTATGGTTCCTTTTGCCCAGGAGAGCTAGAGAAGAAGCTTTTAACTCACTCATATTTTGGTCCCCAGTATGCAGCGATAGGGACTAGTCATGCCAGTATGTGGACTTTTAGACAGATAAAATAAAAAGGGACCCAGCAGGGTGATATTTATTCCTGGCGGGAAAATTAGAAGGCCAGCCTATTACACTAGCTTCAATATATGCACCTAAAGTGCACCAATGTATTATTTATTTATTTATTTATTTTATTTTAAGGAAACTAGTTTTTTTTAATAAAACTTTATTTTATTTTAAGAATAAAACTTATTTATTTATTTTATTTTAAGACACTAGCTCAGTTTGCTATCGGGGATCTAGTTAGAGAAGGCGATTTAATGGTTCCTTTTGCTTTATTCTTTCTAGGTATCCTACAGGCTCTTTGAAGACATGGGGCTATTTGAAACCTTTAAAATTCCTGTGAGAGAGTTTATGAACTACTTCCACGCTCTGGAGTGTGGATACCGAGAGATACCTTGTAAGTATGACTGCAAGAATGCATTAATTACTGATTCCTTTATTTGATTTCTCAGTTAATATAATATAGCTGCTTTTCTTCAAAGAGCCCAAGGCAATTTACAGCAAATGAATAAAATAATATGAATCCATGGGACATCGTATAAAGATACTGCAGCAATTTATAATACACAGACCATACTGTATCTTGGCCTTTCCATCCTAGATCCCTCCAGGTGTGTTGGACTATAACTCCCAAATTCCCCAGCCTGGGAATGATGGAAATCACAGTACAACTCATCTGGAGGGCAGCAATATGGAGAAGGTGGCCACACCTAGAACAACCTTTCAGACAATTAACCCATGAAAACCCTGCTTCAGTAAGACAGTCTTTGCCTACCTATTATTATTATTATTATTTATTTATTTATTTATTTATTTATTTATTTATATAGCACCATCAATGTACATGGTGCTGTACAGAGTAAAACAGTAAATAGCAAGACCCTGCCGCATAGGCTTACATTCTATTAAAATCATAGTAAAGGAATAGGGAGGGGAAGAGAATGCAAACAGGCACTGGGTAGGGTAAACAGGCACAGGGTAGGGTAAAACTAACAGTATAAAGACCAAACAACATCAAGTTTTAAAAGCTTTAGGAAAAAGGCCTCTTCTGGGAGTGCTCTATAGCAATGAGACTTGTAACTCCTAAGGACGTTATTTCATAATTGTACAGAATTCATCTGGCACTTTTCTGTGCAAGCTAGTGGACAATCTTCCCTCTAGATCTCCATGGTAGAGTTCACCTTGGAGTTATGCCTCACCAATCTTTTAGAATTCTTTGCGAGTTTCGACAAACACGTAGATAGGACCAGTGTGGCACTTGCATTTGAATCCTTCATTAAGGGCCCCTGAAAGAGAAGGTATGGAAACACCTAAATCATAGAATCATAGAATAGCAGAGTTGGAAGGGGCCTACAAGGCCATCGAGTCCAACCCCCTGCTCAATGCAGGAATCCACCCTAAAGCATCCCTGACAGAAGGTTGTCCAGCTGCCTCTTGAAGGCCTCTAGCGTGGGAGAGGCCACCACCTCCCTAGGTCATTGGTTCCATTGTCATAATGCTCTAACAGTCAGGAAGTATTTCCTGATGTGCAGCTGGAATCTGGCTTCCTTTAACTTGAGCCCGTTATTCCGTGTCCTGCACTCTGGGAGGACCAAGAAGAGATCCTGGCCCTCCTCTGCGTGACAACCTTTTAAGTATTTGAAGAGTGCTATCATGTCTCCCCTCAGTCTTCTCTTCTCCAGGCTCAACATGCTCAGTTCTTTCAGTCTCTCTTCATAGGGCTTTGTTTCCAGACCCCTTTATCATCCTGGTTGTTTCCAGACCCCTGATCATCAATCAACACAATAAAAATTATCTCGCTGGTTCCCTTAACCATGGCCATGAGATTGTGTGCTTTCTCCCATGCACTCTGCATTTCATAGAATTATATAATAGTAGAATTGGAAGGTGTCTATAAGGCCATGAAGTCCAACCCTCTGCTGAATGCAGGAATCCACCTTAAAGCAACCCTGTAAGATGGCTGTCCAGCTGCCTCTTGAATACCTCTAGTGTGGGAGAGCCCACGACCTCCCTAGGTAACTGGTTCCATTGTTGTACTGCTCTAACGATCAGGAAGTTTTTCCTGGTGTCCAGCCGGAATCTGGCTTCCTGTAACTTGAGCCCATTATTTTGCCTGTTGCTGAAATGACACACCTTCCCATGTGGGATGGTATATATAACTGTCTTTGAAAAACACCCGCACCACTTCATCATAGCAAATTTTAGATTTGGAGGGGGGTTGTCCTTCTCATGGACCAACATGACTATTTTTGTTGTTGTTTTTCATCACAGCAAATGACCACACATATTCTCCCTAAGTCAGTAGTTGATGGCACTTCTTGGAAAAGATTTGAGCTAGGAATAAGGAATGAATTCTCCTCTGTATCCAGTAGATGGTGCCATTACTCCCACCCAACCAGTATTAGTAACCTGCCTCTATCTTAACAGATCACAACAGGATCCATGCCACTGATGTCCTTCATGCTGTGTGGTACCTTTCAACACAGCCTATACCAGGCCTTTCAACTGTGATTAACGACCATGGGTCAGCAAGTGATTCAGGTAATATTATTAGTATGCCTTTCTGGCCACGTTTAATTTCTTGGCCTAGTGAAGAGATGTAACATTTCCAGACATTTTGAAACCATTGAAGAAAAATGCAAATTATTTAATTTGGGGGGAAATTAAATAATTTGCAATACTTATATTTTTAATGCCCTTTACAGATCTAAAGTCACGAACATAAAATGTATTATGTATAACTTGGTGTGCCAAAAAATTATCATGCTTAGTATTTCAAATGTCAACAAGAGGCCGCCCAGAAGCAAAGAATCCTTCTTCCTCTCTGCTGGAAATGGCTGCACCCCCTAGAGGCAGAATCACATCTTGCTCTTCCAAGACTCTTGTCTTCAGTTTACAGGAATTGCAATTAAATAAATTGCCCTAAATTAAGGAATGACCTAAAAGTTTTCCTATTACATAATTTTTAGAAATCATCTTGGGGGAATAAAGGCCTGGTAGCAATATATGAATATCTCTCGTGTGGCGCAGAGTGGTAAAGCAGCAGTTTCTGCAGCTGAAACTCTCCCCACGGCCTGAGTTCGATCCCAGCAGAAGATGGTTTCAGGCAGCCGGCTCAGGTCAACTCAGCCTTCCATCCTCCCGAGGTCGGTAAAATGAGTACCCAGTTAGCTGGGGGGAAAGGTAATAACGGCCGGGGAAGGCAACGGCAAACCACCCCGCTATAAGGCCTGCTAAGAAAACGTCAGCGAAAGCTGGCGTCCCTCCAAGAGTCAGTAATGACTCAGTGCTTGCACAAGAGGTTCCTTTCCTTTCCTATCTTAAACATTTCTTAAAAAAAAAAAGATTTTTTTTTAAAAAAAGAAAGAAAGAAAATATTTCAGCATCCAGAATTATTCAGTCTTCATATTTTTTGAGAGAGAAAAAAAGACCTTGAGAAAAGTGTTTCCCCCGCAAATTTGTCCTTCCCCACTCTTTGGGCCTTCTTATCTTGTGTGTGTGTGCGTGGAATGGGTGTATGTGGGGTCATAGCAGTGGAAGTGAGATTGTCTAGATCAGTACTCCATTCTGATTCGGTGTTATAGCTAAACCACTCCTACCTAGTAGCACAAAAATGAGGTGACCAGATTGTTTAGGAATTTTTGAACATCTTGTGTATCATGGGGATGTCCAAGGCTCAGTCTGTTCACACCTTTACTCTTGCCCAAATGGGGCCTTTACGGCCGCCATTTATTCATTGAGGGAAATTATGCAATTTCCGAAGCCTCAATTGTCAGACTCAACTGGGAGGGAGGGGATGCAGGGGAGTCCATCCGACTCCCAGCCCCAGTTCGATGCCTCCAACATCCCTACACACTGAACATTTTGGAAGTAGCAGTTTCCCCTCAGCAATAGATACAAATCTGGCCCAGGTTCCATTAAAATGAGTGAGCTCAAGCATGGTCCTTTGTACAAAACCAAAGACAGGTTGCTCCTCCTTTCCATGACGAACTCTCAGCAAACGACCTGGTTTTCTGCCCAGATTCTGATAGTGGGATCACTCATGGCCACTTGGGATACGTCTTGTCGAAAACATACGCACCAACAGATGACAGCTACGGCTGCTTGGCTGGCAACATCCCTTCCCTGGAACTGATGGCCCTCTATGTAGCTGCTGCCATGCATGACTATGATCACCCAGGAAGAACCAATGCCTTCTTGGTTGCAACCAGCGCTCCTCAGGTAAGACAGGCTGGATCAACCAGCTCCTATTGCTCTTTCAAGGGAACAGCGGGCCTACATAAGCTGTGGCCCACAAATCCATTGGAGTCCTCCAACTATTTTTGGTGGTCCACCAGGGATAGGGTGACTATATGAAAAGGAGGACAGGGCTCCTGTATCTTTAACAGTTGTATTGAAAGGGGGATTTCAGCAGGTGTTGTTTGCAGCCATGCAGCACCTGGTGAAGTTCCCTCTTCATCACAACAGTTAAAGCTTCAGGAGCCTTGCTTTCTTTTGTATGTGGTCACTCTAGTATAGCTCCTGCAGCTATATGTGCTGTGATGAAGAGGGAACTTCACCCGGTGCTGCATGCCTGCAAATGATACCTGCTGAAATTCCCCTTTCAATACAACTGTTAAAGATACAGGAGCCCTGTCCTCCTTTCCATATGGTCACCGTAATAAACCTATTTATGATGTTTGTCTAGGGCCTAATCTACACCAAGCAGGATATTGCATTATGAAAGCGGTATATAAAAGGCAGGAGCTACACCAAGCAGGATATAGCGGTATGAACTTGGTATATGGTATGTGTCAATGGGTCCCAACAGTTGTCAATGCACTCCAATTCCACTAAAAAGCAGTAGTGTGGCTCCTGCCTTTTATATACCACTTTCATAGTGCAATATCTTGCTTGGTGTAGATGAGGCCTAGGACCTCAGAAACAGGGATGCTCCAGTGACTGGCAGGCTCATGACAGGGCTGGGGAGGGGGCATGCTGTTCTGTTTGGCTGGATGGGTTCCAAGGTTTGCAGGCCTGCCTTCAAAATAAGGGTGTTCATGAAATAAGGATTCCACAAGTGGAGAATTAGGCACAAAGTTTCAGTATCCTTTAAAGCAGAGGTGTGGAAGTGAATTCGATTTTGGAGAAGCTCTTGAGGGCCACGTTCCAGTGGCATGTGGGGCTGAAGGCAAAGGGTTATGGCAAAAAGAGTGGGGCCATAATACAAAAAACCCCCACAAAAAACCAGTGTATTTACTTATATCCCACCTTTTTTCCTCCTTAAGGAACCCAAGGTGGGATACGTAGTTCTCTTCTCCATTTTTATCCTCACAACAACAATCTTGTGAGGTAGGTTGGGCTGAGAGTCTGTGACTGGCCCAAAGTCACCCAGGGAGCTTCCATGGCCGAGGGAGGACTAGAACCCAGACCCTCCGACTCCCAGTCCAACACTCTAGCCACTACACTACACTGGCTCTCAGTGATAGCTTAAAACTCTTACTGCCACTAACAAACGCTTAGGGGAGGCATCTCAACATTTTAGAATGGGGGAAAACCACCCAATGATCAGTGATTGAGGAAATGGGGGGTGGCCATATCGAGACCCCCAGAGGGCCAGATTGGGGCCCCAAGATTGCCAGCGTTGGTCCTGAGGTTCCAAGTTTCTGGCACTTAATGTTGCAAAGTCGACGTTGAACATTTGGAGGCAATGCCTGGTGAGACCCCAGGAGCCAGAGTGGGACTAAGCAAAACATCCAGTGGTGTTTGGGCCCCCTGGACTGTGTGTGATTTTTGGAGTTGACTAGTAGAAATAGAAGAACTTCTGCAACATGAAAAAAATATGATTAATTTGCATCACACCTGCAGGGCAACTTTGTCTCTGAATTTTAATATATTTTTTTTACTGCAGAATAAATGCAGCCTTGCTTCAGACCATTTGGAAATGAACCGAGACAGCTGTCCGTCATCCTATAGTTATTCTTACGTTTTTCCTAACTGTGTAGTCATCACTTTCTCTCTCTCTCTTTTAGGCTGTTTTGTACAATGACCGTTCTGTATTGGAGAACCATCATGCCGCTGCCGCATGGAACCTCTTCATGTCCAGGCCGGAATATAACTTCTTAGTCAACCTTGATCATGTGGAGTTCAAGCACTTTCGGTTCCTTGTCATTGAGGCAATTTTGGCCACTGATCTGAAGAAGCACTTTGACTTTGTAGCTAAATTCAATGCCAAGGTATGCTCGATTGTCTTACCTACGTCTTTTTGGTGTCCAGATCAGTGGGGCCTGGGTTATAGTGGCTTTACCTCGCAATATTGCAAGGACAATGACTTGGGGCCAAGCTACATAAGAACGTAAGAAGTGCCAAGCTGGATCAGGCCAAGGTTCCATCTAGACTAGCACTCTGTTCACACAGTGGCCAACCAGCTGTCGTCCAGGAACCCACAAGCAGGGCACAAGTGCAACAGCACCCTTCCACTCATGTTCTCCAGCAACTGGTGTACATGGGCTTACTGGATCTGATACTGGTTCTACATGGTTCCAGAGTTAATAGCAAGAATAATGGGGTGTTCTGTTGGGACCATGCTAAAGGAAGAAAGCTCTCCACATGCTGCAGTCCCAAAGATAATTGGACAGAGGAATAGGACCGTAGTTGCTAATTACACATTTAGCATCACGTTGTAGTTTCACTTAAGACAGAGAAGGATCCTGACCCTCTCTATGTCCTGGGGGTATAAAGCAGCCAAGAAGCATTAACTAAATGCAGAGAAGAACCAGCATGCTGTAGTGGACACAGAGCTTGGTTTAGTACAGGGAGTTGATCATTGGAGGCCCACCACTGGGATGGATGAATGGATGGTAAGGCTTTCAGACACCATATTAGATGGGAAGGCTTTCAGACGTAGTATTTCCACAGCAATCTGGCATCTGACTACTTGGTAGCAAGAGTGGGGTGGATTGTCCCAAGTCAGATTGAAAATTAGCCACATCGAAGAAGACTGTACGTTCATACCACAAAAAGAGAGTGTCCCAAAGGATGCCCAGCCTACAAAATGGCAGATGGAGTGTGACAGGTGCAGAATTTAGGAAGCAGTTGGGAGACAGAGCCTCAGTAATGGATGTTGGCAAGAGCCTTGGTGAAAACAGACAAAGTTCAGCTTTGAACATATTCATAAAGGAAATATAATGTCATGCTTATGAAGGAAAGCTGGACATCAAGAAAACTTCCTGACTGTTAGAGCAGTATGACAATGGAACCAATGACCTAGGGAGGTGGTGGGCTCTCCCACACTGGAAGTATTCAAGAGGCAGCTGGACAACCATCTGTCAGGGAAGCTTTAGGGTGGATTCCTGCATTGAGTGGGGGGGTTGAACTCTATGATTCTATGAAATATCAACGATACATCAATAAAAATCCCTAGAGGGCTAAGATTCTTCTGTGCAGTCTACATCACCACCTCCTCTTGACTTGTTTTGTGTCGTGCATGACTGCAGTAATACCAGACTATTCACTCTAATAACGTGTATCTGCCAGGTGAATGATGACGTTGGCATTGATTGGACGAATGAGAATGACCGCTTGTTGGTTTGCCAGATGTGCATCAAACTGGCTGACATCAACGGGCCAGCGAAATGCAAAGACTTGCACCTGCAATGGACGGAGGGAATCGTCAATGAATTTTATGAACAGGTAAATAGCCCTACTGGCTGGGAGAAGCAGAAAACAGTTTCTGTTAACCTTTCTTTTGCGTAATCTAAATGCTTTTCTTCCTGTAGATGATGATGATGATGATGACGATGATTTAAATTTATATACCGCCCCATTGCCGAACCTCTCTGGGCGGTTTACAAAAGTTGAAAACAGTGAACATTAAAAGCAAATATATAAAATTTAAAACCATAAAAAGCAGGCCTGTTGAATAAGATGCCTTTTTAACAATGTGCTGCTTTTAATAATGTTTTAGTTTTAAAAGTTTTAATTAGTTATATGTATTTTGTGGTGTTTGCATTTGTGTTGTACCCTGCCTCGATCCAGAGGGAGAGGCGGGTAACAAACAAATTGTTGTTATTATTATATTTATTGAAACAAAAACAGACAATATCCATTTAAACAACTATTCTGGGGTTAGTTAAAAAACTTAGCATATGCTGTTAAATGCTGTTAAATGCCTGTGAGAACAGCAAAGTCTTGACCTGGCGCCGAAAAGATAACAATGTTGGCGCCACGTGAGCCTCGTTGGGGAGATCATTACATAATTGAGGGGCCACCACTGAAAAGGCCCTCTCCCTTGTTGCTGTTCTCCGAGCTTAGAATCATAGAATCATAGAACAGAAGAGTTGGAAGGGGCCTACAAGGCCATCGAGTCCAACCCCCTGCTCAATGCAGGAATCCTTCTAGCAGGATGGAATAGCCCTTCGTTTGATTCAGCAACGCCTTCAAGGAAAATTGTGCAGCTATCAGAGTTGGACACATTGTGCCCATCCTATTTGAGTGATGCCATGGTGCACCCCTATAGCTCCCTGAGGGAGGGGTCTCACTCCACTCCATTCCCCTGAGGGGGGCTGCCCCACAGCAGAGTACTTAGACTGCTCCCTCCTGGCTTCAAACTGTGGTGACTGCAAACCTAGGCAGTGATTAGGAAAGTCTGCCACCTAGTGTCTGAAGACGGTACTGCAGGAGCATTCATGCCTTTAATGTTGCATAAATTTATAGCCGCCATGTCTGCAACTTGCGCAATTTCCGGAGCTGCCATTGTAGTGCGCAATGGAGGCTCCAGATGAGGGTGGACGGCTGTCGCTGAGCCACGGGGCGCTCGAAGAGCAGGCCTGTGAACATGCTGCAGCCCAGCAAGCTGATTCTGGGGGAGCAGACACAGGAAGTCCATCAGACTCCCAAACCCGGTTGGGCGCCCGCAACGTTCCCAGTGCCAGTGCGGATTACATTATAACACGGTTTCCCTTGATTTCAAAGGGTGACGAAGAAGCCAGCTTGGGTCTCCCAATCAGCCCTTTCATGGACCGCTCTGCTCCTCAGTTGGCAAACCTCCAGGAATCCTTCATCACTCACATTGTGGGACCTCTGTGCAACTCCTACGACTCAGGAGGGCTCATGCCCGGGAAATGGATTGACGATAACGATGATTCTGGGGATACAGACGAACAGGACGAGGAAGATGCATCAGACATGGACACCTGTGAAAACCCCGAATCAAGTATGTTGTGGGCGCGCGTATTTTTTAGGATGGATGTGATTATTGCTTGCTTATTCAAAGCCCCTGGTTTAAACACTATCCTTCCCACACGCGGTTTTCCCAATTAAAAACCTACCCCTCAAGGTTTTTTCCTGTAAAATGGCGCTATGAATTCTCATGACTTCATAGAATCATAGAATAGCAGAGTTGGAAGGGACCTACAAGGCCATTGAGTCCAACCCCCTGCTCAATGCAGTAATCCACCCTAAAGCATCCCTGACAGATGGTAGTCCAGCTGCCCTTTGAATGCCTCTAGTGTGGGAGAGCCCACAACCTCCCTAGGTAACTGGTTCCACTATCGTACTGCTCTAACCGTCAGGAAGTTTTTCCTGATGTCCAGCTGGAATCTGGCTTCCTGTAACTTCAGCCCGTTATTCCGTGTCCTGCACTCTGGGAAGATCGAGAAGAGATCCTGGCCCTCCTCTGTAGGACAACCTTTCAAGTATTTGAAGAGTGCTATCATGTCTCCCCTCAATCTTCTCTTCTCCAGGCTAAACATGCCCACTTGAATACCGTGGTTCAGCAGGTGATTCACTATTTACATACTAACTACATTTCTATATGACCCCAAAGCCAGCTAACTGGGCAGTTCACAAAAGTTAATCCTAAATTGCTTTCCCCACATGGGGACTACCTGCCAGGTCAGGTATTCCCCATGCTATAGCTGTGCATTGATTGATTGCCTAAATGCAGAATTTGCATTTGTCTTTGAGGAATTTGCGTTTGCTGGTTTCAATACAGTTTTTCATTCTTATCAGCCCAATTTTTGAAAAGGATCCTTTTGTGATTTAATCTGTGGCACACTAGCAGTTCTCCCGTAGCACTGTGGCATGCCCTAGGAATTACCTATAGGTAATTCCTAAATTTAGGAATTACTTATAGGTTAGAAACGGTTGCTCCAAGTATTTTCCATGCAACGGTTGCTTAGCATGGAGGCTCATATAGAGAAGTGGGCCACACTGATTGTCCCCATGGACTGGTGCCCTTGGAGTGCTCTCTGGCAATGAGAGTAATGTGCAGGATGTTCTTAGTATTCAGTGATCAAACAACTGCCAGATTAAGACCAGAGTTAAGGCGACCTCATATAGGCTCAAGATCCACGAAGCTAGGATATGGGAAGGAAAAGCTGATGCCTTAGCTGATGTGCTCCGTGATAAGTGATTATTATTATTATTATTATTTATTTATTTATTTATTTATTTATTTATATAGCACCATCAATGTACATGGTGCTGTACAGAGTAAAACAATAAATAACAAGACCCTGCCGCATAGGCTTACATTCAAATAAAATCATAATAAAACAATAAGGAGGGGAAGAGAATGCACCAAACAGGCAGTATAAAAGTCAGAACAAAATCAAGTTTTAAAAGCTTTAGGAAAAAGAAAAGTTTTTAGCTGAGCTTTAAAAGCTGCGATTGAACTTGTAGTTCTCAAATGTTCTGGAAGAGCGTTCCAGGCGTAAGGGGCAGCCGAAGAAAATGGACGAAGCCGAGCAAGGGAAGTAGAGACCCTTGGGCAGGTGAGAGACATGGCATTAGAGGAGCGAAGAGCACGAGCGGGGCAATAGTGTGAGATGAGAGCGGAAAGATAGGAAGGAGCTAGACAGTGAAAAGCTTTGTAGGTCAACAGGAGAAGTTTATATTGGATTCTGAAGTGAATTGGAAGCCAATGAAGAGATTTCAGAAGTAGAGTAAGAGGTCAGAGCGGCGAGCCAAGAAGATGATCTCAGCAGCAGAGTGATGACGTTGTACAAATTGTACTTGCTTACAACTTACCCTCTATGCACCCATACTTTTTCATGGTCTTTCAGGCCAAAATCCACATGGGAAGGATGGAGTGCCCGGGACCAGCAAAAGTGACCCATGTTGCCTTGGTCCTGTATTGCCTTATGAAGCACCTGCCCATGCCAATTTGTTGCGTAGCTCGACAGGTGAGTTAAACAGCGAGGGTAGACCATTCATAAGGCACAACAGGACCAGGACTGTGCCAGGCATCTTTGTTGACGAAAGGGGAAGGGACCACTCCTTTGAACTCTCATGAAAGCTTATTCATATCTCTCACCATTTCCCAGATGAAAATTGGGATGTGCTTGTTACAATCTTGTTCTCATGTGAGAGATCACTTCCCAAGCGCCTAGTCCACTCACCTAGAATCATAGAATCATAGAATAGCAGAGTTGGAAGGGGCCTACAAGGCCATCGAGTCCAACCCCCTGCTCAATGCAGGAATCCACCGTAAAGCATCCCTGACAGATGCTTGTCCGGCTGCCTCTTGAAGGCCTCTAGTGTGGGAGAGCCCACAACCTCCCTAGGTAACTGATTCCATTGTCGCACTGCTCTAACAGTCAGGAAGTTTTTCCTGATGTCCAGCTGGAATCTGACTTCCTTTAACTTGAGCCCGTTATTCTGTGTCCTGCACTCTGGGAGGATCGAGAAGAGATCCTGTCCAGTTATAAGTTACTCTACCTTTCTGTTGCTATTTTCATTTACTGCCCTCTAGTGTTTGTTCTTTCGGATAAAAATGCATTCAGAAAAATATATCATGGTCAGGCAGAATGATACTGTGGTTCAGAATTGACCTCACCTGCTTCTGTGAGTGCAGCGGCAAGCTGTACACTGCATACTGCCACACAGTGTTCATGCACAGGCCTTTATATGCATGTGCACTAATGGCAAGATACACAAACACACACACACACACCATACTCAGAATTGTAACCTAGTAGACCCTGGATAGGGAGCTGGCCTCTAAAGAAGGCCAGCCCCAGTGTGATTTATAGGTTAGAGTGTTGGGCTGGGACTTGGGAGATCCAGGTTCTAATCCCCATTCTGTCATGGAATCTCACTGGGTGAATTTGGGCCAGTCACTGACTCTTCAACCTGACCTACCAAACAGGGTTGTTGTGAGAAAGAGGGAAAAAGGTGGTATATAAATGTAATAATACATAAACACTAGCAAATTTCAGCAGGGATTCCTGAAAGATAATAAGAAAATAGGGTCTGTCCCTTGTTGATAGGGGCCGCGGCGGAGTGTGCTTCTTATGTTCCAAGTCTCTTACGTGTCCAGTAGTCCTCCAGCATCCCATATGATCTAAAAGCAATGAATGCGGTTGCAGTGGTTCACCTGATGAGGTTTGCAGTGGTTTCTAGCAAAATTTCAAATCGAGGTAAATGCTCCAGTGACCTCTGTGGAGAACTGCAAGATTGGGGAGGGGAGGGGGGTATCTCCCGGGAGACCAGGGATAGAATGTTCTGACACGGAGCGCCAGTGTAG
The DNA here is from genome assembly GCF_023053635.1 of Elgaria multicarinata webbii. Taxonomy (NCBI): domain Eukaryota; kingdom Metazoa; phylum Chordata; class Lepidosauria; order Squamata; family Anguidae; genus Elgaria; species Elgaria multicarinata. The sequence continues at coordinate 14,966,074 of NC_086179.1, read as the reverse complement.
AATAGAGGTTTCTTCTGATTAAACCTGAAGGTTTCCTACCGGGAACTGAAATCTTTCTAATGAAGGATTGAACTGGATTTGGGCTGTGCCACAGTGAAAAGGTCTTTGTTTGCAGTTGAAAAGCTCGAAGGACTCAACAACTTGGCTCCCAACACACACTTACTTTAGGCCACCTGGAAACACTAATCTATGCAACACAATTCTTTGGGACAAAACATTCCTCTACGTCACTGTCTCCATCTCCATCCCGCCCCCTCCACTCGTCTTCATTAAAACTCCTGAAGGGGGTCTATCATTCAAGTCAGCAGGTGCTAGTGGCAAGGATGGCTCATGGGAGAATTTGGAAGGGGAGGCAGAATTTAAGTGTTTCCCCCACTAAGAAACTTAACTGAGAACTCAACCACTTCAGCTAAGCAAATCGGAGGCTGAATACGTCATCAGTTTTCCACAACCCCACAGTCACCTCGGCATACCCTTTTCTCCATCCTGTCGTCATGGTTTATCTGCTTGGAGAGAATGAGAATGTCACTGGCACTTTCTGCTTCCTTAGGGAGGACGTGGCGTTAAGGCTTGTGAGCCTTCACTCCCAATTCCCCTGCTTTTTGGTGCTTGGGTGAAAACTGTATAACCTTAACGTTGTTTTTGTAAACCGTAGGGTTTTTGTTTAATGCTTTGCTTCTGCCTAGTTTGATCCTGAGCGGTTTGAGTAACCCTAAAAAGGGTGTGAAATGCTCATTCAGTTTGCTTGAGAGGTAGATTAATCCACTGAACCTTTAGTTGATTGATCAGTGGCAACCAATTTTAATTGGTGAGAGGCTGGTAGAAAACAGGAAGATGGCATCCTTTCCCTCTAACGAGAAGTGGCGGTTTTTGCGTATTCAATTGTAAGCTGTCTCAGGCCCTTTCTATACCTAAGGGTTATCCCAGGAAAATAGAGGGATTGTCCCTGCCTGCTCCTGGGATGCCCTGTGTGACATTTGGGCCTTAGCGAGACCTATCTGATAGCCCGTGATGGAGGAGGGAAGATCTCACGTTGTGTTTAACGCGAGATCCCTCCTTTGTTTACACACGAGGCATGATGACCTCAGAAGGAGAGGTGACGTGCCCGCCATTTTTAAAAATTTCTTAAAGAGGAAGCAGCACATGAACGCTCGTGCGCTAAAGGTAAGTTGTTTTTTAAATTTAAATTATTTTCCCTGCTCCCCCCACCCAACCCCGATGGGCGCAGCTCCTCGTGAGGAATCGCGCGGAGCTGGGTCAACCCGCAGCATCCGGCCACACGTTCCGCGGTCTCGGGCTTAGCCCGGGACCGCAGAAAAACCGGGGCCAAAGGGGAGGGCGAGATCCTGGGGCAAGGGAGGGATGATCCCTCCCTGATCCCAGGATTCCCTGTGCATCATGTGGATGCACAGGGATGATCCCGGGTATCACCCCGCGATTTCGCCCGGCCTAGCTAAAGCCTTGGATGCACAGGGACAATTCCAGGACAATCCCAGGATATAGGGCTGGTGTAGACATGCCCTCTGACTTCCTTTAGCACCTCAGAAGATTGCGTACATTTTGGCTTACTCAGTCTGCACATTTATTGAAAATTCCTCAGTTAATCAATGAAAAGGCAGGCAATTAACTGTCTGATAATCTGACAGTCCTAATCCCTCTTCAGTTTTGGGGGTTCCAGTTAGCTTGAGACAGAGACCACAATCCAACACAAGTTATGACTAAGGTTTACTTCTCACTGAGGTGGTAAACCAGTGTCTGGGCTGTACCATTTCTGACGGCAGACGGGGAGTCAAATGATTGACTGTTCCTCAGTAAAATCCCCCCCTCCCCCGCTTAGTCATGTGAGCTCTCACTTGCCATCTGAAGTGGTATTACCTCAGCTCAGTATAACCAGGCTTATGTTCCATTAAAATCAATGGGACTCATTTGTTCTGACTTAGGCCTAATCAACACCAAGCAGACTATTGCATTATGAAAGCGATATATGAAAGGCAGGAGCCACACTACTGCTTTATAGCAGTATTGAAGTGCACTGACCACTGTTGGGGCCCATTGACACGTACCATATACTGCTTTCATACCACTATATCCTGCTTGGTGTGGCTCCTGCCTTTTATAAACCACTTTCATACCACTTTCATAGTGCAATATCCTACTTAGTGTAGATTAGGCCTAAGACGCATTTCATTGGCGTAGGTTTCATCCAGCCACTGGCAGGCTGTTGACACAGGTCACAAAGAAACATAGGAAGCAGTAGCATACCAAGTGGACCAGTGGTCTATCTAGGACACCAGATAGGGGAAGGTTGGTGCAGGTTGGTTGTCTGCACCAACCTTCCCCTGTCTGGTGTCCTCCAGATGTTTTGCACTACAATTCCCATCAATCCTGATAATTCACCATGCTGTCTGGGATTGTTGGAAGGTGAAGTCCAAAACGTCTGGGAGACACCAGGTTAAGGGAAACTGATTTGCACTGACTAGCCAGGGCTCTCCAGGGTTTCCTAGCCCTACCTGGGGCCTTTTGTGTGGAAAGCATGGGCTCTATCACTATTCTATGCCTTCCTCTGCCTCCCACTGGTGGAGGAGCACATCATGCTCCATCTCCATGTGCCTAAAGGAACAAGCACTCCATCTGGAAGCCCTTATGAGTAACGTCCCCATCTGTCTGATCCTTCTCGTTCAAAATAAGTGTTGGAGGAGGACATGTCACACATATAAGTTTCCATGTGGAATACCCTCATCTGAAGATCTGCGCTCACATCTTTTGATGGTGTATAAGCCTATATGCATCAGTTTCTGGGGAACATGGGTGGGAGGGTACTGTTGCATGTACCATGTCCTGCTTGCGGGTCCCTGGTCAACAGCTGGTTGGCAGCCACTGTGTGAACAGAATGCTGGACTAGATGGACCCTTGGTCTGATCCACCATGGCTCTTCTTATGTTCTTATGCACCAGCCCAGTAAATGTATGGACAGTACTGTACCTCTTTCATAATGAATGTTGATGAAATGCACTCAAAAGCTTTAAAGCCTTCCACAGTGGCTAATTTACCTGCCATAGTTTTGGTTGTCCCCATCAAAACAGACTACTCCACCATTCCCAAAAGAGAAAGCTCTTTTGTGATCTTTGTACGGCCCCAAAACGGCTACTATTCCGGTGGTGAGGTGGTACACATGTTTTACTCGGAAGTCAGCCCCGCCACGTCCAACGGGCCAGGCTACCAGGTACGTGCCTATGGGATTGCACCCCGTCATGCGTCCTTTTTGCTTGTGGTGTTTTCTAGGAAAGAAGAGGCGGAAAGTCTACTGCCAGATAACTCAGCACCTCCTCGAGAACCATCAGATGTGGAAGAAAGTCATTGAGGAGGAAGAGCGGAGAGCTGGGACAGAAAAGCAAGCCCTGGAGCCGCCGGCAACATTGCACCAACCCTCTGAACAAATCGAGGCTATTAAGGAGGAGGAGGAGGAGAAAGGGAAGCCCAGAGGGCAAGAGGACAGCATAGCCCTGGAAACGAACCAATGACAATGGTAGAATTTTGAGCAGTATTTGAAGAGCAAGAATGACTTGCATCCCAGTTCCTTTTACAAGCCAGCACAACATTTAGACACAACACTGTAGAAATACGGGATAACGATGCACCCTCCAGCTCTTTGGGTTCTTTGTTTCTCTTTCCATTTTATTTTATTTTTAACAGTGAGGTACATTGTTTAAGCTCTTATGCTCAAAGAAGCTTTCACACTGCAGCACCAACTTTTACAGACTTTCGTATGGGGCGGGGAATTATAAATATATATAATTATATATATTATATATATATAAAAAAAATATTAGCCTGGGTTTATCAGCTGCGTTATTTCTTCATTTTTTAAAACAAAACAAAACCACGATGATATATTATGGTAACTGTGATATTAAAAGAAGTGGGAGGAATCTCTAAATTAGAAGAATGTTCACAGTGAAGCGAGTAAGGCTGTCTTATCCTTGCCCTTCATGACATGGCTCTCTTGATAGTTTCGATAAAACGTCGCTACGAACTGCCGTCGTAGGTGTACGTGCAGGATGGCTGCGCGTATGTAGCAGGAGCATGGGGCATCGCTGAGGAAACAGATGTGATATTGCATTGGAAGCTGGTTGTGGCAATTGCATGTGTTAACTCAGCACATGACCATAAAGTCCAGCCCCAGATTATCACAGAAGGGGCATCCACGTACAGCGTCCATGTTGTCCATAAATGAGACCTAAGCCTTTTCTTTCTCAGCCTTGGAAAGCCTGCGTTGAAGCACTCCATTTTTTTTTTCTTCCACACAACTCAGTAGAATCCAGAGAGATGTGAGCCATAGCAGCTTTGGGGATTCTGTGAAACGAGAGTCTGCGATTTCTTGTAGTGGGCTGGTAGCTCTCGGTTGTCATTTCCGCCACGGGGCATCCATCAGAAAGTTGCGCAAACTGTATTCACATCTTCACACTGTGTAATTTTACTTACAGCAGAACTTCTCCTCCTTCTTTGTGTGCGTGTTGTAAAAAGTGCCACTAGTCACCTGCAGAAGAGAATGTGCTTGTAATATCCAAAGGAATGTCTAATTTGTTGAGATGGAAAGCACTGGGGAGGGACACTCCCTCTAAGGCACCCTTTCATAACAGTCGCATACTTTCATATGCTCTGTAGGCTTATGAAGGAAGAGCCATATCAACTATTCTCCCTTGAACGTTGAGTAGCAACTTGCAATGTTTGGTCATGGTATAATGTGATTTTTTAATTATTATTGGAATATGTGGAAGGAGCCTAAAACTTGGCCCCTGGTCATCTAGATCAGTGGTGTTCAAACATTCTACTTTCAGGGAATACGTTCTACGTTCGTTTGCTTGCTATGGACCCTCACAAGGGGTTCTGGGGTGAACGGACCATTCATGAAGAACAATGGCTGGGCCTCATTCAGGATGCACTAGGTTGCACTCATGAAGCCCCCTAGAACATGTCCCCCAACACTTCCTTATACCTGCACATTGCAGGAGAATTTTGGTAGTAGTGAGCAAGTGGTCTTTTGGGAAAGGACAGTTTTCTGCCATTAGTGATCTACCTGCTGAGGAAATCTAGTTTTCCACGGAACCCCACATTTCTCCAGAACTACAATTTGGAAACCACTGATCTAGACGACCAGGTGCCAAATTTTAGGGTCATCTTCCAGCACAAGGGAATGTGGAGAGCAGGAAAAATAGTTGTGGATTGGGTTGTCCTTCTGTTGCTCCTTCAAGGCATTAACCATGATATTGCTTTCTGAGGAGGGGTGTTTACCATGTAGCATTTGATGTCCATTCAAAAGGTCACTTGCAGAATAAGTTCTAATTTGACTTTTCCATATACTTATGCCTGCAGGGTTATAGTGACCTGACAAGTGATACATATTATGTCAGACAGAATCCACCCCCCAGTCACTTAAAGAGGCATTGTGCATATACGTGTGTGTGTTTGTGTGTGAGTGTGAGTGTACATGTGGAAAAAAAATAGCATGAATTTAGGGACTGAAAATCACACTCTCACTTTTCTTCTTCTCATTCTATGTATGTTTCCTAACACTGATGGGGAGAGATTTTATTTTTCAAAGGTGATTTCGTTGTCAGCCTTTAAATGTGGCAGGATGGGAGATCTGGGATCATCCAGGATCTTTGATGTCAAAAGACAACTACCTTTTGCAATGCTTAAACTGAAGAATGTAGATCAGGGACAGGCCATATGCAGTCCACATGTGCTCCTCTAGAGGGCGATGCTACTTCTCCTCCATTGGATTCTGGGGAAGAGAATCCCAGAATCTGCTTGGCAGATGGGTAGTTGTGCCATTCCGCTGATAAAGTGCTCCGTGCATGTTGTGGGCCACTTCTGATTGTGGCTGGGGTATTCGTCCACCTTGTTCGTGTGTCTCAACAACTACTGAAAGCGAGTGCATGCGATTTTCTAGGTGCAAGGAGGCAGTTTATTGGTGGTAAATTTCTTAGATCCTCCTCAATCCACAATCTTGTATAGTTTCACTTTGGAATTTGGTGTTGCTATTTTTAAACACACACACACACTAAAAAAAACCCAACCCACAAAAACACAGAAGGCCAGGTTTTCAGCATAGCCTAGGATTCCTTTGGTTAAATCTATTTTATTTCTTAATGCCTATCTCTTTCCCCGTGAAGGGTTTTGTTTATCTGTATGTAAATATCAGGATACTTTTTGGGGTCCTGTAGATAATAAGGGGAAGGTGAGATGTTTTTGTAAAGATTTTTACAAAAAAAGAAAAAAAGAGAAGAAACATCTTTTTTTAAAAAAAAAATGAAATTAAAAAATGTAGCCATTCCCACATTTGACAAAATAAGATCTTGTATAATTGGTAGTGAGACTTTGTGAACCTTTCCCATTCTGTAGCATGATTAGCATTATCCATCAGTACCAAAGTTAAGGATTTTCCAAGGATGCCAACACTGAGCATCAGATTCTGGCCATTAATCGCTGCCCAGGTGAGTTTCAATAGTACTATATGTGGAGGAAAATCCACTTTCATAACTCAACATCCACTCAGAACTTGTGCTAAAGCTCTCATCCTCCTCACAGTGTCATCTGGGGTGGTGGTGGATCAATACCTTAAGTCTCTTGAATGTTACTTCAAGAGTGGTTTCTTCACAAATTTGGCTTGCCTATTTTTCCTCTTCTCCTCAGGGGTCCACTGGTATCACAGCCTGCAGAATTACCAGCCTCGGCCATCCCTATCCAAGTTAAAGATTAACCAAGGGCAATGTATTTCAGCATGGACTCTGGTCATTGAAAATTTAGTGTCCTTGACTTCTTTAAACTAATATAAAAGTCAAAGATGAGTTAGAGGAACTGCTGGGTAGAGTTGATTTGTAAGCGGATCTCTCTCACACACCATTCCTGTTACTCAGTAATGTCTCTGGATTCTTGAAAGTGGTAACAGTGTGCACAAATTGAGGTATTGAGACGAACAGCATTTCAGACATGTGGGTCATGTATTTAAAGACTACATCTAAGACCTTTTTTTTTCCTAGTGGTTGTCCCAAAATGTAAAATGTAAATGTGAAACATATGCACCATATAGGTACCCTTGGTTCCAGGTTGTGTCATGCGTAATGTATGAAATGGACCTTATTCAAAGCTGAAGTATCCCAGATACTGTGTCTATCATACTCGACCATGATCTAAGGATTTCAAGATCATTCCTTGCTGTGAGTTCTTCCTGCTTATACTTTTTTTCTGTTGTTACCCGTCTCTGTGATCTTTTCCTCCTTTAGAGTTTTGGTCCTACTCAAATTGGCATCATTACAGACCTCTGTGTCTAAAGCAGCCTGTACAAGTGTGGAAGGCACTCTGTTTTTCTTTTCCTCGTTCTCTTGTTTTTGCATGCAAAGTAGTTTTTCTTTCCTTACAGGGAAGCAGGCCTTCTCCTTTTCTCCGTGTTTTTCCAAGACTAGAAGGTTTCCTCCAGCTCTTTGTTGAGATGAGTATAGATGATCAATGCAACTCAGAAGCCAGAGACCCTCTTCGGCCATGCACCAAGTACACACGCACCTCAAGATGTATGTCAATTTCATTTTTGCTCACAAATTAGGCAAGCGTACCCTGTTCGTATCTCGAATCGGGTGAACTGATGTTCAGAGAATCCTGGGAGATCTCAAACATCCACTCATTTGCCCATTCATACATGCACCCTCTCCCCTCTCTGGTTTGGGGTCCAGGTTCCCCCAGCAACTCATAGGGCTCCTTCTATACATAGAATTCCAAAAACCCCATGTCTTCAGAGGCTGTCCTTCACGCCCCTCTGGTTTAATAATGATAAAATGTATTTATATAGCGCTTTGTTACAAAGCACTGTACATGAAGGAGGGTTGGGAGTTATAGTTGTGTGTATTATATAAATGCAGGGGGTGATATGAGCTGCTGCAGCTGCTAATTCTTTTCTTTTTTAAATACCAATCACAAAAATTACCAACTTCCCAAAACATGAGATAGGGAGACTAAACAAAATGCTTTCAGCCAAAGGGATATTCCTGACAGCTGTTTTCTCTGAAGCATGAGCAACAGCCCAAAACTCCATGAATTTGCCAGAGGTCCCATTCCAGTTCAAAAACTTATATATTATTATTATTATTATTATTATTATTATTATTATTATTATTATTATTATCTTTGCATAAACCTTTCGTGTGTTACGCCAAATGCATTTCTCATGGTGTCCAGACCACTTCTCGGTATTTGATAAGCTCTGAGCGACAATGGCAGGCCTTTCCTATTAGCATGCTTTCAATCCCAATATATAATGCACAGAGCAAGAATTTGCAATTAAAAGAAAAATCAAAAGCTACGCTCTACTGGAAATCTCTCCCCCCCCCCTAAAAAAAAAATCCCCCTCAGCTTACAGCTGTCAGTAGACTTACGATAATTGTTATAATGGGGTGACATTTCAAACTCAAGGGCTCAAATCTGCAAAATGTATTTCACAAAAACTAGCTTTGCTGGAAAGCTAATGTGGATCTTTAGGTGAGCAAGAGAACAAGAGAGTAACTATGGAAGCCCAGGGGAGAACTGAAAGTTTTTTTGTTGACACCGGTCTTCTGAAGGAGGACTATATTTGTCCTTCATTTTCTGAGCTGCTCTCTCTGAAGTTAGTGTGGCTGTTCTGACACTTATTGTCCAGGTTTGTTTGTGAGTTCGGTAGCTAAACTCAGGCCTTTATGAACATAAGGAATTTTGTAAATGACCAAGAACTGGTATGAAAGGCATTATGCAATACAGTGGAGTAGAAGACAGCAATAGTTAAGGTAAAGCAGTCCAGACACTCTTCAATTGATAATAATTTTATTTCTACAAGTAAAGTATACAAATTAAAGCATGAAGGGCCAAGCTATCCATTTTAATTACCTTCCCACCCATCAATCCCCACTCCTATAGTTGTTTAATGGACAGGGGAACTGCATGTAATATGTAGTTTGGACCAACACAGTTCCAACTATAAATCATGTGATATGATCACTGTTGTTGACTCAAAGAACAGTTTACTATTAATTTATGGCTCACCATGTTGTGGAAAAGAGATGTTTGGATTGTAATCTGCGGTGCTGTATTAGGTCTCACCTTGATCCAGCACCAACGGTTGGATTTATGCCTCCTGCTGCCAGCATGCCCATTTGCCTTACGCATCTAACCCTTCTCCAACTCTTTCGTGGCCGTAAGTGAAGGGAGGGGTTTTACGACATATGGGATGGCAGGCACAGCACGAATTGATGCAGATTCTACACCCAGATCCAAACCATTTGCTCATTGGTGTGGTGGATTGCCCAGTAAACTCCTCTTAAAGTATCCGTTTCAGGATAAGGTCTAATCCCTTGGGAAATATTTTTATGACACACTTATGAGATTTTTTTTCCCCGAGGGAAGGGGTTGGCTGCAAGGAATAGAAGTGGCTTTATCAACAGCTAACGCTGTGTGACCTTCATTGTTGATGTTCCAGTGAGAGAGCTTGCGATATACAGCGTAGCTAGGAATGGAACATCAAGAGTCGGGCCGTTTCTGGCCACGGATGGGCCAAGTTGTTTGAAAACTTGGGTTTCCCCCAGCTGGCAATGTGGTTCGAATGTAATTAGCCTTGATGTTGATGGGATTTTAAACTTAGATGGCTGAACTAGAAACGTGAGAAGAAAGGGGAAGACAGAATTGCGGTATTTGCAAGACAGCGTTAGGGTGTAAAAAACACTTCCGCTCCACTTAGGATGTATGGCTGTTTTAACCCCCAGCGAAGTTTCAAATCAACTTTATGAACTTCATTTGAGTCCTTCTTTGTTACAATTTAGGCAGTAATCCCCAGGAGGCAGTCTAAAATAGAAGATGCTAAAGATGCAGTGGGCATTGTTAGAGAAATTTGAGCTGAGGAGGAAGGAACTTTTCTATCCTGCAGCTACAGGAAACACTGATAGTGGATCCATGCCACCGTACATTCTGATAAACGCCATGAAAAATGAAAAATAAAAACAGTAAGGACTATGCATTCCTCTCACCACCATGCCCACTTCTGTTTCCAACCCTCCACCAAAACATTAAATTTTCTGTTTGCAAATTTCCATGTGTTAAACTTTCATCCTAAGTGGTGTTCTGCACATTTGGCAGAATAGGAGGGTAGAATGTTGGACTCTACCACTTCCTCAGCAGGTGGTAAATTGCATTATTGAATGCCCCCCAATGTAAAATCTCCCCTGCGTGTAATAAACTAGCTCTAGGGAGAAGGTTATGCCAGACCTCTCTTTGAAGTGCCCATTTCCTACATACCAGGCATATCTAGCATGTACAAATTTGCTCCTTCACCTGCTGTCTGAAGTGGTACAGTCCAGAAGTCAATCACCTCATTCTAAGTAATGTGTGTAGATGAGCGCTCAACAATGTCTAGGCATGATTTGGTGGCTATTTGTACAGATGTGGTTACATCACGTTGAGAGGAAACCATAGCAAAGCAAGCTGTTGTTGACCTGCCTCCCAAGTGACATAAGGGTTCAAGACAGCAATGACTATTTGTCAAAGAAACCATTTTTTATAGAGCTCCATCCATATACAGCTGGTAATTAATATGAACTGACTTAAGTTATTCAATAGAAGAACCAGCCAAAAGGGAATTAGTTTCAGCGCCAATGCCTTCTACAGCAATACAGCGCCATTCTCCAAAATAGCGTTGGAGTGAGATTTGTATTGCCAAAGAAGCAAAGTCCCCTTGAATATATGCCATGTTGGCAAATATTAGAAAGCTGAAAAACTGCCTTATCCTCTGCCCACATTTTCGGCTGACAGTCATAGGTCATGTTGAGGAAAGCTAGCCATCTCTAATCCATTTCTTTCGAACAAAAATGGTGTTGGTTAGTTCATTACATAAGCCTTAGCTGAATGTGCCATCAAATATCACCACTTCCCAGACAGTGCTTCAAATAAATGCCTAGGTGGTTGAGTGGTCTCTGTGTCCGGCACAATATTAGTGGTTAATGCAGGGTATTTTCATGTATTTGAAGAGTCTTGCCCTTATCACTTTAGGCAGTGATTTCAAGCTGTGGCCTATAGAAAGGTGGGGTTCCGCAATGAGAAAATGGCGGACCAACCTCCCAGAAAGACTGTGTGTTCACCACTGCAATACATTGATTGGCACAGGAGAGAGTTGGGTGTGTTTTAGGTCATACTCTCCGTTCATGTGGGGCAGCAGTGCAGCTTGACAGACAGGGACCATGTTCTCCACAAGGTCTGAGTGTGTGTTCTAGAACAGGACCCAGAATCTTCAGAAATGCTCCAGAATGGCCATTGGCTGCGTTCTATAACCCTTTCTTCCTTTACTACAGGGAATTACTACAGGGAATTACTACAGGGAATTAAAAGTTTCTTCCTTTACTACAGGGAATTAAAAGTTTGCTGGTGTGTGTGTGTGTGTGTGTGTGTGTGTGTGTGTGTGTGTGCACATAAAGAAGTAGATTTTATCCCCCCGTTTATTTGCTCATCATTAAACAGCAATGGACTGAGTAAAAATATGATTGTATGTGAAAGATGGTCTGTCTTCTCAATACAGTTAGAGTAGGGTACAGAGACGTTTTTCTGTCAGGAGCTGCATTCTCCTGGGGATAATCTGCTGGTTTTGCATGCTGGCAGTGGGTGGAGCTGAAGCCAGTGGTGGGTGGGACCAGAGCCAGGAGTAGGTTTGCCTCCCCATTTTGTCTTTCTCTTTCTGCTGCTCCTCCCTCCCTCTCTTTTTCTGATCCTTCCTTCGCTCTCGTTCTCGCTCTTCCTCTTTGCCCAGCAGGTTGCTAGGAAAGGCATAGATCGCTAGAGATCTGAACTAATCTCTTGCAGAGGAGCTTTTAAAATTAGGCCAAGATTAGAGTCTATATTTTCTCCTAAACTTTATCCTAAACCCATAAATAAAAACAGTATTTTTTTCTGCAGAGTTTTTTTTAAAAATATATGCATTGTTTTAGATTATGATTAAGATGACATTCACAATTTGGAGTGATGCTTCAGGGACATGAATAATGTATTATTTTTCAAGTCCAGACCTGATCATCTTTAGATGAAGAAAGCTTGCAGGCATTCAAAGGCTTTCATTTCCATTCATTTAAAAAGGGGGGAAGTCAACCTGAAGCTCGTATTGTACGTTTGCTTCTTTGCCAACATTTTCAAATAGATTTCGGGATTTTGTAAAGTTCAAAATATTTTCATTCTCCAGTCCAGAGTTTCACGTGTGCGGAGAAACTTTGGCTTGCAAGGACTTCCCTGTTCATTTCAATCACCTTACCTGATCTGTGTGCATGGGAAGAAAAGAAAAGCATTATGAGTTTTCGTTAGGGATGTTGAAGAAATCCACAATGGATCCGAATGAATCCAGTTTTCCATGAATCCAGCCTGTAGATTCCACAGCAGGCTGGCTTTCTCCAAGTCGCACTGATTCCACAGCCTTGCGGCCCAGTTTTTTCTTTGTTTTTACTTTGGGGCGGAATTCGCACTCATGCACATCAGTGCAAGTGTGCATTTGCAAACAAACAGAATTCTCTCACAAAAATTCTGATTCCATCAGTGCATGGACCACATAACGAAAGATGCCTGACAACCCGCAAAACACAGATGGGATGGATTTAATAAAATCCATAGGTGCTTAATTGTCGTTCCCTACTCAAATAAATGGGGAAGGCCTTGCAGGCAGAGGAGTGCTATGCGCACATGGGGGTGGGAGGGTGTCCACATCTATAAGTAATTTTTGAATCATAGAATAGTAGAGATGGAAGGGGCCTATAAAGCCATCGAGTCCAACCCCCTGCTCAATGCAGGAATCCGCCTAAAACCATAAGTGTAAATGATGGAAGACTTGTGGCCTCTATATTAAGACTGAAATCTCAAGAGTTTGCTTCGTTTGAATCTCTGGTTATCAATCCAAGGAGATCAAAGATTATTATTCCTGGTATCAATTGATCAGCCGCTTTTTTATTGGAGAGCCATGTTAAGGAGGGGGCGGTATACGGGAGGCCAGAGTCCCACCCACCTCCAAAACAGCTAGCCAGCCTCGTGGCCACAGCCTCTTCCCAATATACATGCACACACCTGCCTCTGGTTGGCAACTGGAAGGCCCACATGCTACTACTCAGGGGGCCGTATTTGGCCCATGGCTTCCCCAGTTGCTGATTCCTACTATCCGCCATTTTGTCACGTGCATGCCTTTTTATATGCTTGATCCCCATCGCTTTGCATGCACAGGTTTGTGTGTAATAACCACACAAGATTATACTTAAAGTTTGTGTTCAAGGCACAAACGCATACTTGTACATCGTCATGTTCGAAATCTGTTTCTGCAACGACATCCAGTCACGATCAGCTAATCTGCCAAGGTTAAACATGCTTCCTCCAGCTACCCGTTGAAAGACGAATATGTACTTGACTTGTCAGAAGACTTGAAACCAACCCCGGTTTTCCTTTGTACGCGCGAAATTCACATCTGAACAATTGGAAGTTTTTGCCGTAAAAGTCATTTCCTCTTATTTTCCTTCCCAGCAAATGCGTTTGCTCCCTAACTTCTGAGGTGTGAAGCGCCTCTTATTTGCTGCACCTGCTTATGATGTGTAAGTGCATCTGAGTATTCAGTGGGCCTTTTCAGACGACATTTCAGGCTCCAGTATCTGAGGCAGTAAGCCAATGTGCACCAGTTGCTGGGGAACATGGGTGGGAGGGAGCTGTTGCACCATGTCCTGCTTTGTTGGTCCCTGGTCAACAGCTGGTTGGCCACTGCGTGAACAGAGTGCTGGACTAGATGGACCCTTGGTCTGATCCAGCATGGCACTTCTGATGTTCTCTATGATTAGCAAAACTTTGGTTCTCTGGGGTTATCACTAACCACAAGCCGTGCTGTCGCACACAACACTTTAAGCCACGGTTAGAGCCACTAACCCTTCTGCAGACGGTCTGACTGTGGTTAGTGACTGAGCAGGTTTTAGCAAAATGCACCGCACAAGACACCTTAAACCCTGTGGCTTAACCAAAAGCCTTAACCATCAGGATTTAAGGTGTCTTCTGAATAGGCCCACAGCGTTTCCCCATATTTTTCCCCCTTCCCAAAAGGGCCCCATTATCAATATGCCCCTTGATGCGTTTGCGTCTTTCTTTCTTTTTATAAGATTCTCTTTGCAGAGTTTATATGTGTTACCTTGCAGGTTTCCTCTAAAGCAATATCTTAAGTCATTCTTTTCTTTAACAAAAAGAAGAAGAAGAAAAAGAAAGAAAGGGCACGATCCTGCCAGAGTTGAGCACTGCCAAGACCCATTGATTTTTAATGGGATGATATTTAAACTGGTGTTTAACTAGCTACGTGGGGTGGGGAATTGGAGGGGGACTAAATAGCAGCCATGCTTTGAAGTCACTAACAAGTTCCTCCCAGGGTCTCCCACTGAGATTGAATGAGACTGACAATAAATAGTTGGCCGGCTCATGCCCAAAGAAGAAGAAAGTGCCAACCAAAGTAGCAATGTGAGAAAGCGCCATGCCCCCTTCAGTATTTGTACATGTCCATTTTTAACACGGTGTTCTTTTCACTAAGTACTACATGCATTAATTTATATTTATATATTGTCAATATTGTTGTAACCAAACTTCTTTCTTTTTAAAAACAAACAAACGAACACACACTTCAACAACAAGGCCTTGTATTTGTAGGTGATGATCTTTCACGGACCGACCGAAATCCCTTTTTCCTTTCACTGATATCTTGCACTTAAGACATGTAGCAATACTTAATATATTCCCTTCACGAGTATTTGTTCAGTGATTTTTAGTTAATGGCTGATAAATGTTTTGTACAAAATAGATTCTGTACAGGGAAAAAAAAAAGAGAAATCTTTTAGATAAACATTATTTATTTTTACTGTTTTGTAAGTTAGACACTATAATGAAGCTCCTTTTTTGCCAGAATTACTGGAAGTGCCTCTTGGTATAATGTATAATAGTAAATATGTATTCAGAATTATTAGAGATAACGTGTCACAAAATGAACAATGTGGATGTTGCAATGTGAAGAAAAACATAAATATAATTCTGTGGTATCATATTCATCGCTATTCTTTCTTCCTTCAATTATTGAGGCTGGTTCTTTTAATACTACTTTTTGTGGGAAAATAAATAAAGTTGGGCTATAGTCTAAGGTCCCTGGGAGATCATCCCCAGGGCCACAGGATAATTCAGACCTCCCATTCCATGGGTGAGGAACAGGTCCACCCATGGAGGGGGGAGATCTGACCACTGATGTCCCCTCCAAGACCCTGTGGAAACCTCAATGACCCTTAGCACTCCGATATCAGAATTCCATCATCAGTAGAAGCAAATCAAGGGCAGGTTGGGAAGGGAGGTCATGGATGGATTGGGAGAAGTTTTGGTTCTACAGGATCCCAAGTCTTCCCAATCGCAAGACATGGGGGAAGGGGTCGTGTATGCCAGACTATTGGCTGTGATAGGAGCGAAATGGCAATAATAATAATAACAACAACAACAACAACAACAACAACAACAACAACAACATAATAATAATAATAATAATAATAATAATAATAATAATAATAATAATAATAAAAAACAGAAGGGGAGGAAACGTCCCCGCTTTCTGCCCTGCCAGCATGAGTGGGTTTTGGATGCGGCCTTCAGTTCTTCCCAATGCAGCAGGTAGCTTTGCTATGTTAAACTTCATGGGTGCCACAAGTATTAATACCATAATATTAAATGAAGTCGGGCTGCAGTGTGGTGTAGTGGCTAAAGTGTTGGACTGGGAGTTGGAAGATCTGAGTTCTAGTCCCCACTCTGCCATGGAAACCCACTGGGTGACTTTGGACCAGTCACAGACTCTCAGCCCAGCCTACCTCACAGGATTGTTGTTGTGAGGATGAAATGGAGAGGAGGAGGAGGATTATGTATGCCGCCTTGGGTTCCTTGGAGGAAAAAAGGCGGGATATAAATGCAACAAATAGATAATAATGATAATTCCCTCTCTCTCTCTCTCTCTCTCTCTCTCTCTCTCTCTCTCTCTCTCATATACACTAGAACCCAGGGTCGTCCCATGAAGCTGATTGGTGGGAGATTCAGGAGAGATAAAAGGAAGGATGTCTTCACACAACTCATAGTTGAAATTATTGAATACACTACCACAAGTTGTAGTGATGGCCACCCATTTGGATGGCTCTAAAAGGGGGTAAGAAAAATTTCTGGAGGAGAAGGCAATCAATGGCAGCTAGTCCTGATGGCTATGTGCTACCTTCAGTATCAGAGACAGTATGCCTATGTACTCCAGTTGCTGGGGAGCATGGGCATCAGGATGCTGTTGAACTCATGTCCTGCTTGTGGGTTTCCAATGGTCAACCGGCCACATTATAAACAGAATGAATCTTGGTCTGATCCAGCATAACTCTTTTTATGTTCTGAGGTTAATAATAATGGTTATGATAACATACAGCATTTGTATATCACACTATCATTGCCATACTGCAGCTTGAAGGCTGAGGCAAAGAGAATACTATCCAACTCTGCCCTAACAGCAGCTCAAGTGATGTTGTGTTACTGTAAACCAATGCTTGTGCAGTGTAACTAGTGCTTGCTAGGGCAATGGGGGAAAGCAGCGATGTGCCAGAGGAATTCGGCAGCATTAGTTGACGTTAGCGTAACCCCATTAGCGCTAGCACTGGAGCACAGTTGGATGCTACCTAAGGTCTCGGCACCCCGTCACAGAACCACAATGGACAGTGTTATGCAATCCGCACAAAGCTGCTGTGCAAAACCTGTCAGTTTCTTTTCTGTTCATGTCACACGGTGTCTCACACAGCTTGTGGTGAAACTGGAATTCGCTACCAATTTGGATGGCTTTCTAAGAGGATTGGACAATTTTCTGGAGGAGAAGGCTATCAATGGCTACTAGTCTTGATGGCTATATGCTACCTGCAGAGGCAGAGACAGGTACACCATTTGCTGTGGAACATGGGCAGGAGGGCACTGTTGCACTCCAGTCTGACTTGGGGTTTCCCATGAGCAGCTGGTTGGAGAAATTCGAAATGGACTAAAAAGAGTTCAAATTTCTAATAATCCAGCCTGCGGAATCGCCTGCGGACCAGTCTCCCCAGGTCACATGGAGTCCACAGAGTTCCAGTTTATTATTATTTTTCCTTTGCAGGAAAATCTAGGAGTTCCTGCTAAGTAAGGGGAACACCTGCTCCCTGAGAAATTTCCCCGAACTTCTCATCCTTCCCCATAATTTTCAGGTGCAATTTCTTTTCACCCCTACACCCCCCCCCCAACGAATGGTCGAGAATAAATAGATCAAAAATTGGGCAGCGTGCTACTTTTAACATCCCACAATGCCCCAAACGATGCTAGGTTGGAGGTACTGTGTGACATTAAAAGAGCAGCTAGATTTGAGTACCTGGCACTGTTCGGTACTGGACCCCAAAAAAATGTTAGCGAGGGCCAACGGAAGGTGTGAAGCCCAAGGCTGTGAGCTGCTGATAGCTGATGGCATGACAATGTTGCCTTGTCCTGCTTCTGTTGTCCATTCAGAGGCCATCTTTGTGTTCTGGTGTTTCAGAGCCCCACACTAACCTACAGATTTATCCCCACAGTTCAAGCCCATTTAAAGGCCTTACTAAGATGAGTGAAGATAAATTCCCCATGATATTTATTTATTGCATTTTTATACCGCCCAAAAGCCGAAGGTCCCTGGGTGGTTCACAAAAATGAAAACCATTCAAAATATAAAACAAACAGTATAAAAACATGATATAAAATACAATATAAAAGCACAACGAGGATAAAATCAGCAGCAGTGCAG
The DNA here is from genome assembly GCF_023053635.1 of Elgaria multicarinata webbii. NCBI lineage: Eukaryota > Metazoa > Chordata > Lepidosauria > Squamata > Anguidae > Elgaria > Elgaria multicarinata. The sequence continues at coordinate 14,948,214 of NC_086179.1, read as the reverse complement.
AAATACAAATTTAAAATACAGATTTAAAACAGCAAAGTTAAAATTAAATTTATAGACTGTTAAAATGCTGTGAGAATGAAAAGGTCTTCACCTGACGTCTGAAAGAATATAGTGTAGGTGCCAGGCGGACCTCCTTAGGGAGCTAATTCCACAGCCAGGTTGCCACAGCAGAGAAGGCCCTCCTCCTCTTAGCCACCTGCCTTACTTCCTTTGGCAGGGGCTCACAGAGAAGGACCCCGAGGATGACCTTAGGGTCCAAGCAGGTACATATGGAAGGAGGCGTTCCTTCAGATAGCCTGAGCCCCAAGCCGTTTAGGGCTTTAAATGTTAATACCGGCACTTTGAATCGGGCCTGGACCTGGACTGGCAGCCAGTGAAGTTGGAAAGAAACTGGCATGAGGTGGTCTCGTTGGCCAATCCCTGTTAGTAAACGTGCTACCCTGTTTTGTACCAGCTGAAGTTTCTGGACCATTTTCAAAGGCAGCCCCACATATAATGCCTTGCAGTAATCCAAACGAGAGGTTATGAGAGCATGGATAACTGTAGCTAGGCTCTCTCCGTCCAGATAAAGGCAGAAAAAGCACTGCTGCCATTTAGAAACTAAAGTGGCTTATTTGCAGTATCGACTTTCATAGGCAGCAGCCCACTTCGTCCGATGCATGAATTAGATGGAGATGTCGATGTCGATGTACGCACCCAGTCTGAGATACAATGGAGCATCAACCAAGTTAACAAGGTGCAGAACTAAGAAGTACAATGCAAAATCCATTCTCATTCATTCACTCCCTCTAGATACCAGTAATGTGATACACATCTATGTGGGAAGCTTTGAAGAAGAAAAGAAGAGTGCTTAATTATACTCCCTTCTCTCTTTGACTTGCCTTTCGAGACATTTCATTCTGTAAGACCTTTCCAGAGTAAGAGATGGACCACCCTGGAGAGAAGGCTAATCAGAAAACATGAAGGACCACACATGAATAAGCTTATGTGAAAGCCAAACCATCACAGAGACAAGGTCCCAACCCACTTAGAATCTTTCCAGGAGAGGGAAAGGGCTCCGTGTCAGGACTATTGTCTGGGGTGAGTGGAGGATGGGCTTCGGTGCAGTGGGTCAAGGAGTCCAAGATTCACAGGGTGACTTAAAGGCCTAATCTTGCATACATTCAAGATTTCAAAATTGCAATAGAAGGAAAATCCTTTCAGCGCATTTGTGTTGGGTCCTTTTCAGACTCGTCATATTCACAGATAAAAGATGCTCGCTGTGGAATAATGGAACGCCGTGGCCTAAGTCATCGGAGTGGGGATGTCCACCACTCACGACACCCCTGCATTCCATGCACTATTTAAAGTTAAAAAGACTGACTTGGATGATGGGGATTGCAGTGCAACACATCCAGAGGGTGCCAGGCTGAGTAAGGTGATTTAGAGCAAAAGACTGAAGGGAGCATCTAAATGCATTCAGGTGAACGCACTAACCACCTCCTTGAAATTGGGAACCATCACTGAGTAGCCTTCTAAATGCATGAAGGCCAGGGGTGGAGCGGATGGAGGCGCTGGAGGTTAGGCTAGCATGCATGCACGCACACATGCACATGCACACGCACACACACACAACCTAGTGGAGGCTGGTGATCCTGATGTCAGTGGACGGGTGAATCTGCTCTGGGTTTCAGTCAGAACCAGTCAGGACTCCAAAGGAGTTAGAAAGAACTCTAGAGTGTTCTGAGTGGTTCTGATTGAAACCCGGAGCGGATTCACCAGCCCACTGACATCAGAAACACCAGCCTCCACTAGTGTGTGTGTGTGTGTGTGTTGCATACTAGCCTAACCTCCATCTTCACCACCCTACTGACATCAGAGTCACCAGCCTCCACTGACACAACCTGTCCCCACTTTTATCTCTCATGTTTCAGGAAATGTCTGATTGTGTTGAATCATACAATCATGGATTTGGAAGAGACTTAGGAGATCATCTAGTCCCTGTTCAGTGCAGGCTTTGCACAACAAGGTGCAGCTAGAGCATCCCTGACAGAAGGCCATCTTGTCACTGTTTACATGTCTACAATGAAGGAGTTTACATTCCTCCACTAATGATCAGCTCTCACTGTTCGGACGTTTCTTCTAATGTTTAGCCAAAATCTGTTTCCCTGCAGTTTCCATCTGTTGGTTCTAGTCTTGCCTTCAGGAGCAACAACAAATAAGTTTGTTCCATCCTCTGCATGAGAAGATCATGAACACCAGTATCATATGTCTCTATTAATTCCCTTCTCCAGGCTGAACTGTTGCTGATAGGACTTGATTTCAACTGTTGCTGATAGGACTTGATTTCCAGACCCCTCACCATCCTGGTTGCTTTTCTCTGGACACGCTACAACTTGTCAATGTCCTTAAACTGGGACACAACTGGCCCTTTGGTCTGATCCAACATGACTTTTCTTATGTTCTTATGCAGTGGGATTCAGAGAGCCCCAAGGAGCTCATATTTTACAGATTCACACAGCCCATGGCTGCAGCCCTACACTTACTTACCTGGGAATAAGCCACACTGAACTCAGTTGGACTTACTTCTGAGTAGATACATATAGGATTGCACCATTACTGAGACCTACTTCTGAGTGAAGACACACAGGATTGCAATGTTATCCTCTTAGAACTGACACATTGCTTAGAATTTCAGTACTGCATATATTGTGTCTGGATATTATGGAGTAACCTGCCTTAGAAGTTTTTCTAAAGCTTCTGGAGGCTGGGGTGGGGGGCACCTGTCGAGAGATGCTGTTATACATAGGCAATTGTTCTTGGTGATTCATTGGCTTCCATCTCAATGATTCTATCATATACTCTCCATAACGATAATGTAGCATTTCAGAGGGCCCAAGTGCTTCATATACGACATCTAATTTATTTCTGTTGATTTTAAATAATCTATAATCTGCTTTGAATTCAAGATGGAAACTATAATGGAAACTAAGCTTCATACAAAAGTATAAAAGATTACAAAGCAGCAACAAAAATGCACACAGTTAAAAGAATACAGAAATTTAAAAAAAAACAGCCCTAGATAAGATAGCAGCTAAAATCAGTTAAATGCCAGGGTGACTTTAAAAAGAAAGATTTACTTTGGGAATAGGCCTAGGCCTAGGGGGACCATATGAAAAGGAGGACAGGGCTCCTGTATCTTTAACAGTTGTATTGAAAAGGGAATTTCAGCAGGTGTCATTTGTATATATGGAGAATCTGGTGAAATTCACTCTTCATCACAACAGTTAAAGCTGCCCTCTTTTAAATCTGGTCACTCTAGTATAGCTCCTACAGCTTTAACTATTGTAACGAAGAGGGAATTTCACCAGGTTCTCCATATATGCAAATAACACCTGCTGAAATTCCCTTTTCTATGCAACTGTTAAAGATACAGGAGCCCTGTCCTCCTTTCATATGGTCACCCTACGTAGGCCACACTTTTCAGGCTAGACACCAGGCAAGCAGCCATGCATAGACCATTCAATTATTGGGGTATGTGTGTGTGCCAACACTGTAAAGTCCCTAACATCAACCCTATAAGGTAGCTCGGTATTATCAGTCCCATTCTATAGCAGGTGGACTGGGAGAGGCAGAGGGAGATTGGCATAAGTCTGCCTAGTGGTTTTGCAGCTGACTTCCCAACTCACACTCTTAGCCGTGAGGCCACACCAGCTTCTATGCTGTCACACTGCAAGTATATTCTCATAGGTTAGAGATGTATGAGAAATTCATTTCAGTTAATTTTTAATCAGGAGTTTACCCAGTTCACACCATCTAGACCAAACATGGGCTCAGGTACATTCTGCCATCGGATGCATTTCCGGGTTTGAAATATGATGTGAGGGCCCTCACCCTCCCACCACTCCATTTGACAGTCTTCATGCATTTCAAAAGCAGTGCATTTCAAAACTCTGCCTGATGTACGTGTACTTTTTTTTTGGGGGGGGGGAATACGCCTGGAAATATGCATGGATTTTCATGAGAAAAGAAACCAAAGCTCGCAATCGGATACGGACTTGAGTTGGAATGAGATTCAAGATGGAATTTGGAGACAGTCAACAAGCTCGCGTTTTGCTGATGTGCACATTCCTACCCATAGCTCCTTACAAAGCCTGAAGATGCCAATAATATCTTCTTCTTTTTAATCCTTCATGTTTTATGCTGCAAGAAAACCAAATACAAAACCAGGCGCTAATTTTTCAGTTCCCACAGGGCAAAATCCTCCAGCATTGCCTTGCAGCGTTCCCCTCCAATATTCCTTTGTAAGAACATAAGGAGAGCCCTGATGGATCAGACCAAGGGTCCACCTAATCCAGCATTCTGGTTACACTGTGGCCAACCAGCCACCCCTGGGAAATCCATAAGCAGGACATGAGTACAACAGCACCCTCCCGCCCAAGTTCCCCAGCAACTGGTGTACATAGGCATCCTGCCTCTGATATTTTCCCTCCGTCCCCCTTCCTCTCTTGTTTTTTTGCAGACTTAAGTAAGATTTGCAGGTGTTAAGTTAATCTTTTGCCAGCAAAGCTGTTACGATTTATATAACTTTATCACGACAGGCTGTAACAGAATGTCCCTTTTATGCAGGTGAAGGCCTCAGGCCCGGTTGCAACAGAATCCGTGTCACCTTAAACCAAGAGCCCGGTTTCCTTGTTTGGGGCTGGATGCTTTATGTAAGAACGGGACAAGAGACTCGGGTTGTGATCCAAAGACACAGGCTTGAATCCAAATTTGAGTTAACTTAAGGAAGTCCATGGAAGGAGCATTTCCTTCCCCTTGCAGGGCCTGTGCCTTGAAAAGCTTTCCTGGGTGTCAGTCCCCCAACCTACAATATGGGATATGGGGATGGAACATGAGAGAAGAATCATAGAATCATAGAATAGCAGAGTTGGAAGGGGCCTACAAGGCCATCGAGTCCAACCCCCTGCTCAATGCAGGAATCCACCCTAAAGCATCCCTGACAGATGCTTGTCCAGCTGCCTCTTGAAGGCCTCCAGTGTGGGAGAGGCCACAACCTCACCAGGCAACTGATTCCATTGTCGTACTGCTCTAACAGTCAGGAAGTTTTTCCTGATGTCCGGCTGGAATCTGGCTTCCTTTAACTTGAGCCCGTTATTCCGTGTCCTGCACTCTGGGAGGATCGAGAAGATATCCTGGCCCTCCTCTGTGTGACAACCTTTTAAGTATTTGAAGAGTGCTATCATGTCTCCCCTCAATCTTCTCTTCTCCAGGCTAAACATGCCCAGTTCTTTCAGTCTCTCTTCATAGGGCTTTGCTTCCAGACCCCTGATCATCCTGGTTGCCCTCCTCTGAACATGCTCCAGGGTGTCAGTCCCCCAACCTACAATATGGGATATGGGGATGGAACATGAGAGAAGAGGATAAGGACATAGGAAGAGCCCTGCTGGATCAGAACAAGGGTCCATCTAGTCCAGCACTCTGTTCACACAGTGGCCAAACAGTCATCGGCCAGGGACCAACAAAGCAGGACATGTTGCAACAGCACCCTCCCGCCCATGTTCCCCAGCAACTGGTGCACACAGGCTTATTGTCTCGAATACTGGAGATAGCACACAACGATCAAGGCTAGTAGCCAATGATCTTCGCCTCCAGAAATTTACCCAACCCTCTTTTAAAGCCGTCCAAATCGGTGGCCATCACTACATCTTGTGGTAATGAGTTCCATAATTTAACTATGTGTGATGAAGTACCTCCTTTTATTTGACCTAGATCTCTCACCAATCAGTTTCATGGGACTACTTAAAATCCTGAAGTTATCATAGGACCCAAGACACAATCCGTTCCTCCAATTGTTTTTGAGATAGACAGATAATTCTCCCCTCCCAGGATCAAGCTACCCAGCCACTCGTTAAACAATAATAGCGCTTATAGCGTTAATCTCTGCAGGGAGAGCCAATAGGAAGGGCCTGATCCTGCAACACTGAGTAATTGGAGTGGTACGGCGTTATCGGCACAAGGGGAACCCATCTATATAGGCAGATAAATCACATGGCAACAAGGCAGGATCTACACTACTGCTTTATAATGGTTTATAACAGTCTTGACAACTTTCAGGCCCAGTTTTACAGTTTTAAAACTCTTTTCAAAATGTTATATCCTGCTTGGTGTAGATTTGGCCCAAGTCACTGGCACTGTACCATTTCAGACTGCATACGGGGAGATAATGATCATGTATTTGAATGTTTCCCTGTGGGGGAAAAATAACTCCCACACATAGAAGTCAGGGATTCTCTCCTGATTAGGGTGACCATATGGAAAGGAGGACACGGCTCCTGTATCTTTACAGGTGTAGAGAAAAGGGAATTTCAGCCGGTGTCATTTGTATACAAACAGCTTCTAGTGAAATTTCCTCCTTATCACAACAGTTAAAGCTGCAGGAGCCCTGCCCTCTTTTGTATCTGGTCAAGAGGGCAGGGCTCCTGCAGCTTTAACTGTTGTGATGAAGAAAGGATTTCACCAAGTGCTGCATGCACACAGCTGACACCTGCTGAAATTCCCTTGTCTGTTAATGGTACAGTAATCCTGCCCATTAACAGACAAGTAATCCTTGTCTGTTAATGGTACAGTAATCCTCTATAGTAATCCTCAAGTTAAAGAAAGCCAGATTCCAGCTGGACATCAGGAAAAACTTCCTGACTGTTAGAGCAGTGCAACAATGGAATCAGTTACCTAGGGAGGTTGTGGGCTCTCCCACACTCGAGGCCTTCAAGAGGCAGCTGGACAAGCATCTGTCTGGGATGCTTTAGGGTGATTCCTGCATTGAGCAGGGGGTTGGACTCGATGGCCTTGTAGGCCCCTTCCAACTCTGCTATTCTATGATTCTATTCATACGGTCACCCTACTCCTGATTTATTGTTTTATAATTTATTGCTTTTCAGCTACCCTTTTAGTTAAATTAAATTAAGTGCAAAAATAAATAAAAAGATGGCAATGTGCATTCCAGGAAGGCTACAATTCTATGGCGGTTGGGACAGCATCCAAGAGGCCTTAGGATTTTCCAGAACACCCCCCTGCAAGGATAAAGAGAGAGGCCTGCCCTCAGAAATGGAGGCAGTGGAAGCCTGCAAGGCGGTGGAAAGGTCTACAGTCAGTGCTCCTCTGCCATCAGATGTTAGAGATGTATAAGACGTTCGTTTCATTTGGAGTTGTTGTTTTTTAAATCAGGTTTTATCCAGTTTGCACCTTCTGGACCAACTCGGAAGCCACTTGTAGTCAAAGTATGTACATTTCTAAGCTTACAATGTGATTTGCGGACCCCAGACCCCAAAACGTGTTCATCAGCATGCGTACACTTGAAAAATGTGCAGGGCAAAAATGCTTACCTTTGTGTGGGGGGGGGGGGAATGTGCACAAATATGCTTTATTCAATGGAAGAAAAAATGCATCTATTTCAAAGACATGTACAATTGATGAGTACATTTGGGGAAAATGCCTGGAAAGTGGAGGAGGAGGAGGAGGAGGAGGAGGAGGAGGAGGAGGAGGAGGAGGAATCATCCAGTAGAGGCTGGTGACTCTGATGTCAGTGGGGTGGTGAATCCGCTCTGGGTTTCAGTCAGAACCAGTCAGAACTCTAAAGGAACTATACAAGCTGCGGCACTCCTTTAGGGTTCAGACTGGTTCTGACTGAAACCCAGAGCGGATTCACCACCCCACTGACATCAGAGTCACCAGCCTCCACTGGATAATTCCTCTTCCTCCTCCTCCTCCTCCTCCTCCTCCTCCTCCTCCTTCTATCACTGGAGGTGATAGAATCTGGTGTGGCCTTGAGGCTAAGAGTCTGAGCTGGGAAATCAGCCGCAAAAACCACAAAACCACTATGTAGTCCAAAAACAAGCCAATCTCCTTCCACCTCCAGCAGTCTTCCTTCCCCTACAATATAGGAATAATAATACTGACCTCCTTATAGGGTTGTTGTGAGGGCCTTTTCAGTGCTGGCACCGGCAATTATGGAATGCTTTGTGCAGGGCTGCTTGTCTGGTGTCTAGCCTGAGAAGTTTCCAACACCAGAGGTCAGCCTTTTCTTCTTTTTTAACGTCTCCCTGGCATTTAACTGATTTTAGCAGCTGCCTTATTTTAAAGCTGCCCCACACCTTGGATAACTTCTTTAGAGTTTTGACTAGTTTTAATTGGAACCTGGAGCAGATTCAATGCCTCCCTGATATCGAAGCCACCACTTGCTAATACATCCATATCTATCTATCTATCTATCTATCTATCTATCTATCTATCTAAGTATTTAAATACCTTCCGTCAATCAAAGAAGACTCCCGGAGCAGCTTACATAGGGGGACCATATGAAAAGGAGGACAAGGCCCCTGTATCTTTAACAGTTGTATCAAAAAGGGAATTTCAGCAGGTGTCATTTGTATATATGCAGCACCTGATGAAATGCCCTCTTCATCACAACAGTTAAAGCTGCAGGAGCTATACTGCAGCTATACTGTGACCAGATTTAAAAGAGGGCAGGGTACCTGCAGCTTTAACTGTTGTGATGAAGAGGAAATTTCACCAGGTTCTCCATATATATAAATCACATCTGCTGAAATTCCCTTTTCGATACAACTGTTAAAGATACAGGAGCCCTGCCTTCCTTTTCATATGGTCACCCTAGCTTACAGTCAATGAGTAAATAAGGCATTTCCTGACCATAGGATTGCAATTTGCAAAAAGACACACAAGGAAAAATTGAAGGGGTGGGAAAAGGAAAAAAAAATTCAGCAGGACTGGTGGAATGCTTACTCTTGCATTACTCTGGGCGAGAGGGCACTCGAACTGGACCCAGCCCTGACGTTCCTTTTTCCTGCTTAGCCATCCTTTGCTGTGGCTTCTTTCCCACAAGGCCAGTTAGCCCTGTTGTGTCAGTTAGCCCTGTTGTGGCGGGCAGGGGCTTTCTGCTCACCGCTGCACTAAATGACACACAGCACCACCCATCCCTGCTGCTTCCAGCTTGCCTCAGAGACAGTATGATATCTGAGACAGCAAAAAGCCCAGTCCTCTCCAATGCAGTGCTATTAATCATATTGAGAATGAAGTCCGATGGGATTAGTCTTCGGGTTGAAAATCACGATTATTCGCAGGAAGCTAAGTTCCCCTCTGCTTCGGAAAAGGTGGTGGTCTGTCTCCCAGTGTCTCCTGGCAAATACAAAGGAAGAATGAATGGATGTAATTGAAATGAAAGCCCTCCCAGTAGTAATGCAATTTAGCTCAGGGTTTTGTGACATAGGGTTGCCGCACTCGCTCTGCTGAAATTACAGATAGTTTAAATTCAGCAGGAGGATGGAAGTCTGTTTCTTTCTTACCGTACAATCCTAGGCATATCTACTCACAGGTAAGCCCCACTGGATTTAGCAAGACTTACCCCCCAGGTAGGTGCTTGTAAGATTACAGCCTTACTTTGGTCATTTGAATGTTCTTTCTCATGTGACAAAGGATTTAGGTTTTAGGAGAGATAACTGCAGCCTGTAGAGTAGGGAATGTTGTATCATGAGTCACAGAGTTCATAATATCTACTCAAAACCAAAAACTATTTCCCTTTTATTTTTAAATTGGGGCCAGCAAGAAATGAATGCTCCTGCTAATGTCACTCCATTTTATTATTATTTATGATATTTCTATACCAGCTAGGGTGACCAGATGAAAAGGAGGACAGGACTCCTGTATCTTTAACGGTTGTTTAGAAAAGGAATTGAGCAGGTGTCATTGTTTGCATTTCGCATCTGGTGAAACTCCTTCTTCATCACAACAGTTAAAGCTGCAGGACCAGATACAAAAGAGAGCAGGGCTCCTGCAGCTTTAAATATTGTGCTGAAAAGGGAATTTCACCAGGTGCTGCATGCATACAAATGACACCTACTGAAATTCCCCTTTCTGTACAACTGTTGAAGATACAGGAGCCCTGTCCTCCTTTCCATATGGTCACCCTATATACCACACAGTAACTGAAACTCTCTAGACGGTTCACAACATTTAAAACTAGGGCTGTGCATTGTTCCCTTCCCCCCAGCTCACTTCGGAGGCTGTTTCAGAGCCTCTGAAATGGCCCCAATTCGAGTCGGTCTGCTTCCGGGCAAGCCTGCCTCGCATCGATGCCAAAGCAAGATTCAGGTCCCCCAAAGTGGGTCAGCCTTTGAGGGGTCCCGGGGTGCTAGCCGCGCGGCCTTGTGGTGAGCAATCCAGGAAAGTCAGGAGCAAAGGCAGACTGGGAGTCTATTGGACTCCTGACTCCCTGCCTGCCCCCTTCCTCCCACCCCCAAACCTGGAGCCTCCTCTACCAGGACTTACCTTCCTGTACGTCCTCTTCCCTGAGAGCTGAGCCATGATTTAAAGGTAAGTTTGCAGGGACTCTCTTTTTTAATAGCTCTATGGTTGTAAACCTAGGGACATGGCCTTTTACCTCCACTGTAGTTTGCGGCACTAGAGCTATTAAAAAAAAAAAAAAAAAAAAGACCACCTGTGATCTTGTCTTTAAATTTCGGCGTCGCTCTCAGGGAAGAGGACTCACAGCAAGGTAAGTCCTGGAGATGGTGGGGGTGGGAGGTAACCAGGGAGAGGAGTCCAATAGACTCACTTGCTTTCCTGGGAGGGTGGGGAGTGGAGTGGCCCAGCACCACCCAAAATTGGCCCAAGGCTTTGGTACCCATCTGCTTTGGCCTTGGGCCAACCCAGTACCGCCTCAGCTTCAGGCCAATGCAGGCCAGATCAACCTGCCTTGATTCGGATTTGGGGCTCCATCCTGACGCAATGCACAGACATACTTAAAACCATACTATATGGCAATATAATAAACATAATAGTAAAAAACTTTGAAAGTTTAAAGTAGAATAAATCAACCAAATAAAACCAAAGTGAAAACGGGAATAGCAGCAGAGTCATGGGCCTAATCTACACCAGCTGTTTATTCTGGAATAATATTGAAGTTGTCCTTACCGCTCCACATGATGTTCACCTATTCCTATGGTGATCTAGGGATGACCCCTCAGTTGTTCAGGAATATAGCTGACTGCTTTTGCCATGTTTTTTTTCTGGCTCTCTCGCTATGATCCCAAAGTCGGTGGCTGGTGTGTCCCCTTCCTTCCCAAAGCTGTTGCTGGTCAGCACGAGCTCCCAGCTTGGGAAACAGCCAACCTGCTGTCAGGGGCATGTGCAGCGGTTTTGGACATGTGCGGGACTGGACAGCTGCCATTTTTAGCACAGTTTTTGATTGGCATGTTTTGGTGCTGACGGTGTGTATTTTTTTAACACAACCATATTGATGCACAGGAGTGCATGTTCGACACAGTCCCCATCCCTCCCTGTGTTTCTGTGCATTTGCGCTGGTGCACATCTTGGAGGAGTTATTAAAAAAAATTCCATGCCCCATATCCATCTGTCCGGTCTTGCCCACTTCTCCCGATATACCTTCAGAAGTTTCCTCCTACAATGGGTCTCCTTTATTCATAGGAAACTTCCCTTGTGTGTGCCCCATGAGGGACGATTGTGGAAGCAGGAAAACTCAGAATTATCCCCCCTCCGTTGCAAAATGGCGGTAGGTGTAGATTAGGCCTTGATCTAAAACCATGACACTATTTAAAGAAAACACAAAGGACTGAAAGGCCAAGGAGAATGAAAAGGTCTTCACGTGGTACCGAATAGATCACAGTCACAGGGTTGCATGATTGGCAGGCTGTTATCAAGCCATGGTGGCTTGTTAATGATGCTGTATCTGTTGGTCACATGCTGGGCATATTTTACTCCCAGGACTCCAGCTTGTCATGTCATTGGGTTCTGGGTAGCTTGTCTAGGGATGTCAGAGAAATCCATTTGGGGGTGATGGACTTCAGTGAATTCTCCTTGTATCCCCACCTCCCCCACCCACTTCATTCCAGTTCCCACAGGGGACTCAATGCAGCACCCAAGGGCCTCTGAAGATGGTTTTAGAGTCTAGGCAGATATATGTAGGAAGAGATGATCCCTCGGGTAACCTGGCCCCAGGCCATTTAAGGCTATAAAAGTTAATACCAGCACTTTGAATTGGACCCAGAAAGGCTCTAGATATGGACTGGAAGCCAGTGAAGATTACAAAGCAGTGGTTCAATACTATTTTGAGCCAGCAGAAGTTTCCAGGCTGTTGAAAAAGGCAACGTCAAATATAACGCCTTGCCGTAATCCAAAGGGGAGGTTACCAGAGTATGAATAACTGCTGCAAGCCACCTCTGTCCAGATCGTTGGTATATCAGCCTAAGTTGATAAAAGGTGCTCTGTGCCACCTGTGCCTCCAATGACAACGCTAGATCCAAGATCATCCCTAAACAGTGTACCAGATCTTTTAGGGGTAGTACAACCCCCTACAGAAACAAAGAAGGGCCACCCAAAAAGAAGGTACCTATTTCCACATTGTTTGAGTTCTGCTAGCTATGCAGAAGTATACTGTTTGTAATATATATATTACAATCTCCCCCACAAAAGCCAGCCTGACAAGGGACCTGTGGGCTTTTAGGACCTATCAAATTTGGAGTGTGCCCATTAAAAGTAGGGGAGGGAAACGTCTTGCGTCGTCCTCTTGACTGAGTAGTTACAGGCCCACATCTTCTGTTAAACTTGTGTGGTTTTCATTTCGTGAATGAGAGAAAGAATTGCTATCAATATTTTCTTCCATCCCATACTATTCCCCCTCTTCCATAATGGGTATGTAGCTATGGCAGCTAAAACCACAGCAATGCTCGGGCTGGTGGACAGCCAACTCCCCAAGCCCTTGAGCTGATCTTGACTAGATTTAATACAAGTTATTATCCATTCCTTAATTATTTCTCTATTTTTTGAGCTAATGCGGATGGAATTTTATTAGCTTGCACGTAAACAGGGCTGTGGCACCTTCACATGCCTTAAATAGAATCATAGAATAGTAGAGTTGGAAGAGGCCTATAAGGCCATGGAGTCCAACTCCCTGCTCAATGCAGGAATGCACCTTAAAGCATCCCTGACAGATGGTTGTCTAACTGCCTCTTGAATGCCTCTAGTGTGGGAGAGCTGACGACCTCCCTAGGTAACTGGTTCCATTGTAGTACTGCTCCCACAGTGAGGAAGTTTTTCCTGATGTCCAGCTGGAATCTGGCTTCCTGTAACTTGAGCCCGTTATTCCGTGTCCTGCATTCTATAATACATGATAAAAAAGAGATCCTGGCCCTCCTCTGTGTGACAACCTTTCAAGTATTTGAAGAGTGCTATCATGTCTCCCCTCAGTCTACTCTTCTCAAGGCTAAACATGCCCAGTTCTGCCAGTTTCTCCTCATAGGGCTTTGTTTCCAGACGGGAATATTTGTTTCCAAATATCCCTGCTTTGACATGGCATAACCAGGCCCTTACTATTTTCACCCTATAAATTATTCGGAATACATCATCATGGACATAGGAACTGAAGAATTATAATACCAAGGCACTAACTAGAACCAAGAGCACATTGTCCTTCTTATGGGGGAAATTCAGGTGCGAAAGTGGTGCACGTATAGCAATGCCATTCAGATGAACTGGCATCTTCTCATGAGAGCTGTTCTCCGAGTCATTGTGATTTCAGGATCATGATAGTTTGAAAACATTTTTGTTCATTTCACTTGCACTTTAACTCTTCATTGCTCATTTTATTTACAAATTATATTGTAAAGGTAGGGTATAGGATCATAGAATCATAGAATAGCAGAGTTGGAAGGGGCTTACAAGGCCATTGAGTCCAAGTCCCTGCTCAATGCAGGAATCCACCCAAAAGCATCCCTGACAGATGCTTGTCCAGCTGCCTCTTGAATGCCTCTAGTTTGGGAGAGCCCACAACCTCACTAGGTAACTGGTTCCATCGTCATACTGCTCTAACAGTCAGGAAGTTTTTCCTGATGTCCAGCCGGAATCTGGCTTTCTGTAACTTGAGCCCATTATTCTGTGTCCTGCACTCTGGGAGGATCAAGAAGAGGTCCTGGCCCTCCTCTGTGTGACAACCTTTGAAGTATTTGAAGAGTGCTATCATGTCTCCCCTCCATCTTCTCTTCTCCAGGCTAAACATGCCCAGTTCTTTCAGTCTCTCTTCATAGGGCTTTGTTTCCAGACCCCTGATCATCCTGGTTGCCCTCCTCTGAACACACTCCAGGTTGTCAGCGTCCTTCTTGAATTGTGGAGCCCAGAACTGGACGCAATACTTTAGATGAGGCCTGACCAGGGCCGAATAGAGAGGAACCAGTACCTCCCATGATTTGGAAGCTATACTTCTATTAATGCAGCCCAAAATAGCATTTGCCTTTCTTGCAGCCATATTGCACTGTTGGCTCATATTCCGCTTGTGATCTACAACAATTCCAAAATCCTTCTTGTTTGTAGTATTGCTGAGCCAAGTATCCCCCATCTTGTAACTGTGCATTTGGTTTCTATTTCCTAGATGTAGAACTTGGCATTTATCCCTATTAAATTTCATTCTTGTTGTTTTCAGCCCAGCAATCCAGCCTGTCAAGATCACTTTGAAGTTTGTTTCTGTCTTCCAGGGTATTAGCTATCCCACCCAATTTTGTGTCATCTGCAAATTTGATAAGCGTTCCCTGCACCTCCTCGTCCACATAATTAATAAAAATGTTCAAGAGCACTGGGCCCAGGACTGAGCCCTGCAGCACCCCACTTGTTGCCTCTCCTCAGTTTGAGAAGGTTCCATTGATAAGCACTCTTTGAGTCCGATTCTGTAGCCAACTGTGAATCCACCTAATAGTTGTTCCATCTAGCCCACTTTTAGCTAGTTAATCAGAATGTCATGTGGTACTTTGTCAAAAGCTTTGCTGAAGTCAAGGTATATGACATCTACAGCATTCATATATCTTGACTTCAACAAAGCTTTTGACAAAGTACCACATGACAAAGTAAAGAAGTGTCTAGTCATATACAAGTCTCCTTGTGCTCTTAGGTTACCTGCCAATGGATGAAGGTCCTACTTGATGTGCACCATCAGCATTTAATCCAGTTGGGCAAATCCCAGGCCACATCAACCCTATGGCGCCCACCCTGGCTGATACTGGCATCCCTTATATTTTATTAATTAATTTTATTTTAATGTCATGCCCTGGCCTGGAAAGAAAAGTGCTGGGTGAGGTGACCCCAATACCTCTGGTCATCACTGCTGGCATACACTATGTCAGGGGCCAGATGCATTCTGGGCAATCAAGATGGTGGCAGCTACAGCAACTTTGTCCAGAACTTCTCCCCACAGTGCTGGGCTGGGGGAGTACCATGTGAACCATAACAGTCCATTTCCAAACACCCTGATGCCCATCATTCTCAGCACCCCATGACTGTGTATCCCTCCACCTCCTGGTAAGTTCACTATGGGGTGCTGCCATGGTAGACCTGGAGGGGCACAGAGAGGCCCTGGCCCTGACCTCCTTAGGCCTTCCTTGTCAGAAATGAAACAGGTATCAATTAGAAAGAGGGCATTTTCACCTGTGATGCTTCCCTGGGATGTCTACCTGACACTAACATTGCCTAGCTGCCTAAGCCAGTGGGCAACCTTTATTTATTTATTTATTTATTTACTCTGCCTTTCTTTTCTTTTTAATAACTCAGATTATTTTTAATGTTGTTCACTAGGGTGACCATATGAAAAGGAGGACAGGGCTCCTGTATCTTTAACAGTTGCATAGAAAAGGGAATTTCAGCAGGTGTCATTTGTATATATGGAGAACCTGGTGAAATTTTCTCTTCATCACACCAGTTAAAGTGCAGGAGCTATACTAGAGTGACCAGGGCAGGGCTCCTGCAGCTTTAATTGTTGTGATGAAGAGGGAATTTCACCAGATTCTCCATGTATACAAATGACACCTGCTGAAATTCCCTTTTCAATACAACTGTTAAAGATACAGGAGCCCTGTCCTCCTTTTCATATGGTCACCCTATGTTCACTGAACTTTTATTTGCTGTTTCATCCTTTATTTGTGTTTTTATGTATTTATTTTTTATTTATATTTTTTATTTATTTATTTTAAAAAACACCTCGTAAACTGCTCCAGGAATATTTTATATAAAATAATATAACTTGCTATATGATTAAAAAAAACACCACACATCAGCTAACGAAAGGCAACCAAAAGCCTTAATATCCAGGCAATCAATTAACATCAATTAAATGTGCATAAATTCACATTGATTGATTCGTTTGATTTGTATACCACCCAACTAGCAAATTCCTTCAGGGCAATTTACAATTGCTTAGACAGCAATTACAAGTCCATACAAGACCTTTTTATTCTCCCAGCATTTTAACAGACTATAAATAAATTTTAACTTGGTATTTTAAATGTGTAATTTTGCATTGCTGCTGTTTTTATCTGGTTGAGCTTTTATATTGTATTTTATAGTATGATTTTATACTGTTGTTTTATACTTTGAATGTTTTTAATTTTTGTGAACTGCCCAGAGAGCTCCGGCTATTGGGCGGTATAGAAATGTAATAATAAATAAATAAATAAATAAATAAATAAATAAAATACTTATCACCTGCTGATTCAATTGATTGGCTGATCCAAAGTTCTAGAAGAGAGCATTATTATTTTTTATTATTATTATTTATTACATTTTTATACCGCCCAATATCCGAAGCTCTCTGGGCAGTTCACAAAACCCCCTATCAGGTCCCCACTTAATCATCTTCTCTTAAAAGCAAACCCCTAAACATTCACACGTTTTCTCTTTTGGGGAAATAAATGTCCTAATTTCTGAAGATGCTTCCAGATAGGAATAAGAGAAGCAAGTTAGGTAGGTGTTTGCTGCTGCTATACTAGCACTTAGGGCTCACCTACACCAAGCAGGATATTCCACTATAAAAATGGTATGAAAGTGGTATATAAAAGGCAGGAACCACACTACTGCTTTATAGTGGTATTGAAGTGCCCTAACAACTATTGGGATCCATGATACATACCATATACTGCTTTCATTTACTTATTGCATTTCTATACCGCCCAATAGCCGAAGCTCTCTGGGCAGTTTACAAAATTAAGACAATTCAAGTATAAAACAATAGTATAAAACCATATTATATACTCTATACTATTAGCTTCTCCCTACCCGGTGCCTGTTTACACTTCCCTGTGCCTGTTTGCATTCTCCTTCCCTCTTTATTGTTTACTACAACTTTTTAGATTGTAAGCCTATGCGGCAGGGTCTTGCTATTTACTGTGTTATCTGTACAGCACCATGTACATTGATGGTGCTATATAAATAAATAAATAAATAAATAATAATAATAATAATAATAATAATAAAATACAATATAAAAGCACCACTTTCATACCACTTTCATAGTGTTGCATCCTGCTTGGTGTAGATGTGTCATGGGCCCCAACAGTTATCAGGGCACTTCAATATCACTATAAAGCAGTAGTGTGGTTCCTGCCTTTTATATACCACTTTCATACCATTTTTATAGTGTAATATCTGCTTGGTGTAGATGAGCCCTTAGTCTTAGGCCATAGCTAGATGAGGTGATATCCCGGGGATCGACCCGGGATTGTCCCTGTGCGTTCACATGACACACAGGGCATCCCAGGAGCAGGGAGGGATGATCCCTCCCTTTTCCCAGGATATCACCTTACCCTTTAGGTGCGTTTTTCCGCAGACTTGGGATGATCCAAAGACCACAGAAAATGTGGCCACCATCACAGTTTGTCCCGGCTCCTTGCGGTAACTCACGAGGAGCCGGGAACCGTGCACAGGGTGCAGAGCTCCTCAGGAGCTCTGTGCCCATCGGGGGTGGGGTGGGGGAGGGGTAAAAATGCTTTTAAATAAAAAAAAACCCTTACCATTTCCGCACGAGCGCTCCTACGTTCTTCTCCTTTAAGAAAAAATGGTGGGCGCAGCGTTCTGTTCCTCCGACGATGTTGTGCGCCACATGTAAACAGGGGGACAATCTCGCAATAGCAATATTGTGAGATCCTCACCCCTCTGTCGTGCTAGACCCGTAGGTTTAGCTGAGGCCTTATTCAGTGCTAATTCCGCTAAAATACTATGGGCTGGCTGAATCTGTCAGTTGCAGTTGTCTTGCATTCTCGTGTTTAGATTCTTAAATGCAGTTCATCTGGAACTTTGAGGATTTTTAAACTAATTTTTTTAAAAAATTCATATGCAATTTTGTGTACATTTCTCCCAATGCTTGCTTTTTGTAGCTGCATGTGATTTAGCTTTTCCAGGAGCAATCTAAAATAAGCGGAAATGCTCAGGTTTTTTGGAATGGTTGTTTCTTGCTTTTGGGAGCTCAGCTGACCTGCCCCCTTCAGAACTGATCATTTCTGATCATTTGGGGGCTTCTCCCAGGAAACACCATTGCATAAGTGGTGGGGGGTCCACTTGTGCAACAGAATTGGTGGGACTAGCAGCAAACAGAATTAAAGTGGCAAAGGCACGTGGATGGGCCATTATTTTGACGAATATACATACTTTTGTATGCACTTTCTCCTAATAAATGAATTTTTGTACGCAGATATATATTTTTAGTTGGTGTACTCAATGGCAAAACTCATCGAAGTGCAAATTTAGAAGGATGACCCCATTTAGGTGTGTGTGTTGGTCTGAAAGTACAAAATGAGGTAAGTTTGTGTAAAATTTCAATTGAACACATTTCTCTCCCATCCCTATGAGAGGAGCACTGTGAAGTCATTACTAGCATGTAAACTGAATGTGCTTGGGAGGTCAGGGGATCGCACCCAATAAAAGCTCCCATCAACCATGCTGCTGCTTAAATGAGTAATTGTGGAGTGGGTCATGCAAGTTGGAATCGTTACACTCTCCCACCAATGGCAAATAGAACAAGGTAAGGATGCCCCATAATACTACTACTAATAATTTATTTATTTATTTAAAACATTTGTATCCCATCCTATATGACTAGGATCTCAGGTTGGCGAACAAATCATCATCATCATCATCATCATCATCATCATCATCATCTTATTTCTTACCCACCTCTCCCTCTAGATCGAGGCGGGGAACAACATTAGATAAAAATACCATAAAATACATAATACTGATTAAAACATATAAAACTGATACAATATTAAAATAGCAGTCAAATATCTTAACATCCGACTGGGTAGGCCTGCTGGAAGAGATCAGTCATTATAGCCTTCTTGAATTTGGAAAGACTGTTAAGTTGACGAATCTCCTCCAGCAGGCCATTCCACAGTCTGGGAGCAGCAGAAGAAAAGGTCCTCTGGGTAACAGTTGTCAGCCTAATTTTGGCTGGCTGAAGGAAATTCTTCCCAGAGGACCTGAGTGTGCAGGGCGGATTGTATGGGAGAAGGTGATCCCACAGGTAGCCTGAACCCAAACCATGTAGGGCTTTAAAGGTGATAACCAACACTTTATACTTCGCCCAGAAACTAATTGGCAGCCAGTGAGGAGGTTTTAAAACTGCTGGAAAGGAGGGTGTTGTTCAAATGGGAACCAGTCACAAGACCTTCCCAAATGATTGTGTCACTACTGATTGTCCCGGGTGGGGGGAGGGTTAATCCACCCTAGGAGCCTTTTGGGGCTGACGAAATGCTTTGACTATTGCTTTGAATAAATGAAAGTAAATCCATATTATTAATATGCCCCATGGAAGCTGCTCCAACACGGAGGGGACCCTCTGCACCATCCAGCAAATGGTAAGCGTAACTGTACCCCTCTCTTGCTTTCCTGGAATTCTCTGATCAGGATGGAAATGTTGGTTAAATGTTCCTCACATCTCGGCAGGACGGCCCTGACAGTGAAGTGATTTTAGAGCTGGTGTAATATGGTCACCCCTAAATGTACCGGTGACCAACCTGGCTGCCATATTTTGAACTAGTTGAAGTTTCTGGACTAGGCAGAAAGGTAGCCCTATGTACAGCACATTGCAGAAGCCGACCCTCAAAGTTACCAGCATGTGCACTACCATCTTCAGGTCTTCTAACTCTAGGAAGGGGCACAGCTGGCGTATGAGCCAAAGCTGATTGTAGGCACTCCTGGAGGGATTCTACACATCATACTGAGGGCGCTTCCATGCGCCCCCAGTGCACCCCCAAAGCGATCGTGTAGCTTGCCTGGAAGAGACGAGGAAGAGGCGTCCTTGCCACCGCTGCCACCACCACCCACCTACCTCCTCGCCGGCCGGGTCGGAGAGCTCGGCGGAAGAAGGCGGGGCTCTCCGACCCAGCCGGTGAGGAGGTAGGTGGGCGGTGGCGGCGGCAAGGATGCCTCTTCCTCGTCTCTTCGAACAGGCAAGCTACACGATCGCTTTGGGGCGCACCAGGAGCGCCCTCAGTACGATGTGTAGAATCCCCCCCTGGCTGTCACATCTATTTGGGCTGGCATTTGAAGTGACGGATCCAGAAGCACCCCCAAGCTGCGAACGCAGTCTTTCAGGGAGAGTGTAATCCCATTCAGAACTGGTTGACACGCCTCCAAACCCAGATTTAGGGCCTTTGACAGTGAGCATGCTATTCATGCCACCAAACCAGGTAATATACAATGTGAGCAATTGAAAAGAGTGCACGACAGCTAAGGATGTATGAGAATTTTGCAAAAAAAAAACAAAAAACTATCCGCAATCCTAAACATGAATGTGAGCAGGAGTGCTTCCCCACCTCCAAAATGATGTTCTCAAATTCCTGAATTTGTGATTGTGTTCAAAAATACATATTAAAAGGCACTCTGTAATGTCCATTTTTCAAAAACAATGCAGTTTCATGTTTTAGTCAACGGGGGAAAGTGTGCACTTTTGAAAATATGCACATGAATGCACACCTTTTCTGTTAGGAATGTGCACTTTTCTCATTCAAACGAGCTGAAAATGAAATAGGAATCAGCCAAAATGAACTTCGTAGTGATTTTAGGAGAATTTAGGTGAGCTTGAAAATCCCTAACTACAGCTGCCATGGAAGCTCCAAAAATATCTACAATCTGCCCTGCACACTCAGGTCCCCTGGGAAGAATCTACTTCAGCTAGCCAAAACTAAGTTAACAACTGTTACCCAGAGGACCTTCTCTTCTGCTGCTCCCAAACTGTGGAACGGCCTGCCGGAGGAGATTCGTCAACTTGACAGTCTATTAGAATTTTAAAAAGCAATAAAGTCTGATCTATTCTGGCAGGCCTATCCAGTGAAATTTTAGAATGTTTTTAGGATGTTTTAAGGATGTTTTAAAGAGGTTTTAATTAGGGATGTGCTCCGCTTCTCCTCGAACCGGAGAAGCAGGAGCGGAGCGGGGGGCTTTGCCTACCCTTAAGGCAAAGGCGAAGAGGATTGGGGGGCCGGCAGAGCATGGTGAAGAGGATCGAGGTGAAGGTGGATCCTTCGCCTCGATCCGGAGCTCCGCCAGAAAGGTAAGTGAGGTTTACCAGGCCCTGCTGCTGTCACTGTCGCCCATGCGGCGACAGCAGCAGGGCCCGGTAAAAAACCCCTCCCTCCTCTCCTTTACCTGCGTCCGTCCGCGGTCCCTCAGCTTCTTCAATTGAGCCCGCGGCTCAACCAGGAAGTCCGGCCCAGACTTCCTGGTTGAGCCACGGGCTCAATTGAAGAAGCCGAGGGACCGCGGACGGACGCAGGTAAGGCCCCCCTCCCCCTTTGTCTCTGCAGGTAAGGGAGAGGAGGGAGGGGGACCTTACCTGGCGCCACTCCCCTCCACTGCGGAGCTCCGATTCGGAGCCAGAGCTCCGCGGCGAAGAGGAGCGGAGTATGGGCGGAGCGGCGTGGAGCAGGCCGATCCGAAATTTTCGTATCGGCCCGTGGGGCGGATCGGGGGGTTCCATGCACACCCCTAGTTTTAATCATGTATGGTATGTTTTTAATCAGTTTTTAATGTGTATTTTATATCATGTTTTTATACTGTTTGTTTTATACTTTGAATGGTTTTAGTTTTTGTGAACCGCCCAGGGAGCTTCGGCTATTGGGCAGCATAAAAATGCAATAAATAAATAAAAATAAAATTTAAAATATAGCCGAGCAACAGTTAAACAAGCAAACAAAGAAATAAACCCTTGGAGAAGAAAGGACAGCAACAAAGAGGGTTCAGCTTCCAGATGGAATGCTACTCCTCGTGTTCCCAATCGAAAGTCACCATGCAGCTCTTCCGTCCTTACCTCCTGGACAGATATTTTTATTGGACAGGAAAAAAGATGAAAGAAATGGTGGGGGAAACCGGGAGGGTTACAAGTTGAAGCCAGCCCCATCTAGAGCCCCTGTTAAATTCCATGAATGAGGCAGGCAGTTTGCATAACAAATGCCTTGTCTGGAAACACCCCTAGAAAACATCATCTGAATAGTGTCAGTGCTGGAGAAAAAAATATTAATATGGAAGCACCCACATTTTTAAAAAAACGTTGGAGGGTGCAGCCTTGTTGAAAACATTATGGGCATGTTATGGAAGCCTCCCAATAAATAATTTCTTGGGGGGGGGGGGTGGCAGCAGTGGAGAGTTGGCTTTTCAGAAGCATTTCTGAGTAGGTAGAGGAAACTTTCTCCATTACGCCCACCCTCTCCCTGGTTGGCAGCCTCCCCCCCCCCATGAAGTCTTTTATTTCCTGGGAACCAGCAATTAAGAAGATCAGAGCTTTAGAAGGGGAAAAGAGAGAGAGAGAGAGAGAGAGAGAGAAAGCTTTATCACATGCATTCCGTCCAACTTGCTGCATGTTGTAAAGAAAGATCTCAAGAACGTTTAACTGTTTCTGCTACGAACTATTTCAGCTTCTGTTTTGCTCATGTCTTTTGTGCGCCCTGGAATTTGTAGTGGGGGAGGGAAAAGACCAACCCTGAAGGTGCAGGGGTGAGCAGGAACAACAACCAAAAGTTACCAATCATACTGGAAAAACAAAGGAGTAGTCTCTCCACCCCTTCTATTTTCTACTCTCCTCTTTCTACCTCCAGATATAAGATCTACCTCAGACTCGGGTTTCCCTCAGCTTCTTCCACCTAGAAGCTAGGAGAAAAGAAGAACATCCATATTTGTTTCCGAGTTCACCGATAGGAAAGTAACTACCAAGAACTGAAGGTTGCTACTGCCAAGGTAACGTTAGTTCCTCATCTTCTTTTTCTCCCTTCTCTGAAGTTGACATCCGTGTTTGTGGTTCAGTCAGAACCAAGTTCTTTCTTCCTCCTCTTCCTCTTCCTCCTCCTCCTACTTCTAGGAATATATATTTAAAAAAATGATTTCCCACTTTTTCTATAATATCAAAGCTTACAAAGAAATGAAGGGAATATTAGAGAACATTTGTGTTCCCAGTGGTGGTTAAAAATGTGTGAGATGGAGCAAAGAAAGGGTTACCTTCTTTGGACTAACTTACCGGTTGTGGTAAAAGGATGAACATCTTTAGCAATTTGAAAGTTTTTGCTTAATGGAAGTGCCATGCACACTGATAGCATATTGTTGTTGCTGCTGTTGTCATTGTCGCGTTGTTGATAGAACTCTTCAGAATGGTGCACTCTGTGAATGTTCAGAAGTGCTCTGCCCCTGAAGAAGCCGCTTCTCAATTGATGGCAAGAACATTCTGCACACGCCCGTAGGCATTGGGCACATAGGGTAGTATCCAATGGTGTCATTCCATAAAATCCAATAGTGTTAGCAGAGCTGCACTGAATCTGTTGCACAAGTGGTCGCCCATTAATGCTTGCACAAGCGATTGTGCAACCAATTGCACAATGGGTTGTGCAGGCAGAATGCATAATCACTTCCACAACAGGTTGCACAATGGATTTCACCAGAGTTACGTGCAACAGGTTTTGTAGCGGGTTAGGTGTCACTGATTTCACAATGGGTCGCACAAGCGTAATGCAGAACTCCTTGTACTACCATGCTTGTGCAAATGTAACTTTAGTTGGATTCTCCTCTTACACATAGTTTGGATCCGCTAGTGCAGCATAATTTGCACTAACAGAATGAAACAGTTGGATACTGCCCATAATCCAGCAAAATATAATCAAAACTCCCATTCAATGCCATGGGGGCATGCATGATTTAACCACAACTAATTTGCAGGAGAGATTCTGTTTCTAGTTTCGTGTTAAAAACTGGGTTTGTTTGTTTTTAAAATGCAGAATTAATTTGCATTGCCTGATGGATTTTGTAGTCTTAAACACTCATTCTCATCTATGTGCACTTTGAATTTCTTGTGGGTTGTGCGGTCTTGAGGATGTAATAAAGGTTTTTCTATTATTGTACATGCATATTTCACTCAAGTTTACACCTGATTACATGGGAACTGGTGTCATTACCGGAGCTGAATGAATTACCGGAGTGGAAATGACATCATGCCCATTCCTTCAAGTGAT
Source organism: Elgaria multicarinata webbii (assembly GCF_023053635.1). Taxonomy (NCBI): domain Eukaryota; kingdom Metazoa; phylum Chordata; class Lepidosauria; order Squamata; family Anguidae; genus Elgaria; species Elgaria multicarinata. Next base: position 14,923,894 of record NC_086179.1, on the reverse strand, counting down.
ACTGACACAAGGCTGAAGGCAAGACCTGACGATCCATGTCAGGGGAAAGAAAGTAATGTATACAGTAATGCATTTTTGCCATTCAAGCCGCCTCGCCTAACCCTCCCATGCTACTGGATGAATAATAATAGATATGTATTGAGCCTCAGTTGCACTGTTTGACATGTCTTGAGGGATGGGCGAACAAGTGATAGTTCAGTCCGCTCGGATTCTCCGAATGTCATCTTTCCTTTTGTCTTGTGCTCAGTTCCTCTTTGCAGTTGGAGTTGCTACTTGCTCTGAACGAACAGATGAATTGTGCAAATCAAGCTGTGATTGAACATGAAATTTACACACCTTTTCTCCGTAGACTAAACAGGGGGCTTCCGGTCTTCAGAGGGAAAGTTGTGCAAAATCGAACGGGCAGATTGCCCAAATCAAACGTGAGCGCATGTCCGGCAATTTGTGAACATTTGACAGCCACGTGGTCACGATCACACTTGCATTCGGAACTTCTAGTGTGTGCATGTTTTGCAAACAATAAATGGCATTTTCATGCATCCTTCTTCCAACTTCCTAAGGAAATATTGCTTCAAAGTGAAGAATGACATGAAATTGGCCGGTCTCTAACTATTCAAAAGTGACAAGTGGCATGTCTACACCATGCCTATATCCCGGGGTAGTCCTTGGATTTTCCCTGTGTGTCCACATGACCCACAGGGAATCCCAAGGGCAACCTGGGATGAGCAAGGGTGTACCCTGGGATATTAGGAACCGTGGAAAACTGATTTTTCTGTGTTTCTAGGACCATCCTGCAGAGTGTGGCTTCTGCTCCCAGCTTGTCTTATCCTACCTGTGAGGAGCGGGGACCGTACAATGGGCACAGAGCTGTATGGTGGCAGTCCGTGCCCATCAGGGGTGGGGAGGGGTTTTGGGGTTTTTAAAAACCTTTTCTGGTGAAGTGCGAGTGTGCTCGTCTCACTGTTGTTGTTTTTTAAATGGTGGCTGTGAAATCCTTCCAGGATGTCATGTGGCCATCTAGACACCCAGGGAGGATTGCAGAAGCCATTAAGTCTCCCCCTACACTCTTGTGGTGTAGACATGCCCACGGATGCAGGATTAACACATAAGTAGTAAAATTCATCTGTATCAGACCAATCTCTGAAGCAGCCCTTGGCGAATGGTATTTCAGGGCCACACACCAAATCACTGTCTTGGAAAGAGAATTAACCTGAGACTGATGTGCATCTGATCATTCCAAAACCACATAAACCATTATTTTAAAGCAGCGTTATTGTGCTGAGAGGAATAAATGAAATAAATAATCAAAGGATTTTAATCAGTGCCCAACAAAGGAAGCTGTCTTAGACCAGGTAGTTGAGGACAGGTCTGTGCCCCAAGGAGTTTACAATCTAAAATTCAATGAAGGAACAACCGAGCGAAGAGAGGGAAGAGAATTAGTGGGGAAGGAACATAGGAACATAAGAAGAGCCTTGCTGGATCAGACCAAGGGTCCATCTAGTCCAGCACTCTGTTCACACAGTGGCCAACCAGCCATTGGCCAGGGACCAAGAAGGCAGGACACGGTGCCACAGCACCCTCCCACCCATGTTCCCCAGCAACTGGTGCACACAGGCTTACTGTCTCGAATACTGAAGGTAGCACATAACCATCAGGGCTAATAGCCATTGATAGCCTTCTCCTCCAGGAATTTATCCATCCCCTTTTCAAGCCATCCAAATTGGTGGCCATCACCCCCATCTTGTGGTAGAAGATGTGGTTGTTTCAGTTAAACATCCTTAGGCATGGTTAGCGACTTGCAACAGGAAATGGAAACTACTGGGTTGTGCCAAAGGCTCAATGCAGATTTCCCCAACTGGGTGCTTAATGAAACTTGTGGGGTTTGAGGAGGGAAATGATGTAGGAGAACTAGGAAACAGTTCCAAGAGACATGGGGGTGGGGACGTTAAGGACATGGAGGACTTTGAAGGTAAGGACAAGGAGATGGTGCTGGATCCAGAAGCAGGAGCCTCATCATGTGATCAGAAGTATGAAAGAGGTGGTTGATTTTTGGCAGCCCAATGATGGGTAGATGAAAGGGGGACAAGGTGAGATATCAGAAGGCCAGAGAGAAGATTGCAGCCATCTAGGTGAGAGATGACCTGAGCATGGATCAGAATTCTTGCTGAGGGAGACATAAAGGAAGTGCCATATTTTTGTCAGATGATTTGTCCATCTAGCTTTCCCTCTCTCATCTTGACTTTTTAATTGGAGATGCTGTGGGTTGAATTTGGAGGCTTCTGCATGCAAAGCAGGTGCCACTGAGCTATGGTCTCTATCTACCCCAGAAGAAGCTGCCCATTGTGTCTCTTCATGAGTCATGCCTTTGGCTTTGACTCCTTCCCCAGCCTCTGCTTGTTGCAGGTAATTCTGCCCTCCATCTCTGTTTCTAGTGTAATTAGATAATGCAAGTCACTCCCAAGACAGAGATGCAGCAACGTTACCTTCTCTCTGGGGATGCTGCCCACTGTCACTCTTGTCAATGGCTCATGCAGTGGGTGTGTGTGTGTGTCTCCTCTCAGATCTGGACATTATTACTCCTATACATGCTCAAATGTGCCTTCTCAGGTGTAAAGGTGAAGTGGGCACCCTGGAACATGTCCCCAAATCTTCTACAACACACAAGGGTCCTGTGCAGATGTGCAGGGGTTCCTTGACAAAGATCTTCCAACTGTCTTTCAGGGCATGTTGTGCTCAGAAGAAATTCCATAACAAAGCACTACATAAAACCAGCAAATTAAAACCTCATTGTACCCCTTAAAATGAGCAACGCCAATGAATCAAAGCACAATAATTAGATGTAGATCAAAATTAAAAAGTCTTACGAAGTCTCTTAAAAGCCAACAATGACAGGACCATACATATTTCCTTGGGAAGGAATTCCACTAATGCAAGACCACCAAGAAGTCTCTGTCCCTGGTATCTCTTGTCAAATATCTCTTATCGGTGGGTCAGAGAACAGTAGCTCAGAAGACAACCTTCATGTTCAGGGGCAGGTTCACATGGCTACAAGAACCTCTTCAGGTAACTTGGTCCTGTCCCATTTATTTTGATGCCTTTCAGATTGATTGAAAGGGAACATTAAGATGGAGAATTCATCCAAAGAAAACACTCAACTCTTCTCGAAAACCACAGTGCTGTCCATCGACAGGTCTTCTTCAAGATCAGAATCTTCTGCTTCGAAGGAAAAAGGAACATTCTGTGGTGGGATGAAGGTATAGTAAAAGCTGGGAATTCTGGAAGCTGCCCTTTTGAAGAACTAACCAATGTCATGTTGCATTAGATTCTTAATACCAGGCATTTTGCACTCTTCCCCCAAATCAAAACAACCCCACAACCCCATCATCTCTCTGTCCATTACAGTGAATGTCCAATATTTGAGTGCCAATGTCATTAGCTGCTTTGAGTACCATTTTCTTGGTAGAAAGGCACGGTAGAAATCAAATGAATGGATAAATAAATAGTCAATGATAGCATTCACATCTGAAGGCCAGCTTCCCAGGCCAGTTTCCTGAGTGTCCCCCAAAAGTTATATATTTCCCTGCTTTGCATGTATACACCAAACCATGCAAACAATCACATTTAGGTGTGTGGTCATCGTTCATTGGTGCATTTCTGAGTTCTCAGACACTCACAATATTAGTCTGCATGTGTGTATGACTGATGGAAGTCACCGAACCTCAGGATATTGTTATGTGTTCCCAGCGAAATGTTCCCATGACAGGACTATGGGGGTTAGTTTCTTTTGTATGAGGAAGTCCCAGAAAACATTTTCAAAGATACAAGAGGAGTGAAATTGGAGGCCAAAAGACATCCCTAGAAGGCAGAAGGTCTCCCAGAAAGCAACTTGGGCAGTCTCTGCCCATGGTTGAATTAACACTTTCAGCTAATCCCAGCTAGTCATTTTTAGGTATCTTTTTCTTTCTGTCTCTTGTAAACTCTCTCTCTCTCTCTCTCTCTCTGTGTGTGTGTGTGTGTGTGTGTGTGTGTGTGTGTGTAGGTAGGATGAAAATGGTCAAAAGTAGAAATAATAATAATAATAATAATAATAATAATAATAATAATAATTTATATAGCACCATCAGTGTACATGGTGCTGTACAGAGTAAAACAATAAAATAGCAAGACCCTGCCGCATAGGCTTACATTCTAATAAAATCATAAGAAAACAATAAGAAAGGGAAGGGAATGCACCAAACAGGCACAGGGGAGAGTAAAAGTATCAGTATAAAAGTAAGGTCAAAATCAAGTTCTAAAAGCTTTAGAAAAAAGAAAAGTTTTGATCTGAGCTTTAAAAACTGTGATTGAACTTGTGGTTCGCAAATGTTCTGGAAGAGAATTCCAGGCATAAGGGCCAGCGATAGAAAATGGACGAAGCCAAGCAAGAGAAGTAGATACCCTTGGGTGGGTAAGAAACATGGTATCTGAAGAGCGAAGAGCACGAGCGGGGCAATAGTGTGAGATGAGAGAGGAAAGATAGGAAGGAGCTAGACTGTGACAAGCTTTGTAGGTCAACAGGAGAAGTTTATATTGGACTCTGAGGTGAATTGGAACAGCAGCAGCAGCAACTTTGAAGCCAATTCAGCTCCAACACCCACCCAAAAAACAACGGAGTTATTTTGCTTATTTGAAGCTGGGGTGAAATTTGTTGCTGCTGTTGGGTGGGCTTATCTTTAGCAGTAGCAACAACTTTTAGAAGTCTTTCAAAAACTTTACTTAGCTGCCACCACAAGCAGCAGAGAAAGCAGCAGTGTTTCCTTTCCGGTGGCCGAACCACTGTTTTCTTTCACCACAATGCCCCAGATGCAGCATTTTTCCAGGGCATTGTGGGATGGGATGTGGAGGGTGTGTGGAAATGGCAGCCTTCTAGTAAAGTTTTTAAAGCTGCAATCCTATGCCTGTTTAGACAGAAATTAACCCTACAATGCCCTGCATTTCCCAGCTAGCATGTCTGCCTAGGGCACGCTGGGAGTTGTAGGACATATTTCTGTCTAAATAGGCATAGGATTGGGGCCCAAGAATAATTTTAAAAGCAGGTTATCACCACTGCTAAAGGTAGGCTGTCCCTAACATGACTCTGACAGCAATTTGAGCCATGCCGTCCCGAAAATGTAGAGAAATGGGCCCTACTTCTGTTGCCCAATTTTTTTTTAGCTCCACCCCAATGTAAATGTGAACAAACTTGATAAAGCAGCTAGTCTGGTATTGAAAAAGTGGGGCAGAAATTCTTAAGCACATGTGAGGCCCCAACTGTGGCTGGCATCTTGAGGACCCGAGAGCACCCAGGCATACAAAAAGCCTTCCTCTCAAAACTCATGCATTGTCTTTGGTGCAATGGATTCATTCTGCAACACACACACGCACACACCACTGAGCTTGCCCGCTGATGTCAATTTCTTTTCCCATCAGCCATTGCTACCCGAATTCCAAGAGTACGGTACACATTGACACGGGGTGGGAGGGATCGAATCTTCTCCAAGCCTCTGGGCAGACTGGCGCTTAACTACATCCTTTGTTTGGAGAATTAAAAGCAAGTTGTGTTCATTAAACTTGCATTACGAGACAAATAAGATCATTCCCCCCTCTGCCTGCTTCAAGGGTAATCCGATTCCCTCATTGAATAAACCTTCAGTAGCAACTGAGCGTTAAGGACACAGCTTATTGCCTCCAAAAATAGACAGACAATCATATTAAAGTGCCAGCAATTTCCCCAGTTTTCCAGGTTTCTCTGAGTTGGATATAGGGTTGTTAATCAAGGAGGGGGGCAGCGTAGACTAGGTGCTATTGTTTTCATTATTTTTCCCACCTCAGCCATTTTTAACAGCCTGTTAAAGATGCTTTTATATAGTATTTTTATTGTGCTTTTATACTGTTGGTTGTTTTATACTTTGATTTGTGTCTGACGGTTTTAACTTTTGTGAACCGCCCAGAGAGCTTCGGCTATTGGGCGGTATAGAAATGCAATAAATGAATAAAATAAATTCATTCGGTGAATTTGACCTTTGGTGAAGATGCACCCAGAAACTGCTGTGCTCCAACCTTGCACCCCCCTCCTTAGCACCACTCCCATGCTAAGAAGTGTTGGGAGTCAGGGCAGAAAATGACAACATTTGAAAGCCTGACCATGGCTTCATCAGGAAGAGAAAACACAAGGCTACTTCATGTATTATTATTATTATTATTATTATTATTATTATTATTATTATTATTATTATATTTCATTTCTATACTGCCCAGTAGCTGAGTCTCTCGGAGCAGTTCGCAACAATTCATAAAAAATGCAAAAATTACGATATTATAATAAAACGTGGTTCCGTATTTTAACATTTTAACATCTTAGTCTTTTAACTTTGCTGTTTTACAACCGTGTTTAAATCTGTATTTTAAATCTCTGTATTGCTGCTTGGTTTTTATTCTGGTTGTACTTTTATATTGTACTTTTATATTGTGTTTTTATATTACGGTTTAAGTTTTATATTTTAAATCGTACTTCGTGGTTTTAATTTTTGTGAACTGCCCCAGACAGCTTCAGCTATTGGGTGGTATAGAAATGCAATCAATCAATCAAATGTTTTAAGATACAAAATTTAAAACAAGTAAATGAAAAGATAAAAACAATTTCAATTCAGTTTCAATAACAGATCTGTTCAAGGTAGCCAACCTAGGTGCCGCATCATATGCTATTAAATCCCTGGGTATAGAGAGCAGTCTTAACGTGGTGCCATAAAGATAACAATATTGGCAGCAGGCAGGCCCCATTTTAATGCAAACTTTCCCAATTTTGCACTTTCGCACCAGTACGCGAACCAAAACTCAGCTATCCTTTCAAAATTGCACTTCTCTGCAATTTGCAAGGATCAAAATCAGTTTTTAAAAATCTGTAGAAAAATGAATATGTTAGGGATCCAATCAAACATGTAGAGGAAAATGCATATGTTAGAGGAAAGTGCACACAAAAATGTGTGGATTGGTTTGAAAATAATGTTCAAAAATCCGTTATGTTAGGAAAATTGCTTGCATATATAAGTGTGCATTAGGCAAAATGGCATGCATTAGGAGAAATGCATATAAAAATGTCTATGAATTTTCATGCACCAAAAAGAAAAAGGAACCCCACCGTTTCAAAGTTTGGGACAAACCATACAAGTTTGTAAATGTTCTCAGAGTTCATGATGAATCAAACTAATTGAGAAACTCCAAGAAACCATAATTGACAGATTTCTCCACTTCTAGGACTTTTATTCTCCCAACATTTTAACAATCTATAAATTTTAAATAACATGGTTTTAAATTTGTAATTTTGCATTGCTGCTGTTTTTATCTGGTTGAGCTTTATATTGTATTTTATATTATGGTTTTATATTGTTGTTTTATACTTTGAATGGTTTTAATTTTTGTGAACCGCCCAGAGAGCTCCGGCTATTGGGCGGTATAGAAATGTGATAGATAAATAAATAAATAAATAAATAGGACGGGGACCTGCATTTATGAAAAAATAGGCCTAGCCTTCACAACAAGTTGGCTCTGTTTTAAATGAATTAATTTAATGTCAAGAATTCATCAGTAGTACAAATCTGCCAATCTGATGTTCTGATATTGCTTGAACAGTGACTTACACTGCAGGTTTTATTTTCTGCACATGATTGCCTTCTGAGTTTTAGATGGGGTGACCATATAGAAAGAAAGAAAGACAGGGCTTTTGCATCTTTAAAAGGGAATTTCAGCAGGTGTCATTTGCATGCATGCAGCACCTGGTGAAATTCCCTCTTCATCGCAACAGTTAAAGCTGCAGGAGCCCTGCCTAGCATGACCAGATACAAAAGAAGGCAGGGCTCTTGCAGCTTTAACAGTTGCGATGAAGAGGGAACTTCACCAGGTGCTGCATGCATGCAAATGACACCTGTTGAAATTCCTTTTCTATACAACTATTAAAGATTTAGAAGCCATGTCCTCCCTGTCACCCTAGTTTTAGGGTAAGCTTTGGAAGAGGTTGATTGTCAGAAATAAAAGTCATGTTAACCCATACATCTCATTAAAGATTGACCTCAGCTTCAGTGTAGCCTGCAACCATCAGAGGAAACTCAACTTTCTCACAGAGCAGTCATAATCAAGTAAGGCTCATTGTGTTCAATGGGATTTATTCCTAGGTAAATGTACATTGGACTGCAGCTGTGCAGTGCAGTCCTAAGCACGTTTCCCCCCTGAAATAAATCCCACTGAGTTCAATGTCACTTTCTAATTAGGGTATTTAGGATTGTAGCCCTGCAACATGTTCCCAGACATGTCTACTCAGAAGTAAGTTGCATTGAATTCAATGGGGCTTACTCACAGGTTGGCATAACATTCTTAAGGACTGCTGTTTTCTTTTACAGATTTTTCTTGGTGCATTGTCATTTGTTTACTTTGCAAAAGCATTGTCAGGAAGTTATCTGAAAAGTACCATTACCCAAATAGAAAGACGGTTTGATATCCCTTCTTCTCTCGTTGGTCTAATAGATGGGAGTTTTGAAATTGGTAAGTGAAGCACCTGGGTATACTTTACAAATGAGAACTGTTGGGGTTTTTTATGGATGTTCTTCTCAGTTATTCTTTCTATGTTTCTTTAAGGGAACCTTTTAATAATAATTCTGGTAAGCTACTTTGGAGCCAAACTTCACAGGCCAAAGATAATCGGAGCTGGTTGTCTAATCATGTCAGTCGGAACGTTTCTGATAGCGATGCCGCAGTTCTTTATGGGGCAGTGAGTACACTGTAATTTGTACTTAAAATTTCAGGAGCAAATCCAATTTTCTTTCCTACAAATTTTACTTTGATTGAACATTAGGAGAAAATTCTTGATTGTAAAAGCAGTTCAACAATGGAAGAAACTGCTGTCTTAGGGCTCATCTACACCAAGCAGTTATTGCACTATGGAAGTGGTATGAAAGCTGTATATAAAAGACAGGAGCCACACTATTGCTTTATAGCAGTATTGAAGTACACTGACGACTATTGGGACCCATGACACATACCATATACCGCTTTCATACCACTTTCATAGTATTATAATCCTGTTTGGCGTAGATGTGTCATGGGCCCCAACAGTTGTCAGTGCACTTCAGTACCGCTATAAAGCAGTAGTGTAGCTCCTGCCTTTTATATACCGCTTTAATAGTGGAATATTCTGCTTGGTGTAGATGAGCCCTTAGAAGGTTGGTGGCCTGTCCCTGGCTGGAGGACTTCAGGTAAAGGTTGGAGAGCCATCTGTTGGGAATACTCTAGCTTTCAATTTCCTGCATATGGCAGGGAGTTACGAAAGACGGCTTACAAAGCACTCTCCAACTATATGATTCTGTGACCGTTTCATTCAAATGTGGCCATTGGCTTCTATGAGCAGTATCCAAACTGACACATGAGTGCTAATATAAATTATGTTGTGCTAGCATAAGGGATTACATCAGCGGTGTGATGGCTTTCCCGGGGAATCCCATCGTGCACGTTAACACTATTGGTGTTCTGCTAGAAGTCCGTTAATTGACTTCAGCACTTGTGCCAACTTGGATGCCGTCCAACTTGGCCAACAAACTGGTGCTAACTGTACACAACTTTGTTCCGGCTATTGCCGCTAGATCAAATTCCCCGAGAAACAAAGATAACATCTGCCCATCCCTAAGCCTTTACATCCTTGTACAGAATCTTAATCATCAGGCCTTAAATAAGTTAAAAGTGTATTTTTCCCCAAACTTTAATAGGTGGGATCCTTGTAAGGAAACTGTTGGTTTTTACACAGCTATAGGTATGAGATATTTTCTTCCTCCACCAATTCAACTGTCAGCATCTCCCCATGTCTGCAGGATCAAAACCAAATACCCGTCTCGGTCTTGGAAAGATCTCAGGCAAAACTCCATGCAGGTAAGAAGAGTCTTTAATTAAGACGATGACATAGTTTGTAATAGGGCTGTGCAGGGATCCCCCAATCCACGGGGAATGATCCGGAGCACTTGAAGCAGCCCCGGTCCACCTTGGGGCTGCCCGGGGGTTTCCAATTCACCTTGGAGCTGCCTCATGGGCTCCAAATCTGCCTCGGCACCGAAGCTGAGGCAAAATTCGGACACTCTGAGGCGACTTGGAGTTATCTGGGTGCCCAGCTGCACAGCTGGCACCCAGAAAACTCTTCCCATTTACCTGGTGCCTCTGCCGTCTGCCGCCACGGATGGCGGAGGCACCAGGTAAGCCCCCCTCCCCCTCCCACACTTACCTGCATCTGCCACTGCTGCTGGCTTGCGTCCAGTGGCTTCTACTCGAGGACGCTGAAGGCCAGAAGCAGGCCATGTCCTTGAGTGGAAGCCGCCGGACAAAAGCCAGCGGTGGTGACAGCGGATGCAGGTAAGTGGGGAAGGGGGGAGGGGCACTTACCTGCTGCCTCCGTTGCCACCACCATCTTTCTTCTGGCAGCTTCCGGTGCCGCTGGAAATGAAAGGGAGTAAAAAAAAAATCTGCAGGAGCTATACTAGAGTGACCAGATACAAAAGAAAGCATTGCTCCTGAAGCTTTAACTGTTGCGATGAAGAGGGAACTTCACCAGGTGCTGCATGCATGCAAATGACACCTACTGAAATTCCCCTTTCAGTACAACTGTTAAAGATACAGGAGCCCTGTCCTCCTTTTCATATGGCCATCCCAATTTAGCATTTTAAAATGTTGTTGTATCCTGTCGGTTTTGATTTGGCCTTATAGCTGTTATGTTTTAGCTCCAGATCAGCCTTCCCCAACCTGGTCCCATCCATATGAACTGGACTACGTTTCCCATCATATCCACCCATGCTGGCTGGGGATGATGGGCCTTGTTTCCCAACCTCTCTTGAGCACGCCAGCTTGAGGAAGGATACTCTAGATTATTTCATTGTCATAAGTGGCGTATCAAGAAATTGAACCAAACTAATATTAAAGCAAGGAGTCTTTTCAGCAGTTTCTTATCCCTTTTGTTTTACTAAGTGGGAAAAAGTATGTGTGCGTTATGAGTCTCAGGCCTTAGCTAGACCTACCTTTTGTTCTGACAGAGGAGGGGAGATCTCATGTTGGGATTAACACAAGATCTCTGCCCCGTTTACATGTAAGGTGCGACGACCTCAGGAAGAGAGGTGTCATGCCCGCCATTTTTATTTTTTAAAGAGGATGTAGCGCACGAATGCTTGTGCGCTAAAAGTAAGTCTTTTTAAAATTTTATTTATTTATTTATTTATTATTGCATTTCTATACTGCCCAATAGCCAAAGCTCTCTGGGCGGTTCACAAAATTTGGTTTCCCCACTCTCCCCACCCTAACCCCGATGGGTGCGGAAATGGGCCAGACGTTCCGCAATTTTGGGCTCAGCCTGAGACCGCAGAAAAACTGGGCCCAAAGGGGAAGACTGTATCTCGGGGCAAGGGAGGGGTGATCCCTCCCTGATCCCGGCATCCCCTGTGCATCATCTGGATGCACAGGGACGATCCCGGGGTTCGCCCTGGGATATAGCCTGGTCTAGCTAAGGCCTTTATAAGCAATGGTGGGGATTGCAAGGGGGAAGGAGGAGCTGTGTGTGTGTGAATGGTGTCAGAATACAACCCACAGTTTCCTTCGGTTTGTGTGTACAGGGTGTGAAAAGGAAGCTGGAATTTCCATGTGGATCTATGTTTTGCTGGGTAATCTACTGCGTGGAATAGGGGAAACGCCAATTCAGCCCTTGGGAATTGCATACATCGATGATTATGCCACTGAAGAGAGTGCAGCCTTTTACATTGGTATTGTTTTCCTTTAAAAAATAAGGAATCTCTCTCTCCTTTCCTTCTGTTTCTTCTCTCTCTCTCTCTCTTTCTCACACACACACATTCTCCTTATCATACTACTAGTTCTTCACTTTTTATAAGAGCATAAAGATAGGGTGACCATATGAAAAGGAGGACAGGGCCCCTTTATCTTTGCATAGAAAAGGGAATTTCAGCAGGTGTCATTTGTATATATGGAGAACCTGGTGAAATTCCCTCTTTATCACACCAGTTAAAGCTGCAGGTGCCCTGCCCTCTTTTAAATCTGGTCACTCTAGTATAGATCCTGCAGCTTTAACTATTGTGATGAAGAGGAAATTTCACCAGGTTCTCCATATATACAAATGACACCTGCTGAAATTCCCTTTTCTATGCAAGTGTTAAAGATACAGGAGCCCTGTCCGCCTTTTCATATGGTCACCCTACGTAGGCCACACTTTTCAGGCTAGACACCAGGCAAGCAACCATGCATAGAACGTTCCATAATTGTGTGTGTGCCAACACTGCAAAGTCCCTAACATCAACCCTATAAGCTAGCTCGATTTTCTCAGTCTCATTCTATAGCGGGTGGACTGGAGGACGCAGAGGGAGATTGGCGTAAGTCTACCTAGTGGTTTCACCAGGTTCTCCATATATACAAATGACACCTGCTGAAATTCCCTTTTCAATACAACTGTTACAGGAGCCCTGTCCTCCTTTTCATATGGTCACCATAGTCACTGCAGAATCCAGACCTTTTTGGGGGGCTCAATGGACTCCCAGTGAGCGTCTGACTCAGCGCGCATTTGTGGGCTGAGATGCAGGGCTTATCCTGAAATCCGGGAACATTTTCCCCACCCCCAACATGTAAATGAAAATGTCCACAAATTGTGTGGTGCAACTTGCATGATTTACGCAAATTTCAGCCCCGAATTGTGTAACGTATGCAAACTGCGCCCTCTATCTGTGCAAATTACGCAAATTATAGCTGAAATTTGCAGAAATCACACAAATTGCACCTGCAGTGTAGGCACATTTCCATTTATGGAAATGAGCTGAAGTGTAGGGGGACTGAGCTGATGAAAGCTTGGTGAGCTCCCACCCCACATGCACACCCAGACAGATACCTCCTACATTGTTACGTCAGACCAAAAGCATATTTAGGATAGGCAGGGAATTGGTGACTGCCCCAAGATCATCCATTGAGTTTCATATGTGAGTGGCACTTGGAACCCAAGTCAAAGTGCAAGAGTACAGAATTCGAGCATAACGTATGAAGACACTGGGCTTTTCTTCTTTCTTTGTTTTTAACCAGTTGCCCTCCTTCTCTTCCTGCACCTCTGCCTTATTTTCATTCCAAAGGTTTCCCCCCCCCCTTGCAACTAACATGCCCTTCTGTGTTCCTTTTCAGGATGTGTGCAGACAGTGGCCATTATAGGTCCCATATTTGGCTTTCTTTTGGGCTCTTTGTGTGCCAATCTGTACGTAGATATTGGCTTCGTAGACATGGGTGAGTTGAACCAGTCTTCCGACATCTGTTTGCATCGCAACGTGCAACTGGCACGAGCAATTTCATTATCCATATCTACAGGGCTGCATCACTGCAAAGCAGTTCCTACAAATTAGGGGTGGGCAATACCTGGCCTGCTCCCCCCCCCCATTACTGCCATCAAACTGTTGAATTTTGGTAGTGTGGCAACAGCAGGGGAAAAAACCCTGCACCTTGTTTTAATGTTGTATCACTCTCTTCAGGTCTTCTGGGAGTTCAGTTTGCCTTTAAAACAACAAGATGCACACTCACCTTATGCCTTGTTTTTCAGTGGAAACACAGAGTTCATTTTGCAACCACGCTGCCAACATTTGTAGCAATTCAGTGGCACAGTGGTGGATTGGGGGATGATTTCAGTGGTTGGTGTGTGTGTGTGTGTGTGTGTGAAAATGGGCCCCTGGACCCTCCAAAATTGCACACCCCTGTAATAACACATGTATAAAAATGTGGCCAGTCAAAGAAAATGGATGAAGGTGCATAATCCTCACTTACAGGATTGGACTAAAGTACTTAAGCCCACTTCTTAAATTATCTTAAATTCTCAGAGGGCTGGAGAATGGCCCTATATATCAGATTCAGCATACCTACACGATTCTTAGTCCTTGATGCTGCTGTTTACACACAGATCATGTACCAGTCAGTCAATGCATGTAGAAATGGATGGATGCATACACTGATGAGATCAAGCTGCTGGTGCCGTCCTTCTCTACACCCAACTTCCATCCATTTGAGCTCTTATCTGCACAGGGGTGGACTCACATACCCACATGCACGCTCCTTGCCAGAACCCAAATAGAATGTCAGGCTAGGGTCTCTCTCTTTCTTTGCTCCACATTATTCAGACATGCTTGTAAACAACCATGTAGAGATTGGTGTGGCTATTCATAGAATCACAGAATCATAGAATAGCAGAGTTGGAAGGGGCCTACAAGGCCATCGAGTCCAACACCCTGCTCAATGCAGGAATCCACCCTAAAGCATCCCTGACAGATCGTTGTCCAGCTGCCTCTTGAAGGCCTCTAGTGTGGGAGAGCCCACAACCTCACCAGGCAACTGATTCCATTGTTGTACTGCTCTAACAGTCAGGAACTTTTTCCTGATGTCCAGCTGGAATCTGGCTTCCTTTAACTTGAGCCCGTTATTCCGTGTCCTGCACTCTGGGAGGATCAAAAAGAGATCCTGGCCCTCCTCTGTGTGACAACCTTTTAAGTATTTGAAGAGTGCTATCATGTCTCCCCTCAATCTTCTCTTCTCCAGGCTAAACATGCCGAGTTCTTTCAGTCTCTCCTCATAGGGCTTTGTTTCCAGACCCCTGATCATCCTGGTTGCCCTCCTCTGAACACGCTCCAGCTTTTCTGCATCCTTCTTGAATGCAGGGGGCTGCCTTCAGTGCGCTGCGTTGGTGCCACTCTGCCGCCAACCCCTGTGGTATCGCTGTTGTGGGTAGTGGCAAATAATCCCCACTGGAGGAAGCAGCGTAGGCTTTCCTGCAGCCCGCACTCTGCCATGGCTTCCAGTGTCCAATGAGCAGGAAAAGTAGGGGTAAGTCCCTGACCTTTCTTCTGCACATCTTCAGCTCTTTGCACCGGAGTGGCTCCGAATCAGTTGCTGCATCACATAGCCGATGCAGCACAGATTCGGAGTGACCCCAGGGCAAAGATGTCATTTAGACAGCCCCTAGCTTGATTTCATTCAGGTTTCCATTCCCCATTCCCCAGCCCTTTAGGTTTGTTTCATCCTACATCTGCATCAGATTGTGATCATTATTATGACTATTATTTTAGTCTACACAAAACACACACACACACACACACAGAGAGAGAGAGAGAGAGAGTTTTGCAAGTGATTTTCCCCATTAAATAAATTGTTTTTGTGTGCACTTTTCAAAGCATACACCTTTTGGAAAACATTTTTTCAAATGTCCGCATTTTTGTGTGTGCACTTTTTTTTTCCATTTGCAAACTGTATTACAAACTTTGGGAAGGTACAGATTTTGATTTCTACCTGTGCTCTTGATTGTAGTTAGGTTTGGGATGTCGGGATTTGTTGAGTTCGCATTGAAATGTGAACCAAACAAATTTATCACCTTAGTACTATGTAAACCCTCCTGCGAACATTCTATTGATAACGGAAATGTTCATTTCTTTCCCTAGACAGCATAACCATAACTCATAAGGACGCCCAGTGGGTAGGAGCTTGGTGGCTTGGTTATTTAATAGCAGGAGTCATCAGCATCCTTGCCGCCATCCCTTTCTGGTTCTTACCAAAGCATCTTCCAAGGCCAGAGGCCCGAAAGGACTCCAGCACTTCCTCCGAGCAATCCAAATTCATCATGGAAGATAACAGAGAACGTGGCGTCAACTACCAAGAGCAAGTCAGGTTTCTCGAGATGGCTAAAGGTGAGGCCATCTGGCTGGTTAATTGACACATATTTCAGGCTTTTGATCTAGCTTTCATTTCAACTGACTTTGTCATTGTCTCAGCTCATGGTAGTAGTCACAGGATTACTGGACCTTCAGGGAAGTCAACAAAGAACCATGTCATCCCATGAAGGGGTGGCCATCATCCCATATCGAGTGCTTGGTTTAATGGCTTGCCCAATAAGACATATGCACAATGGTGGATTGGATCCAGACTTGGTCAGAGTAAACCCACTGAAATGAATGGGATATTACTCAAGACCAGCTAAAGTCCCCTTGAATTCAATGGTTCTACTCTAAGCACTACTAAATCTGGACCCCACCCTTTGCAAGGATTTTCACTAGGAAAACAATTTTGCATGATAGAATCATAGAATCATAGAATAGCAGAGTTGGAAGGGGCCTACAAGGCCATCGAGTCCAACCCCCTGCTCAATGCAGGAATCCGCCCTAAAGCATCCCTGACAGATGGTTGTCCAGTTGCCTCTTGAATGCTTCTAGTGTGGGAGAGCCCACAACCTCACCAGGCAACTGATTCCATTGTCATACTGCTCCAACAGTCAGGAAGTTTTTCCTGATGTCCAGCTGGAATCTGGCTTCCTGTAACTTGAGCCCATTATTCCATGTCCTGCACTCTGGGAGGATTGAGAAGAGATCCTGGCCCTCCTCTGTGTGACAACCTTTTAAGTATTTGAAGAGTGCTATCATGTCTCCCCTCAATCTTCTCTTCTCCAGGCTAAACATGCCCAGTTCTTTCAGTCTCTCTTCATAGGGCTTTGTTTCCAGACCCCTGATCATCCTGGTTGCCCTCCTCTGAACATGCTCCAGCTTGTCTGTGTCCTTCTTGAATTGTGGAGCCCAGAACTGGACACAATACTCTAGGTGAGGCCTAACCAGGGCCGAGTAGAGAGGAACCAGTACCTCACGCAATTTGGAAGTTATACTTCTATTAATGCAGCCCAAAATAGTGTTTGCCTTTCTTGCAGCCATATCGCACTTTTGGCTCATATTCAGCTTGCGATCTACAACAATTCCAAGATCCTTCTCATTTGTAGTATTTCTGAGCCAAGTATCCCCCATCTTGTAACTGTGCCTTTGGTTTCTATTTCCTAAATGTAGAACTTATTTTTTTTATTATTATTTATTTATTTATTTATTTATTACATTTCTATACCGCCCAATAGCCGGAGCTCTCTGGGCGGTTCACAAGAATTAAAACCATTCAAAGTATAAAACATTAATGGTTTATCCCTATTAAATTTCCTTCTGTTGTAGATAGACTTCCACCATACCTGTTTTCCAATATCTTTGTCAACCATGAGCGACCATTTTGTTTTGTTTTGTTCCAGATTTTCTGCCTTCACTGAAGAGCCTCTTTGCGAATCCGGTTTACTTTTTATATCTCTGCTCCAGCATCATCCAGTTCAATTCCCTGATTGGCATGGTGACATACAAGCCAAAATACATTGAACAGCAGTTTGGGCAATCATCTTCGAAGACAAATTTTGTCATAGGTATGGCACAGGGACAATGTAAATACCACTTTCTGCAGGGTTCTGTGAATGGAGCATCAGTATGGAAGGAACCTAGGGCATTACTAGACGAGGCCTTAGCGTGCCTTCTTACCCGGTTTCCCTGCTGTGCGTCCAGATGACGCACAGGGGAATCCGGAGACAGGCCGCGCTGAGGCCTGGTCTTACGCGCCATAAGCCAATGTGCTTATGGAGCGCTTTTTCCCCAGCTCCGGCCTCAGGCTGGGGCTGGGGAAAGTGTGGAGACTTCCGCGGCTTTTCGCGGCTCCTCACTTACTCGCGAGGAGCCGCGAAAAGCCGCGGACCTGCCTGGCACAGCGCTCATATGAGCGCTGTGCCCATCGGCGGGGGGGGGGAAGAGAGGGGAGGGCGAAGGATGGCAGGGTGGGTGGCACGAGGGAGGGAGGGCGAAATCGCGGCGCATGGCGCGATCTCGCCCTCCCTCCCCCGTGCCACCCACCCTGCCATCCTTCACACACACCCCCGGTAAAAATAACCAAAACAACCGGACTTACCAGTCCGACGTCTTCAGGCCGCACCCAGCCCCTTTAAAATAAATTAAAAAATGGCGGACGCTGCAGGGACGCGACGTCCCTGCACGTCCGACGTCTGGAACCCTGGGTGAGGCGCGCTAATGTTAGCGTGCCTCGGCCCCACCTCCCTGCCGGCATAAGCAGTGATGCCCTCCAGATGTTTTGGACTGGCGCTTCAATAACCTTCATCAATGGTCAAGAATTATGAGAGTTGTAGTCCATATCACTTGGAGGACACCAGGCCGTCTGCCCTTGATGTGAAGCAAAATTGCAAGGCAAATGTGTAGTTTCCTGATTGGGCCAAACATAAGAAGAGTTTTAAGGGAAGCAAAATAATGTCTATGAGGTAAGTGAGATTTAGTCAGGGAGTCCTGCCCATCCTGAAATAGGTCAGTTGCCTGTGCTTGCACTTCCTCTGAAGGAACTGGAGTGCTACTAAATCCATCTTTGTCATTAGTGGCTCAGGTGGCTTTTGTGTCTACTGGCATGTCTAGGCCTAGGGACTGGAGGGGGAGGATCTCGTGATATGGTGATCGCGAGATCCTCCCCCTCAGTCTACACGCAGCGTGCGACATCCTGGGAGGAAGAGGACTTCGCGAAGAGGACTTCGCCTTTTTGGGATTTTTGTTTTGTTTTGTTTTTGAGATGAGCGCTCAAGCACTCCAGTGAAAAGTGAGTGTTTTTTTTAAAAAAAAAAACACCTCCCACTCCACCCTTGATGGGTGTGGGCCCCGTGCCCGGTTCCTGGCTCCTCGCGGTTACTCACGAGGAGCTGGGACGAAACAGGGACAGAGGCCCACACCTCCCACAGTCTCGGGATCATCCTGACACTGTGGGAAAAGTCAAGATAAAAGTGGTGCCCGTTATCCCAGGGCAAGGGAGGGAACATCCCTCCCTGTACCCGGGATGCCCTGTGCATCATGTGGGCACACAGAGATGATCCTGGGGTGATCCCCGGGATATCGCCCCATCTAGCCATGCCCTAGGAGTCCCTTTTACCACCTTCAGCTGGTTTGCCACCCGCTATGGCTGTTCCTAGACCATAATAGCTTGGTCACAATATTTCAAGCATTGATAGCCTCAAGTTTGGATTTTTTTCAATCGGCTCTAGGTGGGGTTACATTTGGGCCTGGTCTGGAAGCTGCAACTGCTGTAGAAATCAACTGCAAGGCTCAGAACTCTGGCCTTTTTTCAACAGCAGGTTACACCTCTGCTAAAAGAACTACACTAGCTGCCAGTAAGCTACCAGGACGAGTTTAAGGGTGTATTGTTAACATACAAAGCCCTAAACAACCGGACCAAGTTAAATTAGGGATTGCCTCACCCCTTATGTCTCTACTTAGTTCTTACAGTACCAATGCTGCATGCTCCTGAGGTTCTCATATTCCCAAATGTGTTACGATTGCCAGATATGCGAAGTCATGCTTATTCCATCCCATTTCCATTAAGAGTTTGTGATAAAAAATAATAATCCATAGGTAAATTGATTTTTTGTGCACATTTCCCCCCAATGTACTCATTTTGTCATGCATTTTTCAACGTAGGCATATTTTCCAAAATAAGTTTACATTGCTGAATTGCGGTTTTGCTGGAGACACACTTCCCCCAAATCTTGGCCCTGTCTACACACCGTTCCGAAGGTGCCCCGAAGCCACTTGAGGGCGCCCTGAAAATGCTCGTGTAGCACATACCTTAACCGTCCCCAGAAGAGGTGGAGGAGGAGGCGTGCTTCGGCAACGCAGACTGCGGGCGGGCTGCTCCAGGCTCCGTTTCCCTTTAGCCAGCAGGCCCTGCGAGAGCTCCCAGCAGCGGTGCTGGGTCGTGGGAGGGCAGAGAGCGGACGGGCGAGGAAAGGGGAGGGCACCTCCCATGCCCCCGGGACCGCGCAGGGGCCGCCGCCGCCGCCGCCCCTTTCCTCGCCCGTCGGCTCTCTTCCCTCCCACGACCCAGCACCGCTGCTGGGAGCTCTCGCAGGGCCTGCTGGCTAAAGGGAAATGGAGCCTGGAGCAGCCCGCCCGCAGTCTGCGTTGCCGAAGGACGCCTCCCCCTCTGCCTCTTCTGGGGACGATTAAGGAACATGCTACACGAGCGTTTTCGGGGCGCCCTCAAGGGGCTTCGGGGCGCCTTCGGAACGGTGTGTAGACAGGGCCCTACACTCTCCATGTACACTTTCCCCATATGTGTACAGGCAGGGCTCCTGCAGTTTTAACTGTTGTGATGAAGAGGGAATTTCGCCAGGTGCTGCATGCATCCAAAGGACACCTGATAAAAAAATCCAATTTTCTATGCAGCTATTAAAGATACAAGAGCCCTGTCCTCCTTTCCATATGTTCACCCTAGGCAACTCTGTTTTGGCTCACTGGCAGTAAATCCATAAAAAAAAACCACCACCACCCCCCAAAAAAATCTTGCTGGAATAAATATCTGAGCTATCCCTACTTGAGCTGCTCTATTTTGGGGGAGAACTCAAGTAATTGCTGAGTTAATCCAAAGGAAGCTTCGGGGAACTTTCTCATCTCTAGCTTCTGGCAGTTTCTATTCCTTCCTGAATCCATCAGCTAGGACACTGTCACAGAAATAGAAGGCCTCCTGTTATCTGGTGGAAGGATCTACGCCAACTGGTTTTTATATTTACGCCAATTTTGGCCCAAGGTCTGCCAGTTGCCAGCAACTTATCAGCTGTGCTTGTTCCTGGAAAATAGAAGCTAGAATTTCCTGGCATGCCACCTCTTAAACTGTAATCTGCGAGCTCTGTTTAAGAGGAGAAAAAGCACTCAAAAACCGTTCTTACCTATAACACAGTGCCCTCCATTGTACTTCAAGCTTTTTTTTTTTTTAAATTATAGGGCTAAGCCTTTAGCTATGTGTGAAATGATTTAAAATTGTGCAAAGCAGAGGAAGTACCATTTGTGAAGAATATGCGAAAGGTTAATTGCTGTTACTATGCCATAATAATAATAATAATCATAATAATAATAATAATAATAATAATAATAATAATGCAAGTCACCAAAAATAGGTCCAGATAACCTCTCCTTTTGGCATCAGGGGGAGAATAGGCAGAGAGAGGAATGGAGCCCTTCAGTTCCCCACATTTAGCAAATGAAAGTTAGCATCGGGGGGATATCAGATTAATTCAGAGGGAGCAATACCGAGAGATGGACTGACTCGCGCACGTCCAGCTCTGTCGGATGGTCACCAAGCCACCACTCACCCCCTCTTGTGACATCCTTCGCAGCTTGGCAAGCACCTGACACAGCTGCAAGCCCATCCACCCGGGTCCGGAGCCTCCATTTTTGCATACAGTGGAGGCTCTGGAAATGGTGTATCTCCCGCCTTGCATAAATGGCGGCAGTAAAAGTAAGACGAAAGGCGTGAACACTCCATTCACTCCTTTAACCTTGCGTAAATGGGGCTTTCATGACCGCCATTTATGCGAAGTAGGAGATAACGCAATTTCTGGAGCCTCCGTTGTGCGCAACAATGGAGGATCTGGATCAGGACGGATGGCTGCCGGGTGCTTGTCGGGCTACGGGGCAGTCAAGGAGAGCTCCCGTGAATGTGCTGTAGCCCAGTGAGCTCAGTCCGAGGGAGGGGGCAGATGCAGGGGAGTCCGTTGGGCTCCCAGATCCAGACAGGTTTCTGCAACATCCCTAGGAATTCTGAGGGATGAAAACGAAAAAGAAGGTGTATACGAATATCAAATGTTCTCACAGGAATCCTGTGTGTCCATTAGCATGAGACTATGCTCAGTGGTGTAGCAGAGGCAGAGCACACAGGGGCCCGGCACCAGCACCAGCACTATTTTATTAGCAGATACTGACATCACTTGCCATTGACCTCAGGATTCCCTGTTCCTTCTTCACAGTAGCTGGGGTGAAGACGTGAATTTTCCAAGCAACAATTTATTGTCCCTTGCTGCAATGTAAAAGAGTGGGCAATTGAGACCCATTCGCTTTACAAAAGACCAGCTCCTAGCAGATGAAAACTCCTAGAACTGGTTTGTTGACACGGATCAACACAGCGGCCTGCGATTTTGGAACGTCCTTGGGGGTGGGGGTGGGGGTGGGGCTATCACAATGCGTGCCTGTGCTTTCAAATTTAACACTACACCACTGGCTATATTGTAATAATTTTCCTCTTTGGGGGGAACTGTAGGTCTCATCAATATTCCTGCCGTAGCCCTTGGGATATTCTCTGGTGGGTTGATCATGAAGAAATTCAGGCTGAACGTTTTGGGAGCAGCCAGGCTTTCCTTGGTATCGTCCTTCTTCGGTTACCTGCTGCTCCTTTCGTTGTTTGCGATGGGTTGCAAGAATGCGGATGTGGCCGGCCTGACCATTTCCTACCAAGGGTACGTTTAATTGGATAGTGCTGGGAAAGGGCTCGGATGAAAAAGTGTAGCAAATATGCCTTGCTTTATTTACATTGCAGCTGCTATGATGCCTCCCACACAGCGGCTGAGCTATCCTTAAAGGCAGAGAAAGCTTCCCCATTTGTGTGGGTGTACCATTAGCCCCTTTCCCTGGCAAGTAAGGGAAAGGTGTGTCTCTTCCCCCCTCCCCTGCCCCCTTGCTCTTTAGCTTTAAATGTATCTCCAGGGCCTGGCAGAGGAAGGGAAATTATAAAGATGACACCAGGAACTGCTGACTTCTGCCCCATGTGGTAAGCAATATCACCACAGTTTCTCACTGAGGAAGAACCTTCTGGACTGATTCCACCCAGGCTGGGCATTGGCTCCTGCTGGGCAGGAAGTAGTGTAGAGAGCTTCCTGTCTCAGTAAAATTTTGATTAAGCAACAAGCTCTACCTGACTCTTGGAATATTTTGTGTTTCTGGGCTTGCCCTTCAGTGGTTCTTCTGATCTGTCCTCTGAACATTTCAGTCCTAACTCCCTATTCAAAAGAACACAAGAAGAGCCCTGCTGAATCAGACCAAAGATCCATCTAGTCCAGTACTCTGTTTACACAATGACCAACTAGCTGTCAACCAAGGACCCACAAGCTGGACACAGTGCAACAGTACCCTCCCACCCATGTCCCCCAGCAACTAGTCTATACAGCTTAAGGCCTCTGATACTGGAGGTTGCACTTAACCATCAGGACTACTAGCCATTGATAGCCTTCTCCTCCAGGAATTCATCCAACCCCCCTTTAAAGCCATTCAAATTGGTGACCATTCACTACATTTTGTGGTAGTGAATTCTATAATTTACCGAAGTGCTGTGTGAAGAAGTACTTCCTTTTATCTGTCCAGAATCTCCCAACAATCTCCCTCTCTCAAAATACTAGAACCCAAGGTGGTCATCCCATAAAGCTGATTGGTGGGAGATTCAGGACAGATAAAAGGAAAGACTTCTTCACACAATGCATAGTTCATCTATGGAATTCACTACCACACGATGCGGTGATGGCCACCGGCATGGTTGTTCTTATCCTTTTGTTGCCTCCTTTATGTGGCAAAAGTTTAAAATCACTAGACAATGAAATAGGTGGCTTATCACCAACTTGGTGCCCTCCAGATATTTTGGGCTACATCAGTCACATCCAGCATACCCAATAGAAATTGAAGCTGTAGCCCAAATCATCTGGAGGTTGGGGAAGACTGGCCTTATTGATTGATTGGTTGATTGCATTTCTATACCACCCAGTTGTCAAAACTATACTGTTAAAGAAGCTCACATTGATCCAACTTGAAGTATGGTCTCTTAACGGACTGGGTAGTTTATGCAGGTAGTGGCTCTCCCTAAGATATACAGCATTGGTGGTGTTTCTACTCCAACATCAAAAGAAACTTTTTTTGCGGGGGTATTTATATTTATATCCTTGCAAGGACCCCAGGGAAGGGCAGGCCGAAGACATTTTGGTGCCTGAGGTGAAGGACAAGATGGCACCCACTCTTGTTCCAAAAAGCCTACAGGACCTGCCAGTTGAATCTTTCTTTGATTGTGACAATGGGGCAGCGTCCTCCACCACACCTGAAGGCATCAGGCCAGCTTAGGGGGTGCAGGACAGGCTGCATGGTCCAGAGTTCTCTCCTCCAACACCTTGTTGCCACCTCTCAGCATCTGCTGCCTGAGGCAACTGCCTCACTCTGCCTAATGGCAGAATCGGCCCTGCCCCAGGGCAGCTAACAAACCATATAAAAAGTATACATCACATGAACACTGTCAAAATCATAACTCTAAAATTACAAATATGCAATGAAATATAATAAAAACATCACCACAACAGCAGAAAAGAGATAAGACCTATTTAATATTGGATTGTATCCAATGCAGTATGAGTGGCTGCATCTGTCAGGGATGCTTTAAGGTGGATTCCTGCATTGAGCAGGGGGTTGGACTTGATGACCTTCCAACTCTACTATTCTATGATTCTATGATTCTACTCCTCCTCCTCCTCCTCCTCCTCCTCCTCCTCCTCACTGTAGCCTCCAGATCATCTTGGAAAAAACTCTCCTAATTTTTCTCTCCCTTCTCCCAGTGACAAACAGGTCTCCCACTATGAACAAACTCTGTTTTCAGAGTGCAACTCAGGGTGCATTTGCTCCAAGAATGAATGGGACCCCATCTGTGGGGAAAATGGAATCACCTATGTCTCGGCTTGTCTTGCTGGTTGTAAAACATCAAATGGAAGTGGGAAAAACATGGTAAGTGACTTCTTTCTATGTGCTCCTTTTATTAGCTAGAGTCAATGCACACAATTCTTTTGTGCTCATGTGTAGATGGTGAAGCCAACTCAGATTCAGGCCTGGTGTCAGCACAATGAGCGCTGGTGCTGAGCGTGAACATGCTTTGGTCTTCTCTTCTCCTTTCTTCTCCTCCTTCTTCTCCTCACTGGCGTTCTGCTTGGGAACTCAAGATGGCGGGTGGCGACAGCCTCGTGCAGTGCTCCGCTGCTGAGCACTGTCTTTCCCTCCATTTTTGAATATTGTTTTCATTAATATGGGCATTTTTGTACACAGTTTTCCCCAACGTAGACATTTTTAATGCATTTTTTAAACTGGAGAACTGGATCTCAAAGTTAAGAACATAAGAAGAGCCCTACTGGATCAGACCAAGGGTCCATCTAGTCCAGCACTCTGATCACACAGGGGCCAACCAGCTGTTGGCCAGGGACTAACAAAGCAGGACATGGTGCTACAGTACCCTCCCACCCATTTTCCACAGCAACGGGCACACACAGGCTTACTGCCTTGGATACTGAAGAGAACACATAGCCATCAGCGCTAGGAGCCATTAATAACCTTTGCCTCCAGGAATTTATCCAACCCCCTTTTAAAGCCATCCAAATTGGTGGCCATCACTACATCTTGCGGTAGTGAGTTCCATAATTTAACTATGCGCTGTGTGAAGGAGTACTTCCTTTTATTTGTCCTGAATCTCCCACCAACCAGCTTCATGGGATGACCCCGGGTTCTAGTATTTTGAGAGAGGGAGAAAAATGTATCCTTATCCATATTCTCTATACCATGCATAATTTTGTACACCTCTATCGTGTCTCTCCTCAACCTCCTCTTCTCCAAGTTAAACAATCCCAGTTGATGTAACCTTCCCTCATAGGGGAGATGCTCCAGCCCCTTCATCATTTTAGTTTCCCTTAGTTCACAAAGAGAGAATTAGGTACATTTGCATTAAAATGTGGATCTAACCATTTTTCTCCCCCATTTCTGAATCCAACCCATTGTGTCTGACCTGTTTTTGGAAGATTTTTAAAGACCAGCCATATGTGATTGTTTTGAAACATAACAACAGTACCTTTTCAGAAGCACAATTTTACAAGTCATCATAGTGACTCTTTCAACACTGAAAAACATCTCACCACGCTTGGGAAGTGAATCAAATGTATAAGCACTGCGTGCGACAACATGGCTGTTTTTCAGTTTTAAAACTGCATTGATTTTCTTTAACCTAGCATATTGCCATATGGCGTTTTCTGAACCCACGCTTTATTTGCTTCATTCCAGATATTTTATAACTGCAGCTGTGTGGAAATCTCAGAGCTTTCATCACAACACTCCTCAGCTGTGGTGGGACCCTGTCAAAAAGGAAATGAATGTCCAAAAATGTTTCTCTATTTTCTAGTAGTGTCAGTGATCACGTCTTATACATTGTCAATTGGAGGTACTCCTGGATACATTTTACTTCTGAGGTGAATGGCGGTAATTTCCACTGAATGCAAATAAGTATTTTCAAGGGCTGGAGAAAGAAGGCCAAGGGAGGGTTTTCTCCCCAATAAATATGTGGCTGCCATCTAAAATAACAGCCATGTGCCAGGTTCCTCCATGCTCTACAATGTGTAGTAGAACTTACCTCATGTTGTAACATCATGACAGTGCCTGTTTACCCTACCTTGTGCCTGTTTGCATTCTCTTCCCCTCCTTATTGTTTTATTATGATTTTATTAGAATGTAAGCCTATGCGGCAGGGTCTTGCTATTTACTGTTTTACTCTGTACAGCACCATGTACATTGATGGTGCTATATAAATAAATAAATAATAATAATAATAATAATAATAATAATAATAATAACGTTTGGAATTTCCCCATCTCACTCCACATCACGGGATGGGGAGAGGGCCAGGAAATCACAAATTATTGTGGCATCATGATGTAAGATATGGAGGATTTTCAGATAGGAGGGAATTGCATTTCCTTACTGTTGCTCTGCTTCCTGGTTCTTTTCCGGAATAGGGACAAGCAGAATCACATGGCAAAGAAAGGGGAAGAAAGCAGTGACCATGTGTCCCATTCAGTTTAGTGGTACAGTGCCCTCTAGTGGGTTTTTTTATAGTGCAACTTCTCCTGAACACAGCAGGAAATGGTGACAAATATTGCTATAGCTCAGAAAAGTCGGTTTTGGGGGTGGGGTATTTTGTGATGAAAAAAATAGCAGAAGGAGCAGGAGATGTGCAGGAGGATCTGCGTCATCAAAATGACCCGCGAACATCCGTGAGTCATGACTGTGTTATAAAATGCTCATCTGCAGAAGCTCAAGGAGTTTTGAAGGGAGAAGGGGAACTAGAAACCAAGGGCTCATTTATAGCTCGATCCCAAGTTATCATAAATGCATGGCTGCCACCCAAAATGGCAACTTGGGGCACATCTACACCAAGCAGGATAGTCCACTATGAAAGCAGTATATAAAAGGCAGGAGCCACACCAAGCAGGATCTAGCACTATGAAAGTGGTATATGGTATGTATCAATGGGCCCCAACAGTTGTCGGTGCACTTCAATACCGCTATAAAGCAGTCGTGTGGCTCCTGCCTTTAATATACTGCTTTCATAGTGGACTATCCTGCTTGGTGTAGATGTGCCCCAAGTTGCCATTTTGGGTGGCAGCCATGCATTTATGATAACTTGGGATCGAGCTAACTCCATTAAAAATTACGGCATTTGAGCCAACTACGTTGTGCGATATCCAAGTTCTATCTATATTGTCAAATATGTTTTTCTAGTTAGGTCCCTTGTTTGCGAGACCTAAAATAAAGCTGATTAGATATGATTGTGTGCTGTTACATTTTGGGGTTCTTATCTGCAAACCTGGAATACGTCCAATTGCTGAACCGTTTCGATTTAAAATTAAGCATCTGAAACGAAGTGATGGGATTAAAAAGACTAAAATACCACTTGATGGCAGTATGTTCCAAAAATATTTCTGGGAATTAGATTTGAGGGGGGCACCCCCCCCCCCAATGTTTAATTTTAAGTGTAATTCATCTAGAATCCTAAAGGTGGTAGTATTATACTGTTTTGGACACCTTTAACTTTTAAAGCGAATGAAAAAATTATTTGAGGGTATGTCGAGACAGCATGGTATGGGAATGCTAGAGGTTGTAGAATACTGCTTTTTGGGAAAACTGGCATACATGATTAAATCAAATCAATCGGGCTCATGCCAGTGGCTGATTAGAAGACTGAATAGTTGGCTGCTTTGCAAAACAAAGTTAATTATAATTGCCAAAGTATTTTATCGTCATCATTATCAACTGCCATACAGCTGTTCCTGATTTCTGGGGATTGTTGCTACTTTCTGGCATGTGTCCCTGGTAAATTATATCCCCTATTTTGGTGGTGGTGGGGGGAGACTTGGGACTGCCTGTTTTAATTCCTACTTACTGTGGGCATGAGACATAGCTTCTTTCTCCTGTGATTCCCCCCAAAACTTCCCCTCTCCTTGAGTTGCAGCAATCCTATAATAAGTATTGTTAGATCCAGTGTCAGATAAGCATTACGTGTATTAAACATGATGCCTTTCTAAATCAAGGTTTTCTATGTGTTTCAGATGCATTAATCCACAACTCAAATCTTTTGCCCTGGGCATCTACACATTAGCTGTAAGAGTTCTCGGTAAGTATGAACCCTGTATTCCTTCTGGATCTTGTCAGCCTTTTTCAGTGTAAAACATGACTGAGATAAGAGTGCCTAAAAATAGATGGAATGACTCCCTTTGCGTTCATGCAGTTTGGTGCACGTGCAGAGTTGCACTTGTGGAACGTAGGTATTTCCTAAGAATTCAATGGGCTGGTTCGCATGATCGCCAGGTGGTTAACAAGCCATGGCCCAATTTGCTTAAACAGACCCAGGGTTCTGGTTGGTTAGTTAACCACAGAAGCACACAAAAAGAGAATAGTCTCAGGATGCTATAAATGAATTTATTGGAGAAAAGCCCGGCACGTTTCAGCCTCTGTTTTTTTATTAGGCCTTCTTTGAGGAGCTGTAACCAGAAACTTTCCCCGGGATAACTGAAACCATGGATGTCCCAGTTTTTCCATGGTCCCAGGTGTGGTGGGGCCTCCCGGCACCTCATAGAATCATAGAATCATAGAACAGCAGAGCCGGAAGGGGCCTACAAGGCCATCGAGTCCAACCCCTCAAATGGGCATGGAGCTGCATGGGGTGGATCCGTGACCATAGGGGTGGGGGCCAGCAATTTCGCCATCCCTGGGAAGGCAGGGGGTTGGCACGGAGTTTGGTGGGTTGGTTCCTTATTTTTTTGCTGCACAACCGCCTCCTCTTCAAAATAAATAAATAAATTGCACCCACTACATCCCTCTTCCCACTACGTCATGTCACGTGACCGTATAGATCCTGGGGGATCATCACAGAAGCAGGTAAGTCTTTGATCCTCTCCCCTCTCTCCTGCTGCACCCATAGGTGTGGATAAGCCTCAGGTTTGGATGACACGCTAAGCCACAGTGGTGAGAGTAATTAAGCAAATTGGACCAAGACCAGACTGGCACACACAACGGAGTTAAGAAGCCACCATGGCTTGTTAACTACACTGGCAATTGTGTGAACTGGGTCATTGTGCAGCTCCTGTCGCTCTTCCTGCAGACTCTTGGCCATTAGTTTTCCAGTGTAAGATAAGCCCTGTGAAAGATCACAGTGTACGATCAGCAATGTGTAAGGTAAGATCCAACAAGTGCTATTTTAATGGAAAGGAAGGATATACATTTAATAGATAAATAAATAACCAAATACACAAGAGAAACTTCAGCTTACAGACAGAAAATGAATGAATGAATTTAGGGAGGGAATTGACTCCACCAAGTTATAAATTTGAACTCAAGAGCACCATGTAGTGCTCGCTAATCTAATACGAAGCGGTTCGTTCTTCGTGCTGTATCGTTACGCCATCTCGCAGGCTATCAAATGCACTTTCCAATTCATGCTTTGTTTTTCTGTACTGCAGCAGGAATCCCAGCGCCAGTATACTTCGGAGTATCAATAGATACAACTTGCCTCAAATGGGGAAGCAAAAGGTGCGGAGGCCAAGGAGCTTGCAGGCTGTATGATTCGAATGCCTTTCGGTAACTAAGGGGTTTCTTTTCTGCATTTGAAAACTTCCTTTCTTCAGAAGCTTCTCTGAAGATGCAATTCTATGGATATAGTGGATCCACAGGATATAGTGGGGCCAAATTTACACCAAGCAGGATATTGCACTATGAAAGCAATATGAAAGGCTGTTTCTACACCAGCCTGAAAATGCGGGCTGGTCACAGCTGAGTCCCTGTGTGTCCAAATGACACACAGGGACTCCTGGGGGTGGGGGGATGAGCACGCATTTTCCCAGGGATAAATAATCCCTGCGAAAACCCGATTCCTCCCACGGTCTCAAGATCATCGCGAGACCATGGGAGGTGTGTGGCCACCCATCCCGGGTTCTTCCCTCCTCCCCACAAGTAGCTGAGATCAGTAGAGACAAGGAGCCAGGCCGGGAGGAATCGAGGGTGGGTGGGGGAGCAGGAACGGTTTTTTTCTCCTTCTTTCCACTTACCTTTCACTGGAGCATGAGTGTGCTCCAGCGCCTGTAACTTTTTTTAAAAAATGGCCGCCTCTACTCACGCGATGTCCCTCCTCTCATCCCTGAAGTCATGCTGGCCATTTGGACACGGGGGACGATCCCGGAAGGAGGTAAGTCCGGGGTCACCACCATCCCTCCCTCTAAACCTGTATGGTGTAGAAAGGGCCAAAGAGGTATATAAAAGGCAGGAGCCACACCAAGCAGGATGTAGCACTATGAAAGCAGCAAATGGTACATGTCAATGGGCACCAGAAGTTATCAGTGCGCTTCAATACTGCTATAAAGCAGTAGTGTGGCTCCCTGCTGGCCATACCGAGATGAACAGAATGCCGCCATGAAGAACCTTGGTGACACGCCTTCTCTGTGGCAGCACTTACCCTATGGAGGACCCTCCCTTGTGCAGTTTTGGAGGCGTAAAACCTAATATCTTTTAAACGTCTCCTGAAGACATACCGTTTTACACAGGCTTTCCCTGGTCTTTAACGTAGCTGGTTTTATATTGCCTTTTAAACTTCTAATGTTTTAAATTCATACTTATATGTTACGGTTTTTAATTGTGCACTGCCCAGAGAGCTTTGGCTGATGGGCAGTAGAAAAATATAATAAAATAAATAAAATAATAAATAGATACCGCTTTCATACCACTTTCATAGTGCAATATCCTGCTTGGTGCAGATTAGGCCTGGATCTCTGCCTCTGAGGCTGGAGAGAGAGAGAGAGAGAGAGCTTTGACCTTGGATTCCCCAATGTCAGAGTTGAAAAGGGGTGGACGGGGTGTGCGGCATGGTCATATCTGAGGATCCCTTGAATCCACAGGATCCCAAACCTTCCCAGCCTTCAACCATGGCCACAACATGGGGGGAAATTGCACCTGGTTTAATTTCCTTCTCATTGCTGCACCCACATGTCCAAGTGCTCCGGTTTGGCAGTTAGGATTGTAGTAATAAGCGAAATATGCAGAACCGACAGGCTTTAAGTGTCACATGAGTTGCTGATCTGCGAGTGGATGTGTAAAATCAGGAGGAGCCACAAGCCCCTCTCGTTTCCATTGGCTTAGCTTATCTGTTGTCACAGAGGGGCATGGAAGCCTACGTGTAGCCTACTGTATACTCATGGAGATTTGAGAGACCTTGGACCTTGAGTGGTCAATGTTTTCCTAAATTAAATGTTGCCTCGATCTGTGGGCTTTCGAATGGCACCCTGTTCACACAAGTTAAATGGTTTCAAAGCCTTTGAGTGGAAAGCCATTGATTCTATCCAAACCAAACGGCATTTGCTGCTTATACCGGGCGACATGCAGCATGCCCCATGAAGTCATTCTGCTTGTTGGACAGCCTGCTGCATCTAAGCACATCTTCCGCCTGTGTTTATTTAATAAGCACAGCATATATTCCCTCCATTCCTCCGTCCCAGTTCAGAAGCAAACGGGCAAAACCGATGCTCAGGAGGGAAAGAGGCACTCTTTTCCTCCCCTAACGAATTTCCTCCTCAGGCAAAATGTGCTCAGGGTTGTCTCCTTCCTTGAAGGCCAACCCAAGACCTACATCTTGCAAGGGGTAGTGGCATGAGCCACACCCTCCTTTGAATGTATACAGACGTGTATGTGTTGAATGGGATCTCCATAGGTATACTTCTGAGCTCTCCCTTCTTCTATTTCTGGCCCATGGTCAGACCTACTGCCACTGGGCCAGGCACACTGAAACACCCCTGGCCATTGCTCATATGTTGTTGTTGTTGTTGTTGTTGTTGTTGTTGTTGTCTCTTTCTCGCTCATGTCGGTTTTTCTAGATGGACATGACGGGCATTGCCAAGTCATGTCGGCTTTTACAGATTCAGGAATTTCCTGACAATTGAGCATATTTTAATTATGACTGCTTTCTGGATGTTGGTGTGGATGTATTTTGGTAGGCCCAATTTCTGAAGGTTTTATTTATTTATTTATTTATTTATTTGTATCCCACCTTTTCCCCAATACTGGGACTCAAAGCGGTTTACAAGATTATTTATTTATTTATTTATTTATTTATTTATTACATTTCTATACCGCCCAATAGCCGAAGCTCTCTGGGCGGTTCACCAAAATTAAAACCATAATAAAACAACCAACAGGTTAAAAGCACAAATACAAAATACAGTATAAAAAGCACAACCAGGATAAAAAACACGCAGCAAAATGGATATAAAATTAAAATACAGAGTTAAAACAGTAAAATTTAAATTTAAGTTAAAATTAAGTGTTAAAAATACTGAGAGAATAAAAAGGTCTTCAGCTGGCGACAAAAGGAGTACAGTGTAGGCGCCAGGCGGACCTCTCTGGGGAGTTCATTCCACAATTAAAAACATATAAATATTAAAAGATATTTAAAGATTAAAACATATACAATTAAATAATATAAATATAAATTTTAAAAAGTTAAAATAGAATGAAACCCACAGTAAAATTTTAAAAAATTAAAAATTAAAAGCAGTAACATATTTTTTTTAAAAAAACAAAACCCAATCCATTAACACAGATCCAGAGTATTTCCAAAAGCCCACCAGAACAAACATGTTTTTGCCTGCTTTCAAAAGTATTACATGGAGGGAGCCAGTCTAGCCTCCATGGGAAAGGGAGTTCCGGGGCCTTGGAGCAGCCACTGAGAAGGCCCTTTCCCATGTACCCATCATGTGTGTCTGTGGGCGTATCTACACCAAGCAGGATATTCCACTATGAAAGCAGTATATAAAAGACAGGAGCCACACTACTGCTTTATAGTGGTACTGAAGTGCACTGACAATTGTTGGGCCCTAAGACACATCTACACCAAGCAGGATGTAGCACTATTAAAGTGGTATGTGTCAATGGGCCCCAACAGTTGTCAGTGCACTTCAATACCACTACAAAGCAGTAGTGTGGCTCCTGCCTCTTATATACCACTTTCATACCACTTTCATAGTGGAATATCCTGCTTGGTGTAGATGAGCCCTGTGATGTTGGTGAGACTGAGAGAAAAGCCTCCCCAGATCTCAGAGCATGGGCAGGCTCATATGGGAGAATACGGTCTTTCAGATAACCTGGACTCAAGCCATGATCAACAGCAGTTTGAATTGTACGTGAGACTTTGTCTCCTCCACCACCAAGCCTCAGTTGCATGTGCTGCCATTGTGCTGGGTACGCTGCAATGAGTCCAATGTCAATAACATTGGATTTCCCTGAACCTTACATGCAGTGATCCAAACACCAGCTCTGCTTTGAGCTCCATTGCAGAAGCTACTACCACAAAGATCATGGGTAGGCCTGGCAGCTGAAGAGGAGCAGTCCACTGAATAAGCTTGAGTGAGACAGCAAGACATGAGGAGGTGAGGTTTAATCCTTCCTCTCCTGCCATTATCCTGAAAAAATAACCCCACCCACATGACACGTCACCCTAGTGAACAAAAATGCCTATTGGTTTTCCACCTAAAGCTAAATAGTGTGTGTGTGTGTGTGTGTGTGTGTGTGTGTGTGTGTGTGTGTGTATGAATTTTCATGGCTGGCTCATGCTGTGGTCCCAATCCTCCTCATTTGGACTTGGAGTTGGGAGATCTGGGTTCTAGTCCCCACTTGGCCATGGAAACCCACTGGATGACTTTGGGTCAGTCACAGACTCTCAGCCCAACCTACCTCACCGGGTTGTTGTTTTGAGGATAAAATGCAGAGGAGGAGGATTATGTACACCGCCTTGGGTTCCTTGGAGGAAAAAAGGCAGGATATAAATGCAATAATAAATAAAGAAAATAAATAAATAAATCATTTACTTCAAAGTTAAAAAGCAAAACAAAAGCTACGGAGTTTCATTCTACGTATTTAATGTAACATGCAGTTTGGCTGTGAGAGAAACAGTGTTCAGTTCATATTGAAATCCAAGCATGAGAACCAGGCAAATTCATATTCTGGACCATGTAATGATGAGTTCTGGCAACATGAATAAGTCAGACTTCATTGATATAAGCAATGGATTAAAAAAAACCTCTCACCTCCCCACAGGTATATCTATCTGGGTTTGACGGTTGTTTTGGGCACCATGTCCACATTCCTTAGCGTTGCTGTCCTCCTTGTTCTAAAGAGAAGGTACAGTCCACACAGTGAAACCATCACAACCAGTGGAGAGAAAGGAACAACTTCAGTTAAAAACAGGAAAAGTGACTTTGTCAATAGTGACCACTTGATTCAGGCAACCTATTGGCCGGAGAAAGAAACTCGACTTTAGGAAATCTTGACGTATTCTAAGAAGATGTTGTTCTCAGCAGGATATTCTGACCTATGTTCCATTATAAGTTAATGTTTTTGACTAAGTGTGTTGTGGGGTGGGGGTGGAAACTGTGACATGTAAATACCAAACTGCTTTCTAGAACTTGTAGTAGTGCGAAAATGCAATTTTGCATTTATGTTTATAAAAAGTGCAGGATAAAACTCCCCCTTATCTGTATGTAACAGTTATCAGAGTTGGTGTATAAATGAACATTTTCCCCCTTTAATGTAGTAAATGATACCCACCATTCCTTGAGATAATCTTTCATGTAGAATGAAAGTTGTGGCTGGTTCACAGTTGAGGCAGCTGGACAGCCATCTGTCAGGGATTCTTTAAGGTGGATTCCTGCATAGAGCAGGGGGTTGGATTTGATGGTCTTATAGGCCCCTTCCAATTCTACTATTCTATGATTCTATGAGGTCCAGAAACCATTTGCCAACACAGTTTAATTGTAACAATCACTCCCATTTTTGTCATTGTCCTTCTGATGCAGAAAAGCGTTCCTTAGAAGATCAAAGGTCGATTTCTAGCCATTCTGAGAACAAAAATGCTCACTCATCTTAGACATCTTAAAAGTACCCTGCACCTGGTTGAATTCAACTTATGATGTATCAATTTTTTGCTGGCTCGGTGTCCTGAAAGGATCAAATATTATGGCCTAAGCTTCTCAGATCTTCACTTTCTTATCCCAGTACAAATAGACATGAATCTTCATTTGCTTTCAGAAAGTGCAAATTCAGGAAGGGGCAGCTCTTATCTATCCATCCCTCAACATAGAAGGCCCTTTCTACACCTAAGGATTATCCCAGGAAAATGGAGGGATCATGCCTGCCTGCTCCCGGGATCCCCTGTGTGTCATTTGGATGCCCAGGGAGGATCCTGGGGAAAAAGGCAGGTGTAGAAATGGCCTAAGATTTCATGGACAGGGTTGGTATCAAAACATTGAGAACCTGATGGGTAAGGCCAAAGGTCTATCTAGTCAAACATTGTGTTCCCACAGTGACTAACCAGATAACTATGGCAAGCACACCAGAAAGACATGAGTATAATAGGATTCTCCTGCTAATGTCCCTGAGTGACTGGTATTCAGAAACATGCTGTCTCTGATCCTGGAGTTAGTATAGAAGAATATATGAGAACTTCATTTCTTGCTCACAAAACATGCAAGCGTGTCCTGTTTGAAGCTCTGAATGCAAGTGCGAGCACATGCTGACCAAAAATATTTGCACTGTCGAACACATGCCCACATCCGTCTCTTTCCCATTTTGATTTGCACCAATGTCCTAATTTGCACCAATGTCCTCTGTGGACTGAATCAGCCCCGCTTTAGTCTATGGAGGAAAGTTTGGCAAATTAGCAAATATGCACAAATTTGGGGAGATTTGCACAATTCTCCCATTTGATCGCTGCTCGATTTGCACAAGTTTCCAATTTGCGAAGAAGAAGCAGTGAACATAAACACAAATGGGAATTATGCATGGGACAAGTGGTGAAGCAATGTTTGGAAAATCAAGGCTATCCCAAACATTGCTCTTTCGCCACCTTGATAGCCAATTATCCTCTATTCCTTTTACCCTAAAAATTTGTTTTAAAAATGATACAGATTTTAACGCAGCCCATTGAACATTCTAGGCAATATGGTTCAAATTCATATAACTTTGTCGTAATGGCTTCTTTCTAAACTTTAAAATCTAAAGTTTCCTGAAGGTGTTCTTTTGGAATGAGCTATGCTTGGAAATACAGATCTTTTTTAAAATAAATAAAAATAAAGACTTGATCTGTAAACGATTAGGTTAATCTCACAAGGAGAATAATTTCCATGTAAACATGTCTATGATAGGGCTGTGGAGAAGAGATCCTTTGTGAACATCTTGAAGGAATTTTAAATGGCAGCTGTTTCACCCCTGATATGATGTTCTCATTTGAAGGTTTTTTGGTAATTGTTGAGGGGAGGGGTCTCTCTGAGTGTAGGGTTGTGTGTGCATTCTGCTCCTACCTAACGACATGAATTGTATATACGCTTTACTCTAAAGGCGTAAATAAACAATGAAATTCTGTGTTAAGACAACCCAATTTGTAGTCTAAGGAGAACAGAATTCCACAACCTGAGTAAGTAAGGCAAATTTCTGCATATTTTGCTATTCTGCATAATTTGCAGTCCATTACTATGAAGCGGATCCTGAAGTTAGTCCCAAGGAGGTCAATGGAGTTGACTCTTAAGTAGGCATTCATCACACCTTGGATAGCTCCGTTAGATTTCTGAATGGTCCTTATTGAAACCAGGAGCAGATTCACTAGTGACACCGGAGCCACCAGCTTCCACTGCTCCTCAGTCATTGGGTGGGCCAAGAAGGCATGTGGGGCATTTGAAGAAAGCGCCCCTGATTCACTCCCCTTCTAACATTTGAGATCTCACCAGGCGCTGCGATGCAGTGCCAGTCCCATGGGCATTCTGGACTTGAAAAGGGTTCTGGGAGACTGCTGGAGAACCTTGTGGCTTAGAAAAACGTATGAGGAAGAAGAAGGGAAAAACCTTCAGACATCTGCTCTATAAAACTAAGAAAGGTAAACCAAGGCCACCCCAAGAAATTCTCAGAAATCTTCCCTGTCCCCTGAAAGCAGCCAAAAATCCACCCTTTTGCTGGGATTAAATCATCCCAGGAAAGGGGGTTACATTTTTAACATGGCTCTCTTGCTCACATGATTCTTTGCAATCTAAAATTAGGAAATCTGCTTTTTGATTTTTCTTTTAAAAAGTGATCTTTCAGGATGCCATACTCTGGCCCCACTACCAATTCCTGCAATTTAGACATGGCTGAAGAATACAGACTTGACCATCTCATGCCATGTCTTTTTCTTTCTTTGTTTGTGTACACAGTGTATAGATATAATGATGTAATAAGAAATGTGATTTTGAAAAATCCCTTTGGCAAGAAATTAAAATATATTCAATGAGCACTGCCCATTGTTTTCATTTCATTTCCATGCAGTTTTTGAAGTGTATGTATGTTTTACATTAATATGCAAAGAGACATCGATTTATATTTTATACATCTCTCCTAAGTGTGGGAAAATAATTTCTACTAAATACCATCTCATTATGAAACTATGCAAAAAAACATAAAGCCTGTGATAGTCTATACTGCTTGAAGGCCCATTTGGAAACACATTTAACTTTAGTAGATACACCCATTCTGGTGCATGATTTCTATAGCAGTCATTTTCCAAGACAGCTGATGGGCGAAGGAAGATATGCAATAAGATAACTCATAGAATAGAATCATTGAATCATAGAATAGCAGAGTTGGAAGGGGCCTACAAGGCCATCGAGTCCAACCCCCTGCTCAATGCAGGAATCCACCCTAAAGCATCCCTGACAGATGGTTGTCCAGCTGCCTCTTGAAGGCCTCTAGTGTGGAGAGCCCACAACCTCCCTAGGTAACTGATTCCACAACCTCCCTAGGTAACTGATACATGAACGAATGCATGTAGAAAGCTCATTTTGATAGCAAAGTATACTTTAAAAAAAACAAGTCAGGATAGGTAGAAGAGCTATTACTCGTCATTGTAATCACCACTATCGCCTAGTATATAGAATGCCAGACTTGGACTAAGAACACCCAGGTCCAAATCCTTTCAAAGAGAAGACTAACCATTCTTTGAATAGTGGAATATCAAATGGGAGAGATGGCCACCATACTGTATAATACAGTGACCAAGGGTAGAATATAATAGGGTGCATGCATGTGCAGCAAACCCTGCTGGCCCTGGTCTGCGCACTTCTGCCCCCACTGCCCCAAGTCTGCATGCATCCCCTACCATGCGCAAGCCCTGATGCACACAAAAATGTGCATTTCTGAAAGGGTCCTGACGTGCCCCTTCTGAAAACGGGGACTTTACACATGTGAGAACTTGCCCCCGGATGTGTGATATTGTGATTGTGCATGGGCATGGGCTGATGGGGCTGTGCGGGTGGGCTGGCCATGTACGCATGTCCCCTATTGGATACCACCCCAAGTGCCCAGCTTTCAGAGGGGAGTCCTCTATTTGAAGGTGTCCTTAGTTTTAAAGGTTGTTCAGTGAAAGACATTTAAAAGATAAAGAACCATAATAACAGAGAACAGGGACCTTCAATTATGGTATTTCTTCAATTTGAATCATAGCCCATAGCTACACGGGGCTCTATCACATGATGCACAGGGGATCCAGGGATCAGGAAGGGATGATCATTCCCTTGCCACGGGATCTCGCCCTCCACTTTGGCCCCGTTTTTTCCGT
Organism: Elgaria multicarinata webbii; assembly: GCF_023053635.1. NCBI lineage: Eukaryota > Metazoa > Chordata > Lepidosauria > Squamata > Anguidae > Elgaria > Elgaria multicarinata. The sequence goes on along the minus strand of NC_086179.1, from coordinate 14,885,200 downwards.
GGTCTCGGGCAGAGCCCGAGACCGCAGACCAAGTGGCCGGTTGCCGCGGGTTGACCCGGCTCCTTGCAATTCCTCGCGAGGAGCTGGGAGCTGTGCCCATCGGTGGTAGGGTGGGTGGGAGGGAGTGGGGGAAATAATTTAAATTTAAAAAAGGACTTACCTTTTGCACACGAGCGCTCATGTGCTGCTTGCCCTTTAAAAATAAAAAATGGCGGTCGCAATGCCTCTCCTTCTGAGGTCGTCATGCGTCGCTTGTAAACAGAGGAGGGATCTCGCATTAAACACAACGTGAGATCTTCCCTCCTCTGTCACGGGATAGCAGGTAGGTCTAGCTAAGGCCATGGTTACTATTTCTAAATTTGCATCTATGTCTGAATTAGCATATGCAAATTGGTGTCTTTCCCCCTATTGTTTTGGTAATGCATTTCCTCGTGTGTGTGTGTGTGTGTGTGATGTATAAATGGCCACTCTACTGTTTAAAGAGAGCACCCATGTTGTGGTTCAATTCAGATTGTGAGAATGGCACTAGGAAAAGTGGGGGTCATCTCTTTCCTGATGAAAATACCTTCTCCCTTGTAGCTGTTGGCCCCATTAGAGAGCCAGTGTGGTGTAGTGGCTAAAGTGTTGGACTGGGAGTCAGGAGATCCGGGTTCTAGTCCCCACTCGGCCATGGAAACCCACTGGGTGACTTTGGGCCAGTCACAGACTCTCAACCCAACCTACCTCACAGGGTTGTTGTTGTAGGATAAAATGGAGAGGAGGCGGTTTATGTACAGTATGCAGCCTTGGGTTCCTTGGAGGGAAAAAAGGATATAAATGTAATAATAATAATAATAATAATAACAACAACAACAACAACAACAACAACAACAGCCTATGGCTTAAACTCTACCCCTCCCAGTGCTTTGGTTAAGATCTGAATCCCCAGCCCATGGCGGCTTCTAACAAAATGTAGAGCGATAGCTCTGATCTAAGATACTTGAAGTTTTGTCTAGTTTGGTCCTTGGTTGATTGTGAACACGACTCCTGCAACAGAGTTATAAATACAAGACGACAAATAACCAAGTCTTTTTTTTCTATAATAATTTTTATTCATTTTCAACACTATATAAACATAGATAAACATTTCCAAAATATAACTGAAACAAACACAATAAGAAAAAAAAAATACATCAAATATCTGTTGCATACATATTGAATAATTGTTGAGTACAAATATCAAAAACTATTACATATGCCTTATCACACTACAACATCTTCATTCTTAACATAAAAGTGCACCCCCCACCTCGGGATCATTCTTGAGTCCAAAATCTAATCATTTCTTCTGCTGGTGGTTAATAACCACAAATAACCAAGTCTAAAGCTGAAGAGAGAAAATCCAGGTAATCCTACTACACATTTGCCGATTCTGGCATGGCATGACCCTGGGCTGTAGGCCTCAACCTCATACAAGTTTAATCTTGGCCTATCCCCAGCCTCAGTCAAGATCGGGGGGGGGGGGAGGGTGAGCAGACGTTGGCTCTTTTCCCGGTTCAGAAATGCCAGGCGCCGACTTGCGCCCATTTCCAGGCCGCAGGAAGCTGGCAGCCTTCCCAGCTTCTGCTTAGATAATCCAAATGCAATGAAACGGCTTCAGATTTGGGGGCTTCTGGAAAAAACAAGTGCAGCGTTCTTCTTTGAGGGCCTGTGTAGGTACACACAGCTGGTGTGTCCACACACACCACAGCACACCACCAGCACCACCACAGAAAGACGCAGAAGGTAACGTCGGTTTTGAGGTGTCTTTTGGCTCAGATCTTTGCCCCAATGGTATCTTCTTCCACTGAACAGAAGGATTGGTAGGGGAGATGTTAGGGGGCTGTTGGGTAGCATTTTTTTTATTCACCCAAGCATAAAGTAATTGCTTTTCTTCTTTCTTAACACACTCAATAGCAGTGGAGGGCATGAATGGCAGTTTATTGTTCTTTTTGTGGCTTTGATTCATAACTGTCCCTTTTAATCAGAGGCAGTTGCTATTTTCAAATCACTGTTCCTGGTAAATCGCTGTTCTTGTCTCTTTTGTTTTTCCTCTTTGGGATGCTTTGTTCAATTTTTGATTGTAGGAATTGCTACAGTGGCCATTCTTCGGATTTCTCCAGTGGAGGCTGGTGGATCCAACCTTGGTGGGGCTGTAAATCCATTCTGTCTTTCAGTCAGAATCAGCCAGAATTCTAAAGGAGCTTTCTGAAAAGCTGGACCCTTTCCCCAAAATTGGTTCAGCACTTTGGATAGCTCCTTTAAAATTCTGTTTTTTTCTGACTCAAACCCAGAGTCACCAAACTCAGAGCCACCAGCCACCACTGGATTTCTCCATTCATCTCTTTATACCACGGATTCTATCCAATGCTAGTCTAACTTAAGCCCCATTCAGTTCAAATATATTTTAATACTTTTTTGACTCATGAATTCTGTCCTGACATTTGGAGAAGTGTGAAATCTGATGGCTTTCTGACTGGTGCATTAGTCCTGGTGTTGTAGATCGGATTAATTCATACTGGAATTCGTGCAGACGGAATTCCAGAAAACACCCCATTTTGAGGGTCGTAAAAGCAGATGTAGTTCTGTCGTTTCCTTCCTAATGATAATTCAGCTTTCTCTGGACATGCCATTCTTTCTACCTTCATGAAAATATGGGCAAACTCTATGCCCAGTAAGTCTTCTTATTAGTTATATTGTCAAAGTTCAGGAACAATTTCTTGGAAAGAAGACTTTTACCCTGCTTCCCTTTCAGGTTCCTGAGATGCTGCTCTACACATATATACATACATGAGAATTCACTGGAGTCCCGCCACTCCAATATCCCACTGCCTCTCCCCATAATCTCGCAGTGGCTGGGGTGATAGTATAAAAGAAAGAAAGAAAAGAAAATCAGGAGCCTGTTTCATGGCGCAGGGTTTCATGGTGCCACCTCTTTCTGAAACCCCATGGTTTCCCTCTTTCAGGGCTGCATCGAGAAGGAGCACGGGGTTTCTGGGTAGCCATCCAGGTACCAGAGCCACCCCCTGCCCTCTTCCTTGTGGAAGGCGACAAATCACCAGTCGCCTTCCACCAGGCATCGCCCCCCTCCCCCTGGACTGGCCCCGGAGTGACATCAGATAGCTGAAGAGCCATAATGATATCGCTCCAATTGAAAAAGCCGGGGTAAATCCTCGACTTCTTCAATCCACAGCTTCACAGGAAAGCCCCATGGTGCTGTCAAGCTGCGCTTGTGTCATCTAACTGACGCAGTACAGATCTGCAGCCACCACAGGGCTTTGCCGTGTATAGACAGACCCCAGGAAGAGAGAGCTGGTGGATCTTCTACCTTGTGTGGGGCTGCTGAGGATGACCTCAAGAATGGGCTTTGCCTGCATGTAATATAAGTAGGGCTGTGCAGGGACTCCCCCCCCCGATCCACCTCGGAGGCCGATCTGGAGTCCCCAAAACAGCCCTGATCTGCCTCGGGGCTGTCTCGGGGGTTGCTCATCCACCGTGGCATTGAAGCTGAGGTGAAATTCGGACCCTCCGAGGCGACTCAGAGTTTTCTGGGTTCCGGCTACGCAGCCGGACTGTGCAGACAGCCATGGCCTACTTCCAGGCTTCAGAGTTGTCGGAGTGGAAGCCGCCGGACGCAAGCCGCCGCCAGCAGGTAAGTGAGGAAGGGAGAGGAGGGCTTACCTGCTGCCTCCACTGGGGAGTGGGTTTTCCCCCCGAAGCCCAGGCAGTATTGTTGGAAGACTAAATCCACTTTTTTTCCTGCCCAGCTCTCAATCTCTACATGCAGTTTGGAAACAGGGCATAGACAAGTGAGACTTCCCTTTTGTGCGGGGGTGACACCTTTTTGGCTACCTCTCAGCAACATCGGCACTCACAGCCTCAACATCAGAAATAGAAGTTATGGTTGTTTGTCATGACATGCCAGCGTATTTGGAATGCTTCACGTCACTGGAAGCCCCTCCATTGTTAAACTTTTCCTGCTCTTCTCACTTTCCTTCAGTTTTCCATGCGTGAGTGAACATTTGCGGGCTGCTTGCTGCTTTGCCTTTGTCCAGGGATTGGTTCTAGAAGGATTAGAAAGGGCCTTAATAATGTAGCCAAGTTGCTCACCACAGTGCTCTCTCACTGCCTGGCTAGAGACAGCTAATTTGCCCAGCTTGCAAGTCTGCGAAACTATTTATTAAGAACTGCTTGCTCCGGTGACATCAATCTGTAGGGTTGTGCTGCCACCTTCTGGCTGGAGGATTGTAACAGCAACGGACGTTTTGACGGTCATTGATTTTCTAGTTCAAAGAGAACCATTCTGGTATTGTAATACACGGACAACACATTGTTTACTCAGTCTCACTGAATTCCTTGGAGATTGCTGTCAAGGAAGCATGCATATGCTGCAAGAGCATATAGTTTATATGCTATATTTTATATTATGTTTTTTGCATGCTAAAAACCTGACTTCCTTGATCAGCAAAGGTGATGAATGCCTAGGGCCATGACACTACTAAACCCAGAGTGTAAAATTACCTCACTGAAAGGCAGTGTGGTGTAGTGGTTAGAATGTTGGACTGGGACCAACATTCAGGTTCTGCTCCCCATTCGGCCATGGGTGACTTTGAGCCAGTTACTGGCTCTCAGCCTAACCTACCGCACAAGGTTGTTGTGAGGGTAAAATGGAGCGTTGGAGGATCATGTAATTTGTCTTGGGTGCCTCGCAAAAGGAAAAAAAAAGGTGGGACAGAAATGTAATAATAAATACAATTAAAATGCAAACAAAAACTGACCACTCCCCCCACCCCCATTGTCAGGTGTACTCTTTTTCTTTCACTCCTCCTCATGCTAGACACTGTCTGTCTGTCTCTTGCTTGCTGGTTTGCTTGCTTACACTTACTTCCTTGCTGGGCAATCTCTCTCTCTCTCTCTCTCTCTCTCTCTCTCTCTCTCTCTCTCTCTCTCTCTCTCTCTCTCTCTCCCTCTCCCCCTCCCTCTCTCTCTCTCATTCCCCCTTGCTTGATGTACAGTGGCTCACTACCTCTTTCTTTTTCTCCCTACTAGTGGGTTGGTCTGCCAGAACCTTCCCAGGAAGCCCTGCAGACAGTAGGGGTATGGGGTAGGGATGGGTGGGGCAGAAATGAAATTGGCCACTTAAAATTGTCAAAAAAGAGGAAACATGTTGCCAAAAACGAGGACAAAAGAGAGCACCAACTTGCATAAAATGTGCATATACTAATTTATAGGGATAGATGCAAATTGGCAAATAATCATTAGAATTTAATTAGAAATGCAGTGCATCTCACCCTAGTTTGGACAAATAACTCAGTGACCTGATGCCCAGGTGATGTTGATGGACAACCGTTCTTATGGTTCTTTATCTTTAAACTGGAAATGGACTGGGCAGCCCTTCAAACAGAGAACAACTTCAAATAGAGGATGGTCCTTGGTAAAAAAAAAAAAAAGAAGAAGAAGAAGAAAAGGACACATGACTACTCTAAGTTGTGCTGAGACAAATGCCAGACAGCATCTGCAGCTGCCTGTAGCTAAACAACTATTTGAATTCTCCCACAATTGGCTTTGATGGAGCATTGCACCGTGTCACCAGGGGGTGGGGGGGAATAGGTATTATGTGGAATTCAAAGGGCCATTCTCTGCAGAAGATGTCCGGAGACTTTCCCGACACTAGAAAAGATCTAAAGGGGTCCAGGCCAGTCAAGGCAGGTGTCAGTGACAGTGGGTTGGCCATTGCCCCTGGGCTCACAGCATTTGCCTGGCTGTGCTATGGATTGACGCCTGGCTTCATCCTTCACCTCCAATCCCCTGGCCCACCTCTTGGCTCTTGATTCTGGGTTCCCAGATCATCTCTGACTGCTGCCTATGGGGCATTGTGAAGCTCAGCAGGCCTGGACTTACGAGCAGAGTTTGTGTCATGCAATAGATCATGCGCCAACAAGTCTTCTATACAGTGGTGGAATTCCATAGTTGATATATAGGTCTTTCTCTAAAGTTCATAGGTGAGCACTCCAGAGTAGGTGGTCTGGATTCTGTCAGTGGTGCAATGCAGGCCCTTTACCCCAAAGTGGAGTCCAAAACTTCAGGCAGTCGTGTTGATTCAGATCAACAAACCAGTTCTGGCAGTTTTCATCTCCAATAGGAATGGGTCATTTGTAAACCTAATGACTCTTAGTTGCCATTCAAGACCAAGCCAAGCAAAACACTTTGCTTTACAGCTGGGAACAATCTATTGCCTTTGGAAAGATTCATCCCCACCAGCAGCAGCAGCAGCAGCAGCTAATCTGATGATTGCAGCTAAATTCACAGGGAACTGGGAAGCCTGAGAGGGAAGAAAGATGCCATCCGCATCCACTCTAATTAAACAAGTGCCAATGCGGTGTTCCTTGAGTCCACTACACCACTGGATTATGTGGATGCAAGAGGGCCATTCTGCTCCTCTGTTTCTTTATTTCTGCACTGATTAGATGGGCACATGTTGACACAAGAGAGGTTTCCCAGAAGCAAATGGCTAGAAGACCACTGTAACCAATGGGTTCAGAAGTATTATGTAATTCAGTTAATGGCATTTGGAAAACAAAATATCCCACTTGAACCTGGGTAGGGTGGACGTTCGCTGTCCTATCCCAACCTCTCCTGCCCTCATAACTTCCCCAACTCCTGCAGAGCTCCTAAAAACAAATAGATCATTGATCTCAGAGGTGGATTTCCTAATGTTTGAGAGACCACTGATAAAAACAACAACAGTGAAGCCTATGAATGACAGCCTAAATATTTTCCTGGACTTGTCCTACTTTCCAATACTTCGCATTTAAAAATAGAGATGTCGAGTCACTGCACCTAAAAAAAAGATATTATAGAGCTGGGAAAAGGGCAGGAAAGGGCAACTAAAATGATTAAGGGGTGGAGCGTCTCCCCTATGAGGGAAGGTTACATCAATTGGGATTGTTTAGCTTGGAGAAAAGGAGGCTAAGAGGAGACATGACAGAGGTGTACAAAATTATGCATGGTGTGGAGAATGTGGATAGAGAGACATTTTTCTCCCTCTCTCATAATACTAGAACCTTATGAGGTCATCCCATGAAGATGATTGGTGAGAAATCCAGGACAAATAAAAGGAAGGACTTCTTCACACAGTGCATAGTTAAATTATGGAACTCACTACCACAGGATGTAGTGATGGCCACCAATTTGGATGGCTTTAAAAGGGGGTTGGATAAATTCCTGGAGGCAAAGGCTATCAATGGCTACTAGCCCTGATGGTTGTGTGCTATCTCCAGTACTCGAAGCAGTAAGCCTGTTTGCACCAGTTGCTGGGGGACATGGGTGGGAGGTTGCACCATGTCCTGCTTGTTCATCCATGGTCAACAGCTGGTTGGCCACTGTGTGAACAGAGTGCTAGACTAGATGGACCCTTGGTCTGATCCAGCAGGGCACTTCATATATTATTATGTTCTTTTTTTCAACCTTATTTTTACCTCAACAATAAATGCCCCCTCCCCCCCGGCACCCAATTAGATACAGTCTAAGGTTCATTTCTGCAAGCTCTCTGCTGTATTCATGTCCTCTGCAATACCCAAAGATCAATAGCTGATCTAAAAGCAAATAGTGTGTTTGTTCTTTCAGTTAAAGATATACTGGAAATCTGGACGGCTCCTATAACATGGGACCAACAGTTCAAAATTGGCTGCAGCATGTGTGAAATGGCTACACTGGGCAGTCCATGAGGCCCTAGTATTCATGCACATACATCCATCTGCAAATGAGGCAGAGATCATAGAATCATAGAATAGCAGAGTTGGAAGGGGCCTACAAGGCCATCGAGTCCAACCCCCTGCTCAATAACCTCCAGAGATTTAGGGCACAATCTTATGCATGTTTAGACACAAAAATGGCCTACAACTCCCAGCATTCTCCAGCCAATAGGACTTTTTTTCTGGTGGGGTCAGGGGGATGGAATGAAATGAAATGTGAATACCAATTTTTTTAAAAAAAACAAAAACACAAACCTAGGGTTTTCTTATTTCTGCACTTTTAAACTAACTGACCTAATCTGATTTCCCCAGAATCATAAGAAAAAGTTATGGTTTAGACTGTGTGCTTGTCCAAATTTTCTCAGCTCAAAACGCATACTTTAGAGGGGAAATGTGTACAAAACGTGCTTTTTAGGGCAACCGCATTCAATACATGTGCATGTTTTAAGGGGAAATGTGAGCTCTTTGAATGCAGTATTTTGTGTGTGTGTTTTATATATGAAAAAAATCTCCAAAAATGGGACAGAATGGATTTATTTGATTGCTTGATTGATTGATTGACTGATTTTATTACATTTCTGATCCATCCAATAACTAATGTTCTCTGGCTGGATTTGTGATTGAGCACATTAAAAAATGTCCTGGAAACAGAACTGACTTGTTGATCCCTAACTCAGAACAACAAATAAGGAACATAATTTACCAAGGCCGCTTGTCAGGAATTTGGGACTCTCCTTGACAAATAGGTACATTTGGAGCAAAACTGTTCTTTTCACTCTGATAACTCCATTCTCTCCCCGGTCTCTTCCCTGCCACATTCCCAGACAAAGCTAAGGAAATCCTAGCACAGAAATCAGTAAAATACTCTAAACAAAACCGATTACATTTCAAAACATTGGATTTTAAGTAGAAAAGCTCAGCCTTTGCCATCCTTGCAAGTCAACTGCCTTTCTCTGAAGTCAGTAGGAGACTTTTCTGGAGTAAAAGCATTGGATCTTCTAGATACAAAAGGGACATTCCGCTCTCCTGTTTATTTATTTTTTCAGCGGCTAGGTGGATACATTTTTTTATGATCTCGGATGAAATGAAGAACAAACGGTTGGAAACAGTGAATGTTTTCTATCTCAAAGCAAACCACAGGGAGTTTTCAAAGCAAGGTCACAATTATGCCAGAATTGCGTTCAGAATATTTTCTACCTAGATCATTTTTTATAGCATAGAAAAATATGTGGATTTCCTTTCGAGGTAGAAATAGGGAAAAGACAGGGGTGTGATTACACAAGAAAAACTAAACAACATGTTTCCCCCTCTTATTTGCTTAGGCAATTGAGAGAGTTAATGATTTCCCATGTGGACCTCAGAACCACCTTGCTTTAGGAGAAAATGCTGCACACATCATCCAACATCAAATGATGCCCTCACTGTTTTAGAACTGGACCTGTAACCCAGGTAGGCTACCTTTTTCTTCCTATTGGGCATAAGGGAGTGGATTGATTTTCACTGGACACATTGCCAGTCAATTTGTGCTAAAAGATACTTAATGGCACATGTGGATTAAGAAGACAGGTTTGGAGCACTGCTATGTGGGTTCAAAGGAACACAGAGGGGTCATTGGAGTAGCTTATACATACATATTGTTAGTTTGATGTGCAGTCATGTGCTGACCTCTCACTGGGGAACTCTCAGCAGTATTTGTACGACTTGCTTGGGTTGTCAACTTTTCAGCCAGCCTCTGTAGATCTTTAACAGCAGCTTCACTTGCAGACCTTTGGAGCTGCCATGAAGGAACCCACCAGCTCATTTCCTGCACATCAGCCTGCTCTTAAAGGCAAAACTCCTGCAGGGGCTGAGTGGAACATTTCTGTTGGCAATCCTCCTACAGCGAGTGGTATGAAATGTTCTCTCTGTGTTGGTTAACTTGTTATGGCTGATTTGCATGCCGAAATAGGCAAACTGGTAACTCTACCTCTAAAAGAAGGTGGAAGATAGGTATAAGTTGCCATGTCAAGATGAGTAGGGTGACCATATGGAAAGGAAGACAGGGCTTCTGGATCTTTAACAGTTGTCTAGAAAAAGGAATTTCAGCAGGTGTCATTTGTATGCATGCAGCGCCCGGTGAAATTAGCCCTAGGTTTCGAACTATGCGCAAGAGGAGAATCCAACTGAAATTACATTTGCGCAAGTGCAGATACGCAAGTGGTCATGCATTATGCTTGCGCAATCTGTTGTGCAACCACTTGTCCACAATGTCAGTGCAACCCATTGTGCAACTCGTTGTGCAAGCAGTCATGGTTGTGCAAGCATAATGGGTAACCTTTGGGCAACTGAATGATTCAGCTGAACTCTGCTAATACTATTTGAATTTGAACCTTTGGATACTGTGTGAGATGTTTCGGACTACAACCCAACCGCCCCATCATTTCTGACCATGCTGCCTGGGGTTGATGGGAGTTGAAGTCCAAAACATTTGGTGGGCACCCAGTTGGGGAAGACGGGTCTGGAGAGGGAACTTGGCAAGGACTCTTCCAAAGGCAAGGGCTCTTTCAAATCTTGTAGTGAACAGTTTTCTCTCCCCATGTTCGTATGATATCTGAAAGGGGCCAACACTTGGTGATTCAGTTATCTCTTTGATATCTGCATGGGGTTGACTTCAAAAGCTTTCTTAGCTCCAACAAGCGGAGCCTGTATTTGTACACGAGGGAATGAACTTTGCTTTAGGCCATGAAATCTTAGCTGCCAAACCATAGGCCAGGAGTCCATTTTTAGGATCAGCCAAGGATTCAATAGAACTAAAATCAAGTCAACCCAAGATATTATCAACTTTTGAATGGATGTTATATAGACACAACTTGCAAATAGATAAATATAGAGATATCTGGTCTGCTTTTCTTGAAATCGTGGTATAACTCTCTCCCCTCCTTTTTTAAATCAACTGTACATATGATGGGAAATGACGATATATACTTAATGTATGGGTTTTTTTTTTTCATTTTCACAATGTATTTTCTGTTTTGTTTTGTTTTGTTGATATTCACAATAAAAATAAAAAGATAAAAAGATAAAACTTTACAGAAACTAAAGGATTGTTTACTTAATAATATCCACGTTTCAGTCCCCATAAAGTGTTTTACTTTTTATGCAATGTTCAACAGAGAGGAGCTATCATTCAGTGGCAAAGAACATGATGTGCACAAAGACATTCCTGGAGAAGTTTTATTTGTTTGTTGTGAGAATCCTGCTATTCAGCTTCAGCATCTTCTGAAGAGCACAGATGGCACAATAGATAAACATGGTTTATTTATTGTATTTATTTATATACACATTTATATTCTATTTAGAGTCTAAGGGCATGTCTATACCTCCCGGCATTCTGGGAGGGAGGAGGAAGGATCTCGCAATATTGTGCTTGCTAGATCCTCCCCTTTGCACAGACGTGTGTGCGCCATCCCGGGAGGAACGAGTAATGTTGCACCCGCCATTTTTTTTTAACAGACGATGAGTGCACGTGCGTTCCAACAAAAATGTAAGGTATGTTTTTTATTAAAAAAAAACCAACCAACCCAATCCCATTCTCCCCACCCCACTCCTGATGGGCATGGAGCACCTGAAGAGCTCCGTGCCCGCCTCCTTGTGTTTACTCACGAGGAGCCGGCACAAAACCAGGATAGCCACTCACTCCTCCCGCAGTCTTGGGATGATTCCAAGACTGCAGGGGGAAAAGCCATCCCAGTTATACGGGGAAAATAGAGGGATCATCTCTCCCTGCCCCCAGGATCCCCTGTGCGTCATGTGGATGCACAGGGATGATCCACGGGATAAGGCATGGTGTAGACATGCCCTAAGACTTGAGGTGAAGGGAAAAGAAGGATTTGATGACACACACCCCATCTACACCTCCCCTCTCTAGGTGGCAAACCAACGAAAACCTGAATTCAGTGCTCTATCCGTTGTTCTGAACTATGCCAGCCATGTTGATCATGATATTTTCATTTATTATTATTATAATTATTATTATTATAATTATTATTATTATTATTTTAAGGGTGCTTTTAACGTAGAACATTCTGAAGGCAGCGTACCAGATCAAAGAAGTCCAGAGCAATGTAAAATAAATACCATAAAAATTCAATAAATAAATTGTCATTGGGTAGTGTCCTATTGTGCAGCTCATGCAGCAGCACTTCGTGTTTCTAAAAATACTCCAAAACGAGCAGACCATTTGTTCCTGGGAAGGGGGAGGCCAACGTATCTCACAGAAGAGTGATCTACCCTGATCTGGAAATAATCCACTCATTTCTAGAGTTATTTTTAGAAGTGCCAAAGCCCCATTGTGCAAGCAGTCACTCCCACAAGTACAACAGAATCAGCTGAGGCGGAGCGGCCCTATTGGATACTGCCCAATAATTCTATAGACACATAGCTCATGGTGTGCAGTTTGAATAAGTCATGAGCAAATCCTCCTCCCTACCAATGTGCATTGTGGAGTGGAGGCTGGTGGCTCCGATGTCAGTGGGGCAGCGAATTCACTGTGGGATTCAGTCAGAACCAGTCAGAACTCTAAAGGAGCTATCCAAGGTGCTTCCACACCTTGGATTGCTCTTTTAGAATTCTGACTGGTTCTGATTAAAAACCGGAGCAAATTCGCCACCCCACTGACATCAGAGCCACCAGCCTCCACTAGTGCCAGGAGCGATGAATCTGCATTGTCAGCATTCAGGGAATGCCTGACTCAGAAGTACTTTCAGACTGTGGCACTGTGAGGCCTCAAGAAGGGTCAGGATCTAGGAGATGTAGGTCTGGAACTGAGAGGGGAGGGATTTGGCTATCCAGTGGGGCCAAAAGTATTTACAGGTTTTGCAGGGGAGGCATCTGAGGCAAACCAAAAAGTGAAGAGTGTTACAGCAGGTGTGTGGTCAAAACCAGCTAAGGGGGCCCTTGTGAATTGCCCAAAAAAGAGGAAATGCATTACCAAAAAAAGAGGTCAAAAGAGGACACCAATTTCCATAAAATTGGCATACCCTCGTTCTTATGGGTAGGTACAAATTTAGAACTAATATTATAATATAAATGGAAATACAGTAAATCGCTCTCCAGAACATGAAAGACTTTGACCAGGTAACCTTTGTGCCTGTCTATTCAGTCTTCTGTAGAGATGCAAACTGCAGTTCTTATGGTTCTGGAAATGGACCTTTTACTGAAGACAGTCCTTTATTTGAAGGGTTGATAGAAGATGTTCCTCTATCAACAGACCTTCAAATAGAGGAGCCCTTCAAATAGAGGAACATCCCTTATCAACCCTTCAAATAAAGGACTGTCTTCAGTAAAAGAGGACACGGCCACCCTAAGCCCAGCTACCAATCACGATCCAAGGCAGTAATTCAAGACAGGAAGCAGAAGCTTAGGTAGCCTTCTCACATCAGAGCTAAGATTGTCAGATTGAGAAGCAAGCTCTAAGATAAGGGCTTTATATAGGGCCTGGTCTGTGATTGGCTCTTGGGATCAGCTGACCTGGAGCACCAGCTAAGCTATCAGGGCAGCTCAGATGGCACCCTCAGAGCACGGAGCTCAGTCTGCCAGACTTGCAGTGGGAAACGGGGGTCAGGAGGAAAGGCACCTCATCCTAACTTCCTGGAGGTTTGGTTCAAGATCTCCTCTCCCAGTGCTTTTCATGCATCAATGCAGCATCCAAAGATTGGTTGGTCACAGCTCAGGTTGCGACGTTCTACCAGTTATCACAATGCTCAACATCAGGACGACAAGGGCTCTCAGGATTGGATTGCTCAAAGTAATTTCTAATTGAATGGTTGAGGTTTCCTCTCCCCACAACTGGAAAAATGGAAACAAAAGCCTGTAAAGAAAGAAAAGAAAGAGTGAGAATGTTGTATAAGTCAATAACTTGAGGGCTTCCTTTGTGGGAAACAGGGAGATCATTCAAGACAAGAAATCATGGAACCAGTGGACACTGACGTGGAGAATATGAATGGATTGGTCATGGAAATGGAACCTGAAACGCAGTCTTTGAAAGATCAAACTGACCTGGAACTCACAACCAAGACGAAAACGAAATGCTGCAAAGGGCTTAAGGTTGAGTAGATTCCTAATTAATTATTATAGTTTTTAGAAAGCATTTTTCTAACATAATTATTTTACTTTAAGGTGTCTTCCATGCAATTTGGTGTTGCTTGGCACCATATTTAGTGCCACCCTTTTTGTCTGCCCCTTCCTTATTAGGAAAGACACTTCAGTATTTCCAAAGAACTCTTTATTGGTTAGTTCCAGTCCCAGGCATAACTATCGTTCCTTTCTCCTTCTACTGTGCTTCCTTCACTCCCCCTACCAGGTTCCACCTAGGACAAACTTCTCAAAACTTAAACTAACAGGATACAAGACCAGCATTGATGGGATTCAGGCACTCCTACTTTATTTCTTGTTTTATATTATTTTATTTATTTGCCACCCCACAATAAAAAGTTCACCCAATGAAACAGGTCAAAAACAAATACTATAACAAAAATCTGAAATGTGTAAAATGCCTTGGGGGAAAAGAAAGGTCTTTGTCCCATGCCAAAAAAGATAGCAGTGTGGATGCCAGTCGAAGCTACTTGGTGACAATGTTCCATAAATGGGGCACCATGACTGAGAAAGGCCATCTGCCTGTCTTCATTCATTGGGGGCACCCAAAGGAGGGCTTCTGAAGATGACTTAAGGGTCTGGGCAGCACATACAGGCATGTCTGTTGCCAGGAAATCTGGCCCATTTTGGGCTCGCCGGATTTTCATGGCGCCGCCCAACTTGGCTTGCATAGAATCATAGAATCATAGAATAGCAGAGTTGGAAGGGGCCTACAAGGCCATCGAGTCCAACCCCCTGCTCAATGCAGGAATCCACCCTAAAGCATCCCTGACAGATGGTTGTCCAGCTGCCTCTTGAAGGCCTCTAGTGTGGGAGATGGTGGGAGATGGCATTTGTGAGATGGTTTTCTTCTCCAAATCGGGGAACATTTTCGTTGTTCTTTTTGTTTGTGTTATAGCAATTTGTGCAAATGACAGCTGAGAATGTGTGCAAATTGCTACTTACGCAACTGCTCCTCCCCAAATTTTGCGAACTGGCCCAACTCAATGCAGATCAAGATGGGCCAGCTCACAGGAAAACAAACCAAAGGCCATGGGACCAATCTGATGAAAGTTGGAGGAATTCCTTTGGCATCCATAGTAGGTACATAAAGGAATAGATGTTCCTTTAGAAATTCTGGCCTGAAGTCATGTAGGGCTTTTAAAGTCAACACAAAAACATTGAATCAGGCCCAGAAACTATCTCTAAGATAGAGCAGCTGCTGGAGCCCTGCCATCATATGATCATATTGACTGGTCTCAGTTAATAGCTTGACAGCTCTATTTTGGGCTTATTGAAAGTCAAATGTTCATAGCTTTGGGGTGTTCCTGAACCTGAGTAACTACAGTTCACTTGTCACTCTTAGGCCATAACTAGACCTAAAGTTCATCCCTGGATCGTCCAGGGGTCAAACCTGTTCATCTAGGTGACACACAGGGGATCCAGTGCTCAGGCAGGGGCAAACCCTGGATGATCCCAGGATAAACTTTAGGTCTAGCTGTGGCCTAATACAAGTGGGAATTGTGGTATAGAAGCCATTTTGGAACTTGGGGATCAGATGACAGTGTGCAGAGCCGGCCAAGGTTAGATCTGTTATCTGTTAACGTGACTGGCATCAGCACACAGCATCCCTCACACTGGGACTACCTCTGCTCACTTCCTTTAAATAAGTTTCCCTGCTTTGGTGAGTGCCAGGCTGATGTTAGGAAACAGAGATCAGTAGACAAGAACAAAGAAGGAGGAGAGGGGATGTTGTTTCAGAGTTAGTGGGAGTTTTTAATTGGGGTGGGTAAAGGTGTAAAATTTCCTGAAATTTTGAGGCCATGCGGGGGCGGGGGGGAGAGAGATTTTCCTTTAGGAAAATGGAAATAGAAGCAATACTTATTTTTTAGCACTCTTTACAGATCTAAAGCCACTTTGTTGCTTTAAGGGCCTTGCTAGACCTTCCTGAAAATTTGGGCACGTGGAGGGGCCAGCCCATGCTAGAAGGAGCACAGGCTGTCACTCCTATCCACACGTCAGATGCAACGGGGTAAAGGAAAGCCACGTCGTGTCAGCCAATTTGTTTAATATCTTAAAGGGGCTGGGTGTGCAGGAGCACACCAGCGACTAAGGTAGCTGTGTGTGTGTTTTTTTAAAAAGGGTTCCCTGCTCCCCCCTGTTCCCGATTTCCCCACCCTGGCCACGATTCCCCCCACAATCTCCGATTCCACCCCCTGCCCGCGATCTCCGATCCCCTCAAACTGCGATCTCCAATTCCTCCCCATCCCCCCTGGCTCCATTTCCTTCCCCATCCCCCCTGGTTCCATTTCCCCCCCATCCCCCCTGGCTCCCATTCCCCCTATCTCCCCACCCTGCCATGATGGCTGCGGAGCACTGCGCGCCATCCGCCACTTTTCCCAGCTATTCGCGAATAAATGCAGTAGCCGGAAAAAGCGGCGGACTGGGCTACACGCCCACGGTCTGGGGCTCAGCCTGAGACCGCAGGAAACACCGGGCCACAAGCGGTGCCGGTTACCCCGGGGCCAGGGAGGTTTGACCCCTGCCTGAGCCCGTGATTCCCTGTGCATCATCTGGACGCACAAGGCCTCGCACCGGGCTAACCCGTTGTCTAGCAAGGCCCTAAGACAGCCTTCCCCAACCTGGTGTCCTCCAGATGTTTTGGATTTCAGCTCCAAAAGCCTCAGGCAGCATGGCCAAAGGTCTGAAATGCTTGGATGATGGAAGAAAAGGCACAGGAATTTTCAAAATCTGTACATCAGCAGGCATCCCACTTGGGCAAGGCTTTACAGCTGGTTTAGAAGCACAGCCCATCAGGTTCAGGGGGAAGGGAAGCAGAGGCTCTTCTTTCACCCCCACTGCCATTAGGGTCTGCCTTGGTCGCCCTGTGGGATGACCTCTGTTGGGAGAGAGACAGGGGGAGTGTGACCCTGTTGGTTCTCCTGGACCTCTCAGCGGCTTTCAATACCATCAACCATGGTGTCCTTCTGGATAGGTTGTCTGAGCTGGGAGTTGGAGGTACTGCGTTGCAGTGGTTCCGCTCCTACTTGGATGGCCGATTCCAGAAGGTTGTGCTGGGGGGTTATTGCTCTGTGCCATGACTCCTAAGCCATGGGGTTCTGCAGGGCTCTATCTTATCCCCTATGCTGTTTAACATATACATGAAGCCGCTGGGGGAGGTTATCCGGAGATGTGGACTGAGGTGTCATCAATATGCGGCTGATACCCAGCTCTACCTTTCCTTTTCATCAAACCAGGTGAGGCAGTGACTGTTCTGAACCAGTGCCTGGGCACGGTAATGGACTGGATGAGGGCTAACAAACTGAGACTCAATCCAGACAAGATGGAGGTACTGTTAGCGGGTGGTTCATCTGTCCAGCGAGGTGATGTTTGCCTTGTCCTGGACGGGGTTGCACTCTCCCTAAAGGATCGGGTCCATAGTTTGGGGGTGCTCTTGGATCCAGAACTGTCACTGGAGGCACAGGTGAACTCAGTGGCAAAGAGCACCTTTTATCAGCTTAGGTTGATATCCCAACTACGCCCTTATCTGGACAGAGATAGCCTAGCTACAGTTATCCATGCTCTGATAACCTCTCGTTTGGATTACTGCAATGCGTTATACGTGGGGCTGTCTTTGAAAACGATCCGGAAGCTTCAGCTCGTACAAAACAGGGCAGCCCGTTTCCTAACAGGGACTGGCTGGCGAGATCACATTACGCCAGTCCTTTTACAACTTCATTGGCTGCCAGTCCAGGTCCGGGCCCGATTCAAAGTGCTGGTATTGACATTTAAAGCCCTAAACGGTTTGGGGCCAGGTTATCTGAAGGAACGCCTCCTCCCATATGTACCTGCCCGGACCTTAAGATCATCTACAGGGGCCCTTCTCCGTGATCCCCTGCCAAAGGAAGTGAGGCGGGTGGCTACTAGGAGGAGGGCTTTCTCCGCTGTGGCACCCCAGCTGTGGAATGAGCTCCCCAGAGAGGTCCGCCTGGTGCCTACACTGTACTCCTTTCGTCACCAGCTGAAGACCTTTTTATTCTCTCAGTATTTTAACACTTAATTTTAACTTAAATTTAAATTTTACTGTTCTAACTCTGTATTTTAATCTTATATCAATTTTGCTGTGTGGTTTTATCCTGGTTGTGCTTTTTATACTGTATTTTGTATTTGTGCTTTTAACCTGTTGGTTGTTTTATTTTGGTTTTAATCTTTGTAAACCGCCCAGAGAGCTTCGGCTATTGGGCGGTATAAAAATGTAATAAATAAATAAATTAGTGGGGGTAAAAGAAGAGCCTCTGGAAAGCATGTCATTCCTGGATATTATGGAAAATTACAGAAAATTCCCCGACACCCAGGACAGAGCAAAAACCTAGACAAATCTACGGAAATCCTGAGAGTTGGTCACCCTCCACATGAAACATTTGAAAGAAGGCTTTTCTAGTGCTATATTTCAATCCCGGGAGGGAAGTCAATCATTTTGCCTGAGCAAAATAAAATCTGACTGTTTGCAAGTTTCGTCTTTATTTTTTGCAGGGTGTGATCAACAGTATCCTAAAGTTCAGATCTTGATTTATTTTGTTTATTCACGTGTAACTATGTTAAGCAAGTGATTGTAACTTTTACCCTGTACATCATGAGTCTATTTGTTTTGGGATCACCTGAAATAAGAAATCTGTGTTGACCTATCTGGATAATATTTAAGCAATCATCAACCAGTGTTGTGTTTTGATAAGAATGTCTAGAAAGGAGAAGATCTCAGTTCAAAGCCTACTTTGGCTTCTGTCCTGGAAAAGTGTGTGTGTGTGTTTGTGTGTGAGAGAGGGGTGGGGGGAACTACTGCTTAACAAAACACACCACAGGTGTCTTGTGGTGGTCAGTGAAATAAGGACTTTAGTGTCTTCTTGCATAGTCAAAATGGACGAGAAATTAGCATATAGCCAGTTCCAGAATTCTGTCTCTTAGGCCATGGCTAGACCAGGCCTATATCCTGGGATTGTTCCGGGATCATCCCTGTGCATCCAAATGACACACAGGGAATCCCGGGAGCAGGCAGGGACGACCCCTCCATTTGCCTGAGATAATCCTTAGGTCTAGCTAAGGCCTCTGTAACATTTTGGCATAACCAAGAAAGAGAACCTAGGTCAGGGCTGGGTAGATGAAAGGGGGGGGCTGTGCTAGATGATAATAATAATAATAATAATAATAATAATAATAATAATAATAATAATAATTTATTTATTACCCTCCTCTCCCTCTGGATCAAGGCAGGGTACAACACAAATGCACACACCATGCAAAGAAGACTTGATTCCCAGGGACTCTCATTAAGTCTTGTAGGACTCTGTAAGTAGGAATGGGTGAGAAATATGTTTCGGATTGTTTTTGATAAGAATGTACAAAACCCACAAATTCCTTCAAATTTGGAACAGAAAAAAACTGATTTATTTATTTTTTTAAAAAAAGTTCAAATGTGGAAGAAAGTGAAACAGACAGATTCATCCATCCATCCAGGTCCAGAACTATGGGTACTTAGTTCTTAAAAAATTGGATTTGGATTTCTGTGTGTTCAACCAGGTTAGTGCTGAAGTAGAGCTTTTCTACAAGAGGCATTTATTGTGTGCTCATCATTTCCTACTCATGGTGGTTAACGGGTTCTTTAGATGATGATTTGACTTTCCAGTTTTGCATCTGTTTTTAAAGAGCATTTTTTGTGGTGTGTGTGTGTGTTTTTTAAAAGAGGGTAAAATGGAGCATTAATTGTGAAAGTGAAAGAAAATGTATTTTGCTACTTTTGTAATTGCGTTATTCTGGTATAGCACATCGCCACCTAGGGATTACATAATGAAAAGCAGGAAAAGAAAAGCTCTTTGTGTAGAACCCTAAAGTAGATGCAGCAGATTAACTATATCATGTGGGAAAGCTCTCAGGGTTGCCACCTCTATTTTTCATATAGGCTCCTCATTTTTAACAGTTATGTGGCAGGCAGGTACAACATGGTCCTTCTCCATAGCTGTACTTATTAAATTTGGCCAGTGCAGATGGGTGAGAATTTCATTTTAGTTCAGTTTTGATAAGAATTTACCAAAATCTGCAAATGCATTCATATTCTGGACAGGAAGAATCTGGGATTTAAAACATCGGAATGCAGGAAAAGGTGAAATTGATAGATTCGTCCATCCCTAGCTGAAAACAGCAAGACTTTTCGAAGAAGGGATATAATCTATTGTCCTTTCCTAAGAAATCAGAGTTACCATGGGCAATGACTAGTCTTCCAGTGTTTGGCCTGAGGACACGTATTTATTTCTTCCCATATAAGTGAATGGCGGCCAATGACATTCATTCCTATGAGAAAAATTAAAGCACTTTGCATGGAGACCATCTTTTGTTGCAAGCAAAACATGCCCTCTGTGAGTAATATGAAAATAGTTTGAAGAGTTCGCAGATGAGAGTTGCAATAAACAGTCTGTCAAGACTAATGGTCAAGGTGAAAAAGAAAACGGTAAAAGCTTTATTCCAAGTTAAAAACAAAAAACAGCAACATAAGCACTCATCTCAGGCTTCTGGAGATAAAAAGAAAGAGACCTCCTTGCAAAGCAACGAGGTAAGCCATAAGAAAGGGCGGAGGCCAGATTAGAAGGGAAGTGGTCAAGATATTGGAGTGGAAGAAAGGGCAGAACCAATTAAACCAATAAAGACAAAAGGACGGTTAATCAAGTTAACCTCTTATTGACTAGTGAGAGAGATATACTGTTTGTCTTATACTTTGAATTGTTTTAGTTTTTGTGAACTGCCCAGGGTGCTTCGGCTATTGGGCAGTAAAAAAATGCAATAAATAACAACAACAACACAAGGACCACTTTAATCACCACCTCCCCCTGGTCCAACCAACCAACCAACCTCTTACTGTCAACGACGTCACGCTTACTCCGGTCAAGGAAGCTCGTAGTTTTGGCTTTATATTTGATTCCTCGCTCTCCTTTATTCCTCATATCGAGGCAGTAGCTAAATCCTGTCGTTTCTTCCTGTATAATATTGCCAGGATTCGACCATTTTTGTCTGTCTCTTCTGCCAAGACTCTCGTTCACGCACTGGTTATCTCTCGGTTGGACTACTGCAACCTTCTTCTCTCTGGCCTTCCCTCGTCTCACTTCAGTCCGCTGGTCTCTGTCCACCACTCTGCCGCTAAGATCATCTTCTTGGCCCGCCGCTCTGACCATGTCACTCCACTTCTGAAATCTCTTCATTGGCTTCCAATTCACTCCGGAATCCAATATAAACTTCTCCTGCTGACCTTCAAAGCTTTTCACGGTCTAGCTCCTGTCTATCTCTCCTCTCTCATCTCACACTATTGCCCCGCTCGTGCTCTCCGCTCCTCTGATGCCATGCTTCTCGCCTGCCCAAGGACCTCCACTTCCCTTACTCGGCTTCGTCCTTTTTCTTCTGCTGCCCCTTACGCCTGGAACGCTCTTCCAGAACACTTGAGAACTACCAACTCAATCACAGCTTTTAAAACTCAGCTAAAAACTTTTCTTTTCCCTATAGCTTTTAAATGTTGAGTTTGTTCTGACTCTATACTGTTAGCCTCACCCTACCCAGTGCCTGTTTACACTTCCCTGTGCCTGTTTGCATTCTCTTTCCCTCCTTATTGTTTACTACAACTTTATTAGATTGTAAGCCTATGCGGAAGGGTCTTGCTATTTACTGTGTAATCTGTACAGCACCATGTACATTGATGGTGCTATATAAATAAATAAATAATAATAATAATAACCAATCAGCATCCTTGTCCATTTCCAACACCCTCACCACTGGGACTGACTGGAAGGGCCAGCACTGAATAGTGTACAATATATTCAACAACAACAACAACGGAATTTTAAAGAATGAAATAACACACACACACACACACACACACACACCAAATACCACTGCACCTGTTTATTTGTGGTTCTCAACATACTGTGGGAATGGCTCTTTCTCAAGGGAAATTCTTGGGTGCTTTCAAAACTTCTACGTGGTGTTATTTCTTTGATCAGCATCTTGTGTTTGATCCCTGTTCGCGTTTGTGACCTCTGCTCACTCTGCACGTAAGGGAAAACTGCACAAATCAAACAGCGATCAAATGGGAGATCTGCACAAGTGAATTTCCTCCATCAGCTAAAGTGGGACAGATTCAGTCTACCAAGGAAATTTGCACAGATTTGGAAATTTACATAAATCAAAATGGGAATTGGGAAGGAGATGAATGCAGAGGATGTGTTCGACAGTTTGTGAACGTTTTCGGCAGATGTGTTCTAATGTTTGGAGTAACTGTTTTTTGAGTGTGCTCCAAAGCCCGAGTATTGCAAAACCCGGTTATCATCAATATGTCTTCAACAAGAAAATAAACTTTGAATAGGATTAATGTATCCAGTAGAGCATTTCCTTGTTTTGCTCAAGTATACATGGATAGGTATTTAAATGTACACAGCTTTTTAAAAAAGCTCTTTGACATCTATGGTTGGCTAAAACTATTTAACTCCATGATGGCCTTCCTTCAGAAAGGCCAAGAGTTTCTCTTGGAAAGATCTTGATCTCTCGGGCTGTCAGGAAGGGTAACTATCATCATCCCAGGAGAAACTTGTCCTCATTGATATGTTTCTTCCCACCTTGACCTGCTTCCATCTTTTTTTTTTAGACTTTCATTGCTGCGTTGGCATTTACCTACTTCAGTAAAGTGTTTTCTGGGGCCATCATGAAAAGTTCCATCACGCAAATAGAAAGAAGATTTGGCATTTCCTCATCTAGAGTTGGAGTCATGGATGGAGGCTTTGAATTGGGTAACTGGTATCAGAGAAGCCACAGGCATGGGGAGTTGGGAACGCTAGACCCCAGGGAAGATAAATGTACAATATCATAGAATCATAGAATCATAGAAAAGCAGAGTTGGAAGGGACCTACAAGGCCATTGAGTCCAACCCCCTGCTCAATGCAGGAATCCACCCTAAAGCATCCCTGACAGATGCTTGTCCAGCTGCCTCTTGAAGGCCTCTAGTGTGGGAGAGCCCACAACCTCCCTAGGTAACTGATTCCATTGTCCTACTGCTCTAACAGTCAGGAAGTTTTTCCTGATGTCCAGCTGGAATCTGGCTTCCTTTAACTTGAGCCCGTTATTCCGTTTCCTGCACTCTGGGAGGATCGAGAAGAGATCCTGGCCCTCCTCTGTGTGACAACCTTTTAAGTATTTGAAGAGTGCTATCATGTCTCCCCTCAATAACCATCCATTTCCCCCACCCCTGCCCTTCCTTCAACACTGGATAACCATTCCTGGTGGGAAGAGAGCACCCTCAAGCCCCATCGATTCTCCCAGAGGCTGCTGAGAGAGGGCTTTCAGTCTACAAGATCAAACTTCTTCAGATCTTCTTTTTCCAATGAGATGCCTAATGCTCATGGGTGGGCAGAAGGTAGACCAGGATCTGACCCCAATAGTTTAACTATAGCAAGTAAAACTGAAAGTTAAAAATAAATAAATGAAAACATCTGCCATGGTTGGCCCTGTGCTTAACTTTTGGCCTCAGTGTTCCTCACTTGTGCATTAAGAATATTTTTTATTAAGTTTTCGTTGTAAATTTTAACACAAAAAATCATAAAAAGGTAAAAAAGAAAAGAAAAAATATCTAAATAATAATAATAATAATAATAATAATAATAATAATAATAATAATTCTTACCCACTTCTCCCTCTGGATCAAGGCAGAGAACATCATTAAATACAACAATACAATACATAAAACTGGTTAAAAGAGCATATAAAACTAATACAATATTAAAATAACAATCACAACATCTTAACTTTCTCAGGTTTAAAATTCATCTGGGTAGGCCTTTATGGCTGTCTTAAACTCAGGGAGATTATTAAGTTGACAAATCTCCTCTAGCAGGCCATAAGTAAATAAATCAATTCCACAGTCTTGGGAGGCAAAAAACAAGGTCCTCTGGATAACAGTTGTCAGCCTAGTTTTGGCTGAGTGGAGTAAATTCTTCTCAGAAGAACTGAGTGTGCGGGTGTGGACTGTATGGGAAAAGTGATCCCAGAGGTAACCCTAACCCTAACCCTAACCCTTATCCAGCCCATTACCGCCTCCAAGCATTCATTCAGAAGAGACACACTATCCTTAGCTGATGCTGTTGTCGAAAACATAGAGAAATATATTTGGGTGGCATCAGCATACTGATAGCACCCTGCCCCATGCCTCCGGATGATCTCTCCCAGCGTTTCATGTAGATGTTGAACAGCATTGGGGATAGGATGGCACCTTGTGGTACACTATACAACAGCTCCTTTTTTGAGGAGCAGCTATCCCCAAGCATCACCATCTGGAACCTACCCAAGAGGTAGGACTGGAATCACTGGCGCACAGTGCCCCCGATTCCCAATCCCCTCAGGTGTTCCATATGGATACCATGGTCGATGGTATTGAAAGCTGCTGAGAAGTCCAAAAGTACCAGCAGGGACCCACTCCCCATGTCAATACTCATGCGAAGATCATCCACTAATGGTCTCAACTCCATATCCTGCTCTGAAGCTGGTTTGAAATGGGTCTTGAAAATCTGTATCATCCAAAATTGCTTGGAGTTGGAAGGCAACTGCCCTCTTGATTAACTTGCCCAAAATGGAAGATTTGATACTGGTCTGTAATTACTAAGGTCCAGGGGGTCCAGGGAGGGCTATTTTTAGAAGCAGCTGTACCACCACTTTTTTAAAATATGGTGGGAAACTCCTCTCCCTGAGAGATGCATTAATAATATGCTGTTGTTGTAGTCTACCTCCCTGGATGACCAGCCATGAAGGACAGGGATTGAGAGGGCAAGTTGTCTTCCTCATTTATCCAAATTGCTTGTCCATGTCCTTCGTACTCACTGACTGAAACTGATCCAGTGTAATCCTACTCACGAAGTTGCTGGACACTCCATTGTCAGCTTCTGCTATAATGACAGTATCTAAGTTGGCTCTTATCTGAGAGATTTTATCTCTGAAATGATTATTAAAGGCATCACAGTGAACTACCGAAGGCTCTAAAATCAGGTTCAGGGGGTAAGGTGTCTGAGTTAGACCCCTCACCACCCTGAACAGTTCTGCTGGATGCGAATTTGCAAATACAATGTGTGCAGAGAAGAAAGCTTTCTTTGCTGCACGTATTGCCACCCCATAGGAACAAAGATGTTCTCTATGTTGTGTCTTGTCAGATGTAAGTCGAGCTTTCCAGCATTGGTGCTCTAGCCATCATCCTTCCTGCTTCAGCTGCCTGAGATCTTCTGTGTAATATGGTGCCTAATTGGAAGCGGGTCAGAAAGGACGTCTGGGGGCAATCATGTTGATAGCCCTAGTTAGGTCTTGATTCCCTCTATTGACCAGGGCTTCAACAGGATCGTTGACAATACCAGCCATAGAACCCTCCAAGGCAATCTGGAATCCAAGAGGATCCATCAATCTTTGAGGGCAGACCATAGGTTCACCACCCCTGCAGGTGTGGATAGTAGACACACTGCATATACAGTTTTCAAAGCAGTAGTGTAGATCCCCCCTTATATCTAGGGCCATGGCTAGACCAGGCCTATATCCCAGGATCGTCCCAGGATCATCCCTGTGCGCCCACATAACGCACAGGGGATCACAGGAGCAGGGAGAGATGATTCCTCCCTTGGCCCAGGATTTCACCCTTCCCTTTTAGCCCGCTTTTTCCATGGTCTTGGGATGATCCCAAGACCCTGGAACGGGTGGGCGGGTGTCGTAGGTTGTCCCGGCTCCTTGCGAATAACCGCAAGGAGCCAGGACCCGGGCATGGGTGTGGGGTGTGGGGTGGGCAAGGGTTATTATTATTATTATTATTATTATTATTATTATTATTATTTAAAAAAACTTATCTTGCGTTCAAGCTCTGCTGCTCTCATTTCCCTTTAAAAAAAAAATACCAAAATGGCAGCCATGATGTCGCGCACCACGTGTAAACCAGGGCAATGATCTCACGATCATAAAATCATGAGATTGTTGCCCTACTACCTCCTCATCTAGCCATGGCCTAGATCAGCTTTCCCTAACCAAGTCTGCAGCTCCCATTATTCCTAGCCAGCATGGGAATAGTAGTCAGTGGCCAATGTCCCTGGACAAACAGGTTCCAAGATCATCTCCCCTCACTAAGGGTGCTTTCAGGTGACACCGAAGTTCTGTGCTTATCATCCAGAATGATCAGCTGGTCATTGAGCAACCAGTATGCAATGAAGCCAATATTACTGTGCCTGCACCACCACTATTTCCCTGCAGTAGCCAGCCTAAAACCACCATCAGGTTCTGTAGTGTCATAGCCAGAAGGGGTGGCCATTACCACCTGGTGTGATTATATTGGGTCGTCTTTTAAAAATATATCCTGTGATCCTAGTAAAATTATTAGCCATGATGGCTATTGATAATGAGTAGCTTTCACAGAAAGGTCACCCTAATTGTGTAAAAAGAAGAAGGGTGGGTGGGAGAGAACCAACAATATGTAATACACAGTGTCACACTTTTTGTCCAATTAGGGCCTAAGGGGGCTCAAATTGACTGGAAAAGATCCATCATGTGGCATTTGTCAAGTTGTTTTGTCACTTGTGCACACATTTGAGTATTACATATTTCCAGCTCTACCCCATAAATAAAGGTGTTTTTCTTTCAGCAAGAGCTACACATCATGCCTAATAATTTTACTAGGGTTGTAGTCTAGGACGGGAGGGGAGTATCTAGGTTTATTCCTGAACAGGGAACTAACCGCTCCGTTTAAAAACCCACGTATTTGGTCAAAATGGGGTTGACACATGAAGGGGAGATGATGTTTTACATAGCTTCATAGAGCTATGACTGATCACTAATGAGGGTCAGTTAGCAGGCTGAATGAAGAAAAACATGGGCCTCATCTACACCAAGCAGGATATTGCGCTATGAAAGCGGTATATAAAAGGCAGGAGCCACACTACTGCTTTATAGCGGTATTGAAGTGCCCTGACAACTGTTGGGGCCCATTGACCCGTACCATATACCGCTTTCATACTGCTATGTCATGCTTGGTGTGTCTCCTGCCTTTTATATACCGCTTTCATAGTGCAATATCCTGCTTAGTGTAGATGAGGCCATGGTGTCTAATAACCAGAAGACAGATGACACCTCAACCTCTATGAATGATTTTGTTCATAAGTCAAAACTAAAATAATAATAAAAAACTTTCCCCCTCCCCAATCGTGATTTACAGATTTTGCATTGTCTTGCATCTTTTCAGTGATGCTTCCAAAACTAATTTAAGGACATGATGGATTTTTTTCCAGTCAACGTGAACCCACTTGGGCCCTAATTGGGCAAAACCTGCAAAACCCAAAGCTCCAAATGGAGCATTATGTATTTTCACCTCCCCCCAATTATTATTTTTTTTACACAATTACACCTGCAATCCTATACACACTAACCTTAAAAGGTAGGGGAAGAAATCTCATTGAACTCAGAAAGGCTTATATCTGAGCACTGCACTGTAAGGTTTTTGTTTCGGTGAAATCTACTGACAGCCATCATGGCTAATGCTTTTATTAGGGTCATACGTGATTAAAAAAAGAAGTCTATCTCATGTGATATTTCCAGATGTTAATGACTACCCCATTTTTAGACCCATGGCCCATGGGACTACTGAGGACAGGTGATAAATTATTTAGCATGAAATACTCCCACCCCCTCAGTAATTCTTTGCTTTATTTTCCAGGGAATTTGTTGATGATTGCATTTGTGAGTTACTTTGGGGCCAAATTCCATCGGCCAAGAATAATCGCTCTTGGTTGTTTTATCATGTCCTTTGGGAGCTTTTTAACAGCAATGCCTCATTTCTTCATGGGATAGTAAGTATGTGTTTACATGTACTTTGCTACATTGCTCACGCCTCCATTCCTGAAGCCACTTGTTGAGATGGGCAATAACGTTTATACAAATGGGACCTCAAACAAAACGTTCAAATGTAGACCAGTGGAGGCTGGTGGCTCCGATGTCAGCGGGTGGGTGAATCCACTCCGTGTTTTGGTCAGAACCAGTCACAACTCTACAGGAGCTCTGCGCCTTGGGTATTTTATTTTATTTTATTTATTTAAGGATTTTTATGCCGCCATTCAGCCAAAAAAGGCTCTCGCGGCGGCTTACAAAAGTATTTCTTGACAGTCCCTGCCCACAGGCTTACAATCTAAAATACATGACACAAAAGGAAACAGGACTGGGAGGGAGGAGGAGGAGGAGGGGGGAAAGGAAAGCAAATTCAGGCACTACAATCTTAGTTGTAAAGTTCAGAGCTGCTTCACACCTTGGATAGCTCTTTTAGAATTCTGACTGGTTCCGACTGAAACCTGGAGCTGATTCACTGCCCCACTGACATCGGAGCCACCAATTCCCACTGATAGAGACTGCTTCTGTTCAGGATTCCAGACACTCCAATCCCTTTCCCTCTACAATCAGCATTCCACATCCACAGAGCATGCATTGCTCAGTCCTCCTTGGGCTGATTTGGGGAGGGCAAGGCTTGGCAAATCATGGGGTTCCCCAAGCTTCTTGATACTTCCCTCTTATGCATCGATTTGGCTACGTAAGAGGGGCCAGTATCAAGGGTAGGCAAAGTCGGGCATCTTCTTGACTTGCTCCTGCTCTTCACCATTGCAACCTGTGTGTTTGCCTGCTTCTCGCTTCACCCCCAGCAATGCCGGGGGTGTGAAGGAAGGAGGAGCAGTAGTTGCCTGTCAAGCAACGATGGGGAAGAAGAAGATGAAAAATAAATAAATAAAGCATATCTCCCTATCCTTTCATCCACCATGACTAAATGTAACTTAGAGAGAGAGGGCCTTTTCTGTGGTGGCCCCCCAATTGTGGAACAATCTCCCTGACGAAGCCTGCCTGGCGCCGACATTGTTATCTTTTCGGCACCAGGTCAAGACTTTTCTCTTCTCCCAGGCATTTAGCAATGTGTTATTAGCCTGGGTTTGTTTTTGTATGTTTTTGTGGTTTTAAATTGTATGTTTTTGTGATTTAAAATTTTTGTATATTGTTTTTAAGTGTTTTTATCCTATGTAAACCACCCAGAGAGCCTCGGGTATGGGGAGGTATACAAATGTAAATAATAATAATAATAATAATAATAATAATAATAATAATAACAACAACAACTTTGTTTTCAGTTATAAATATGATACATTATCACGTTCACCAGACAACTCAACATCCAGTATCTCTCCCTGCTCATTGAATCAAACAGTTCCAGGGGTAGAAGAGTTGCCAGGGTCAGGTAAGGTTGTCATTTCTCAGTAGGGACAGGTAAGAATTATACTCCATCAAGTTGGTTTGTTTTTTAAAATCTCCAGTTTACATCTCCGGAGACTTTCAGTGAGCCAAGACAGAGCTGTGCTCTGAAATTCGCATTTTTGTGAGCTTTTCGATGCAGTTCACGATGGGACAAATGCACATGAACAATGGACATATTAGGTGAAAGTGTGCACAAAACAACACTTCAGCAACGTAAAGTAAATTTGTAATTTTAAAAATGTGCACAAATATGCAATTAGAAAAAATGCACACAACAAAGTACACCTTTTCATATGGAATTTTAGGATGCTTTTAGGATGCATTTAGGATTTTTTTAAAGGAAGTTTTAACAATGTATACTATGTTTTTAATCAGTATTTTATGTATTTTATATTTACTGTTGTTCCCTACCTTGATCAGGATGGAGAGGCATGTAAGAAATAAAATTATTATTATTATTATTATTATTATTATTATTATTATTATTATTAAAAATAAAAACTTGCAAGTTCATGCTGAAACAGAACAGAAAACAAGCGTGATCCCAACATTGATAATGTTGGCATGACCAAAATTGTCAAATCTAATCTATCCATATTCCTCAGTGGAAATTTGTAAGTGTGATGTGCAGAACTATACATTATGTTTGAAGCAGGGCCACCGCTGTTTTCAATCATTCGTGAGGATACGATCCTATGTGTTTCATGGCTTTTTCTTCTGCTGTAATTGCTGTGACTTGCAGGCTGTGAAAAGGAAAGTATATCTTACACATGGATTTTTGTCTTGATGGGGAATCTACTACGTGGAATAGGCGAAACACCAATAACTCCACTGGGCATATCTTACATCGATGATTTCTCTAGAGAAGAAGATGCTCCTTTATATATTGGTAATGTCTAAAATGGAAGGCTTCCTTGTGGTACTGAGTAACTGAGGATACTTAATGGATAACTGAATCATTGTGAACCACCCAGAGAGCTTCGACTATTGAATCATAGAATAGCAGAGTTGGAAGGGGCCTACAAGGCCATCGAGTCCAACCCCCTGCTCAATGCAGGAATCCACCCTAAAGCATCCCTGACAGATGGGTGTCCAGCTGCCTCTTGAAGGCCTCTAGTGTGGGAGAGCCCACAACCTCCCTAGGGAACTGATTCCATTGTATAGAAACGAAATAAATAATAATAAAGGCAGATTTTCTAGCTGAGACGCTCTGGTTTCTACACCTCCTCGCCCCCCTGCACTCAATAATTCTGGTTTCTACACCTCCTCCCCCCCCCCCCGCACTCAATAATTCAGTACTTTTGCCTCTGTTTCCAGATTCTTTAGAAAGTTCACCTAAAGAGTGAGTCACTCTTTCCTTCATGCAAAAGCTTCAATGAAAATTACTCCCCATTTTTGGCTCAGCTCTGTGTACAACATCTGAACTATATAGCTAAGAAAATTTTAATATGTGAATTGACCCTCAAAACTATGCTGGTCCCATGTACTCAATGCAAAACTCTACCCGTCCACATGAAAATATACCATCCAACTGATGAAATTCACTAACCCCATACGGCTGAAGTGGCTCTAGACAGGCATGGAACAAACCATTGCAGAATATGCAAGGTTAGCGTCTTGGAATATAGTGACACTGTTTTCTTTATCATTGTAGGCTGCTTGCACACAATAGCAATGATTGGTCCGATGGCTGGTTACCTCCTGGGAGCTCTGTTAGCCAGGCTGTATGTCGACATTGGCTTTGTGGATCTCAGTAAGTGTGATGCAAGATGAACCTAGGCCATTG
Organism: Elgaria multicarinata webbii; assembly: GCF_023053635.1. Lineage (NCBI taxonomy): Eukaryota > Metazoa > Chordata > Lepidosauria > Squamata > Anguidae > Elgaria > Elgaria multicarinata. The sequence continues at coordinate 14,854,200 of NC_086179.1, read as the reverse complement.
CAATATGTACTATGGGACATGGCTTGGTTTATTGGTTTAAGTCATGTAGAGTTAGCTCTGCAGATGTCTTAATATGAACGTGCTCTCTAAGGCTTTCAGTGATTATGCTTTCTTTGGTGGAGGAACAGCATCCTAATGGATAGAAGGTTTAGCTTCCAGCCCTGTGGTTCTATATCTTCCAGTCCTATGGGTCTATGAGTTATACAGCAGTTTGGTCCATGGTGCTAGTCATGGGTTAGCACCATGTACCAAAATGCATGGTGCTAATCCATGCATTTTGGTGTTGAACCTTTGAGGTTTGGAGAAGGTCTTGAGGATGCACTCAAGTGATGGGTAGGACTGAAAGCAAAAATGGTGGCATCAGAATACCAAAAATGCCAGCATAGTGCAGCGTAAAGCTCTTACTGCTAGTAACCAAGACTTAGGAGAGGCATTTTCACCTCCTCCAACTTAGAATGGGGAAAAAACTGCACCAAAGCCAAGAAATCACCCAGGAAAGGGAAGCCTTCTGGGCAACTCTGGAGAGCTGGTTTGGAAGCTCAAGTGGGCCAAATCTGGCACACAGACCTGAAATTCAAAGTCTCCAATTGAAAGCCTTGTGTTACATTCATGAAGGTTGTGGGTTAAATTTAATCTTGGGGAGTTGCCCCCTATAAAACAGGGATATGCACTTAACAACTAAGGGGTGATCATAGAATCATAGAATAGTAGAGTTGGAAGGGGCCATGATGGGTGAGAATGATGGGAGTTGGACAACTGGAGGGCAATAGGTTCTCCAACCCTAGGCTGTAGCCACCTCCTACTCACTGAAAATACTGTCAGCTATTCAGAATTATGGGTGGATATTAAGTACATTGGGTATGTAGGCAGGCAGGAGATGACTAAAGTGAAAAGTTGGGAATCCCCAGATGTGGACTGTGTAAGCATAAGGCCTGAGGATAAGACTGAAATGCTAATTTCCCCCCTCCCAAACCTGTGCTGTCCATCTTGTTGATCAAGCATGCACTCTTGGCTTTATCTGTGATTCCTCCATCTCCTTTGCTGTACATATTCAGCCCATCACCAAGTTATGTTGCTTCTTCCTCTGTTGTACTATGAAAAATATAGCTCTTCCTTTCTGCCCCCTTGGCAAAAACTCCAGTCATCTCTTGACTTGACCATAATGACCATCCCCTCTCAGATCTTCTGTAGTTGTGCCTCAGTTCTCTCACCTCTGCCTAAGTATGTGCCACCGCTCTTGCTCCTCAGACAACATGGACCATCTACCTAGTTTCCTGTCCACTCCTGGATTCACCACAAATGTATTTTCCTCATCTTCAAAGCCCTCTGTGACTTTGTCTTGCCCATCTTTCTGCCCTCAAGTCCCAATACATTTCTGCTTATGGCATTTTTGGGTGGGGGGCAAGTATCTGCATTATTGTTTGTTATCCTGCATGCACATTTGATGGTGCTTGATCAGGGGTGGTGAACCTCTTTCAGCTCAAGGGCTGAATTCAATTTCAGAGAAGCTCCAGGGTGGGCAGGCATTCCAGTTAAGGGTGGGGCCAATGGCAAAAAGAAGGCAAGGTCAAAATGACCAGCATATATTAGCTTAAAGCTCTTACTTCAATCTTTAGAATGGGGCAGGGTGGAGGAACATAAGAACATAAGAAGACCCATGCTGGATCATATCAAGTGTCCATTGAGTCTAGCAATCTGTTCACACAGTGGCCAAGCAGCTGTTGACCAGGAACTCACAAGCAAGACAAGGGTGCAACAGCTTGTAAAAGCTGGGAAGCCACCAAACCAATGGCTGGGAGAAAAGGTATGGTGTAAGGGCAAGTGGCCAACTGAGGAACCCTGGAGAGCCAGATTGGGACCCCACATGGGCTAGATTTGACCTGAGGTTCAACACCCCTGTGCTATATGAACAAATAGATAACAGAATTTGGTTTAATCCATCCCTTACTCTAGGTACAGTAACTATAACCCCATCTGATGCCCGTTGGGTTGGTGCATGGTGGCTGGGCTTTTTGGTAGCCGGTGTCACCAATCTGATTTCTGGCATCCCTTTCTTGTTCCTGCCTAAAAGTCTGGACACAAACAAAGAGAATGACCACATCAAGCCAAAAATGGATGTGGTGAAAATTAATGGTGATGAAAGCCATATGGAGAACTCTGAAACTGAGCAAGGAGTGGGGTGCACGGGAAAGCTGAAAGGTAAGAACATGAGGATGAACTTGCTTTAGCCCACCCAGGGTGCATTTACACACATCAGGCTTCAGAAAGGGTCAGATTCTGGGTCCCAGGAGCATAGCCAACATTTGGTAGCAGTGGAGGATCAGGAGGCCAGAAGCATTTAAATAGTCTAAACCAAAGTGGAGGCAACAAGGCCCAGAGCAGTCTACTGCCTTAGCTAGACCTAAGGTTTATCCTGGGATCGTCCCGGTGCCTGCTCCCGGGATATCCTGTGTGTCATTTACATGAACAGGGATGACCCCGGGACGATCCCGTGATAAACCTTAGATCTAGCTAAGGCTATCATGTACCAGAATCAGGCTAACACAGGAGATGTCGCTCAGACTAAGAACAAGCTCTGAGACAAGGGCAGCCTTCCCCAACCTGGTGTTCTCCAGGCATTTTGGATGAAAACTCCAGAATCCCTGATTCTGATCAGGTCCAGGAGAGGATTCACCACATCACTGACATCGGAGCCACCAGCCTCCACTGGAAATCATTGCTGTCATATAAATAGAAAAACGATGCATCTCGCCAAAGTGGGGCAGACTCTGATCTGGTGATGAGCCTGCCCAGTTGGCTGTCCACCACTCTCTCTTCTTCTGGTTCTTCATGTCAAACTGGATGTCAGCCGGACAGCCCTGCAAAGTAGGACAGACGGCCAACCTATCCTTGGGGTGGCTCAGCTGACCTAACGCTCAGCTAGGCTGGAACTGCAAGCCAGCTGATGCCCACTGCTCTTGAAGCATAGCATCCAGCCTGCCATGCTTGCAGTAGAAACTGTGGAATGGCTACTTAAATGCATGACCCAACGCAATGCCCATGATGGCCTGTTCAGACAACACGCTAAACGGGGCCACTGTGTACAAATTAAGTATATTACAGTCACAATTTGCACAAATTTAGGAATATAGGGGGGGACAGACAAAAATCTGCATAAAATCAGGCTAGCTCACAGATAAGCGAACTAAAGTGTGTGTTTGTGTGTGGAGGGGTGAGGGGTGAGCTGATGAAAGCTTGGTAGACTTTACCCCTGACAGTTTCCTTCAGCTTCCCTAGCGCATTACCCTAGACCAGAGCTTTCTAAACTTTTCATGTTGGTGACGCACGTTTTAGGCATGCATCATTTCGCGACACAGTAATTCAGTTTTACTAGCAAACCGGAGGTTAAATTAACCCCTTATAAGAGGTACGGACACATACATAAATTGTAATAACGAAATGTATGGGGACACAACATATCTCACGAAAACCTTTCATTGATATTTTTTTAAAATATATGATTTGCAAGATAATAACATACATTTCCAAGACTTTTCACATTGAACCAATTTTGTCGAGCTGCAATCGAGCGGCGGTTGAGACGGTGTTCTATCAAAAAACTGGACCCATGGAATTTCTCGAATGCGTCACTTCCGGTGCAGCCGCGTCACCGGAAGTGACGCAGAATCAGCTGTTTCGACCTGGTTATGCATACTGCGCATGCGCAGTACCTGTATGATCCCTCGACCGTGGTGTGCATACACGGATACGACGGAAGGGGAATATACTAGTGCACCATACTAATCGGCACCCTTGCTGCGTAAAAATGCGTGCAAGTTGGTATTGCTTATTTCACATAGACTCAGAGGTTTCTCGTTACGTTCGCGTGACACACCTACGCACTGCAGCTGACACACTAACGTGTCGCGACACACAGTTTGGAAAGCTCTGCCCTAGACCTTACAAATCTTCCATTCTTTTTCCTGATCACTTCAGAGAAACTCTTACCAGAGTTCCCCTATTGATCGCTATCAGCATTGGATCTCTGATGCTGGATGCCATCTGTGAATACAAGGCTTCCTTCTGGCTATTGTGGTTAATAGCCACCCATTGACCTATCCCCATGAATGTTGAAATCGTTTTTCAAAAAGCCATCCCCACGTCTTGTGGTAATGAGTTCGGTGCCTTGATTAAGAGGCTTGCAACCAGTAAAGAAACTATAATGACCAACTGTTGGGTTACTGATGGGACGTCAATTGAGAACAGGGTAAGGCACAAGGGAGGGGCTGTGGTTCAGTGGTAGAGCAAACATCAAGTAGGGCCCAGGTGTAAGCGTGGCTTCCACTAACCACCAGAATCTCTTCCTTCCAGGGTTCTTTAAGTCCATGAAGACTTTATTGGTTAACCGAATGTATTTTGTACTATTGTGTGTGACGTTGCTGCAAGCTAACAGCTTTATCGGTTACATGACATATAACCCAAAATACATGGAACAGCAGTATAGCCAGCCTGCATCAAAGTCTAATTTTGTAATAGGTGAGTCTTGTCCTCCCTTTCTCTCTCTCTCTTCTGGGGTATCCCTTACAGATTACTCACTAGTACAGTGGCTTCTTATAAAAGAGGAAATGCATAATCAAAAGAGAGGACAAAAGAAGGCACTGATTTGAACAACATGTACATATACTCATTTATATGTACAGATGCATTTAAAAAAATAATTACAGTAATTGAAATAGAAATACAGTAATCTCACCATAATGTGGAAGACTGGAAGGAGGTGACCGGTGTGCCTTGCTAGGTCTGCTGTCCAGGTATTGTTGATGGGCAGCTTCAAGGCTCAGTTCTTCCTTCAGATGGTTCTTTATCTTTAAACTGGACTTGGACTGGTCAGCCCTTTAGAAAGACGATGCCATCAAAACAGAGGACTCTGGCAGTGCTTCTAATATAAATGCTCAAACGAATGAATGAATAAATGAATGAATGAATGGATAAATAAAACATAAAAGGCTATATCTAAAGGGATGTAAATAATTGAATGAGTGAATAGATAAATTACACAAGGTAAGATTTGCCATGCTGGATCATCAAAGAGTCAGGACTACTGTCTAGCAGAGAAATGGGCCCAACAATTTAAGAAGGACATAGACAAATTGGAGTAGGTTCAGAGAAGGACAAAGGGGGTGTGATGAGTGGCATGGCAAACATGTCCTGTGTGAAAAGGTTGTAGGAACTAGGTATGTTCAACCTAGAAAAAATAAGACTGAGAGGGGATATGATAGCACTCTGAAAAACCCATGTCCTCTGCTGCATTAGGGCTTTCATCACAAGAGGGTGGATTTCGGTAGATCAATAGGAGAAACATGTGGATGGTAAGAGCAGTTTAGCAATGGAACCAATTATCTAGGGGGATGGTGGATTCCCCTTGCTGGACATTTTCAAGCACAGGGTGGATATGAGTTTCAGTTGGTACAGCTTGATGACATTGACAAGGTGCTTGGACAGGTTCATGCAACCACCTCTGTATTGGATCCTTGACGCTCTTGGCTAATAAAAGCTAGCAGGGATGGAACAGCTGGCTGGGCCAGGGAAGTGATTAATGCCCCTTTGTGAGAGGGAGTGGTCCCAGACCATCTGAAAGAGGCGGTAGTGGGACCATTCCTGAAGAAACCTTCCCTGGACCCAGAAAATCTTAATAACTACAGGCCAGTGGCAAATGTTCCGTTCCTGAGCAAGATCCTTGAGCAGGTGGTTGCGAGCCAGCTCTTGGATGAGACCGATCTGGATCCATTTCAGTCAGGTTTCAAGCCTGAACCTGAAACAGCCTTGATCACCCTGTATGCTGACCTATGTCAGGAGGAAGACAGGGGGAGTGTGACTCTGTTGATTCTCCTTGATCTCTCAGCAGCTTTTCATACCATCGACCATGGTATCCTTCTGGGATGACTGGCTGAGTTAGGAGTGGGAGGTACTGCATTGCAGTGGTTCTGCTCCTTCTTGATGGGTCAGCTCTAGAAGGTGGTGCTTGGGGGACACTGCTCAGGCCCGTGGATTCTCCAGTATGGTGTTCCACAGGAGTCATTTTTGTCCCCCATGCTGTTCAACATCTACATGAAACCGTTGAGTGCATTCATCCAGAGTTTTGGAGTGCGTTATCAGTATGCTGATGACACACAGTTCTATTTCTCCTCATCTTCACTGGGTGAGGCTGTGGAATAGCTGAACCAGTGCCTGGCTGTGACTGGATGAGGGCTAATAAACTGAAACTCAATCCAGACCAGACTGAGATGCTGTTAGTGAATGGTTCTGCTGACCAGATGGAGGGTGTTCAACCTGTTCTAGATGGGGTTACACTCCCCCAAAGGAGCAAGTTTGTAGCTTGGGGGTTCTCCTAGAACCATCTCTGTCACTTGAGGCTCAGGTGGCCTCAGTGGCATGGAATGACTTCTACCAGCTTTGGTTGGTGGCCCAGCTACACCCCTATCTGGACAGGGATAACCTGGCTTCAGTTGTCTATGCTCTGGTAACCTTCAAGTTAGATTATTGCAATGCACTCTACGTGGGGCTGCCTTTGAGGATGGTTCAAAGCTGCAGCTTGTGCAAAATGCAGTGGCCAGATTGATAATAGGGACCAGAAGGTTTGAACATATAAGACCAACTCTGGCCCACTTGCATTGGCTTCCTGTACGTTTCTGAGCTAGATTCAAGGTGCTGGTTCTATCCTATAAAGCCTTACATGGCTTGGGACCACAATACCTGATGGAACGCCTTTCCCAACATGAACCTACCCATACACTACGCTCAACATCTAAGGCCCTTCTCTGGGTGCCTACTCTGAGGGAAGCTTGGAGTGGTTTTAAATTTTGAATAATAATAACAACAACAACAACAACAACAACAACAACAACAACAACAACAAATAATAATAATTTATTTCATACCCGCCTCTCCGATTGGATCGAGGCAGGGAACAACAAGATTAATTGTTCAGAGGAGGACAACCATGTTCAGAGGAGGGCAACCAGGGTGATCAGGGGTCTGGAAACAAAGCCCTATGAAGAGAGACGGAAACAACTGGGCATGTTTAGCCTGGAGAAGAGAAGATTCAGGGGAGACATCGTAGCACTCTTCAAATACTTAAAAGGTTGTCACACAGAGGAGGACCAGGATCTCTTATCGATCCTCCCAGAGTGCAGGACACGGAATAATGGGCTCAAGTGACAGGAAGCCAGATTCCGGCTGGACATCAGGAAAAACTTCCTGACTGTTAGAGCAGTACGACAATGGAACCAGTTACCTAGGGAGGTTGTGGGCTCTCCCACACTAGAGGCCTTCAAGAGGCAGCTGGAGAACCATCTGTCAGGGATGCTTTAGGGTGGATTCCTGCATTGAGCAGGGGGTTGGACTCGATGGCCTTGTAGGCCCCTTCCAACTCTGCTATTCTATGATTCTATGAATTATTTTAATCTTATGTAAACTGCCCAGAGAGCTTTGACTATGGAGTGGTAGAGAAATGTAATAAACAATAATATAATATCCATCTGTTGGATATGGTTTCCCCTGTATTTCCTGGACTGGATGGCCTGCATGACCCCCCCCCCCTCTCAACTATGCAATTCCATATTCTATCCTATGAAGTTGGGAGGAATACTGGATGGTTATGTCTGCCCCTTTAACATTTCCAGTGCATTCCTCCTATTTTCCCAGCCTGCTTTTTCCATCCATATTCATTTCATTTGCTTTCCCCCCCCCACACACACACACTGTGCATTTCAGCTGCAATAGAAGAATGTGACCTTCCTCCCTTCCCTGTCTTTCATTTTAGGTGTAGCAGTTTTGCCAGCTGTTGGCATTAGCATGTTTTTAGGAGGGTTCATCATGAAAAAGTACAAGCTAGGCATCGTCCGTGCTACGAAGATGGCAATTACAGTGTCACTGGTGGGATTCTTAATTTCATTGCTCTACGTGGCAGTGGGTTGTGACAACCGCACAGTGGCTGGATTAACGGTGTTCTATGATGGGTATGTAATATGTGTACGCATGGGTACGTAGAGCAGAGATAAGGAGCCGGTGGAACCCATTGCTAGCACAATGGGGAGCTAGTGGTTGTTGAAGCAATCCAAAATGAGGGAAGCAGAAGCAGGTTGAGGGAACATCTAGAAACATGCTCCATTTGGACCTTCACCCTGAAACTGCTATCAACTGTGCAGTGAGACGTCCTGGAAGACCACTGTAATCAGAAAGATGGTGACAGTGGTTTATGACAATGGTTCTGCCAGGGTCAAATCTCCGTGCTTGAGTCTCCCATTTCTAGAGCCCTCTGTCCCTGGGCCTTCTCAGGCTCTCCTGGAAGAATTTAGGAAGAATGTTCCGGGCAAGACAGCCATGTGTTAATCAGAGATACCAGTTGTGCAACATAACAACAAATCACTCGTGCTTACTGTATGTAACCTTGAAGTGATGTGTTTACTAGATAGACTGCCAAATGTGAGAATGTAGCCAAATCACAGGTGTACCTGACAGTTAACTAGCAATGCTAGCATGGGTTGGCAAATTGTATTCGAACTTATGGTAGAAATATAATATATACCCCCTGCGGGACCTTTCCGTGGACAAGGATCGCGCCACACCTGACTAGCCCTGGAGCACATCTATGACTGCAGTGGGGTTCCCAACAACTGAAGGGACATACCTTTCCTTTACTTGCATTTTCCTTTCCGTATTTCTTCTGCTGTTAATATCCTGACTCTCCCTCTAAATAAAATCTGAGAAAGGAACCAATTTGTCTTATCCAAATCCTAAAAATCCTCTGCCCTGGTGGAACAATTGGCCCAGGGTTCATCTACACCAAGCAGGATATTCCACTATGAAAGCGGAATATAAAAGGCAGGAGCCGCACGACTGCTTTATAGCGGTATTGAAGTGCACTGCAGGGTCTACACCACTGCTTTATAGTGGTACTGAAGTGCACTGACAACTCTTGGGGCCCATGATGCCTCGACACCAAGCAGGATATAACACTATGAAAGTGGTATGACAGTGGTATATGGCATGTGTCAATGGGCCCCAACAGTTGTCAGTGCACTTCAGTACCACTATAAAGCAGTAGTGTGGCTCCTGCCTTTTATATACCACTTTCATACCACTTTCATAATGGAATATCCTGCTTGGTGTACATGAGCCCGTAGTCAGCAGGATCCACGGAGCAATGCCACTGTGCTGTTTAGTTGCTGTCCTCAACTGGACAGCAACTGGAGGTTCCTGTGCCTCATCTGGTACCCTGAGGGATGCCAATGGCCTCTTCCTCCCACTTTCCCACTTGAAAGCAAAAGATACACGAAATAGTAATATCTCAGGCGATAGAATTGTCTGGCAGTGCAGTGTAAGGGGTGGAAGAAAGAATTGCTGAACATGTATGTGGCTGCCTTGTGTGGTAAGCTACTGCACTGCGGATATGAGCCTGCTCACCTTCAGGGCCTGGACTGACTCTGCCCATGCTTTATACTGAGGCAGAAAGGTGGGATACAAATGCCTCAAATAAATACATCTACCTACGTTCTAGAAGGACCAAAAGTACATACCTCTATCTTTATTCCAAAAGGCAACCTGCTACGTTGGACACCATTCCTTTGTCTTCAGTCTGCAACTCAAACTGCAGCTGCGCTCCGAACCAGTGGGATCCCGTCTGTGGAGAAAATGGGATCACATATGTGTCGGCATGTTTTGCTGGGTGCAAAGACATAACGGGATTCAGGAAAGAAACAGTAAGACTTGCTCATTTTTAATGCTTTTTACTGCAAGGATGAAGGCTCATAATTTCATTTATATTCTGGATTGGGGACGGAGAAATAAATCCTTGAGAGAATCATAGAATCATAGAATAGCAGAGTTGGAAGGGGCCTACAAGGCCATTGAGTCCAATCCCCTGCTCAATGCAGGAATCCACTCTAAAGCATCCCTGACAGATGGTTGTCCAGCTGCCTCTTGAAGGCCTCTAGTGTGGGAGAGCCCACAACCTCACCAGGCAACTGATTCCATTGTCGTACTGCTCTAACAGTCAGGAAGTTTTTCCTGATGTCCAGCTGGAATCTGGCTTCCTTTAACTTGAGCCCGTTATTCCGTGTCCTGCACTCTGGGAGGATCGAGAAGAGATCCTGGCCTTCCTCTTTGTGACAACCTTTTAAGTATTTGAAGAGTGCTCTCATGTCTCCCCTCCATCTTCTCTTCTCCAGGCTAAACATGCCCAGTTGTTTCCGTCTCTCTTCATAGGGCTTTGTTTCCAGACCCCTGATCATCCTGGTTGCCCTCCTCTGAGCTTGCTCCAGCTTGTCTGCGTCCTTCTTGAATTATGGAGCCCAGAACTGGATGCAGTACTCTAGATGAGGCCTAACCAGGGCCGAATAGAGAGGAACCAGTACCTCACGTGATTTGGAAGCTATACTTCTATTAATGCAGCCCAAAATAGCATTTGCCTTTCTTGCAGCCATATCGCAGTGTTGGCTCATATTCAGCTTGCGATCTACAACAATTCCAAGATCATTCTCGTTTGTAGTATTGCTGAGCCAAGTATCCCCCCATGAGAAGTTGTTTCTCATCCTGTTTTATTTTGAAGAGCTAGAATATATGGGTTCTGTGGCTTAATTTCTAAAAAGAGATGTATAGAGTGTCAATCCCAGAAGCCTAGCCTTTAAAGATGTATTTATTTATTTATTTATTTATTACATTTTTGTACTGCCCAATAGCCAAAGCTCTCTGGGCGGTTCACAAAGATTTTCCTCCTAATCCCACGTTTAGGTCTCGGCTCAGCCCAAGACCGTGAACAAACCGGGCCTAAAGGCTAGGGCAAGATCCTGGGGCAAGGGAGAGATAATCCCTTCCTGATCCCAGGATCCCCTGAACGTTATGTGGACACACTGGGATGATCCTGGGGATCACCCTGGGATTTTGCCCTGTCTAGCTGTGGCCATCCAGTGACAAAAGGATGGACAGATGGACTCTGATGCCAACCCAATGCCATCACATCTGTTTCTCTTTTAGGTGTTTCACAATTGTAGCTGCATTGAACAGGCGGGTTCTGTGATGAGAAATTCCTCGGCAGTGTTGGGAGAATGTCAAAGGAGAGACGACTGTTCAAAAAAGTTTATTTATTTCATAGCAATAAAAGTAGCAAGTTCCATTTGCTATGCAATAGGAACGACTCCTTCTTTCATGGTCATGATTAGGTAAGTAGGATCCACAGCAGAATGTTGCAGTGTATCTCCTTCCTTGTTCAAGGACTGGATGGGACCTTCCCTATTCAAGGTCCCATCCAGTCACCCCCCTCCAACTGGGCATTCCTCTCCTTTAGAATTCTGGCTAGTTCTGACTGAAACTCAGAATGGATTCCAAGCCCCACCAAAATCAGAGCCACTATCATCCACTGCACATGGATACATGGGAAAGACACATGGACCCACAACCAAATGTGCTAAAAAGATGTCACAGTTGATTCGTAGAATTTTGCAAATATATATATAAGCATATTTACCACTAAGGTTATTTTCCCCCATCTTTTAGATGTGTACATCCAAAACTGAAGTCACTTGCAGTGGGTGTCTACATGCTTGTGATAAGAGCTTTGGGTAAGAAACAGCATTCTGATTGTTTTGTACCTTACTGGACATTTTCTTCCAAGTGGTCCTTACATATCATAGAATCATAAAATCACAGAATAGTAGATTTGGAAGGGGCCTATAAGGCCATCGAGTCCAACCCCCGCTCAATGCAGAAATCCACCCTAAAGCATCCCTGACAGATGGTTGTCCAGCTGCCTCTTGAATGCCACTAGTGTGGGAGAGCCCAGGACCTCCCTAGGTAACTGGTTCCATTGTCATACTGCTCAGTTTTTCCTGATGTCCAGCCGGAATCTGGCTTCCTGTCACTTGAGCCCATTATTCCGTGTCTTGCACTCTGGGAGGATCAAGAAGAGATCCTGGCCCTCCTCTGTGTGACAACCTTTTAAGTATTTGAAGAGTGCTACGATGTCTCCCCTCAGACTTCTCTTCTCCAGACTAAATGTGGCCAGTTCTTTCAGTCTCTCCTCATAGGGCTTTGTTTCCAGACCCCTGATCATCCTGGTTGCCCTCCTACGAATATGCTCCAGCTTGTCTGCATCCTTCTTGAAGTGTGGTGCCCAGAACTCGACACAAAACTCAAGATGAGGCCTAACCAGGGCCGAATAGAGAGGAACTAGTACCTCACGTGAATAGACAGGAACCAGAGGAACCATGCGACATAAATGTTCCAAGATATTAGTTCAGTGTGTAGCTGAATGGTCATTGGTCAAGTGGTGGCCTAGCCTCATGAAGAAGAAACACAAGTCTTGAACTGCTAGATGGCACTGAAGGCCCACCTAATCCAGCATCTGCTCCTCCTATTACCTACAGTGGTCGACCAGGTGCCTCTGAGAAGCTCATTTACAAGAGCTGAAGACACTGACTGGGTTCACATGACAACCCATCGTGGGCAATAAGCCAGGGTGGGTTGTCATGTTGTGCACCCAGACCAATTCCTGCAGGGTGGCTTGTGCATGGGCCACAAGCTATCATAACAACCCATTGTTTGTTTTAGAGTTTTTGAACCCATGATGGGTTGGTATGTTGTCTGAACCCAGCACTGTCAACCCATTACAGGCATTAGCAAAGAAGCCGCAGAAATCCTTGCCACACTGGGATCAGGTTTTGGTCAGTTTTCTGCCATTCAAGCAGTTAGATTTTCTGCTTTGGAGAATGGCCCAGTTAGATGAGGTGTTCAACAGATTGGATACCTGGGCTTCTAGTGCTTATACATACACACACACACACACACACACACACACACACCAACAATATAGTCTAAAAATGTGCCTCTCACTGACAACCTGGTACATTTTTCCCTTCTTGATGTCTTCCAGCTGGAATTCCAGCCCCTGCATATTTTGGTGCAGTCATAGACAAGTCTTGCTTGATGTGGTCAAAGACCAGCTGTGGCCAGCGTGGAGCTTGTAGGATATATGATTCTAATGTGTACAGGTGAGATGCATTGAAATCCCCAAGGCGTCTGTGATCAGCCTCTCAATTGTAGTTTCCTAATTAGCTTAATACACTAGCTGAATTCAGCTTGCATGACAGCAGCTGCATGAGGGCTTCTGACTCTAATTGTCTCCATGTAAACTAATTTAATGTTTGATGCTAAGCTCGCTCTGTCTATCTATCTATCTATCTATCTATCTATCTACCTATCTATCTATCTATCGCAAGTTTAATTAGGAGATGAATCAACTAGAGCTTTAACCGATTAACTGGTTGCAGGCAGATTTTATTGGGCAAGGTCTTATTTTAGTTGCTGGGGATGAGATTGAAGTTTGCATTTTGAAGATGTGGTGTTACTGAAGTAGGGGAAGATAAGAAAAAAATAGCTGAAAAAGCTTTAACAAGGAATGGTAAACGACTTGCTTGTTTTGCTGTAAATTATCACATACCTGTGCAATTTCCCATTGCTGCGCTCATCCCATGTCCCCAAAACAACACTGTATTGTTTTTGCATTTGGCAGCAGATGATTTTTTAAAAAAGTTTAGAAGGAGCTGCTGCAGCAACTGAGGAATGAAAATAATAATTATTATTATTATTATTATTTATTTATTTATATAGCACCATCAATGTACACCAGCACCACCCACATCCATCTGGTAGTGAAATTCATTCCCCTTCCAAATTAGCAAAATTGTTCCACTTTTGCTGCCTTAACATTTGTGTGACTAGTTCTGACTGAAACACAGCCCCACTGACACCAGAGCCACCAGCCTCCAAATAGAGATTCCCCCAACGAAAAAGTCCATTTGCTCCAATGCGCAGCTGATGAGCGCCATGCATGGTCTTCTACCGGGCCCACCAATCCTGATGGCCACCAGCCGCCACTGTTTTCTCCTCCTCGTCCTTATCATTGCTACCCTACCCTCCCTGCTTGCTTGGCAGGCAGGCAGACAGCCAGCAATGGCATCTCCTGCTCATCTTTCTCATTTTTGTGAGCCTAACCACGCCTACCCTTAACACTGACCCTTTCTTGTGATTTATGCCTGCTAGTCACTTTCAGTTCCCCCACCCCCCTAAAAAAGAAGAAGCAGAAGCAGGAATGAAGTATTGGGAAATAACCTTTTTCTTTTTCTGGACTCCTTCTCTTACACAGAAAATCTTTCTTTGGTTTGGTATATGCCTTAAGAACTCCAGCCTTTCTGCTCAGTGCAGTGTTTTTCTACCTCGTCAAGAAACATTTTGGAAAACGAGAAGCTGACGCCAATGAAAACGGGACAAAAGAAGGCATTCCTTTGAATGGAGAAGTAAAGAAAAATGGCACCGCACACTAAGCCAGCATTTCAGATGGACACCAGCATCTAGAGGAACATTGTATTTACAAAATCATGCACTGATTATGGGAGCATCTTGGCTAGATAAAAGATTAAATTGACAATGAAGCAGTATATTGAGTAGCATTTCTTTAGGGTGACCATATGAAGAGGAGGACAGGGCTCCTGTATCTTTAACAGTTGTATTGAAAAGGGAATTTCATCAGGTCACCATTGTCACCTGGTGAGACTTCCTTTTCATCAAAACAGTTAAAGCTGCAAGAGCCCTGCCCTCTTTTGTATTTGGTCACTCTAGTATAGCTCCTGCAGCTTTACCTGTTGTGATGATGCAAGAATTTCACCAGGTGCTGCCTGCATCCAAATGACACCTGCTGAAATACCCTTTTCTATACAATGGCTAAAGATACAGGAGCCCTGTCCTCCTTTTCGTACGGTCACACTAATTGTATTGCTATTGCATGTTTTGATGCTTCATAATAACTGGAAATGATCTTGAAGCATAATAGCATGTGGTCTGAAATTTGGACCTGCATGTGCCTGCATGAGGGTGCCCCTGAGCATCAGAAGTCTATTTATGGCTCATGAACAGCCCTGGCTTCACATGGTTGGGTTGGCCTATCCCTTAGTTTGAGACAGAGAAGCCTTCAAGCAAATTTATACAGCTGTCAGAGTTGGACACACTCTGGTTGCTTTGTCTGATTGAAGCCATGCCCAGTGGCAGGTCTAGGCACAGTCCCTGCTCTGGTGCACCACCATAGCCCCCTCAGGGAGGGGACTGCCACAAAGTACGGAGAGTAAGAAGCCATATAACTCTGTTACTTGGCCAACATCTCCCCTAGCCTTAAACTGTATTGGGCTGCAAAGCTAGCCACTGGTGACGGAAGTCTGCCACCTAGTGACTGAAGATGTTACTGGAGACTTCCTCCACATGACCACGTTAAAGATCATTAAAATTTATTAATGCATTTTAAGACCGTACTAAATCCCCTTAGTATGCATACCGAGTTTCAGGTGCCTAGGTTTCATGGTCTTTCAACATGGCAGCGACAGACAGACAGACAGACAGACAGACAGACAGATATTGTCCTCTGTTATTACTGATTAATATTTATTTAGGCATTTCTATCCAGTTTTTCCTACATAAATAAATTCAAAACAACACTTAGGAAATGCCTACCCCAGGACATTTTGCTGCCTGAGGTGGACAAGCAAATACAGGTCAAGGTGTGTAGTACGTAAGGTATGGGGCTGATTATCAAATGCCCCCAAATTGCCTGTTTTGCTGCTAGGGAGACCCCATTTGCTCAAGAGCAGTCAATCTTGGCAGGTGGTGCCTTCTCATCCTCCCTATGTGACTCTGCCTTCTTGGGCTCTCATCTTAATTTGGGAGAGAGGACTGATCACACATGTTCTAATCCAGCCTTCCTCAACCTGAACTATAACTCCAGTTATCCTGACCATTGATCATGCTAGCTGGGGCTGATGGGAGTTGAAGCCCAAAACTTCTGGAAGGCAGCAGTTTGAGGAAGGCTGTTCTGGTCTAATAACATGGCTGATATCATGTAGTTCCTCTACGAGAACCTGGGCGGCTTCACCTGGCATGGTAATTAAACTTGTAGCCTCCTGTGCTAGAAGTCTCTTACATCCCTCCTTGATGAATAATTTCCAGTAGATAATCAAGTTATGATCCTGGCATTCCTGTCTACGAAGAGTACAACGCTCGCGCTAACAAGCCATTAAGGCCCTCTGCATGAGATTCCTGCAATGACATTAAACCAAGAAAAAAATGTCTGCTTGCAGAGACTAGAGCCATACACTCTACATGCTCCATCACCCCTTATAGACCTTGATCCCTTTTTTAAACAAGATCCATCAGTCACAGCACCAGAATATATCGGTAGAGGGATGCTAGCTGTATGGAAATGAGCTCTCCATCTGTCAAATTAAAATTCAGAAGTGTTCTGATTTGGATGCATGCATCTGTCTTTACATGAAGTCTGATAACAGCCTAGGTCCACTTACTTGTATCCTTGCCTAGCTGAGGCTGTTGGCTCCAATTTCGGTGGGGCTGTGAATTCAATCTGGGTTTCACTCAGAATTAGCCAGAATGCTAAAGGAGCTCTTCGAGGTGCTGAACCTATTTTGGGTGTGGGCTTCAACACTTTGGATAGTTTCTTTTGAGTTCTGGTTGGTTCTGACTGAAACCCAGAATGGCTTCACAGCACCACCAAAATCACAGCCACCAGCCTCCGCTGTCCCTTTCCAACAGCAGCACTTGACGTGCACTGTCAGTTGTAAATGCCAAGTCCATCTTGCATGCCTGGGGGAGGAGAGCCTGTCACCACCCCCTTGCACCGACAGAGGCCTTAGAGCAGGAGTGAGGAACCTCTTTTGGCCTGAAACCCATATTCATTGTTGGAGAAGCTCCTAGGGATGTGGCCAAAGAGTGAGGTCAAAGTCAAAAGGGTGTGTGGCCAAAATTACCAAAAACAGCAGCCTATGTTTTTGATCTTAGAGGTCATACTGCCAATAAGCTTCAGAGAGGCCTTTTTCAACCTTTTGAATGGGGGACTCCACCAAACTTTCAGTGGTTGAGGGGGAAGGGAGTGCAAGGGCTGTGAATATCTGAGGAATCCTGGAGGTCCAAATTGGGGCCATAGCTAGACCTAAGGTTTATCCCTGGATCGTCCAGGGGTCAAACCTGTTCATCTAGGTGACACACAGGGGATCTAGTGCTCAGGCAGGGGCGAACCCTGGATGATCCCAGGATAAACCTTAGGTCTAGCTGTGGCCCTGGTCTCCAGAAGTGCTGGATTTGGCCCCAAGCCTAAGGTTCCCCAACCCTGTGTTAGAGCAAATTGTGGGATAATTAACCCAGGTTACAAACCCACCTACTCATATGTTCCAAGGCTTCTGGAATGGCAAAGGAAGAATAACTAGGGTGGCTGAAACTGGAGGTGGTCTTTCTAATGAGCACATAACATCAAGCACTAGCACACACCCTACAGCAATGGAGACCCATCCAATGGGCATTAGAGGAAGGGTTGTGGCACTCTTAACAGTGATCACAGTGGGTTCCTCACCCCATGGTGTGTGAATCTAGCCTCTCAACTTCCTTTGCATAACTCAGCATCACTGTGCATGACAGATTTGTTACATTTTCATTACATTTTTTTTTTAAAAAAAAGTCTTCATCTGCACTATAAAAAAGAGCAGTAAAGGTGCCTGTCGTGCCTCTTTTGGAAGAGAGTTCTCTAAATGGCTAGACACTTCCTTGGATGCCACCCATGTATCTTCTGAAGCAGGGCACTCGGAGAATAGCCTCTGATGAAGATCTTAATATGTGGGCAAGTTCATTTGAGAAGTGGTTCTTCAGTTACTTCTGCTCATCCCCTGGAACTTCAGGTGGATTCTTCTCTTTTTTAATTTTTTTATTTCTGAGCATCACAAATTTATTTGTCCATGCATTCCCTTTACCAACAACAACAACAACAAATTCAGAAAAAAACTTGCAAAACTATTATGAACTCACTGCTAGCTTCAGGTTTTAGGGAGCCCTCAAGCAGGCCACCTTCCAATTAATTATCTAGCTAATTACTACCCTGATCTTCAAAGAGGAAAAAAAACCCATTCAGAGTGGCTAGCACAACATTCAATTAAAATGAAACCATTACAAATAAACCCTACAATAAAACATCCCCCCCCTCCATCTTTTCCCCAGCCAGCTTGCCCTGTCCTCCTGCCAAGTGAGTGATGGCAGATCCTCGTCACCATCTATGATCACTTGCTCACCCACATGCCCAAGAGAGTGTGTAGGTGGGCAGCAACAGGGAGGAAGAGAGGCGGCAGGGCTCAGCAGGTACCGTAGGATGCCATCTCCTGATGCCATCCTGGATGTACAGGATGGAGGAGACCTGAGAGGAAGGACACTGGTGCTAGCCAACCCACCATGCCTGGGTTTTCTCTGACATGCTAGAAACTGGCAGGCCCACCACCTGCCCCCTGCCCTACAGGTGCTTACCCAATTTGTCCAGACCTATATCCACTTGGATAACCCAAACCAAGGCCACCACGAACACACGAAGAAGCAATGTGGTGACCTCGGAGCAAAGAGAAAAGTTGTGGTAAATCAACACTTTCAAAAAGCACAGTTTCGGGGAGGGGGGGGAAGTCCACCATGGCTGTGAGTTGGCCGCTGAGTCATTTAAAGAATACAGCGCCACTGCGCAGCCACGATGGGGGTCAATAGGACAAATAGACAACTCCTCTTGTCCTAAATGGAGTTTAGAGTCATTGTCTCTTCCAGAGGATTGTGGGAATTGTAGTACTATTGGAAGGGGGAGCTCTGTGTGTGTGTGTGTGTGTGTGTGTGTGTGTGTGTGTGTGTGTGTGTGTTGGATGGTTATGAGACTTAAAGTACTATATATAACCAATTTGTGGTGTACCAATGTCCTCTGTGTCAATGTCTTTGTGCTCTATTATAGTCTCTGAGTGCTTGCATATTTGGGTTGAATAAAGGTTGGCTAGAAACTGAATGAATGGATGGATAATAAATATCCTCTCATGTATTCACTGCCTCTGGTTCCTCTCTCCGCAAGCTCTCCTGCGGGCGTTTCTTATGCAAGAGGAAATTCCAGGCTCTTTCATTCCCTCCAATTACTAAGGAGAGGGTACTTTCCATTTTGCCTGCTGTGCATATCTTACCATTTGAGATCCAGCCATGCAACAATAACAACAAAGCCCTCTTATGTAATTCCACCGGGTGCCCATCATTTGCACCAGGATCTCTTCTGTGCTGCTTTAGAAGAACCGATCAAGTATGCAAAGGGCTGCTTTTGCCGGATAAAGCTTTGTTTCAAGTTTCTCACCCTGCATTTTTTTAATATATTGCTTTTGTTTCTTTAATCCAAGAATAACATTCCCAAAGCCCGGGGGCTGCATAGGCCCTAGAGATCTATACTTTAAAGCAACACAGTGACATATAGTTAAGTACTTCCTTGCACTGGTCTTGTTCCCTCACTTTACATTTTGAACTCATACATGTGCCGTGTCATCAAAGAGTGAACAGTGCATGCACAATTATTAGGGAAGGATCCAGAGAAGTGCAAGCAGAAGTCTGCTTTACGGTGGATTCCTGCATTGAGCAGGGGGTTGGACTTGATGGCCTTATAGACCCCTTCCAACTCTACTATTCTTTGATTCTATGAATATGGACATTTCCCAGCTCTTTCTCTTCACTGCAGCTCTTTAGAACAACATAGGATGTGCTCCTGAGGGCTGAAGCAGGAACAGAAGAGCCTGCTGGATCAGACAAAAGACAGGAGGAAAAGGGTTCTTTCTTTGAAAGATGCATGAAATGACCCAGCCAGCAAACTTACTTGAATGCTCAGGAAAGGACCTCAAGTCCTTATATGGATTTTCCAGAAAGTGCACTAAATTGGGACACTTCAGTCTTAAAAACCAGCCACCACACTTACTATGTTAAAAGCAAAAGAACATAAGTGCCATGCTGGATCAGACCAAGGGTCCATCTAGTCCAGCACTCTGTTCACACAGTGGCCAACCAGCTGTCGACCAGGGATCAACAAAGCGGACATGATACAACAGCACCCTCCCACCCATGTTCCCCAGCGACTGGTGCATAAAGGCTTACTGCCTTGGATACTGGAGGTAGCACATAGCCATCAGTAGTAACCATTGATAGCCTTCTCCTCCAGGAATTTATCTAATCCTTTTTTAAACCCATTCAAATTAGAGACCATCACTCCATCTTGTGGTAGTGAGTTCCATAATTTAACTATGTGCTGTGTGAAGAAGTAGCTCCTTTTATTTGTCCTGAATCTCCCACCAATCAGTTTCATGGGATGACTCCGGGTTCTAGTATTATGGGAGAGGGAGAAAAATGTCTCCCTATCCACATTCTCCACATCGTGTATAATTTTGTACACTTTCTCTCAAACCTCCCCTTGGGCTCCATTTTTCCAGAGCTATACAATCCTAGCTGTTGTAACCTTCCCTCACAGGGGAGATGTTCGAGCCCCTTGATCATTTGTTACTGGTAAGCGCAACAATGTCCCTCCCCGCCTACTAAATTCCAGGAACTGGGAATTGGGAGGGAAAGAGCTGCATGTCTATGGAGTCCGCCTGACCCTCTGAAGCTGGTCTGGTGTGGAATTCGTGGACCGGATCGCAAGAACTTCGGACTTATTTTAATCCATTGCAGATTTCTCTGGCAACCCTAATCCCAGGTTCAATCCTCCATAGATTCAGGTAGGATTGGAATAATTCCTGCCTGAATCCCTAGAGAGATGCTGCCACTCAGGCCATAGCTAGACCTAAGGTGATGTGATGTGCAGTTTTGTCCATAGCTCTGATTCTGAATGGAATGAGTCTAGGGAAAACTGTCATCTAGCAACTCCCTGTTTCTCCTTAAGTCAGTGGTAGACCATGTGATTTGCATGCAAAAGGTTCCAGACTAAATCGCTGCTTTCTCACAACTATAAGGATCTTAATTAGGTTTTCTTTCCCACTTCTGCACTCTGCGTCCTTGAAAAGCCAGTGCTTAAACTGAGCTATATAAACTAGGGGTGTGCACGGACCCCCCGCTCCGCTTCACTTGCAGATCCGCCATTTTTCGGAGCGGGTCGCTCCGCCCCGCCCCCGCTCCGCCCACTTCCGCTCCGCTCCGCTCGGAGCTCCGGATCCGGATCCGGAGCTCCGTTTTTGCCCCCCCATAGGGTTGCATTGAAAGCTAAAAAAGTAAACAACTTTTTTTCCGTTGAAGTTAGAAACCTCACGTTTGGCACCATGACACCTCATGGGCGTATACACACACACGCCAAGTTTCAAGGCAATCCCATCATCCCCTGATTTTTGGCGAATTTTTGAAAATCGGGCACCCCATTCACACCCCTTGGGATAGCTCCGTCAATTTGCATGTTAGAAACCTCAAACTCGGCACCAGGGCAGCTTATCCATGTGTCCACATGCACGCCAAGTTGCAAGCAAATCCCATCATCCCCTGATTTTTGGCGCGGCTCTACCCTCTAACGCACCTCCCATAACCCTAATTCACACCCCTTTAGATAGCTCCGTCAATTTGCACGTTAGAAACCTCAAACTCAGCACCATGATAGCTTATCCACGTGTCCACATGCACGCCAAGTTTCAAGGCAATCCCATCATCCCCTGATTTTTGGGGAATTTATGAAAATCGGGCACCCCATTCACACCCCTTGGGATAGCTCCGTCAATTTGCATGTTAGAAACCTCAAACTCGGCACCAGGGCAGCTTATCCATGTGTCCACATGCACGCCAAGTTGCAAGCAAATCCCATCATCCCCTGATTTTTGGCATGGCTTAACTCACCCCAAATTGTCCCATTCTACAACTACGTCAATTTGCACGTTAGAAACCTCAAACTCAGCACCATGATAGCTTATCCACGTGTCCACATGCACGCCAAGTTTCAAGGCAATCCCATCATCCCCTGATTTTTGGGGAATTTATGAAAATCGGGCACCCCATTCACACCCCTTGGGATAGCTCCGTCAATTTGCATGTTAGAAACCTCAAACTCGGCACCAGGGCAGCTTATCCATGTGTCCACATGCACGCCAAGTTGCAAGCAAATCCCATCATCCCCTGATTTTTGGCGCGGCTTAAACTTTTTAACTCACCCCAAATCAAGTCCCATTCTACAACTACGTCAATTTGCACGTTAGAAACCTATCCTTTGGTCCCATGACAGCTTACCCATGTGTCCCCATGGACACCAAGTTTCAAGGCAATCCCATCATCCCCTGATGTTAGGGGAACTTTTGAAATTTGAACACTCCAGTATGTCAGGGATTTAAAGTTGCAATTGCAGACAGCTCAATGGGGCCAGTTCCAAGGCAATCCCAACATGCCACGAGATAACCCTAAATCTTCTGGCACATTTGAAAAAGGGATTATTGAATTTGATAAAGTCTAAGTGAGCGCAGGAAGGACTTCTCCCCTTAGTCAAAGCAAGACACATACACCATCGCTGCAAGGCGGGAAGGGGAGAAGGGAGGGAAAGCAGGCAGGCAGCATGCATTGTAGTGCCGCAAGGATGGCTTGAGCACTAACGCATAGCAAACCAACCCATAAGTGGGCGCAAAGTGAGGCAAAGATGGCTGGTTGTTTCTTTCTAAGCCAGCAGTTACGCCTTGAGGGGCACAGAGGAGGACGACTGGGAGCAAGCGTGCCGGAGGGTGCTGGCCACGAACCGCAAAGCCCATCTCCCAGGCACCAGGCGGGCAGAGCAGGCGAGGAGTCAGTCCTGGCAGATGCCCCACCACAGCAGCACCCCGGGGGAGGCGGGCAGACAGGCAGGCAGGCATGGGTTGGCGGGCCCAGAAAAGCTGGTACCTTGCACAAGTAAGCCATAGATCTGTGGGGGAGTCAGTCCCAGCAGATCCAGCTACCTCACAAGGATGGCTCCCAGGCAGGCGGGCAGGCGCCTCCACTGTAGTGGCTGTGCTCAACTCGGCGGGCGCACTACAAGACGAGTTGAAGTGAGAGCTCACTTCTCAGGAAATGTAGTGGCTGTGCTACGGGAGATCGGTGGACTGCTGGAGCTTAGCTTTTTCTCTGAGGGGAAGTCCATGAGTTGAAGTGACAGCTTGCTTCTCAAAGACAGGGTTACAGCGGAAGAGGGGTGGGACGAGACCGGGGAGACAAGCTCGACCAGTGACTACTACTAATCCCCACATCCTGGAGGACCACAGCATCCCACACAAAGTGGCTGTGGTGAAGTCAATGGCTGTCATGAGTCGAAGTGAGTGCTGACTTCTCAGGAGGAAACTTAAACTGTCCCTAGTATGCACTAAGTGGCTGTGCTATGGGAGTTCGGTGGACTGTTGGAGTACCAGCCACAATTGGGGAAGTGAATGAGTTTCAGTGAAAGGTTGCTTCTCAAAATCAGCACACAGATCAAGGACTCCATTTGATCCCCGAGCTATCTAAAGGGTGACCCGTGGACTGCTGGAGTTTTCCTCCGGTTCCCGGTGGCTGGGATGGGTCTCGGCTTCTCAAAGCCATGGCACTGCTGCATATGCAGTGCAGCTTCTCGAAAGAGAGCTGTCCCACGGAAAAACGGTGCATTACTGGAGCTTAGCTTTTTCTCAAAGGGGAAGTCAATGAGTTGAAGTGAAAGGTTGCTTCGGAAGTCTATGGCTTTCATGAGTTTCAGTGACAGCTTGCTTCTCAAAGAGGGCGTTACAGCGGAAGAGGGGTGGGACGAGACCAGGGAGAGGAGCTCGACCAGCTGCTGCGACTAATCCTCACCCACATCCTGGAGGACCACAGCATCCGCAGTAGTGGCTGTGGTGAAGTCAATGGCTGTCATGAGTTGAAGTGAGTGCTCACTTCTCAGGAAAATTAAACTGTCCGTACACACTAAGTGGCTGTTCTATGGGCGATCGGTGGACACCTGGAGTACCACCCGCACATAGGGGAAGTCCATGAGTTGAAGTGACAGCTTGCTTCTCAAAGATAGGGTTACAGCGGAAGAGGGGTGGGACGAGACCGGGGAGAGAAGCTCGACCAGTGGCTACTACTAATCCCCACATCCTGGAGGACCACAGCATCCCACACAAAGTGGCTGTGGTGAAGTCAACGGCTGTCATGAGTCGAAGTGAGTGCTCACTTCTCAGGAGGAAACTTAAACTGTCCCTGTGCAGTCAGTGGTTGGGGAGAGAGGCACGGCCAGCTGTGCCTCCACCGTAGGGGCTGTGCTCAAGTGTCTGAACTTGGAGTCGAAGTGAGAGCTCAAAATTGCTCCATATGAGACTGGGGAGAGAAGCTCGACCAGCTTCTGCTACTAATCCTCACCCACATCCTGGTGGAACAAAGCATCCACCGAGAAGTGGCTGTGGTGAAGTCAATGGCTGTCATGAGTTGAAGTGAGTGCTGACTTCTCAGGAGGAAACTTAAACTGTCCCTACGCACTAAGTGGCTGTGCTATGGGCGATCGGTCGACTACTGGAGTACCACCCGCACATAGGGGAAGTCCATGAGTTGAAGTGACAGCTTGCTTCTCAAAGATAGGGTTACAGCGGAAGAGGGGTGGGACGAGACCGGGGAGAGAAGCTCGACCAGTGGCTACTACTAATCCCCACATCCTGGAGGACCACAGCATCCCACACAAAGTGGCTGTGGTGAAGTCAACGGCTGTCATGAGTCGAAGTGAGTGCTCACTTCTCAGGAGGAAACTTAAACTGTCCCTGTGCAGTCAGTGGTTGGGGAGAGAGGCACGGCCAGCTGTGCCTCCACCGTAGGGGCTGTGCTCAAGTGTCTGAACTTGGAGTCGAAGTGAGAGCTCAAAATTGCTCCATATGAGACCAGGGAGAGGAGCTCGACCAGCTGCTGCGACTAATCCTCACCCACATCCTGGAGGACCACAGCATCCGCAGTAGTGGCTGTGGTGAAGTCAATGGCTGTCATGAGTTGAAGTGAGTGCTCACTTCTCAGGAGGAAACTTAAACTGTCCCTATGCACTAAGTGGCTGTGCTATGGGAGTTCGGTGGACTACTGGAGTACCAGCCGCAATTGGGGAAGTGAATGAGTTTCAGTGAAAGGTTGCTTCTCAAAATCAGCACACTGATCGGGTCACCCAGAGGTCCACAGCCTCTACGTAGTGGCTGTGCTGAAGTCAATGACTTCCATGAGTTTAAGTGAAAGGTTGCTTCTCAAAGGCGAGGACTTGCCTGTTTCATTTTCGCAGCGAGACAGGCAGCTGCAGTAACACTCACAACCACACACACAAGGACAGCTTTTGCACAGAGGCTCATGAGTTCAAGTGACAGCTTACTTCTCAAAACCATACTTCGGGATCAGGGAGTACGTCTTCCACTCCCAGGGCACTCCAAAGGGCGACCCGTGGACTGCTGGACTTTACCTCCCTCAGTTGGGGAAGTGAATGATGAGTTTAAGTGAAAGCTTGCTTCTCAAAGACGGGTTACAGCAGAAGGGGAAGAGGAAGAGGATGAGACTGAGGAGAGAGAGGTTGCATCGGAAGTCTATGGCTTTCATGAGTTTCATGAGTTGAAGTGAGTGCTCACTTCTCAGGAAAATTAAACTGTCCGTACACACTAAGTGGCTGTTCTATGGGCGATCGGTCGACTGCTGGAGTACCTCCCACACATAGGGGAAGTCCATGAGTCGAAGTGAAAGCTCACTTCTCAGATAACTTGAATTGCGAGACTGGGGAGAGACGCTCGGCCAGCTGCTGCAACTAATCCTCCTCACCCACATCCTGGTGGAACAAAGCATCCACCGAGAAGTGGCTGTGGTGAAGTCAATGGCTGTCATGAGTCGAAGTGAAAGCTCACTTCTCAGGAGGAAACTTAAACTGTCCCTATGCACTAAGTGGCTGTGATATGGGCGTTCGGTGGACTGTTGGAGTACCAGCCGCAATTGGGGAAGTCCATGAGTTGAAGTGAGTGCTCACTTCTCAGGAAAATTAAACTGTCCGTACACACAAAGTGGCTGTGGTATGGGCGATCGGTGGACACCTGGAGTACCACCCGCACATAGGGGAAGTCCATGAGTTGAAGTGACAGCTTGCTTCTCAGGAGGAAACTTAAACTGTCCCTACGCACTAAGTGGCTGTGCTATGGGCGATCGGTCGACTACTGGAGTACCACCCGCACATAGGGGAAGTCCATGAGTTGAAGTGACAGCTTGCTTCTCAAAGACAGGGTTACAGCGGAAGAGGGGTGGGACGAGACCGGGGAGAGAAGCTCGACCAGCGACTGTTACTTATCCCCACATCCTGGAGGACCACAGCATCCACAGTAGTGGCTGTGGTGAAGTCAATGGCTGTCATGAGTTGAAGTGAGTGCTCACTTCTCAGGAGGAAACTTAAACTGTCCCTGTGCAGTCAGTGGTTGGGGAGAGAGGCACGGCCAGCTGTGCCTCCACCGTAGGGGCTGTGCTCAAGTGTCTGAACTTGAAGTCGAAGTGAGAGCTCAAAATTGCTCCATATGAGACTGGGGAGAGAAGCTCGACCAGCGACTGCTACTTATCCCCACATCCTGGAGGACCACAGCATCCGCAGTAGTGGCTGTGGTGAAGTCAATGGCTGTCATGAGTTGAAGTGAGTGCTCACTTCTCAGGAGGAAACTTAAACTGTCCCTGTGCAGTCAGTGGTTGGGGAGAGAGGCACGGCCAGCTGTGCCTCCACCGTAGGGGCTGTGCTCAAGTGTCTGAACTTGAAGTCGAAGTGAGAGCTCAAAATTGCTCCATATGAGACTGGGGAGAGAAGCTCGACCAGCGACTGCTACTTATCCCCACATCCTGGAGGACCACAGCATCCGCAGTAGTGGCTGTGGTGAAGTCAATGGCTGTCATGAGTTGAAGTGAGTGCTCACTTCTCAGGAGGAAACTTAAACTGTCCCTATGCACTAAGTGGCTGTGCTATGGGCGTTCGGTGGACTGTTGGAGTACCAGCCGCAATTGGGGAAGTGAATGAGTTTCAGTGAAAGGTTGCTTCTCAAAATCAGCACACAGATCAAGGACTCCATTTGATCCCCGAGCTATCTAAAGGGCGACCCGTGGACTGCTGGAGTGTAACCTCCCTCACCCTCAATTGGGGAAGTGAATGAGTTTCAGTGAAAGGTTGCTTCTCAAAATCAGCACACTGATGGAGTCACCCAGAGGTCCACAGCCTCTATGTAGTGGCTGTGCTGAAGTCAATGACTTCCGTGAGTTCAAGTGAAAGGTTGCTTCTCAAAGGCGAGGACTCGCCTGTTTGCTTCTCAAAAAACCATACTTCTGGATCAGGGAGTACGTCTTCCACTCCCAGGGCACTCCAAAGGGCGACCCGTGGACTGCTGGAGAGAGGCAGCCTGGCTAGTGGTGGTGGTGGTGCCAGGCATTGCCTTGCCCCCTGCTTGCACCTCACCTAAACGTGCAGTCAATCATGGACAAACGGTTGTAAACCGCCCAGAGAGCTTTGGCTGTGGGGCGGTATATAAATGTAATTAATTAAATAAATAAATAAATAAATAAATAAATAAATGGAGTCTTTTGGAACTGGGTGGAAAACTATCCGGATGAGTTGACTAAGCTGTACCGGACGCCACAGAAATGAAATGAACTCAAGTGCGGTGCTTTGCCCTCACAGTCAGTCACACACACGCACGGTGACAAACTCTGCCTAGTGCCTACAGAGAAAAAACCAGCCTGCCTGAACTGTAGTGTGCCTGCCAACCCAAGGAGGGGTGGAATTAAAGGGAGCCTGCCTGTCACTCCCACGAGGGCTTGAGGGTGGGGTATCCCAGCAGGGGGAGATTGCCCTTCAGAAAGACCAGCTGCTCCACCAAGTCCGGCTCCAAGCGAGAGCGGTGAGGGGTCACTATGTCGCCCGCCATAGAGAACACCCTCTCGCTTGGAACACTGGTGGGTGGGCAGCTGAGTCGATCCATGGCCACCCGCGCCAGGTCCGGCCAAATCTGAAAACGGGATGACCAGTAGGCCAGGGGGTCCATGGAGGAGTCCTCGATGGGCTCTGACAGGTAACGCTGCACGGTGGTTGCAGCGTCATCCTGGCTGGTGGCTGGGGAGGGTCTCTGCCCAAACACGGTGTGCAGAGCCTCTTCCCAATACCCCTCGCCTGTGCTGCTGCTGGGAGGGATGCAGGTGAGGCTGCTGCTGGTGCTGCTGGTGCTGCTGCGGGGAGGGGTGGCCTGCTCCTCTGCCTCACTCTGCCCCACCCTCTTGGCCCATGCCGCCCGCACTTCGCCCACCAGCGTTTCCACCCAGTGCTGCCTGCTATTTGGCCCACAAAGCCCATCCTTCACACGAGGGTCGCACATGGCTGCCAACATGTGGACCCTGTCGGTTTGGATGGGCTCCAGCCTCCGCGTCACGCCGTCCCTCAGCCTAGTCACCGCTTCGCGGACCTCGGGCTCGAAGCGCCTGCCGGTGACGGGATCCCTGTACTCCAGAAAGTCGCCCATCTGTTTCTGGAGATGCCTGCATACAGGGATCACCTGGCTGAGGAGGGCAGAGCTTTTGCTCAGGGTCTCGGTGGCGTTCAGGAACGGCTTGAGGACCGCCACCAGCTGGGACATGGCGTCCCACTGCTGCTTGCCCAGGTGGTGGACGCCCATGTCCCTGACCCTGAACAAGTCGTGGATGGCACGCTGTTGCTCCACCATCCGCTCCAGCATCAGGTAGGTGGAGTTCCAGCGTGTCACCACATCCTGCACTAGCCTGTGCTGCGGGAGATTCAACTCCTCCTGCTTCTCCCGCAGCAAGCGACTGCCCTTGACGCTGTGGTGGAAATGGCCTGCCACCTTTCTGCAGCTCTCCAGGAGGTTACGGATCCCGGACAGGGGACCGAGGTTGGGCTTGCTGCTGCCCATCCCAAGGCCATCCCTCACCACCAGGTTCAAGACGTGCGCGATGCAGCGGACGCCCTCGAATCCGCCGTCGCGCACCGCCTTCACCATGTTGGCTCCCCCGTCCGTGACCATGTAACCGCGGGTGACCTTCTGCCCAGCTAGCCACCCATCCACCATGCGGTTCATGGCCTCCGTAATCTCCCCTGCCGTGTGGGACTGGTCCATCACTTGCGTGTGGAGGAGGGCCCAGCAGTAGCCCTCCTTGCCAGTCCCTGTAGTGCTGGATCCTTCCTGCCCCACGGCTGCCCACCAGTGTGCCGTCAGGGACAGGTAAGCGTGCACTCCGCCCTCGCTGGACCAAATGTCCGAGGTGAAGTGCACCATCCGTGCCTCTGCCTGGCACAGACGACCCAGCACTAACTCCCTGCAGGAACGGTACAGGGAAGGCACCACCCGCCTGCTCAGGGTGGTGCGACACGGCAGCTTGTAGTATGGCACCACAAGCGCCATCAGCCTCTTGAAGCCTGCGTTGTCGACGAGGCTGAATGGCTGGTCGTCCAACGCCACCATCTCACCGATTGACGTGGTGATCTGGGAGGGCGTTGGAAAACGCCATCTTGTGGTTCCATACTTCCCCCACCCCATTTCCGGCAGGGTTGCCTGCCTAACCCTTGTGGGGATGGGAGATGGAGAGCTGAGACTGGAAGTGCCAGCAGCAGCAGCAGCAGCAGCAGCAGCAGCAGCCGCCGCCTTCGGCTTTCCCCTGGAACCAGTCGCCTTGCCCGCCTCTTTCCCCAGCAAGACCGACTGGTGCTGCCTCTTAAGATGCATCTTCATGCTGCTGGTTCCATAATGCCCTGTCGATGAACCCCTGCTTAGGCTGAGTTTGCAGTGGCGACAGACAGCAAAGCGGGGATCCGCTCCCAACTCAAAGTGGTCCCACACGATGCTTGTCTTTCGTTTCCGTGGTGACACCACCAATTGCCCGCCTGAGCTCTCTGGTGTTGCCACAGAAACAGGGGTGTGGGATGAGACTGGGGAGAGAGCCTCGGCCTGCTGCTGCTCCTCCTCAGCCCCCACATCCTGGAGGCCCACCGCCTCCTCCTCCTCCTCCCCCCCCTCCACTGTGCTGAGGACCTCGTCTAGGTCCATCATCGGGCTCGTGGGCTGAAAGGAGAATGAAGGAGTTGGGGATACTCCTCCTCCTCTAATGGCACTGCTGCCACGTGCCTCTTGCAAACGGGCACTTTTCCCATTCCCACCCTCAAAAAGAGAACGCCGGGCACAAGTTGCAGAAGAGAGTGGCTCTGCCTGCTGCTTGTCCTGCTTCTGTTTTGGAGCAGTCAGCCAAGGAGTTGCCCGTTTGAGTTTCACAGGAGGAGAGGAAGCCTGCTTACTGCTGGCAGACTGAGCCTTGCTGCTTTCAGCACGCCTGCTTCCTCTTTTCATGATGACTAACAAAATATTAATACTACTAATACTATGTATAAGGTACTACTAAGAATATGTATAAGAAGATATAATATGTTTAAATGTAGGGAAATGGGACAAGAACAATAAAATATACTACTACTAATATGTATGAGAATATACTAATATATATATATATATCTACTACTAAGAATATCTACAAGAATATAATAATATGTTTAAGAATATTACTAATAAATGTAGGGAAATGGGACAAGAAATGGGACAACCACTACTATAACAAGAACAAAATATGAATACTACTACTACTAATATGTATGAGAATGTATACTAATAGACTACTAAGACTATGTCAAAGAATATAATATAATATGTTTAAGAATAGGGAAATGGTGTGCGTATGCTTTCCCCAAAATGCTCAATCTGTGGCTGCCTGTTGAACTTGACAAAAGCAGCCCACTCCGTCGAAGTTACACAGAGAAGAAAAAGAGAATCCAATTTTTTTGGTATATTTGGTATATAGAAGATAGAAGGAAACACAATCAGGATTTAAGAGAGGGGAGGGGGGAAAAGAACCAACCACTACTATAATATGTATGAGAATGTATACTAATAGACTACTAAGACTATGTCAAAGAATATAATAATAATATGTTTAAGAATAGGGAAATGGTGTGCGTATGCTTTCCCCAAAATGCTCAATCTGTGGCTGCCTGTTGAACTTGACAAAAGCAGCCCACTCCGTCGAAGTTACACAGAGAAGAAAAAGAGAATCCAATTTTTTTGGTATATTTGGTATAGAAGATAGAAGGAAACACAATCAGGATTTAAGAGAGGGGAGGGGGGAAAAGAACCAACCACTACTATAAGAAGAACAAAATATGAATACTAATATAATATGTATGAGAATATATACTAATGGACTATGTGAAAGAATATAATAAAATATGTTTAAGAATATAAATGTAGGGAAATGGGACAAAAACTGTGTGTATGCTTTCAAAAGAAAGCTTTCACAAAAGCAGAACAGTCAGGCTTTAATACAGGGAAGGGGGGGGGGCAACCAACCCAACCAACCCAAACACACACTCCAAAATTCAAAAATAAAGTTTATATTAAATCAAAGTAAGGGGAAAACACAGGGCAAACTAAGCTACAAGTCAGAAAGAAGCAAACAAACACACACACACGCCAAACTAAACCTATCCTAATCTATCTCCAAAGTCCAAAGCAGGAGCACTAACTAACTAAGTGTTCCCTCCACGAACGCCAACCCACAAAGAGACACAAAACAGAAAGTTCTCAGGGTGGGTCTGCCTTAGTCCCCCCTCCAACGCTGGGATTGGAGGAGGATGCTTTCTGAGGAGATCAATTCTCATCAGGATTGGGAGTTGAATGTGCCTGTCATCGCTTCCAAAAAAATAAAAATAAAAAAATAAAAAAAACCCAAACCCCGATTTTTAAAAAAATATTGCACGTGAACCACAGCACGCAGAAAGTTGAGAGTGGTCTCAAAATGACCCCCATCCACGACTCTCTGTGCACAAGAATTTTCAGAACGATAGCTTAAACCCCCCCCCAGTTATCCCCGATTCTTTCCCTCAATGCAATCCTATGGGCGAAAAGCCGAAACGGAGCCCCGCGGTTGACCCTATTTTTAAAAAACTTCTAGCCCGCGACCCGTACGATGCAGAAAGTTGAGAGTGGTCTCAAAATGACCCCCATCCACGACTCTCTGTGCACAAGAATTTTCAGAACGATAGCTTAAACCCCCCCCCAGTTATCCCCGATTCTTTCCCTCAATGCAATCCTATGGGCGAAAAGCCGAAACGCAGTTTGAGCCCCGCGGTTGACCCGATTTTTAAAAAAATATTGCACGTGAACCACAGCACGCAGAGAGGTGAGAGTGGTCTCAAAATGACCCCCATCCACGACTCTCTGTGCACAAGAATTTCCAGAACGATAGCTTCAAAAACAACGTAGTTATGCGCGATTATTTGCCGCAATGCAATCCTATGGCGAAATGTTTTCAAGATGGCGACCGGAGCGCTCCGACTGAACTCGGAGCTCCGAAAAATGGTCGCTTCTCTTCGCCTTGCTTCTAGGGGGTCCGCGGTCCGCTCCTACTCCGCCTCTGGGTAAGGCGGAGCAGGCCAATCCGCTACTGCTTCTACGCTCCTAATCGGAGCGGAGCACATCCCTATTTTAAATGCAAAGCATCCATGTCTTGCTGTCAATAATAGCTTACAGCTCGGTGAGGAGGAATAGGAATTTGAGACACTCGGCTGACAGGAAAGCTGCAGGATTGTCAGGTGATGCAGAATTCCTTGTTCAGCTGCAATGACATGAGCAATGGGGCGGGGGGGGGGGGAGAGATGGGTTGGGTTTAGATTTTAACAAGAAATTGCTGAATTTCACTCCTTCAAACTTATACCCAAACCAAAGCACAAGTCACTCTTTGAGATTCACACTGCTCCAAATTTTTCTAAGTTCTCTAATATTTGTTTTTAAAAATGCACACAAAAATGTGCATGTTAGGGGGAGCGTGTATGTTAGTAAATGTAACATTCAGTAGTGTATTTGAATATGAAAATTGCTTGCAGAAATATGAATATTTGGCAAAACTGCTTTAAAATGCAAGCATTTCGAGAAATGAGCACAAAACTGCGCTTGCGTTTTCATGCAACTTTCTAAAATGATTGTTTTCCCCGATATATCCCTGCCTGGACCCTGAGATCCTCCTCGGATCCGCCCCCCCCCACTCCAGGTGTCCCCTCTGAAGGACCTGAGGTGGGGTGGGTGGGGTGGCGTTATTAAGCAGAGGGCCTTTTCGGTGTTGGCATCCCGGTTGTGGAATCCCTCCCCAGAGTGGGTCGCCTGGCATCATGCCAGGGAAAGGCCGCCTTCTTTCCCCCAGACTTTTTAGTCTTTCAGGGTTTCTTTTCTTTTCTTCTTTTAATACTAATCTCTTCTAAGATCCTTGAACTGCTGCTCACTTTTACTTTGTTTTTTGGTATTTTTCTTTTGTTTTACTGTAGTTTCGATTCTGTTGTCAACTTTAAAATGTTTTTATACAATGTTTTATTAAGCTATTGTGTTTTATGTTTTTAAATCTAGTTTTGTGAATTGCCCTGGGAGCTATGTAATAAATAATAATTAAATCAATAAATAACATGATTTTTTAAAAAATAAATAAATAAATCTTGAAATTCATGGCAAACTGAACTTATGACTGGAACGGGTGGGGGGTGTCTCTGAAGAGATGCCAAAGTTTACAGACCGGCCCCATCCCTCTGTGGCCATGAAGGGGAACCGTGAGAGAGAGAGAGAGAGAGAGAGAGAGAGAGAGAGAGAGAGAGAGAGAGAGAGAGGGGTGGGGGTGGGGGAGGTCAGCACGGTCACCGCCATCCTTTCTTATTATTATTATTATTATTATTATTATTATTTATTTATATAGCACCATCAATGTACATGGTGCTGTACAGATAACACAGTACATAGCAAGACCCTGCCGCATAGGCTTACAATCTAATAAGTTGTAGTAAACAATAAAGAGGGAAGGAGAATGCAAACAGGCACAGGGAAGTGTAAACAGGCACCGGGTAGGGTAAAGCTAACAGTATAGAGTCAGAACAAACTTTCTCAGAGGAAAGAAGTGTCTCTTGGACTGCCATTTCTGCTACTCTCTACGATGGGGGTGCGGAGCGGGGAGGAAGGCCTGCCAAGTGGGTTTCTGGAAGACCCTCGGTGGACAAGAGGGCCCCCACCTGTGTGAGGTGAGAGTGGGTGGCCATGGCCGGAGAGGACAGCCTGCACTTGTGCAGAAGACCCCCCCAGGGTGGTTCCAGCTGATCAAACCCTCTTCCTGCCTCCTTGGCCATCTCGTGTGGCCCTGAGCAACCTCCTCACTGCCCCCTCCCCGGCCACGAGGCTGCCACAGCAGCATCCCATTTCTAACGCCAGGCAGGGAGGGCCACGGGGAGGGCCCCCTTCCCATTTCAAAGGGTGGCTTAACAACAGCATTGTCCAAACTCCTGAGGAACATCAGGCAGCCAAGAGCAACGTGGTAGGAGAGGGTTTGTGGGCTCCACCCAGAGCTTCTGCAACCAATAGGACACTCCTAAACGAGGAGAAAAGGCTTGTTTTGGGAAAAGAGAAGAGAATGTCGCATCATGTACATTAGGCCCAAAATAGAACGCCGGCTCTTTATAGCTGGCCAGCCTGGTCCCAGCTGGGAGTGTGACGGCTTTAGGCAGCGTCTCTCCGACCTAGTAAAGCATTTCAAGCAGGTAGAAATGTTCCTGCTAAACTAGGCAGCTTCAAATCCTGGACCTCTCAGCTCATGATCCCAAAGGCCAAGGAGAGCGTCCCCCTGCAGTGGCTAAGCCCAGCCATTGCCTCCTTGCCACGTGTGGAGACGTTTCTGGAGGGTCTTTCCCCTCCTCGCTGTGCGGACAGGCCCTTTGTGAGATGAGGAGTTACCGCTTGCACAGCACACACATATATCTTCAGATGTGCCTTGAGGAGCTCCATTATCCCCTCACAGAGGATGTAGATGTACATTTACAAAGCAGCTTGACGAATGAGCCACAGGTGCAGCATAAAGAAGCTGAGCAGCCTGTCTGTCATGACGCCGCTCCGTCTCCCTCCAAACAGAGAGACGGAGAAGGAGGGAGGAGAGGGAGGAGAGGGAGCGGAATGAAGCACTAAGGCTCCAGGGAAAGACCTTGGCACGGCTGCTTGGGAGGAGACGAGGAATGCCTGGAGCCGTGGAATCAACGGAATGAGAGGCACGGACGGGGCTGAGAGCTCGTGCGGCAGACTCACGGCTAGAGGGGGCTCAACCGTTAGTTTTTTAATTAAAAAATTAACTAAAAGGAGCTGTTTTTGCTATACAGGTGAATGGCTGACATTAGGAAAGGCACAGAAAATATACTGGGAAGAGGATTAAAATAAAAATAGGTCATTTCTGCTGCTCAGGAGGGAACTAAAATTTAGGGCATTAACTGGGCAGATATTGGAAAGCTTTGCTGATTAACAGCCCCTTTGAAGCCACACAGTCCTGCTGAGTTCTCCACACCAGTGAGTTCTCCCCACATGGGTGATTATCCTAAGATGTGGAATTCCATGGTGAGCTCATCATCATCATCATCATCATCATCATCATCATCATCATCATCGGCATCATCACCATCACGGGGCAGCAGCAATAGCTCTGCTTTGCATGTCAACGTTCCCACGTTCAGTTCCTGACATCGCTGGGGATTTTTCACATATCATCTCCATAGCCATGCTGTGTCCCCCAGGCTGGACAAATACATACACAGAGAAGATGCCGCAGAGCATCTGGGCAGCAGCCAGTCATGGGCTCGTTGCTCCCAATAAACCAGGGCTTTGGTTTATTGGGAGTCGGACGGGGCCTTGGAGGGTCTCTCAGCCAGCCCCTTACACAGAGCAGGATGCAACACAGAAACATAGGAGACACCCCCCACACACACACCCCAACCCCACTGTTGGACCTCTTGGTGGCTTTCGATACCATCGGCCATGGTAGCCTTCTGGATAGGTTGTCTGGGCTGGGAGTTGGAAGCATTGTGCTGCAGTGGTTCCATCCCTACTTAGATGGTCAATTCCAGAAGGTGGTGCTGGGTGAGGCAGT
Organism: Elgaria multicarinata webbii; assembly: GCF_023053635.1. NCBI lineage: Eukaryota > Metazoa > Chordata > Lepidosauria > Squamata > Anguidae > Elgaria > Elgaria multicarinata. The sequence continues at coordinate 14,818,377 of NC_086179.1, read as the reverse complement.
GGCTGTTCTGAATCAGTGGCTGGGCATGGTAATGGACTGGATGCGGACCCATAAACTGTGACTCGGTCTAAACAAATATAAGAACATAAGAAGAGCCCTGAGGCTCGATCCATCTAGTCCAGCGTTGTGTTCACACAGTGGCTGACCAGCTGTTGACCAGGGACCCTCAAGCAGGAACCCTCAAGCGCAGTAGCACCCTCCCACCTATGTTCTCCAGTTGGACTCGATGGCCTTGTAGGACCCTTCCAACTCTACTATTCTATGATTCTATCCTTACTTCCTCTGATACTGGAGGTATCATGGTGTCAAGAGCTCCGGCTATTGGGCGGTATAGAAATGTAATAAATAAATAAATAAATAAATAAATAAATAAATAAATAAATAACATCAGGCTTGTTCTCCCTAGTGTGGGGGAAGGGGTTTGGGGGCCTGAATTGGACTCAGAATTAGAAGAAGAAGGACCAGGACCAGAAGTAAACCAGCCAAAACAGGAAGCAGGGAAGCATATTTTATTTATTTATTTATTTATTTATTTATTGCATTTTTATACCGCCCAATAGCTGAAGCTTCCTGGGCGGTTCACAAAAACTAAAGCCAAAACCAAAACATTCTCCAAGACTCTTCAGGAATAAAGGATTAATCTTCTCAGGAGCTTATCGAACAGGATGCTGAAGGCTCAGAGACCATTCACCCCACCCCCTGGGAACTCAGGCTGACAGAGAGGGAGGGGACCTCAGAGTTGATAGATCCCAGAGTCCACCGCAGGGTCAAGCAGGCAGATTTGAGAGGAGATGGGAGATGGTCCCTTAGGGTAGCCATGCAACAGAGGCATCTTCAAAAATACCCAGTTGGACTGCAGGGAAACTGTCTAGTTTTAGTTGAAAAGCCTGCCTTGTTTTGTCAGCCTAATTAAGCCTAGAGGATAGTTCCAAGCATTCACACTTCCATCAGGTGTGAAGAGATGTTTATTTTTTAAATAAAGCTTTGTGGATTCCACGGCAGACCTCTTTAATCTCACATCTCAACAGGAGGGCTTAGAATCATGGGACACATAGTTATCAGCAGGACTAGTAGCCATTGATAGCCTCCTCCTCCAGGAATGTATCCAATCCCCCTTGAAGGCCATCCAAATTGGTGGCCATCACCACATTTTGTAGTAGCAATGTCCATAGTTTAACTATGCACTGTGTGAAGAAGTCCTTCTTTTCATTTGTCCTGAATCTCCCGCCAATCAGCTTCATGGGATGACCCCGGGATCTAGTATTGTGGGATGGGGGAAATGTCCCAAGATGGAGGTAATATTAGTGAGTGGATCATCTGCCCAGCTAAGTGATGTTCAACTTGTTTGGGAGGGGGTTGCCCCCTCTCACTAAAGATTCAGGTATGTAGTTTGGGGGGCTTTTGGACCAGAATTCTCACTAGAAGCACAGGTGGAATTGGTGGTGTAGACCTTTTATCAGCTTTGGCTGAGGTTCCAACTACGTCCTTACCTGGACAGAGATAGCCTAATTACAGTTATCCATGCTCTGGTAACTTCTCGTCTGGATTACTGCAATGCCTTATGTGTGGGACTGCCTTTGAAAATGGTCTGGAAACTTCAGTTGGTACAAAATAGGGAAGCAAGATTGTTAACAGGAACTGGCCAGGTGTGATCATATGATGCCACTACTTTTCTATCTGCATTGGCTGCCAGTCCGTTTCTGGGCCACATGCAAAGAGCTGCTGTTAAAATTTAAAGCCCCAAGGGCAGCTTCCATGAAGGATCCTCTCCCCTCTATGCTCCTGCCCAGGACCTATGTCCAGCTGCAGAGGCCCTGCTCTGGCACCCATCGTGTGGCCTTTTCAGCACCAGGAGAAGACCTTCTTATTTTCCCAGGGTTCTTGGGTTCTTCAGTTTTAATTGCTCTAAGTCTGTGCCAGTTTTAATTCTGGGTTTATACTGAAGTTTTAAACTTTTAAATGTTTTATATTAAGTTTTATCATATTGCTATCTTTTATGATTTTAACTGTTGTGAATCACTCAGAGAGCTTTGGCTATTGGGTGATATAGAAATGCAATATATATATATATATATATATATATATATATATATATACCGACTGGCCTGCCTACCAGTGGGCCAAGGACTACCTTGTTCTATAGATTCCCGGTATGCTGCTCTGGGACCCCTTTTGGTGGATGAATGGGATAAAAACACTTTACATACATAAACCCCCTCTATGCAGGATCAGGTCATAATGCTGCATAAGTGGAGGTAAGACATTTGTGACTACTGTCCTGACATTTCCCTCTGCACACCTTTTGTCTTCTTTCCTCCAGATGCCCAACAGTGTCTTTGCAGCTTCGCAATGAATCGTCTCCATTTTGCAAGCCTCCTCTTGTGATCAACAGGACATGTTCCACCCCACCCCCCAGTTTAATCTGCATGCAAAAATTATGATTGCTGGCTTGGTCTTGCTTGGATCCTGCTTGATTGGCTGCAAGGCAATTCCCTGTTCCTCCCGCACCCCACCCACCCCCACACCCCAAAAGACACTCTTCAGCCAATCATCTGGCCAGCCTGGCAGGCAGGCACGCAGGCAGTCACTCCTCATGACCCCACTGTGAGGGAGGGCCCTGTTGCTCTCCCCTCCCACCTTCCAGTCTCGTCTTCCCACTGAACCCATTGCCCAGGCTTGGACTTTCGGGAATTGACGTCCTCTGTCACCGTGACAGCTGGAGGTTTGCTCTTTCCTCTTAAGAAAGAGCAGACGCATCAGCAGTTGTTCCAGGACGTGCCGGCTCGCTCCAGCTGCTTCCGATCCCCTGGTGAATTGGACCAAGGGAGCATATTAATCTGCACTTGTGACACTCATTCAGATCATCGCTGGTGTCCCTGTCAGATCTCTCCACGAGAGAGGCTATGTTGCATGACAACCTGCGAATCTGAGACGGTGGCCTCTGGTCTCAGCCTCAGCTGCCCTCCTTCTCCTGCCTGAGCCTCTGCTGCACGTTAATTTATTTATTACATTTAATTCCCGACCTTTTCCCACCAAGGCACCCAAGGCAGCGTACACAATCCTTCTCCTCTTCTCCATTTTATCCTCACAACAACAACCCTGTGAGGTAGGTTGGGCTGAGAATCAGTGATTGGCCCAAAGTCACCCAGTGGGTTTCATGGCCGAGCAGGGCCTAGAACCTGGATCTCCCGACTCCCACTCTGACACTTCAGCCACTATGCCACACCGGCTCATGCTTCCTCCTCCATTCCTTCTCCGTTCCTCTTCCTCCTCCTCCATGGCCATCATTGCCACCACCTCTCTGCTGGGGCGAGCCAGAGCCTCCTGGCCAGCCTCCTGGCTCTCCTTTAGAGTTCTTGGAAAGCAGAGCTCTGCATCCTGGCCTTGCAGCACCTTGCCAAATGGAGCCCAGCCACAGCCCTCCAGGACAAGGAAGGTTTAATTAGAACCAGGCCAGGGCTCCGTCTGTTCCAGCCGGTTGAGCTGATGAGCCCTGAATCTTGATAACATAACCTAGGAGAAAAAGAAGGCAGGCGAGCAAACACTTCATGGAAGGTAGGAAACCGGGGTCCTAGGCAGAGCCCCCAAATCTGTTTAAGTTGATCAGAGAGATCATGTGAACATACGCACAGTGCTTCCAGCATCCCCCCTCCATGCTAAAAACCACCCCCTGGTTTTTGGCATGGGGGGTGCGTGGCAGAGGTAAGCCTTGAACTCAAGGCACCCACCCAAAACCACCCCCTGGGCAGCTCTGGGTGGATATTTATTTATTTATTTATTTATTTATTTATTTATTTACAATATTTCTATTCCTCTCCCCATCCAAGTGATTTTGGAGTGGTGAACATCAGATACAACAAAAGAATAAAAACGGAATAAAAGAACGACATATCCCTTATACCCAACTGCCTTTGAGAAAAGGAATCGCCAAGCATGAAGCCTCCGGTGTTTTGCAATGTCTGCTGGTGTGACGTGGGGACGGAGGGGTCTCCGGAGAAGGTGGTCTTTCAACGGACTTTGCACAGCTGGTTCTCCAACCTGAGCACTTCAATGAGGATCCGTGCGGACCCTGCTAATGACGGCGCCAGGTCCATGCAACTCGGGGGTCGCTCCGTGCACCAGGCATCTGACAGCAGCAGCCAATGAAGCTTGAGCTTTGTTCATCGGCCTCAAATTTGTCTTCTCCCAGTTATGAACCATGTTTCTAGGGATCCACTCCTTTTCAAAGGCCGCTGACCTTCTACCCCTTTAGGGAGGCCGCTGGAATCCTGGGTCTGGATCTGAAGCTGTCACAGCAGCAACAAACTCTCTGCTGGCATGAGGCCCCCGCTCTTTGCAAAGGGGCCTCCGGGCCAAGATCCTGAAATGACGTCACCTGAATTGCTTCCTTTCCCATCCTTGACGAAAGTATGACTCTGTTTGAAGTATAAAACCACAAATATGAGATTGGGGTATGGGGGGTGGGAGAGAGGAGGAGTTCAAAGGAGAGACCTTTGGAGAAGGGCAGTGAGGGCTGAAACCTGGGCTGACCTATGAAGCCTTACTTATTTCCCAGCCTCAGTTTTCCATTTGTCAAGGGGAAATAGTAGTAAACATGCCTTGACGGAGCCGTTTGAACAGATGAGAGGGACGGTGTGTGTGTGAAGTGACTCCTCATCTTAATCCAGGATGCTGCTCCCCCACACATCTTGTGTGCTCAGCTTTTCCTGTGAGCTTAGCTTTCCCACTGCAGAGATAAGGGACTCTACAGGATCATTTGTGGAGGAGGAGGAGAAGACCCTCTCTTCTGCTCAGGGGAGTTTTCTTGATAGCCGTGTCGTTCCGTGGGCCTGACATGCCTCTCAAGGGGTATGTGGGGCAAGGAGGTTTATCAGAAACCAGCCTCTTGCAGGTGGAGATCCGGCATTCATGGCCAGGTGAGGGGCAGCCAGCTCAAGTCCCAGGGCGATGGATGGAAGTCGGCTGGAGGAAGAGGCGAGGGCTGGGCAGAAAGGCCCCTTCCACCCCTTTGGGGCAGAGATCTTGGCCGGCTTGCTGGCCAGACTGGAGGCTGTGACTGGGGTACGTTAAAGTCCCGGCCCTTGCCTTCCCCAGGATGCTGCTCATTAGTCCAGACTGCTTCAAATTGGGTTCAGAATCAGGTGGAGGAAGGCAATGGAAGCAGAGAGGGGAGGAAAGGGAAGCCCCACCACCGCTCTGGGGGCGCCACGGGTCTGTACAGAGTGAGCACATATCCCCACTCTGATCCTGCCAAGAAGAGAGAAGATGGCAATTAGGGCAGAGAAAGTGGTAATCAATTAACAGATATTCTTTTAACCTGCAAGTAGTTCAGCACCAGAGCTATTTGCAGATACTTTTGTTATGCAAATTTCCTCAAAAATAGCTTTTATGTAATCAAGGTGGCCTTTCATCTTTCCCCCTGCGTGCTCCAGTGCTGCCCCTCTTAAAAGGCTGGGGTGGGAAGGGGGGGGGAAAGGCAAGGCAAGGCTGGGCATTTCCAGGAGCTGCTTCCTCCTCCAGCCTCCTTCGGTCCCTGGGAGAACAATGCTGGAAAGCAACTGCAGAAGCCATCAGCAGCATTTTTTGCGATTGTCATAATTAATACGATTTCCCGTTTTTGCACTGCTTTCAAGATGTTCAGAGCATGTGACCGTGGGTTTAGAGAGAGTCTCCATGCTGTAACTTCTGTAGAAATGGAGAGTCTCCATTTCTGTAATTACTCACAGTCGAGTAATTTCTTTTAACTGGCACACACCAGGTTTTTTTAAAAATAAAGAAATAAATCTGCTTTTGGTCTTTTGGACCTCCTGTGCAAGACCACAGAGGGTGGTTGGAAACCAGGCCAGCCTCTGGTCTGTCTCTGCTGCCCACAGGAGGAAAAAACCCATTTTGGTTCATTGGGCCAAGGTGGCCTGTGTGGAGACATGGGCAGCACTGCCATAGCTCCTGCATGGCCCAGGTGGTGCTCACTGGCCTCCTCCTACTGCTGCATGTCTCCTGCCAGGATTGGGTCCCTGGGGGTCTTCAGTGGGCCATCCTAGCTGGATCTTCCTTTGCCAGTGTGCTTGATGGTATAAGTCAAGATTCCTTGTTTTAAGACACTCTAAAGGAGATCCTGAGAACCTGGGAAGGTTAAAAAGAAAGAGTTATATTTGGATTTTATTAGAAGTAAACTAAAACAATAATAACATGGGTAATGCAATTCATGGAGACATTCAGGGATATTGCTTTTCACAAGAATACACACACACACACACACACACACACACACACTAACAATTTGCCAACTATATGTGCATTTTTATGACGGTGATTCCTGCTGTGAACATTGCTAGGTAAATCTGCTTTTACAAACATATTTTTACACACATAAAGCCTCTATGGAGGTATTCTAATCTGGAAAATTCAAAAAGGGGTGATTCCCCTCCACACACACACACACACACACACACACACACACACTGCAAGCTCAGGAACTCGTTAATGGATGAACAAGAATGGTGCCTCCTGCCCAGCTGGGATCCTGCCATCCGCTCAAGTGAGGAGGTGCAACGTGGGTCAGGTGAAGATGTTTCAGCACCACGGCCAGCACCGCAACACCAGTCCAAGGCTGAAAGCGAGTTCAGGACCATGGAGAGCAGCCTAGCAGCTAGAGCAGCAACAAGGTACTCCAAGGTTACACCCTGAGAGAGAAATTCGATCACTTTCATTTTAGTACTAACTTACCGAATTTCACACTTTCAAACCATTATGCAAACTAAAACTTAGCTTTTCTTCAGAATTCTCATTTCTCTGAATTTTGCAATTGAGTTTTCCAATCAAAAAGTGTGTATGAAAATCTTTATATTTGGGGAAATAATGATAAAAATGCATTATATTAGGATCCCCCCTTAAATGGGTATATTAGGCAAAAATGCATACAAAAATGCATGTACTCAGAGAAATGTGCAGAAAAAATAGTTAAGGATTTTCATGAGAACTAAAGAATACACGTCAAGTTCAGGATGAACTGAACTTAAGACAGGAGAAAATCTCAAAGTTTGAGACAAACCACACTTAATATTGAAAAATGAGAAACCGGAAGAAACCAAAATTGGCAGATCCATCCACCCCACCCCATTGTTTTGAGTAGATGCCATAACTCCAAGAAAGCCAGAAACACAGCAGAAGGTGACCTGCGCCATAGATTTCAGCTTTTTTGAAAATAAAAATCTCATTTCTAAAGGAAAGCAAAGTTCTAGAGCCAATCTTTACAGAGGTATGTATGACAGGGATTGGGCCTTGCCTGGAGAGAACTCAGAAGTCAGGGTGTGGTGGGGTGGGATTTGATTCTGTGAGTAGCTCCTTTGCCCCCCTATAGGTAGCGGTTGTAGGTTGTTTTGGTGGTATCCAGTGTGTGTGTGTGTGTGTGTGTGTGAGAGAGAGAGAGAGAGAGGGGTGGTGGTGGTGGTGGAAAGAATGTTTGTGTGTTTGATTTCTGTTTTATTTATTTATTGCATTTCTATACCGCCCAATAGTCTAAGCTCTCTGGGCAGTTCACAAAAATTATGGCTGAAAACTTTCAGTACTGTATTGTTTTAGATCATGTTGCTATTGTATCCAGTTGTATTTGGATATTTGTGTTGTATTGATTATGTTTTATATTGAATCATAGAATCATAGAAAAGCAGAGTTGGAAGGGGCCTACAAGGCCACCGAGTCCAACCCCCTGCTCAATGCAGGAATCCACCCTAAAGCGTCCCTGACAGATGGTTGTCCAGCTGCCTCTTGAATGTCTCTAGTGTGGGAGAGCCCACAACCTCCCTAGGTAACTGATTCAATTGTCATACTGCTCTAACAGTCAAGAAGTTTTTCCTGATGTCCAACTGGAATCTGGCTTCTTTTAACTTGAGCCCATTATTCCGTGTCCTGCACTCTGGGAGGATCGAGAAGAGATCCTGGCCCTCCTCTGTGTGACAACCTTTTAAGTATTCGAAGAGTGCTCTCATGTCTCCCCTCAATCTTCTCTTCTCCAGGCTAAACATGCCCAGTTCTTTCAGTCTCTCTTCATAGGGCTTTGTTTCCCTGATCATCCTAGTTGCCCTCCTCTGAACACGCTCCAGCTTGTCTGCGTCCTTCTTGAATTGTGGAGCCCAGAACTGGACGCAATACTCTAGATGAGGCCTAACCAGAGCCGAATAGAGAGGAACCAGTACCTCATGTGATTTGGAAGCTATACTTCTATTAATGCAGCCCAAAATAGCATTTGCCTTTCTTGCAGCCATATTGCACTGTTAGCTCATATTCAGCTTGTGATCTACAACAGTTCCAAAGTCCTTTGCAATTGTTGCCTTGCTTTGTCTTGCTTTGCTATATCGATTATAGATTTTGTATACTTTCTTCAATAAGTCACTTGAAGCCTGTTATTGTGGTGGGAAGTGATGCATGAACTTAATACATGAAACTACACCAGGCACCCTTGGAGAATGACATTGCCCATTACGCCTGGCCCTGGGGCTTTGGCCGCTGCAGTCATGGAAGACATCAGAGAGTGTGGGACAGCAGCTCAGATTCCAATCCAAGCTGGTAAATAACCTTCAAGTTAAATGGCACTCAGGTCATAACGACACTAGGCATTACCCACTGGCCAAGCTCATATTCATATTCTGAGCAAGTACGTTGGCTGTATCACTTCTAATGACAGCTGCTTAGGTTGGGGTTGGGGAAAATGAAGACAGTGTGAAGCTCTTAGTCTTTGCTTCTGCCTGGAGACTGTTGTACAACCTTTGCTCTGACCTCCTTTAGAAGCTCTTGGCTAGATCTTTTCCTTGCACAAAGCCTTCTGAGGATGAGCAGAAGGATTAGCATGTCAGAGTGGAATTGTGAAACTGCTCTAATTGACCCATGCAATTCATGAGGTTGCAGAAACATAATATGCATCGCAAGAGGTGACATTGCTCTCAGCAGGAGGGGAAGACAGTTGCTAATGGAAACAAACACTGTCCTAGGATGGGGGATATTTCATTCTGTATGAAATGTGCTTCAAAATATATTTGCCCTCACCTGCACCCCTGTTTGACTTGACCCCAGACCTGTTCGATAGTCATGCTTTCCAATAATGGCCTTCGATACACATCCGCCCAGGAGGCCTCAAGGGCCCATCGATGATCCTCACAGTGGTCATTGGTGCGGGAATTCTCTGCACTCCGAGGAGGGGTTTTCCCAACCCCACCTGGACCCTGGCAGCTGAGAAGATTTCGGAGCATCGCCAGCACCAAGCACCTTGGCACCCGTCTACTGGGCCTCTTCATGGCCCATCTTGGAGAAGCCAAAATCAAGACTGTCCAAAGGCTGCGAGCCAAACCGTGGGTGCAAGTTTGCCTGAGCCAATTAGCCAAACATTGTCTTTGCTGGTTCTACTCTTCAGCGTGTCAACACAGAACGTTTTCTGGGCTGAATTTCAGCCTGACCTCAGATCAAATGGGAGCTCTGGAGACATGGGATTGCGGCATGCAAGTTGCATGTTTACAATTGAAAAAGACTGCAAACATCATTCCTGTTCTGATATCAGCTTCCACAAAGCCTATATATGAACTCTTTCCAAGCCCGTTTGAAATCATTTTTTTAAAAAGTTAGGGTCTCAGTCAAAACTGATCTGATGAGTTAGGAAAAGATTGAACAACCCAAACTGAAACTGAGAGCCAGTGTGATGTAGTGTCTAAAGTGTTGGACTTGGAATCAGGAGATCTGGGTTCTAGTCCCTATTATTATTATTATTATTATTATTATTATTATTATTATTATTATTATTATTATTATTTTCATTTTTATACCGCCCAATAGCCAAAGCTCCCTGGGCGGTTCACTTGGCCATGGAAGCCTACTGGGTGACTTTGGCTCAGTCACAGACTCTCAGCCAAGCCTACATCACAGGGTTGTTGTTGTGAGGATAAAATGGAGAGGGGGGATTATGTATGCTGCCTTGCGTTCCTTGGAGGAAAAAAGGTGGGATATAAATGCAATAATAAAAAAATAAAAAATAAACAGAAGGCTCATGTGTTTCCTGGCCCCTGGGAATACTTCCATCTCTGTTCGTCATTTCCCAGCCCCTGTGAGCAAGGGTATCTAGTGAGGTCAGATCTGGTCTGGGTTGTCCCTTGCTGCTCAGGCTCACTAGAGGGCTTGGCCAATTTTGAGAACAAAGCTTAATGTTCAAGTCTTGCGTAGGAAGATTTGCTCTCAGAATTGGTAAAGTCTGTGGAGAATGTCTGACTGAATGGAAGAGGAGATGGAATCATTCTCAGAGAAGCTGACCTTCAACATCTTGCATGCTCACTAGTACTAACCAATCCCAGGTGGATATGAGAGAGAAAGAGAGACACAGAGAGAGAGACAGAGAGAGATGCCAATAAAAACTAAATGGGTCTCCATGCCTGTCAGAGAGTGACGTCTGCCCGTGGGATCTGGAGCTAGGAAAGCAATGCTGTCTTTCATGAACAAGTTGCACAATGGATAAAGAAGCTGCAGGACTTGGATGCCAGTGAAGGCCTGCTACAAATGTCACAGAGAATCAATTGCTAGGAAACTCCAGAGATGGATGTGGATTTTGTTTCAGTTCGCAAATCTCTCAGAAATGCTCCATTCACAACCTCTAAAGCAAATGCAAACAGGTGCACATGTTCTCTGAAAATGTTTGCAAATTCTCAAACTTGCATTTGCATCCAAAAGATGTGCACTGTAAGAAATGCACATTTTAAAGTTTTAATTTTCAAAAGGGTGCATTTCATAGAACCAACGAATCATAGAAGGGTAGAGTTGGAAGGGGCCTGTCAGGCCATCGAGTCCAAACCCCTGCTCCATGCAGGAATCTACCATGAAGCATTTTTTTTTTTAAAAAAAATGCACCTTTTTTTAAAAAATGCACATTTTCACAATTTAACCAATGGAAGAAAAGTGCACACTTTTGAAAAATGCATAGAGAAAGGCACACTTTCCCCATTCAAAATGGACACTTTCCCATTCAATACGACCAAAAAGATGGGCCACGAACAAGAAGGAGAATTAGCTAAGCCAAGCTTTGTAGTGGCCTTCGGAGAATTTCAGCAAGTTTGAGCATCCCTGATTCTGCCATCCCCAGAAAACACCCTCCCTCCCTCCCTCTCCTGCAGGACCCATGAAATGTCCCCCAGCTCACTTGGGCTCTGAAGGGCTTGCATACAAGACAAGACTTCTCCTGCTCTCTGCTCAGAGATGCCACCCGATTGGTGAGGAGCACAAGGCCCTGCTGCTCCATTGGCCAAGCTAGCCTGAACCACTCCCATACACTGTTCTTCCCTAGGGTGGGGATATTAAGCTTGAGGGGGAGGAAGATCCTGGAACTAGCAACACATTGGTGGACACATCAGAAGATGGGTTTGGAGACAAAGTTTTTGAAATGAGGGCAACACAGGTGATTAGGGGTCTGGAAACAAAGTCTTATAAGGAGAGACTAAAGAAGAGAAGATTGAGGGGAGACATGACAGCACACTTCAAATACTTGAAAGGTTGTCACACAGAGGAGGGCCAGGATCTCTTCTCGATCCTCCTAGACTGCAGGACACGGAATAATGGGGTCAAGTGACAGGAAGCCAGATTCCAGCTGGACATCAGGAAAAACTTCCTGACTGTTAGAGCAGTCCGACAATGGAACCAGTTACCTAGGGAGGTTGTGGGCTCTCCCACACTAGAGGCCTTCAAGAGGCAGTTGGACAACCATCTGCCAGGTATGCTTTAGGGTGGATTCTTGCATTGAGCAGGGGGTTGGACTCGATGGCCTTAGAGGCCTCTTCCAACTCTACTATTCTATGATTCTATGCCAGCGCAATAGCATTTGGCTGCTTTATTATGCCAAATGAGCCCACAGGAGAGATTTCTACAGGCCCAGAGGTAGGTTTCCCAGTGCTCCTCAAAGAGTACTAAAGTATAACCAGCCTAGGAATGTCTGTTACCTCAAACAAGTCCATGACGGCTTGCAACAAAAGGAAGCCCCTTGGTGTTCTCCAAACACATATCATGTTACCATCTCCTTCATTCATTCATTCATTCATTCATTCATCACATTTCTATCCTCTCCAATAGCCAAGCTCTCCTTGAATAGATACAAGGATGATCAGGGGTCTGGAAACAAAGCCCTATGAGGAGAGAATGAAAGAACTGGGCATGTTTAGCCTGGAGAAGAGAAGATTGAGGGGAGACATGACAGCACTCTTCAAATACTTAAAAGGTTGTCACACAGAGGAGGGCCAGGATCTCTTCTCGATCCTCCCAGAGTGCAGGACATGGAATAACGGGCTCAAGTTAAAGGAAGCCAGATTCCGGCTGGACATCAGGAAAATCTTCCTGACTAACAGTATAACAATGTTATACTGCAGTATAACAATGGAACCCATTGCCTAGGGAGGTTGTGGGCTCTCCCACACTAGAGGCTTTCAAGAGGCACCTGGACAAGCATCTGTTAGGGATGCTTTAGGGTGGATTCCTGCATTGAGCAGGGGTTTGGACTTGATGGCCTTAGAGGCCCCTTTCAGCTCTGCTATTCTATGATTCTATGAAAGCACAAATTAATACAGAAATAGAACAGAACACTGAGTAAAAGAAGTGCAAAAGTGGGGTGGATTAGAAACCGATATTTTCATCCTAGCACATGAGCAAAGCTTGTTTAGCGTCAAGGCAGAAACCCTGAGTCAACCAGAGCTTTGGTGTTGGGTGCCATCAATATGTGGGTGATGCCCAGGTGCTCTCTCCCCCTCCCCCTTTTCATTAGAGCAGGTTCCTAGAGAGTCAAGTCTGTCCCACAACTTCCAGTGCCACGTTGGGAGTGCCAGACTTCTCAGGTGTTCTTTTCTAGAATCATAGAATAGCAGAGTTGGAAGGGACCTACAAGTCCATCGAGTCCAACCCCCTGCTCAATGCAGGAATTTATTTATTTATTTATTACATTTCTATACCATCCAATAGCCAGAGCTCTCTGCGTGGTTCACAAAAATTATATATATAAATCAACATGTGTCCATAAACAGGCATTTAACAATGTATGTTGAGTTTTTAACTGGCTCAGAACAGGTGTTTTAAATGGTATTGTTTGTAATCTGTTTTTATGCTTTTTATGCTTTTAAATTTTGTATATTGGATTCCTGCATTGAGCAGGGGGTTGGACTCGATGGCCTTGTAGGGCCCTTCCAACTCTGCTATTCTATGATTCTATGATTCTATGGGGCGGCATATAAATGTCGTTATCCTCATCCTTATCCCAAACCTGTTCACCCCAGAAGCCACTGCTGTCTCCCTATTCAGTGGAGAAACCAGCTGCTCCCAGGATTGTGTGTGTGTGTGTGTGTGTGTGTGTTTGTGCGCGCACGTGTGTGCGTCCATGTGTCAGTCACTGTGTGGAAGAGGGGCTCTCCTTGTTCAAGAAACATCCCTGGAAATGTGCAGCAGCCAAAACCCAAATCCTCAAAGGTAGACGAGACATGACAGCATCCTAAGAAGAGATTGAAGGAGTAGAACAAGAAATGCAGTGACCCGGAGCATCCCACCACAGGCCTGAGACCCTCCCTCCCTCCTCCCCCCCCCCATGTGGACGATGCAAAGGAAAAATTGCATTGCTGCAATTAACTCCTTGTGCTGCTGGTGAGGTTCTGGATTTGGGCAGAGAAAATTGTGCAGGGAGCCGGAAAAAAATAAAGTTATCACTAGCAGCCAGGGGAGGGGAAGGCACAAAGGGGCACCCTTTTAACACACACACACATGCCAATAAGTAGAATTTTTTGTCCCATCTTTCCACTGGAAAAAGTGCCCAAAGGAACTAATGATCAGAAGCAATAAAAATAAACCACTATGATCTCTTTTTAAAAACAACAACAACGCAGCACTAAGAGAGGAGTTGCAGCCAAAACTACCGGAAATTTACTAGTTGCATTAATTCAAATGCCTGCTGGAATCAATGTATCTCGAGAATATCTTAACAATTGCCCACAAAACTCACAGGGTAGTAACAAGTGCATTCTTTTTTTCGGAATCTCCCAAACTGTACCAACTGAAAACTCCCTGCACCCAAACTTGATAGAAGAGAACAGTTTACCTGCAATCTTGTTAAGTAGCATCAAGTCCTGTGAAGAAGAAATAATAATAATAATAATAATAATAATAATAATAATAATAATAACAATAATAACAACAACAACAACAACAACAACAACAACTATCTGCAGTTCACTTAAAAGTAAACCAATCCAAATTTCAGGGCACTTGGGAGAATCCCCCTGCACCTGACTGAACGATCACAGGTTTAACCTGTCATAAAGGGCTACACGGCCTGGTGCAGATGGCAAACAGTCTGCAGTCGTTTATGGATTATTTCCCACACAAGTCTGCCACACGCGGGATGGAGCCCCGGCATTGAATGAGTGATCAGCAGTGGTTGCAGGTCCTGGAGCGCTGCCAATGCCCACGTTGTGATTTGGGCCCATCCTTGTGGGCTCTCCCACACTAGAGGCCTTCAAGAGGCAGCTGGACAGCCATCTGTCAGGGATGCTTTAAGGTTGAGGTTTAAGATTGAGGGGAGACATTAGAGCACTCTTCAAATACTTGAAAGGTTGTCCCACAGAGGAGGGCCAGGATCTCTTCTCGATCCTCCCAGAGTGCAGGACACGGAATAACGGGCTCAAGTTAAAGGAAGCCAGATTCCGGCTGGACATCAGGAAAAACTTCCTGACTGTTAGAGCAGTACGGCAATGGAACCAGTTACCTAGGGAGGTTGTGGGCTCTCCCACACTAGAGGCCTTCAAGAGGCAGCTGGACAACCATCTGCCAGGGATGCTTTAAGGTGGATTACCGCATTGAGCAGTGGGTTGGACTCGATGGCCTTGTGGGTACCTTCCAACTCTACTATTGTATGATTCTATGATTCCCCCATGAGCCTCCATCATCATCACACTGATCCCAACTTATCTGACGGAGACACAAAGTGAGTGGGATTCTGGGTTCGAGCCAAGTGGACAAGCACTTAGCAGAGGGGCAGTGGGCCCCCACCCTCCAGCCATTTTGAACAGCCCCAGGAGAAGAGCCGCTGCCCTTGCTCAGAATGCTCCGATGTCGGGGAGCTCGTTTTTCTTTAAATGAATAAAAAACACAACACAAAATATGCCTCTACTAAATTAACGTGGCCATAAAAAGGCAGCCTGAACAAAGTGGTCATGAATCACCTCCAGGAAACGTTTTGAGGCGTTTACATGGTAATGCAATTAAGAACTGCTCATGCCCTTGGCTGTACTGTGGGAGATTCACACAGGGCTGCGTTGGTTCTGCTGAAACTCTTAACGTTTCAGACTCCTAAGCTTACATCCTTTTTAGTATTTGAGGTCCTTCTTGGATTTGCTGTTCCTTCAAACATTATAATTTATTTATTTATTTATTACATTTATATACCGCCCCACAGCCAAAGCTCTCTGGGTGGTTCACAAAAGTTGAAACACTAAACATTAAAAAGTATACAAAATTTAAAAACCATCAGAGACATAAAAAACAACAGTATAAAAACATCAGTATCCATTTAAAAACAACAGTTCTGGGGTCCGTTAGATAACAAATTGTTCTATTTATTTATATCCTGCCTTTCCCCCCAATACTGGGACTCAAGGCAGCTTTACAAATTAAAACCGCATAAAAGTCCCTGCCTTTGCACCCGACCCGCTGCCCAGTCCGCTCCTCCTCAAACACCTCCCTTGACATGGCGGGTGAGGGAGAGGCGGACTTGCGAGGGCTCCTCTCCTTGGCTGCCGGACGTTCCCTTCCGCAGCCGCTGGATCGCTCAGAGGGTGGGTGGGAGGGAGGCGCTGACTTCAGCACTCTTGCAAATCTCTCTCTTGCCTTCTCATCCCTACCCTGTCTCCCAGCTCAGCAAAATTTGCAGTGATTGTCATTCTGGGTTCCACAGAAGTTCAAGACAAAATGAGATTGTGTCTGAAATACTGTCTCAAGAGCCCGTTCAGGATATATTACCGAAGACCATCAGAACATTTCAAGCCCACTGCTGTCTCTGCCCACACTCTGTCAGGCATGCATGTAAATATCAGTGTCCAGGTGCCGGAATGACCCATTCGTCACTTGTCTCAGCACTAAGTTAATCTTTCCCAAGAACGTCCATGAAACCGGTCCAATTTTCTGGTGGTGTCTTGGACTTCTCCCTTTGTCTGTTGTCCTTCCCCTCTTCACATGACAGCTTCAAATAACACTTCTGACTCCATGGTTCAGCTTTTTGTAGGCACATGAAGAGCATCAGCAAAGAACAAGAGAGGCTGCTATTTGCAGAACAAAGTCACTCAAGCCTACAGGTCTCTGTAATTAACACTCTGCTGCAAAATGTATTTACATGGAATTAAGCTCTGTTGAAATGAATGGACGTTGCAGCCAGGGAAGTGGGCTGGGGTTTATCACAGCCCAGGGGCTGCCAGTCCACGCTTGGATTCCCACCAGGCCTGCCTGGCCTTGGGACTCACGTTCCTGCGCAAAGGAGGGTGAAGAGACAGGCTTCCCGCGACAGACAGAGCCCGGGTGCCACTGGGGATGGGACAGCATGTGGCCCCCACCCCTGAATTGGGCGATGCCTTTCTGGGACAGCATAAGACCCTGGCCCAGGGAAGGGCCCAGCCAGCCATTCAGCTTTCTCCTGCACTCGAAATATTAAAATCTCAAGTTCTTTATCTCCCGGGTATGAAGAACCGTGTGCATTTTGGTAAATTTTTATTAAAAATTACAACAATGAACAGAAACAAAACACTCATCCCCCTGCAGCACCCAAATTCAGTAGGGCCCCAGCTCTGGCTCGCCTGGGGAGGACTGTGGTGCCCCTGCCCTGCCTCATGGAGGAGTTTAAAGAGGAGGAGGAGGAGGAGCCTGCCAGGGAAAAGAGGCGGCCACCTCCGTCAGCAGCACTCTGTGGTGCTGTGCCAGAAATGCTCCCTTATGTTTTGACCATTCTCATTCAATTTGATAGAAAAGAAATAGCATTCAAAAAGAAATTCAAAGAAGATGAAAAACTTGGAGAAATTCTCATGGTTTCTGGATTGTTGTGCTTCCCTTACTTAGGAGGTGGCCGAGGACAGTCTGCGACTCCTCCAGTCTTTCATTATACAACAATCTCTCCAGCAGCCTGTGGCCTCCGTGGCTTCCCACACTTCAAGTTAAAGCCCTGTGGGGGAGGGGAAGATGCCAGGAAGCAATTCCTCCCACAGGTCTTTTTCAGATCAGGAGGGGCAGGCAGCCTGGGAGGCTGCAGAGCAATGGAGAAATGTGTTTGTGTGTGTGTGTCTTTGTGTGTTTCCTTTCTACTACACAACACCCTCAGCCACCTCACAGTGATTAGAACAATGGAAGCCTCTTTTGTGGGGGAAGAAAACTTACAGGAAATTACAGCGCAGGGCAGTCTTTGGCACAACACACCAGCTCCACCATTTCCCTGGAGCTGGACCCAATACTGCCCCTCCCCCCAGTCACACCTGCACTGGGGAAGATGCAAACTGGGGACCGGGGTGCCAACACAGCTGGAGGTGCGAAAAAGAGCAAAAGAGAAACCCTTAGGACAAAAGAAGACGACGCTGTGCTACAACCCCCTCTCCTGCCAACAGTGAGCCCTACCTGTGAGCAATGGTCGAGAATTTCTCCTCCCCCTAGAGATATTTGGTAAATTTCCCTCCCTCCCCACAAATAGGGCAAAGAATTGTGAGAGGCCATTGGGGTTCAAACCCAGACTTTTAAGGGCTGGGCACTCCAAGCCTTGGGATACATCTGCCGGTTTCACTTCCTCCCACATCTGATTTTTCAAAATAATCCTCCTCCTCCTCCTCCTCCTCCTCCTCCTCCTCCTCCTCCTCATCGTCATCATTTCTTTTTTGTCCTGAGTATGGAGAACTTTGCAGATTTTGGTAAATCCTTATCCAAACTGAGCCATCACGACTTCCTCGCCCGTCCCTGCCAGCACCACACACCACACCTCTCGGTGTTGTATTAATGCACAAGGAAAGGAAGGAAAGGAAAGGAACCTCTCGTGCAAGCACTGAGTCATTACTGACTCTTGGAGGGACGCCAGCTTTCACTGACGTTTTCTTGGCAAGCCTTATAGCGGGGTGGTTTGCCGTTGCCTTCCCTGGCCGTGATTACCTTTCCCCCAGCTAACTGGGTACTCATTTTACCGACCTCAGGAGGATGGAAGGCTGAGTCAACCCGAGCCGGCTGCCTGAAACCAGCTTCCGCTGGGATCGAACTCAGGCCGTGGGGAGAGTTTCAGCTGCAGAAACTGCTGCTTTACCGCTCTGCGCCACCTCCTCTTTATTGCTGCCCTGACAGAAGTGCCAGGCCTGAGCCAGCCTCGCTCCTGGAGAGGGCTCAACAGCCTTCTCCAAAGGGAAGATCCATCCCGGCACGCTGAAGCCCAAAGCCACGGTACTGCTGCCTGTGTCGTAAGATGCCGAGATGTCGGCCCAGGAGCCAGATGGGTGTCCCCAGAGTTGTGGCCATCTGTGCGGGGTTCCCATCATGCTCCAGGTTCACATGCGCAGTGCCCGGTGCCACGGCAGCAACGATAAAGTGGCTAATTGTTTTGGTGTTCTGTAGCACAGAAAATGTGATTCCTGTCCTGGAGGGAAGCAGGACCTTTGGAGTTGGTTAACATCACTTCTGGAGAGTCTGGCCGGCCTCTGTCGCTGTGGTGGAGCCATGGCAAAGGCAGTTCTTCCATGGGCTGGGGAGAGGGGGAAGAACCCGGCGTCGGTTGCTTGCTGCCTCCTTCAAGGCTTCTGCTGGCCCTGAAGCTGTGGCAGGGCCCTGGCAGACTTGCTATGCAAGGGCAACCCTGCCTGGCCTTTTGCAGCCAAGCCTAGGAGCTCTCTTTGCACGGCTGGTGGTCACAGCCAGCTGCAGCTCCCTCTCCTCCCCCAAGGCCGTGGGGAGCTCCAGCAGCAGCCCCTCCTCCTTTTCTGGCTGGGGAGGAGGCCAAGCAAAGGAGGAGGAGGAGGAGGGCATGGAGAACCCTCCCCCCGATCCCCAATGGCGGGGGGAACTTCCCCCGTGATCCTGGGGGAGGCCGGTTTTTTGCAAACATGGATCAAGCAACCTTTCATTTAAGCGGAGGGGACCCCTCTGCCTCCCAGGCTGACCCATAACTCGGAGGAGTCTTCTAGGACTAGAGATGTATGAATCCACCTATATCCAATCTGAGGGATCTCCGTTGGGTGGAAATCCGGCCCGCTTGAGGCTCAGTTGGTTTTCCCTGGAGCCCTTCGGCTTGGGCTGCGGATTTGAGATTTATTATTTTCTCTTAAAAAGGCAAGATATGCAAATAAGCTTAATTTGAGCAAATTATGCTGTTCAGCCATAAATTGCCCAAGGTACACAAATAGTGGCTGCAATTTGCACATCTTGTCATTTTTACAGAAAAATAAAAATAAAGCCAAAATCTGCAGGGAGAGCCGGTCCATTGCGGACTCCACAGGCCGGGTTCTTAGGGATCGGATGTCCTTTTCATCAGGTGAGGATTTCTCCCTCATCCCTACCTAGGACAAGTTCCTTCGTCATGCCTCCCCTGGTGTGCAACGAGATGGTAACATTGGTAGAGTCTAACATTTACAGAGGAGTTGTTTGGAACCAATTCCTTGTCAAGCGGCTTTACAATCTACAGCAGGGGACCACCACCACCACCTTTTTGGATCCATGGCTACATTTGGGGATTTGAGAAACCATTGCAGGGACCAAAACAGGAACTGGCCAACGTGACCACATGATGCCAGTCGTTTTCCAACATCACTGGCTGCCAGACCAGGTCCGGGCCCAATTGGTATTAACATCCAAAGCCCTAAACGGCTTGGAGGCCAGGCTACCTGAAGGAACGCCTCTTCCCGTAAGCACCTGCCCAGGCCCTAAGATCACCTTCAGGGGTCCTTGTGCATGAGCCCCTGCCGAAGGAAGTGTGGCAGGTGGCTACCAGAAGGACGAGGGCCTTCTCTGCTGTGGCACCTCGGCTGTGGAATGAGCTCCCTAGACAAGTTTGCCTGGCACTCAGGTTGTGCTCCTCCTGGCACCAAGTGAAATCATAGAATCATAGAATCATAGAATAGCAGAGTTGGAAGGGGCTTACAAGGCCATCGAGTCCAACCCCCTGCTCAATGCAGGAATCCACCCTAAAGCATCCCTGACAGATGGTTGTCCAGCTGCCTCTTGAAGGCCTCTAGTGTGGGAGAGCCCACAACCTCCCTAGGTAACTGATTCCACCGTCGCACTGCTCTAACAGTCAGGAAGTTTTTCCTGATGTCCAGCCGGAATCTGGCTTCCTGTAACTTGAGCCCGTTATTCCGTGTCCTGCACTCCGGGAGGATCGAGAAGAGATCCTGGCCCTCCTCTGTGTGACAACCTTTTAAGTATTTGAAGAGTGCTATCATGTCTTCCCTCAATCTTCTCTTCTCCAGGCTAAACATGCCCAGTTCTTTCAGTCTCTCTTCAGTAGAAGTCCTTCTATTATTTTCCCAGGCGTTTTAACATTCTAGTGTTTTAGCTTTGCTGTTTGAAATCTGTTATTGTTTTTTAAATCTCTGCATTACTGCTCGGTTTTGTTCCGGTGGTTTTTATATTGTAGCAGTATACGTTTACATTTTACATTGTTTTTATGTTTTCATTTTGTGGTTTAATTTTTGTGAACTGCTCAGAGAGCTCCAGCTATTGGGTGGCATAGGAATGCAATAAACTAACTAACAAACAAGCAAATGGCTCCTATGAAGGATGTGGCTACGAGTCACATAATGGCTGCCCTGGGAGCCTGGCTAGTCCAGAGGCAAATGGCTCACTCAAGGAACTAAGCAAAAGCAGGGGAGGGGGTCTGGACACCAAAGGCACCTCTCTGCCCCCCCCCCAGA
Source organism: Elgaria multicarinata webbii (assembly GCF_023053635.1). Lineage (NCBI taxonomy): Eukaryota > Metazoa > Chordata > Lepidosauria > Squamata > Anguidae > Elgaria > Elgaria multicarinata. The sequence continues at coordinate 14,797,459 of NC_086179.1, read as the reverse complement.
AGCACAACGAAAGGCCCACTTGAGATGCAGCCCTCTGCACGCTTGCATGGGACTCCCTGGGAATGACATCTGAGGAGGCCCACAGGGGATTGCCCGGCTCCTTCTGCCCACCCACCCCAATCCCTTTCCACAGCTCCCAAAGGGAAAGGCCGACAGCCCCAGCAGGCTCAGCGCCCCCCTCCATCCCCCACCTGGCGACCTTCTCCTTCTCTTCCCTGAGGCTCCTCTTCCGGAAGGTGCTGCGTGTGCTTGCCAGGAATGAAGGAAGAGGCTGGGAAAGGGGAAGGCTGGAGCCTGGGAGTGGGAAGCCATGCCGGGAGAAAGTGTTGAGTGGGAGAGAAAGAGCCAGGCTAAGGGCTGGCAGGGGGAGGAACAGCGAGGGGAAACAGTGGCAGGGAGAGAAACTGCCGGGGTGCCGGAGGCTGGGAGTGTGGAAACAGACAGGCACAGGGGGAGAAGGGAGAGAAAGAGCCAGTCCAGAGGCTGGGAAGGGGGAGAGAGAGCCAGGAAGGGGACGGAGGGGGAGAGAAACGGCAAGGCCAGAGGCTGGCAGGTGGGGAGGTAGTAGAGAGGGGAGAGGAGAAGGCATGGGTGGGGCACAGAAGAAGTGTGGGGGCTGGGGCCAGGGAGTGGCTGTACCTGTCTCTTCCTGCCCCCTGAAGAACTGATCTGGGGCAGAAAGGGGGGCCTGCTGCTGCCTGGGAGTTTTCACGGTTTTTATTATTAAAGGCAGAATTTCAAAGGCGGCAGGGAGCCAAGAGCGGAGAGCTTTAGCCGGCAGCGTGGCTGGCGGCCTCCCTGGACACGCTGATGTGTGGGGTGCTGAGGGCGGCAGAGTGGCCAGGAACATGGGGGTGGGGTAGGGCAAGGAGGGAAGGGCCCCACAGGCCTGGGGCAGCACGACGTGCCTTTGCCACAGAGTGATGAGATCAGCCCGCACGGCCCTCGTCTTGAGGCGGCCGTGGAAAGGGAAGGTCTGGCCCAGGGATGGAGGCCTGGAGCCTTAGGCACCCATTCTCCAAGCTGCGCTCTCCTCATGAGGCCTCCCAGCTGGTGCCTCATGGAGGTCACCCACCACCCCAGCCAGAGGGAAAATGGCCAGGCCTTCCCTGGGGTTATTGTGGGTGGCTTCGTCCCGTATCAGAGCCCTCATGAGCTGCACCGGGGTCTGGGGTGTTCCTGGCGTGCTGGTGTGTCTCTCAGGAGAGGAAGACAAACAGTTTCTGGAGACCTCGGCAACTCCGCCGCCCTTTGAAATACATTTCTGGGGCTCCAAGCTATTAGCTTAATGCCCCTTTTTAAGGGAGGGGGAAGGAGCCACTGTGATTAATTCCCAAAAAGCACAGCGCTTGCAGAAAAGCTTTAACGTTTTCTTTTATCTTCATCCAATGGTCTAAATGTGATGTTGCAAATTTCTGTCACTCCCCGTCGAGAAGAGAAGTGATGTTCTTTTGGTAGTTCTGTCATGAGCCAGTTGAAAGCAGTGTCCAACAGCTTAAATTGCTCTTGAAACTGACCAATTTATCCTCCAAATGAGCCACTTCGCCCTGTAAGGATGGTGTGTTGAATCTTTGCAGTCAGGACTCTCCATCTCCAGCAACAAAGTGGGCTTCACTCCTCTCACTCTGGCACCTGGCAGCCTTCGAGGACATTTACACCATTTCTTTCCCAGTGGGGTTGATTCATGATGGCAATTGACGCCAAAGCCAGGACTCACCGGACCATCAAAATCTCCACTGTGTTCAGGACGCTTTGCCGCTTCAATACCCCACTTCTAAAGAGGAAGTCCGTGTTGGGGGGCCAACAGACCTGCTGCCAGCCACCCGGCCTTGCTTGGACTATTGTGTGACTTCTTCAGGCGTGCCGCCTGAGGCCCACCACACTTCCCTTCCCCAGATACCCCTGTGCTGCTCCTGGGTCTCCAAGTGCAGTCAGCATCTTCGGTGTCATAATAATGTATTACTTGTTTTAAAAAATATATCAAGGCAAAGGACCTGCCCTGTCCTAGGAACCCTTCATAGCTAAAAGCACACACGGCCCACAGCCTCCAGCTCCTCAGTCGGAATAACCTCTGGCTAACAAGAGCACAACCCACAGACCTTGGGTCTGGCTGTCTAGGAGCTGGGAAGAAATTTGGGCCACATTTGTGCAGAAAAGAGCAACAAAAATGATCAAGGGGATGGAGGTTTACAACATCTGGGACAGTTTAGCTTAGAAGAAAGGCAAGTGATGGAAGACAAGATAGAGGTGTACAAAATTATGCCTGGTGTGGAGAAAGTGGAGAGGGAGACATTTTTCTCCCTCTCCCTAATACTAAAACACAGTGGGGTCACCCCATGAAGCTGATGGGTGGGCGCTTTAGGACAGATAAAATGACTTCTCCCAGTGCATAGCTAAGTGATGGAATTCACACAGTCCCAAGATGTTATCTTGGCTTTTCACCAATACTTTCTTCCAAAACAAAATGGATTCTTGAGCCAACATGTCAGGCTAAGGCCAACTGAAACGCACATCACAAAATGCATCCGTCCAGAGAACCGGCATGGGGGGGGGGGGGCGTGGCTCAGTGGCAGCCGGCCTGCTTCGCATGCAGAAGGTCTCAGGTTTAATCTCTAGCAGCATCTCCAGGTAGGGCTGTGAAAGAATCCTGCGTGAAACCTTGGGGAGCCATGGCTGCCAGTCAGTGTCAACAATACTGAGCTAGATGGACCAGTGGTCTGACTTGGGAGCTTCCTCCGTTCCTATGTCCTCTGTGACATCTGGCTCCATGCATCTAATTCCTTTCTACCCTTTACCTTCCCCTCACTATCTTTGCTCATGGACAGTGCCATATCATTTTTTTTTAAAAAAAAACAACTGCTGGAAATTCATGGAGAAGCCTACACCTGATTTTTCTGGCTCCATTAAATCAGACATATGAGTTCACTATGTGTCCATCTCAGCTAAATTCCCATTGATGTCTCTGCCATTCCTGTGAGGTTGCACACTTGTTCTTCCCAGGGTGTGAGAATCATCCTGCTATCAGGCAAATTACAAAGTCATTAGTGTATATCAACACCCCCAAGCCTCCCAATATTTTATATAGGGGAAGGACACGCGGGCAGGATCCACACGACTGCTTTATAGCATTATTGAAGTGCACTGACAACTGTTGGGGCCCACTGACATGTCTATACCAAGCAGGATATAACACTATGAAAGCTCTTTGAAAGAGGGGTATGGTGTGTTCAGAGGAGGGCAACCAGGATGATCAGGGGTCTGGAAACAAAGCCCTATGAAGAGAGACTGAAAGAACTGGGCATGTTTAGCCTGGGGAAGAGAAGACTGAGGGGAGACAAGAGAGCACTCTTCAAATACTTAAAAGGTTGTCACACAGAGGAGGGCCAGGATCTCTTCTCGATCCTCCCAGAGTGCAGGACACGGAATAACGGGCTCAAGTTAAAGGAAGCCAGATTCCAGCTGGACATCAGGAAAAACTTCCTGACTGTTAGAGCAGTGCGACAATGGAATCAGCTACCTAGGGAGGTTGTGGGCTCCCCCACACTAGAGGCCTTCAAGAGGCAGCTGGAGAACCACCTGTCAGGGATGCTTTAGGGTGGATTCCTGCATTGAGCAGGGGGTTGGACTCGATGGCCTTATAGGCCCCTTCCAACTCTGCTATTCTATGATTCTATGTGTCAATGGGCCCCAACGGTTGTCAGTGCATTTCAGTCCATAAAGCAGTCCTGTGGCTCCTGCCTTTTATATACCGCTTCCATACCACTTCCAGAGTGCTATATCCTGCTTGTTGTAGATCTGGCCACAGTCTAAGCAATTACGTGGCTTTTCTCTGTGAATCTAAAGTTTTTTCTGAGGTCAGGTTGACATTTTCCAACAAAAATATCTGGTGTTGGGTGCCAAATTTCCTAAAAGAATACTTTTAGAATACTTTAACAAGTATTCTTGTAATGTCATGCTCTAGTAAATTGTGAAATGAAACCTGTTTATAGTATTCTGAAAGCCTCCCAGTTTTCTTCATCCGTCCCTTACATTGAGCAAACTATATATGCATATTAGTAATTTCTCCCTCGCATCCCTGCATTTTCTTGTGCAGGTTTGGATGGTTTAGAGGACTTTATCATGTCCCCGAGACACCTGCGCCCTCTCCTGTATCCCTTCATGACCTCAAAGATCACTCAAGAGCATCCATTCCCAAGCCGACCATCCAGCAACGACACGTTCAGGGAGCAGAGGAGGCCACATCGTCAGCCAGGGTTCTCAGCAGCCGCTCCTGGGCCCTGGGGCTCCATTCCTGCCAGAGATCCCCGGAGACAATGCTTCAGCATCCTCCCAAGGTGACGCCGGGGCTGTCTGTTTGCAGAAGCATTTGGGGGCGATTCAAGGATAGTTTTGCATTTGAGATTTGCTGCTTTGTTTGTATTGTGAAGTGCTCATAGAATCATAGAATAGCAGAGTTGGAAGGGGCCTACAAGGCCATTGAAACCATTGAAACCCCCTGCTCAATGCAGGAATCCACCCTAAAGCATCCCCGACAGATGCTTGTCCTCATGAGAAGTTGCTCCTCATGAGAAGTTCAGGAGCAACACCACAAGGCTTAGATGCTTTTGGATGAGGAAGCTCTAAGGACTTATGGCTAGGGTGACCCTATGAAAAGGAGGACAGGGCTCCTGTACCTTTAACAGTTGCATAGAGAAGCGAATTTCAGCAGGTGTCATTTGTATATATGGAGAACCTGGTGAAATTCCCTCTTCATCACAACACTTAAAGGTGCAAGAGCTGTACTAGAGTGACCAGATTTAAAAGAGGGCAGGGCACCTGCTGTGATGAAGAGGAAATTTCACCAGGTTCCCCATATGTACAAATGACACCTGCTGAAATTCCCTTTTCAATACAACTGTTAAAGATACAGGCGGTTTAACTGGGGTTTAACGCCACAGCAGGCTCCTAAGGCAGATGGCACAGCCACTAATTCTGCATCAAGTCCTCTGAGAGAGCAAGCCCAAGGATCAGGGCCAGCACAAGACATTTGCTCCCTCAAGCAAAGGACAAGCTGGTGCCCCTCCCTCCCATGTAGAAGAGCCAACTGAGCTGGCCGATGAACCTGGTGGGTGGGACAACCTCCTCCCCCACACCTGAAGGCAGAAGTCGAGCGTGGGGGTTGCAGGGCGGCTCCTCAGGCACCTTGCTGCCACCTGCCAGCGTTGGCCACTTCAGGTGAGCTCCCTCGCTCTGCCTGAGGATAGGGCTGGCCTCTCCAAGGGTGCCTCCATTTTAGCCAACTCACAAGTCTCTGTCTCACTGCTAAAACACACACACACACACACACACAAACACACAAACACACACACACGCACACCCTATCGGTGTTGTATTCCAAAGGCCAAAGAGTGATCAAGCAAAGTCGATTTAGCATTTGTTAACCACACAATCAGCCACTGGTTTTATTGTCATTGTTATCGTTTCATTTTTTAAGGGTTTTTAAAGGATGTTTTTATTTATTTATTTATTTATTTATTTATTATACTGCCCAATAGCTGAAGCTCTCTGGGTGGTTCACATGTCTGCTATGTTTTTAATCAGTTTTTAATGTGTTTTATATTCACTGCTGTTCCCTGCCTTGATCCAAGTGGAGAGGCGGGTAAGAAATAAATAATTATTATTATTATTATTATTATTATTATTATTATTATTATTCTGCCCAATAGCCAAACCTCTCTGGGCAGTTTACAATGATTCATACAGCATAAAATACTGCATACAAATTTTAATACCCAAATTTAAAATAATTTAGTCAGCTAAAAACAGATTAATAAAATTATTTTTATTTATAATCAAGGCAGCCAAAACATGTTATGTTGCACACTGCAGTTTCCCTGACCTAATTTAGATGTGGAGGATGTGGTGTTTAGGGATGGGGGCGAGGATTTCATTTCAAATCAGTTTTGATAAGCATTTACCAAAATTCCCAGAACGTTCCCAACACCGAAGACCGAAAGAACTTGAGATTTTAAAAAATGAATGTGGGACTTATTGAAACTGACAGATTCCTCTATCCAGCCCTGGGACATCTGGGTTTGAATCCCTGTGCATTCAGCCATGTTAGTGCTTCATTGGGTTGGCACCTCTTTTTTCTCACAGGCTCCTTGTCCTTAACAGCTACATGGGCAGCTATACTTATGCAATTGTTTGATTTCTACCTCGCCTTCTACCCAAAAATGGCGCTCAAGGCGGCCATAGAGCCGCCAAAGCTCTGCGGTGGCACGTCGTCATCCTTCTCGTGCTGGGAATATAGCTGCAGGTGGGTGGCCATTTTGTTTCAGTTCATTTAGGATTTACCAAGATGCACAAAGTTCTTTATAGTCAGGAGGGAAAGAACTTCAGAGTTACAACATTTCAAATGCGGGAGAAAGCGAAAATGCCAGATTGGCCCATGCCCGATGGCGACCCAGGTTTCTATGGGTCTATGGCGGGGGCAGTAAGGTGTCAGCGGTGGGTGACTTTGCAGGGCAGCAGTTGGGCAGTGCCCCAGAAATGAGTCTAGTTATGAAGAGCAAAGCGGAGGGAGGTGGGCACTGGGGTCCAGTTCTCCTCTTCTGAGGGTCCTCTGTGGAGATAGCAAGAATAAACCTTGCAAGGAGAAGACAGGCAGGGAGGCCTGCAGTCACAAAAGCAGGGGGGGCACACCTGAAGTGGATTTAAAATCACCCAGACCAAACATTCAGTAACACTGGAGGGTTTAAAACATGGATTCCAGTACTCCAACGTATGTGTGTGAGTGCGGTGACAGATAACAGCAGGCCTCCTTTGCTGCAGGAACTCATTGCACAACCTCAGGGGAAGTTCGGTGTTTGTTTTTATGGGAGAATTCTGCAGTGCTGCTTCTGGAGCTGAGGAACACGAGGAGGGGGGAGCTGTCCAGGAGAGAGAGAGAGAGAGAGAGTTGTTGCATTGCAAATCACCCCCCCCACACACACACACGCACACTAAATCAGAGCCATAACCAACACCTTAATCATTTTGGAACAGAAATATTTGCTGCTTCTCAAATATTTTGGGGGCTTCCAGACCTCCCCATGGGAGGAGAAAATGTTTTCTCCTGTGTGCTGGTTCTGAATATATATATATATATATATATATATATATATATATATATATATATATATTTGGAAATTTAGAACTAATAGATTCCTCCCCCCACCCCCTGCCCAGAAGGCAAAATGTTAGTCTTCACAGTGTGTTTTGCCAAAATCAATAGTGTAACAGCTAAAACACACCCACCCGCACCCCCCTGTTGCTAGGGTGTCCTCAGAGAAGAAGCGAAGACACTGTGCAGCTGGGGGAGTTAATCTGTCCTCTGGGGAGTGTGCGTGTGTGTGCGTGTGTGTGCAGCAAGAGGAAGGGAGCATCATTCTTTTCACATTCTGAATACATACAGACATTATTATCTCTGATCTGGGCTAAGGAAGAGCCAGGCTGCTCTTTAAGCAGTGGCCTCCATCCCTGGGTAATCCTGCATGGCTACTAGCATCCTGGGGGAGTGGATGCGAAAGCTGACACTAGGATGCTTGGGCCGTTGACGCGGTGCATGCAAAGGCTGCCATCAGGCCACTGAATGCAATCAGCTGAAACCTAATTGAGAACAGGTCTGGCAAGGAGGTGGCTGAGGAAGGCCCAGGCAGGGAAGCGTTCAGGGTATCTCGTCCTGTGAGTGAGAGGAACCCTCGGGGGTGGGGGATGAGGGGGGGTGGCGGATGGGGATGAGGCTTAGGATTGGAGCATCACACCTGCTGCTATGGTCGATCAGACTATGAACACTTTTACCAACGAGCATTTCCACAAATGTTATATTGTATTTGCCCTTAGAGCAACTTCTCCAGGTGAGAAGACCTCTCTCATTTACATTTCGAGAGAGAGAGAGAGAGAGAGAGAGAGAGAGAGAGAGAGAGAGAGAGAGAGAGAGAGAGAGATGCCCAGGGCCCACACAGTGCCAGAGAAGAGACCCGAGTCCAGTCCCTTTTCCATGGGCTTTTGGGCAGCAGCTGAGGAGGCTGCAGCCTGCCAGAGGCTCCCCCACCCCGCGCCTCGGAGTTCTTCCAGGACGTTGGCCATCCGCTGCTCCTGATCTGATGGGGCTCCTGCTTCTGAACCTGTGGCTACTTGAAATTCCTCCGAAAGCCATCCCTGTCCCAGCGATCAATGAAAGCTTGTTTTACACTGGCCCTGCTTCTGCCTTATGCTACAATCCATTGATCTTGTCAAACAAGACACCCCGTGCTCTGCGTACAGATTTCTTCCTTTTTCTTCCCCCAACTTCAGATTTGGGAGGAACCATTTAGCAGAGGCTGCGCTCGTGCTCAGCGGCAATCAATGCCCCTTGTCTCAGCACAGTGGAGCCGTTTGCTGCGTGTTCTGGGTTGCGCGAGAGCGCATGGCTTCATTGGAACGCCTCCCCCCTCTCCCGGCCCTGGGCAGCTTCTGCCACCATCCATCCCTATCCATGGGCAGCTTCTGTCCTTAGCCCTTAAAAGGAGGAAGATAATGGCAACTCCCCCCCCCCCCATCCCCAAACACAGGCAAAAAAGACGGGCAAAATGTAGACGGCCCTGAATTTAGCTGCCCAGGTTCTCATTAGAATCTCATCATAGTCATAGACTGCAGTGGGCCTTTTGAATAAGCCTGCTTAGAGTGAGGCTCTAAATATCTCAACCTGCCTCTCTAGGGTTCAGGTTCTCACCTTCAAGCATCTATCCGTGAGAACATACTCCACGCCTTTTCCCACTCTCTCTGCGTGTTTATGCTCTATTTCCTTGAATAAAGTTTTCTCTTGTTTAATAATATCCCTGCATCTCTCCTTGGAAACTCAGGTGACACAGGCAAAACATTCCCACTCCATCTGTCTAGCTTGTTTCCCTTACCTGAACAGGTGTGTTTGTGACTCACCTGACCAAGAGAGAAAACAGCGGCTGTGTGGACAGACCCCGCTCAGCCACAGATTTGTAATTCCCAGCGGAGTGTCCTGGGCATCAAGGGATAATTGATGGGCTGTGGTCCCTGAAGCATTTATTTATTTATTTATTTATTTATTTATTTATTTATTTATCACATTTTTATACTGCCCAATAGCCAAAGCTCTCTGGGCAGAATAGCAACTCTTTGCAATGATAAAACAAGCCAGACCCCTTACTGCATGCAGTCCAATTAGAAAGGTTAAAAACACAATAGAAATAGTTTTAAAAGACAACGTTCTGTTCTTCTCAACCAGTCATCCTTGAGGTCTTATATAGTCACCTGTCTGACAGGCACGGTTGGCAGCGCTCAGGTAATTCTGTTTGGTAATCCTGTCCGTCCCCCCAGGCTCTCTCAGGCCAACCACGCCAACATCTTACTCCTTCAATAACGTCCCAACGGACATTAGCTCTAGATCCCTGCCTTAAGCAGACATCCAGGCATTTTGGCTCAGAGGGGACCTTCAGGCTCAGCCATGGTGTCTGCACACGGCTCCTGTCCTGCATGGAGCTTCGGTACGTGGCTCCAGCAGGGCTTCGTCTTAATGCAGCCCAGCTTACAGCTGTCTTCAGAAGCAACTTTGTGGAGGCCCAGCTCCTAAATCAAGAACTCCTTTGCTTCCAAGGATTAACCAGCCCCACCTGTGACAAGCAGCTCTGCTCCAGTTCCCAAGACACATCCTTGTCCTCAACGCTCGCTCATGGCATAGGCAGAACTAATCACGCTGTGCTCACAGTCAGCACACACAGACTCTAATGAAGAGCACATGCAATGCAATGCATCCTTGTCAACAAGACATGCTACGTTTATGCTACAAGGCGCCTGGTCTAAACCACAGTGGGTCTCTGCCAGTGGTGCTGAGATAAAATCCCCTTTGAGTGAAATAGGAACATAGAAGAGTTTATAGAGGCCGTGTCTGTTCCAGGTGCTCCTATGTGCGTGTTAACCTAGGCCATAGCTAGACCTAAGGTTTATCCCTGGATCGTCCAGGGGTCAAACCTGTTCATCTTAGGTCTAAACCTCAGGTCTAGCTGTGGCCCTAGATTAGTCAGTGGTTGTTGTCATTCAGTATGGCGATGGCCCTGTCTACAGCAGCTGTTTCTTCTAGAATGCAATATTGATGTCATCCCTAAAAGGTCACGTGACGCACAGCTGACCCTGCTGTCATCTTGAGTCCATGACTCAGTTAATCAGGAATATCACTGACTGCTTTTCGCTACGATCCTGAAGCCCACGGCGGGTATGAACCCACCCACCCAATTCACAAAGCTCTTGCTGTTCGGTGTGAACTCCTGGCTCAGCAAACACCCAACTCAGCAGCACATTTTTGACCCAGTACCTCTCCCCCCTTGTGCTGCTGCATGTCTGTGCTGGTCGCATCTCTCAGGAGTTATTAAAAAAATCTGTGCCCCGTATCTATCTGGCAAGGGGTGGAAATGGAGATATGTCTCAGAAAATATTTATTTGTTATTGCGTGTTTCGGACTTATGAGGTCCTTCTTCAGGACAATTCAAGTAAGAGTATAATTTCAATTTTCTCCAGAGAAAAATGATCTTCTATGAGAAAAGAAGACTGAGGGGAGACATGAGAGCACTCTTCAAATACTTAAAAGGTTGTCACACAGAGGAGGGCCAGGATCTCTTCTCAATCATCCCAGAGTGCAGGACACGGAATAATGGGCTCAAGGTAAAGGAAGCCAGATTCCAGCTGGACATCAGGAAAAATTCCTGGCCGTTAGAACAGTACTACAGTGAAACCAATGACCTAGGGAGGTGGTGGGCTCTCCCACACTAGAGGCCTTCAAGAGGCAGCTGGACAACCATCTGTCAGGGATGCTTTGAGGTGGATTCCTGCATTGAGCAGGGGGTTGGATGTAATGGCCTTATAGGCCCCTTCCAACTCTGCTATTCTATGAATTAATAAGAGCAAAAGCCTGCTTCTGTTTGTGACTCTGTGAATTAAAAGAAAGGGTTCCATTTATGCCAAGTTTGTCAGGAGTGTTCTGTTTATCACGGTTGCGACTAAAGTCAAAGCTGGAGAATCCACCCAATATGGCGCTTCTTTATTCATGAGGCATTTATCTTCCCCTCCGTTCTCCTGATGAAACAACTGTTGCTGCCTGCATGCAAAGCCGGCCCTAAATACTCGCCTTAACGACGGTTTATAATGGAGATTAGGGAGCAATGAATTATTCAGTGGCCCATCTCCACCTCGCCACGGCACAGTGCTGGAACGTTGTGAAATGAAAATGTGCCAGTTTGCGATGTGAATGCAACAGATGCAAACGGAGGCTATATTGGCACTCATGGTATTGCTAAACAGATAAATAAATACCCGAAATCCACCCCTGTTGAGAGAAGCTATAGAACCACAGCAGACAAGGAGAAAAAGACGTAGGATGCAGGCGTGGGCCGGGGGACCAGTTGTTAGCCTTCATTTCAGTTTCATGATGACGAAAGAAGTCACTCTGGATGGATGTTGAGGGGAAGCTGTTTGAGGCAGGCGCCATCTTGCCTCCGAGGACACAACGGGGAGAAATCGGCCCGCCCGCAACTCCTAGAAGCCAAGGGGAGACAGCAGCCCTCGGCTGCCCACCAAAGCTCCCAATCCAGAGCTCCCCGTTGGCGCTTGTGCTCCTCCTTTACTCAGAAGGTGAGGCAGGAGGAGCTGCTTCTCCCCCAACGTGGGTGGGCTGCCACCCCTTCTGGCCCACTGGGAAAGAGCCCCTGCCCACATCAGAGTGGCCCACGCTGTAGAGAGATGCCCCGGGCTCAGGGGCCACCGGGCAAATGACAGCCCAGAAGGGAGCATGAAAGAGCCGGGCCCAGTTCTGCTGTTGGAGTTGAGCCGCCTTGGCCCTGGAAGCACCCTTGGCCCTGGAAGAGACCCCATGGCCCTGGGCCCTGCTGTCGGCCACAGCTCTGAGCGCCTCCGAGGGGAAGGGTGGTAGAAGTGTGACAGATCAAGGGCGGCCACGTTAAGAGGAACAAGCCTGGCCTTTTATGGCTCTGATGCAGCCTGGTCTCCAAAGGCAGCCTCAAGCCAGCCGTCTAAGAGCACAGCTGACCCCTTTTCTACCCAGACTCTTGAGATGAGAAGACCAGAACGGATCTGTCACTGGAAGAGGCAGGAGGACAAGCGAGCAAACGGTGCCCCAGCTTTGTATGCCAGAATCCTCGACAAAAAGGCTGAAGCGATTCTCTCAACGTTTCTTCAAATCCCTAAAACCAAATGGAATAGAATTAAATAGAAGTGAGGCAGGTGGCTACTAGGAGGAGGGCTTTCTCCGCTGTGGCACCCCGGTTGTGGAATGAGCTCCCCAGAGAGGTCCGCCTGGCGCCTACACTGTACTCCTTTCGTCGCCAGCTGAAGACCTTTTTATTCACTCAGTATTTTAACACTTAATTTTAACTTAAATTTAAATTATACTGTTTTAACTCTGTATTTTAACCTTATATCAATTTTGCTGCGTGGTTTTATCCTGGTTGTGCTTTTTATATTGTATTTTGTATTTGTATTTTTAACTTGTTGGTTGTTTTATGATGATTTTAATTTTTGTGAACCGCCCAGAGAGCTTCGGCTATTGGGCGGTATAAAAATGTAATAAATAAATAAATAAATAAATAAATAAATAAATAAATAAATAGTGCCTCTCAAGCGCGTGGAAAGCACTGGTTCAGAGCAAGGGCCCAGAGACCTTTTCACACCTGGGCCTCTTTGGGCAGGGAGTGCTGCAACACCAGGACCCTTTAAACGCCTCCTAAAAACCAGATCTTTTAAAATAAGCCTTTCCTGGACTGTAATTTATTCTGGTTGTATGTGATTTTAAAGTTTCAAACTGGGTTTTATAGTTTTAGTTGTAAACTGCTCAGAGAGCTTAGGCTGTCGGGCAGCATAAATATGAAATAAATAAATAAATAAATAAATAAATAAATAAATAAATAAATAAATAAATGGAGCCCCTGATAGGGCAGGGACACGGCCGCTCCAGTGAAAAGCCTGCCCCGGGATCCACCGGGGCCCCTCTTCTGTGGCTTGAAGCCACCTACAGCTGCGGGCAGGTGGGAGAGGGGAGGGGCTTTCACTGTCGAGGACCAGGAAGAATCTGCCAGGGGCCACGTGCCAGCAGTGGATGGGGCTCAGGAGGGCACTTGACAGGGGGCACAGACAAACGTCCCACAGGGCCACCCCCTCTTCTCTCTCTCTCTCTCTCTGGCCTACTCTTTTCTCTCCTCCCCTCTCTCTTCCTACCTGCCCAGTGGGCTGTCCCACAGAAGCCCCCCCCCCGTTTCCTGCCACTCTGGAAGATGGGCAGTTCGCAGCTCTCTTTTGCACCCCCCCTCGCCATGGAAGAAAACAGAATGAGCAGAGGGGGAGCAGGGAGGGGGTGATATTATGTCACAGGATTTTGCTGCACCTCTTTCCTTTGCCCACAACATCCCACAGAAGTCCAAGGCTTAGAGCACACACAGCATCTGGGAAAATGCCGGTGCGAGCAGGTGGGGTGG